>NC_081289.1:96625089-97305089 GCF_030490865.1 Poecile atricapillus | reverse complement strand
ATTCAGATCTGACACAGCAAATTTGAAACATAAAAGCATAAAACTCTACCACTAAAGCAAAGGACCTGCAATTTATTTTGTGCAGGGTCCGAAAGCAGAGACAAAGGTATGCCACTAGGCATAGGTGAGACTTTGACCGTACAACTGATGGAAAGCTTTCAGACTCCTTTGAAGATGAAAAGATTTGATGAAAAAAAGAAGATGAAAAAATTTGTCCTTTGGTCAAAGAGGGTGCCTGGAGAATGCAGTTTACGCCCTTTAATTATCTGAGTAGTTCAGAAGAAACTGAGATTTTGACTAAGCTGGACATAAATGCTTGATACTACATAATGAGGAATATGTTCTAGTGTTTCAGCTTCAATTCCACGATTATGCTATTCTCTATCTCTTCAGTCAAAAGGATGAAGACTTATTCTGCCAATTATCCATGATTATTGGAGTTTTCTGCCTGCCTTGACACTGGCTCAATGCCAGGCACCCACAAAAGTTGCTTGCTCACACTACCCTGTACAGCTGGGACAGGGGAAAAAAAATAATTAATAGTGTTCATGAGCTGAGATAAGGAACAGGAGAAAACTCTCCAAGGGCAAACCAGGCTCCACTTAAAGTTGCAAATTGAATTTATTCCTAATAGAGTCAGAGGAGGATAATGAGAAGTAAAATAGGCCCTTAAAACAACTTTTTTCACCCCCAGCCCCTCCCTCCTTCCCACTGACAGTGCAGGGAGACAGGGCATGGGTGTTTGGTCAGTTCATCACTGAGGTTTTCTTCTGCTGCTCTGGGAGAGGAGCCCTTCCCCTGTGAGACTGTGGGGCCTCTTCCCAAGGAGACAGTTCTCTGTGAACTTCTCCAGTGTGGCTCCAAATCTAAGGAGCAGCAGTCCTCCCAAAACTGCTGCGATGTGAGTCCCTCCCATAGGCACACAAACCTCCCAAAACTGCTGTGGTGAGAAGCAGTAATCCAAGGACAGGCTGCTCCAACTTGGGAGCAGGGCCCCTCTCTCCACAGGTCTCCCACTGGATCACAGCCTCCTCCAGGCATCCACCTGCTCCAGCATGAGCTCCTCCACGGGCTGTGGGTGGATCTTTGCATCCCCCGTGGATCCCCAGGGGCTGCAGGGCACAGCTGCTTCACCATGGGCCGCACCAGGTGCTGCAGGGGAATATCAGCTCCAGCACCTCCTGCCCCTCCTGCTCCCCCTTCTCCACTGATCTCGGTGTCTCCATGTTTCCCTCACATGTTCTCACCTCCTCCTCTTCTCCGGCTAGACAAAAAATCTGTGTGCCACTTTGTTTTTATTTTCTTCTAAAATCTGTTACCACAAAGGTGTTCCCAGCCTCTCTCATTGGCCCAGCCTTGGACAGTGGCATGTCCATCCTCAGAGCCATCAGGGCATCTGATGGGCATCGTGGAAACTTCCAGCAGCTTCTCACAGAAACCACCTCTGTGGCCCCCCTTCTACAGAAAACCAGGTTGTGCCAAACCAGTACACTCTTTCTCTCACCAGTTTAGGTTAAGTTTTCAGAGTAAGAGATAATGCCTAAGGCTTGCTCCTGAGATGGAAGGGATAAATTATTTAAAGTTTATCTTGACCCTTTAGGTATCAGAGTAATCCACTCTAATGCATCCTTGAGGGTTCTGATTGCTTCATTCCCTTTGTAACTTACGGTAAGTGATACTATATTACCTAATAGTAATTTTATCTAACTTTTTCTCTATAACCAAAAGTCAAAGAACACTAGACAAAGTCAAAGATCATAAGTAAAAGACAGAAATATTGGACATTTCCATGCACAGATTTGCATTCTCTTTGGAAAGTGGATAATCTTCTTGTGGTTCTCCTCTACAATCTTATAACAGCTAATCAATGTACACAAAATGTAAAATACAAAAAACAAACAAACCACAAAAACCCCGGAAAGAAACCTCAAATCCAAATGATGAAGTTTGGAGTGGTAGCAGCAGGAATTATGACTTAGTCATTGTCTTTTCATCACTGAACCCTTGACTGTGCCATGTAGGCTGGGGAAAGAATTGCCATTTAAGAGGATATTTGAAACAGAAAAAAGGGAAAAATTTCAATACCAAATATATATTCAAATTAATAAGTACTGGTGACTAGAGAGGAACGTGCCACTGTTTTGTGAAAAATATGAGCAAAAGAGAATTGTTTTGTCAAGGTCATGGAGTTAGTAAGGGACTGAAACAGATGAGATTTCAGTATGAATTTTCATGCTGAGGGTGAATATTAATTATGGCAGAAGTCCTAGTGACGCTGCCCCTGCCGCGGCTCTCCTGGCCCTGGCTAGCTCTTGCTCCCTAGCCGCTGGCAGCGTCGGGAGTGGGGAACGGTCTGGGAGCTATTTGTCCCAGACCGAACCTTCAGAGCCTGTAGGCCACTAAGCTCTGCGGTCTCAGGTGCGTCATGGGTGTCCGATAAAGGCAAGGAGGAGGCTCAGAGTCCCAGGTTCTCTCCAGAAACCAGGCTTTATTCCAGGAACGGGAACAGTGGATGGGGAAAGGACTGGAAAGGTCGAGGGTAAGACACACTGAGCGAGGAGCACCTCTGTGCGCCCCAATTTAAAGTGGGGAGGGTACAAACATGGGAACCAATCAGGACATCTCAGGGGAGGAGTTGGGGGGAGGGTTCACAATGCTGGGGACCAATGGGAATAACACGTGGGAGGGGCGGCAGCCGCAACACCAATGGGGCTTCGAATGAGGGATGAGTGACAGGGAACATACTGGAACAAAAGGTTGGGTTTACATTGATTGATAGGATTCAGGGGCAGGAACAGGGTGATGGACAAGGAAGGTTCAGTAAAAAGGGGAGGGGTTTACAATGATAGGCAACTAGGGACAAACCATGTTGGGATAACGGGGGAGTAACCGGGGTGGACCAACTTTAGACCTCAGGAAAGTGAACAGACTTAAATGAAAGTAAACAAACAGGCAGCAACATCCTAGGATTCAAAGTGGAGTAATTTCTCAAAAGGACAGTATAATCAGTGACTACACAAAGATTTCTCTTTGTTCACATTCTGCACTGGAAATAGTAGAGAAGACCAATGTTTGGGTGTGGGCTAGCATTTCTAAAACTGGGAAAAGCTCCAGGGTCTCCCAAATCAGTATTGATGCACAAGCATTTAGAGGTCTTAGCTCCAGACACTTGGGATGTAGACGCAAGTGATTGCAAGCAGCATTCTAGAAAATCTTCCTTCACTTACATGATGTGAAGGGTAGGATGCTGGTGTTTTTCACTGAACAAAATTCTTTCACTTACATGAATATCCAGAAAAATCTTTTAACTTCTCCAATATATTTTTTGCCCCTTTCCTTGCTTAAGCATTTAGATTACAATGTTCATAGTACAAACTGTCATGTTTTCATGCATGTGTTCACTCACTCATGTAAAATATTACCTAGGTTTCAATTCATTTTTATTATGTCAACTGAGACTAAAATAACATTTGCATGCTCTTCACAGGGGACAGTTTTATATGCTTTGCAGACACTGGCATCTCCGTGACACATAGGAGACTTTTCACAATACTGTGATGGTACTAAACTATCAGGGCTACCACATATGGTCAGTGAAAATGTGGATTCAAGGAAGGATTTATAGATTCCATTGACCTGGAATTAATTGTGTCTAGATTATAAATTATGCTACTGATGGAGTAATGGTAATACACCAGGTGTTCTATCATGGACTTTTCAGACAAAAAGAAAACAGGAAGTATATTAATTCCCAAAGGAAGGACAATTATGCTGTGGAGAAGTGGTGCTGTGTGCACATGAATGTATCCATGTGACTTGTTCCCAGTTGGTTTTCTGTGTACCAATGCCACTGCACATGTGAATGAATGCAGCACACACACTGGCATGTTTGTGACAGCCTCTCCACCAAAGTGATGTGCTGCAGAAAGCACTGTGTCTGCATGACAACTGAAAACCAGTCTGTGGTTCATGGTGTTGTCACTGTCAGGGAAAAACATTCTGTTTCAGCAAAGCATCAAAATTATTTTGCCAGTAAGGCCAGAAAGAAACAGTTAAAGAGTGGTTCTAATAATCCTTTCCCTTTATATTTGGTTAGAGGGCTTTCCATGAAGGGCAGGAAGAGCTTAAAGATATATTTTTTAGAGCCTTGTGGAATTGTGAACCCTTTTAGTAGACTGTTGATTGGAATCAAATGGTTTAGGAAAAGAGAGAAGCTGGGGTACACCATATACCAATTTATGCATGGATGCAGCTTACTTCAGAGTTGGAAGGATTCAGGTAAACACTAAGAAATCTACTTGTTTAGTCTGGCAGGCTGCTGTCTCATTACCATATTCCTGCAAGAGTTCCTAAAAGGCAGGTTTCTCTCTCACAATTGAAAAAATTTACCCTTGCAGAACAAAGATTTAGCACCTATTACAGGATAACTTCTCAGTCTTGGAAGGCAAAGCTGCTTGGGGAGGGAATGGGGGGGGTAGGGGAGTGTGGGTGCAGGGAAAATGGGGGTCTGGAGGCGGGGAAGGAAGCAGCCTGTTTGCAGTGCATCATGTCAATTTTTACTACTGTGTAACAGTTGGTGAACTGCATTTTAGCATGGCAGATGGAGATTATACAAAATGCCTTTGTCGTGGGGTGAAGACCAGACAAAAGTAACACTAAAGTCAGTGAGACCTTGTCTCTATCTGCCCATCTCTTGGGGACCATCCACATGTAGAAGGATGCAGAATTGTGCCTCTATAGAGAAAAAATGTCCCTGTGTCCTGAAGATGTGAGAAGGTCAGAGCAAGGACTGGGGCAGCTGAGACCATGGCAGGGAGGGGAAGGTGGGGCACCAGCCTGAACTGGGGTTACTGTGAACTCAGTAAACATCTGAGTTTACGGTATAATACCACTAGAGGCGTAAAGGTCCAGACTGAAATTTCTCTCCCCTCTTAAATAAATTGTAATTTTTCAGTCAGCATGTGGTGTGGGTCTGTCCTTTCAGTGAACTCGGGGACCTCAGGTCTATTTCCATTGTGAAATTCCCTCTGAAAAGTCATGCTACGGTATTAGTGCTGGAAAGAGGTATTTTTGCTCTGGGTACTGCAAAACAGTGTGAGAACCCTACAGAGTGACTGGAAACTGATCTCATTTGAAGGGAGGATCATTCTGACAGAAAAGCAAAATCTGCAATTGAAAGAGGATATTATAATAAATAAGGCTTCATTTTGCCTGTCTGAAATTTACCTACTTCATTCTTCATTCATGGGGAGCTCGCTTATAATCTTCAGAAAATTCACATTATTGGGTATCAAAAGAAACAACTGGTCACTTATTGGGAGTCACATATGGGAAGCAAGTATCTAATGTGCCATTTATTTTTTATGGTAGTGTATAAGTTTACACACAGACCATCTTGATTTTTTGAGCAAATAAATTACTAATCATTAAGCTGCCCTCTTTGTACTTACATTTGTTGCAGAACATTTAATCTTCCTGAATATTTTTCATGTCCTCTTTAAAATACTCATGGTTTTAACAAATGCTTGTAGATTATCTTAAAAACACATCATTTATCAAAGCAATTAAGGCAGATATTTTGCTAAAAAGATATGTAGAGGGATTACATTTATAATTAGGTGGAGATAATCTCTGAGAGGAAATGAGAACATTATATACTGTTGAAAAGAGAAGATTTACTCACTATTTTATGAATACTGAGCTGAAGATAAAATCAAATGAGATCTTAGTGACTAAAAAGTGAGTTTCATAGAAGTTTTGCAAAATCCTCTGTGAAATTTAATAGAAAATATGGATGAAATTAATGTTCAGCTGCTAAAACACTTTTTATGAATGTTTAATGTGCAGTTATAAAATAGCTGACATCTGTTTTCCTACAGTTTAAAATTGCAATGCTTATCTCACATCTATTTCTAAATGCAGAACCCCCCCCCCCCCCCCACCATGATATATCTAAGGGAAATTAATGTGAGAATTATTCATTTTTATTGAAAGGCCAAGAAATTTGAAGTTAAAATTTCCAGCTTCTGTTATTAAGAAAGGAAGATATGCAGCAGTAAATTTCACTCTCAAAATATTTCTGTGTGTAAATTGTCTACCCCTGAAGGCATTATATAGCTTAAAAAAAAACTTACAAAGAAACACAAATTGACCTTTGTAATCAGGTATCAAAGCTTACTTTACAAATTCCTAATTCAGTAACATGGATAAAGCTGTCATGCCTCACTCTGAGCTGATAGCACTGCAAATGTCTGAGCTTCAGACCAGCTTCATTTTTGCATGCCACTGGTGTTTCAGCAGAGCCCTGTGGGTAGCAAGCATTTTTCAATCATTATCCCAGTTAGATTCTTGGAAAAAAAAAATTTTTAACAGCATACTGTAAACAGGTCTCTTACAGTGACTTACTGTTTTTTAAACATGGTAATGTATACTGTGAGGCCTTGTGCAAAATTAAGTCTCATCATTAGCAATATCCTAATTTCTCTGGTGTCAAAATAACAGTAGGTGCTGTTGCAAATGTTTAGTGAGTTCTGCAGGATGCCTGGCTGCATTCAGTACAGAGCTAACATTCTGCTGTTTAGCTGCCATTTGTTCAATTGCACATCAGACTTCCTGGAACCAGCAGAGTGTTCCTTCAGGTACAACTCTCAGGAGCACAGTAGAGCAAATACACCTGGGACCCATCACTTACTCATTTGCTATATGTGCTCATAATGTACCTGCTGAACTCCCCCTCAGAGCGCTTGAACTCTGCTGAGATGGAGCACTGACATATTTAGACAGAAATTGTGATGGAAGGGAGAGTGGCGGCAAACAGTATGTCCTGCCCGCATGTATGCTGCCGAGGTTACAGAGGACCTTTCTATTCCAGCATAAATAACTTCTCATAACAACTGGAATACTTGCTGTGTTCCTAGTAAAGAGCATGATGCTTCCACCTGGTCTCACCTGTGTGAGTCAAAATCCACTCTTGTCATATTGTAAACAGAATATAATGGTATAGAATGAATACTCCTGCTGTCACTTAAAGTGATAAAACATGAACAGGGCATCACACATCCTACAGATAAAATGTTATCTCTTATTTCATGCTGTTGCAAGAAATTTTGGGTCACCATGCAAAAATAAGTAAGCCATGAATTAAATAACTGGCTTTTGTTTGGAGAGTATCAATTTCCCAACAACAATTTCCAGGGAAATCCATTTACATTTCACAGGTCAATGGGCTTCAAAAATGTCACTACTTTAAATAAAATAATTGAAATTAAACCCTGATTATATATTCAGGATGTAGAAGAAGACCTTCATGACACTTTTATAGGACCATATTTCTTGAACCATTGGCAGGGTTTTTTTTCCTTTTCTTTGTAATAGCAGTAACTGTGACATGGTGGACTTGAAGACAGATTTCTTACAGTTCAGTTACTGTATAATAGAAGGCCTGTTCCTCAGCTCTTAGGACTCAGAGTAAACTTAATCTCTGCTTGAATTCCTCATCTGTGAAATAGAGATGAAATGTTCTTTATAATTTTTTATCCACTTGGTTTTGTGAGCTCTGAAGAAGAGCAAATTTTTGCTATTTTAACAAGTCTTTTGCTTTGTGGATTATCAACATGTTGAACAATGCAGCCTTGAAATTGAATGAGATTCTTGCAGCTCAGGAAGTCCTTATGAAGTGAGGAGATTTACTAACAAATGTGGTTCACCATCTTGAAAACTTAAATAAAAACCGTAACTATAACACAAGGTATCAATACAGTTTTACTGCGTTATACGACAATGTAGTTCAATACACCACAATTGTTTTATTACTGCAGTTCAACTTGGTTTCCATGGCCATGTGACCCTCTCCACATGTAGCCTGACCAGCATAAAACAATTTATTTATAGCTTTGCTTCTTGAGTAAATTCTTCATATTGCAGATGGTAGATGAAGCCACATTCAGCACAAATGGATAAAACAATTAAAAAATAAATAAATTTGTTACAACAAATTACTAGACAGAAGAGAAAATACTTGGAACCTTCTTTATTCTTTTGAACTTTCATTCTTTCTTTATTCCATGTATATTGTTTTTCACAGGAAAAATATTTCCTTTTTAACTTAAGCTCCCTAGTAAATCTAAGTGCTTTTGTATTCTCTTGTGTGAGTTTCAGGACTAGTGTTTGCCAGTGGCCAACTGACATATAAACTTTGGGAAAGGGACTATATGTTCCTAATTTTGTCTCCTCTTTGACAAAATTCAAGACTTCAAAATGATTTTGCCATGCTCAAATGGATTGTTTGAATAATAAGACATCAAAGCCTATGAGATAAAGGTGATTAAAAACCAGGATCCATTTTACAAAAATGTATCTTACTTCATGAAAAGACATTACAATATGAGTGTCTAATGCAACCAGCATAAAGTTCTAGTGTATTAATACAGAATAAACTGATTGTATGAAAGAAGAGTGGGACTGTTTCAGAAGTTGGACATTTAAGTCTCCTGCTGTCTAAAAGTAGAATAATGTAAAGAAAGTTAGGGATTGGCATTGCATATTATCTTAGTATTATGGGAGAAAAAAAAAAGAAAGAGAATTGTTCTTATTAATGATGAGACGATAAATGGTGACATAAATTTCAGAATAAAATAATCAGTGAAAACATATGGTTGACACCCTACAAAAGAGACAGTGGGAGTAACCATCAAGCAACTAAGTGTATCAGTATTGGGATGTTCTAAGTTTCCTATCTGGTGTGGTAAGATATATCCCATTCCAAAATAAACATTGTGTTGAATAAAAAGATAAAGGCCTTTAATTTTTAACTATAAAGCAGAACCGCTTATCAAAATGAACAAGTAAATAGAAACTTTATGCTCTGATTTTGTTCTTTTTTTTCAGCACAGACCTGGGTAGGGGAATTCCTTTACGTTTTAAGGTGTTGTCAGTTTTGGTATGAAAGGAATTTGATTGTTATGAACTTTCTGTCTGTGCTGAGCACACTTGCTCTTGCAGCTCTTACAGGGCTGAAATATTTCACTCTGAGTGAACTCAGAGTGTTGTTCTCTGAAAGCATTAAAATTAATGCAGAAATTTCACTCATACCTTCCAACCAGGAGACTAGTTGACAGCACTGCATTTATTGCTTCTTCATATAAATGTTCTAGTTTAATAACTTGGAGAATTACTTTTTCCAGAATCCCAAATGAACATATTGCGTATAACAATTTTTCATATGTTCTTGTATCATCAGAATGCCTGTTAATTGCCTGCAACACTCCCAAACTGGCCATTAGGAGAAAGAACCTCTGCAATACTTTTATTTTCTGCCTTCCCTATTCTCCATGGCATCAACCCTCAGCAGAGAAATGAAGTGCCAGAGTGTTTTAATTTTGTGGCAACTTTCAGTTCTCCAACTCGCAGGCCAGACATCAACACATTAGATGTCTTGATGATACTCCTTAAAATACTCCTCAATTTGTCTATAAAAAAATGTAGTGCCTTATTAGACACCAGCAGTACCTCTCATGTCACCTCATCACTGAAAGTTTCCAAGAAACATTCTCCATATGTTAAGTTATTCCCTTAGCTTCCGTATTAATAATACCATTTATAATTGAGGATACTGTGCATCAATACAAATGTGATACCCTGCTGGAAGTGAATTTTCAGGGCTTTTACAGGATTTATGTAAATCACTGTCTGCACATTCCTTCTGCCCTCATTAGCATGTTGGGCCATGCTATAACCTTTGTATCACAGCTATAGCCTTTCAGTCACTTTAGGGACAATAACTATTAGTGTCACCTTACCACTTTTCTTATCTCTACAGTGATTTTTCCACAAGAATGCATCTTGGCTGAGGTACCCTGATTTCAGTGCATACCTGCAATACAGACAGGGTTGTTACTGTTAGGATCTGTTTGTAAAAGGAAACAACCAACAAAACATCCCCTACAGGGAGTATTGTCTCCTGACCAACAGGAGAGATGAGCAAGTGCTTCCTCTCACCCTACAAGTGAACTATTTTAATTCAGAGAGTTTTGCATCTGACACAGTCTTTCCCAATACACCTACATTTCTGCCATGTCTGACACTCCCTCAGACAAAAAAAAAATGCGTATCTATAAAAGCATCAGACACACACAGGGCTGTGTTGGATTTTTTCCCTAAATGGTTTAATTAACCCTTTTTTTCCGTCATGCTGAAAGACGATTTTATAATTGTAGCAGAAGTAAAGTGGTGTTTAATGCGTTCAGGCAATTTTATGCTCAGCAGCCTAACACTACAATGCAGAAAGTGGTGACTTTGAGCCTCTGAATCTGGAGACAGCCACATGGAGCCTGTTCGTAATTACGTGCTTAACTGATAGTCATGTGAATCACACAGTTTGGCCTTCATGTGCATACTCTCTGACTACAGTGGTCTTGTAGTGTGAGGTAGACATGCTCTCTAGGAGCAAAGTGCTGTTTTACTTCTGATTTCATTTTTTCAGGGGATCCAGCTTAAAGTGCAAATGCCAGTAAATTCCCAAGAAGGTTCCTCTAAATCATAATATAGAAATTTGGTGGAGGTGTGAATCCATGAAAACATATCTGCACCTTTTCTGAGTGTGTGATGTTTGATCCTTGGAAATTTCCTTGCTAACAGTGGATGTCCCCAGGCTGAAAAGCATACAAATGCAAATATTTATCCCCCTGTAGTTGCACATTAGAGTGACAGCTCTTGGGACACAAACTTTTCTGTGTATTTGCAGTAACATCTGTAATAAATAGTCACATTCAGAGGTTACAAGAAACCTGTGGTCACCAAGGAACACCATGATTATCACTCAAGTGCCTTTCTTGGTTTACAGCAGCAGTTGGATGCAACTGGACTGTCCCTATGTACTAGTACACCTTTCTGGTGAACGTTATTAGTAGAACATATAGAACTTGTTATTATATAATCTATCTATCTATCTATCTATCTATCTATCTATCTATCTATCTATCTATCTATCTATCTATATGTATATATCTATATATTTTTATCTATATATCTATCTATATCTATAATATTATAAATATAATTAAGCATTGCTTAATGTTTACTTTAAAATATCTATTTCTCAGTTGATGCTTTGGTTACAACATTCATATATTGGGTCACTGCTACAGCCTTCAACTCTATCAGCTCAGACACTTCTGTGAGAATAGGGTAAATTAGCTGGTTTTGTTTGAGAATAAAATAGTGCTAAATCTATTGAAGTACTGGTTTTGTGGACTTCTTACTTCAAGGTAAGACTTTCAAAACTTATTCAGCCCTTAGGGGTTTGAATATCTTCACAGAGCTGAAGGGTCTAGAAAATTTCTAGGGAACATGTTACACTGTTTTATCCCTCTCACAGTGAAAACCCCTGCTTTTGTTACATTTATATGGATTTTTCTGTGTTCCACTTTATCCCCTGTGCCTCCTGTCCTGTGACAGGTAACCAGTAAGAAGAGTCTGGTTCCAGTCAGGTTTACTCCCCCATCAGATATTTTTATACGTATAAAAATAATTTGTAGAAATATACATATATATTTAATATTCAGCCTGTATTTATATATCAAATATGTATCCATATCTTCTCTGAGTCCTCTCTTCCCCAGACTGTGTAATCCCAGCTGTCTCAGCCTCAGTTTACAAGATAGATTCTTGTTCTGGGGAGGCCAGAAGGGGAACCAGCGATTCCAGTGTGTCTGGAAACATGCTTCATAATGCAGACCAGTACATATCTCAGACAGCACCTTTCAAAGATAGTGGAGAGTGACCTTGCAATGACATCAGACATCTCCCTCCCTCCAGACAACATTCCTGGGTGTGATCCTGGGATTCCTGGGATGTGCTTTGTTTAAATGTTTCCTAATGTGAGTATCCTCCTCTAAGAGTAAGCATTCCTGACTACAGATTTTCTCGGCTGTGTCAGGGGACTGGGATTTCTAGAGACTGACTCCAGCAGCTAACAAAGGAAATAAGTCATTGAGTATCTCAGCCTACCCTGTACTTTTGTCACCAGGTTCTTTGCCCTATTCAGCAGCAGGCCCACTTTTTCTCTAGCCTTCTTTTTGCTGCTGGTGTACCAGTGGGTACTGTAGGAGATTTTCTTGTTATCCTTCATGTCTCTTGTGAGACTGAATTCTGTGTGGGCTTTAGCTCTCCTAAACTCATACCTCCAAGCTCACGTAGTATCTCTACATCACTCCTAGGTTTCATCATTGCCTTTGCTTTCATCTCTTGAACACTTTGGGGTTTTGTCTGAACTTAGTCAGTCCTTGGCCATCCATGCAGGTCTCTTTCCATCTTTGCATGTCTTATATGTTGGGTCTTCCTGGAGCTTCACTATCAGCAATCTCTCGTGGACCTCCTTTCCCTTCATGACCATATTCCACAGGATTCTTCTGAAGAGATCTTTGGAAAGGCCTACATCTACCGTCCTGAGGCCCAGGGCTAAGGTCCTGCTTTTTTCTCTGTTCTACTCATGTTTCTGAAGTTCTCTGTCTCATGGTCACCCTGACATTCCCAGCCTGACCTTCCTTGCTGTCAGTAGGAGGTCTAATACTGTTCCTCCTCACATCAGCTCCACAGGAAGTTGTCAACAATGCCCTACAGAAACTTCCTGGATTGTTCATGACCATGTTGGTCCTTCTTGCAGATATTGGGGTAGTCATATTTCCCTATGAGGATCTGAGCATGACTTCTTCCAGTTGCCTGAAGGACTTTTCTACCTCATATTCCTGGTCAGGGGGTCTACAAGAAATTTCCACAACAATGCCACCCATATTGCTCTGCCCTCTAATTCTGACCTTCATCTGTGCAAGAGGTTGAATAATAAATCTCTGAAAAATTTATGTTTTCTGAGTAGGTAAATGTTACAAGATGCACTGCAAGTTTGTTCACAGATATGTTTCTGTTACTTTGGTTTGACTTCCTGGCTTTGCAATTTCAGTGTCTAATTATTAGGCTTGGGAGGAGAGAGATGGCAGATGTGTCATTTCTGCTAAACTGGAGGAGGAACCTGAGCAAAGAGCTGCTTATGAATCCAGACATCTGTTCAAACAGAAATTGAGTGTTTTCTCTTTTGCAAAAATTTTCATAAACATTTAGTTATGTGTCAGACCTTGGGTATTCTTCTAAATTGTTCTAGTAAATATAGAGTCAAATGGTGTTGATCAATGGTTCAGATTGGTTCTCAAAAAAGCATGACCTTGCATTTATTACTGAAATTTGTTCTGCTCTCCTGGGTAGCTTCTGCAAAGTCTTATTAAATATTGACTAACTTGCTTCAAGTTGCTGTTTCTGGCATATCAGTCTTATCCCTGCTTTCAGAGTTTAATTTATATTTGTATAACTATCCTCTATGAAACCAATCATAGCAGAGATGCATGGATTACTGCATTCTGATATTTTTGCCAAATTGGAAAGTGACCATTCTTTCCCACAGGGATTTTCTGGCTAAAAGCATAACCTCAATTAATTAAATGACAAAACTCCTCTCACCTCAGTACCATTCAAATTTCACCACCTGTTTCTAGTCCACTGCAGCACTTTAAGAATTCCATTGCACAAGGGAGCTTATCAAAGTCTGCTGGAAGTCCAGACAAATTACATCAAGTGTTCTTCCTTCAGATACATCCAGAAGACTTTGTGGGGTTTTTTTTGGGTGGTGTTTTTAGTTTCTGGGTTTTTTTTTTAAATTAGGTTATTTTTATACTCTTAAAGTAATATACTAAATGCTTGTTGTCAAATAAATAATCTTTCATTTTGTGAGATAATTTAAAAATAAAATAATGCTGATACTGAAATATGAGTTCCGTTCTCTCTCAGAAGTTTGTCTATTCTTGAGTTCCCTAAAAATTGCTTATATTTGTCTGTTTCTTCTCTGACTCCATTTGTTTTATATTCCCCACATGGCACAAAACATTTTTGGTGCATTCAGAACAGATGCTGCTCTCAGGCTGATTCCTTGCCATCTTTCAATGGGATTGTGAGGGAAACTGTCCTCCTGCAAACTTCCTGACGACACTTCTGCTGTACAAATTTCAGATTTCAGTGCAGAGACCTGTTTATTTATACAAGTCAGAGAAGATATTACATTGAAAACTATTTATGTTGTATGAGAATGGATTCTTCATTAGACATAACAAAGGCATATAGCCATTTCTCAGTTTCTAGATATGCATCATGCTGGGTGCTGAATAGAGAGCCAGCAGCCTGAGTGGCTTGTAAATCAGTAAGACTTACAATCTTCCTCCTCCACTTCAGGATCTGACAAGTAGGATTGGCCCCTGTTACGACAGGTGAGAGGCTCTGGACCTAGAAGGCCAGACAACTGATGAGGTGGGGGAAAGTCCTTCTGTGATAGCGTGTTATCCTAAAATGACATCACCGGTACCCCGCATCGCCTCCTCATCTATCAAGAGGAAAAGAAGGGTAGTTGAATAGGAGACTCCCTGCTAAGGGGAATGGAGGGCCTGATATGCAGACCAGAGCCAACCCACAGGGAAGTCTGCTGTCTCCCAGGGGCTTGGATAAAGGACATTACTGGAAATCTTTCCAGTCCAGTAAGGCCTTCTGATTACTACCCACTATTTATTGTTCAAGCTGGCATTGAGAACCTAACAAAAAGAAATGTGACAGCAATCAAAATATGCTTCAGGGCCTGGAGATGGCTGGTAGTAGGATCAGGATCCCAAGCAGTGATTTCTTCTATTCTTCTGGTAACAAGGAGTAATATTGATAGGAATAGGCAGATCCATAAGGTCAATATGTGGCTCTGAGATTGCAATAATCAGAAAAATGTTGGGCTTTTGTCCATGGGATGATCTACTCAGCAGCTGGTTTACTGACACCTGATGGGATGAACCTATCTCAGAGGGGAGAATGAATTCTAGCACAGGAGCTATCACGGCTCATTGACAGAGTAATAACAAGCTTAGAAAGGGGAAAGGGACAAAACCAGACTCTCCAGTGATGAACAATGAGATTGTGCACCAAAACTTGAGGAAATGAGCACTAATGGGGTCCCTCAGTCTGCTTCACAAGGTGTTTGCTACAATGCACCAAACCAGAGATGTTTCTACACTAATCCAGGCAGCATGAGGAACAAATGGGATAAGCCTGGAACTTTGGCCCAGTCACACACATACAATATAATTGGAATAGGAGAAACCTGGTGGGATGAGTCCTGTGAGTGGGGTGCCATGGGAGACACTTACAGGCTCTTTAGGAGGGACAAGCAGGGCACAGGTGGAGGGGTGACACTGTCTGTAATAGAAAGTCTAAATATATGGAGTTCACAGTTGGCAATGGCACAGTTGAGAGCCTTTGGATAAGAATCAAGGGGCAAACAAATAATGCATGTGTCATTGTGGGAAACTAGTATAGACATATAGCCAGAATGATGATGCTGATGAATTAATCTTTGAGGAACTAAGGGACACTTCTTATGAGGGAGTCTTTGTTGTTGTGAGGGACTTCAGCCTGCCAGAAATTAACTGGAAGCATCTCACAGCTGATACAACCCAGGTCACAACGTTTTTAAAAAAACCTTGGTGACAGCTTTATGGAAACTGTTAGTCCTAAGGCACCTAACTTGGAAAGACTCCCTCCTTGATCTACTGCTTGTCAACAGAGAAGATTTCATGAGTGAAGTGGAAATTGGTGTACATCTTGGCCACAGTGACCATGGAAGTGATTGAGTCCAAAATCCCTCTTGATGGATGATGAGGAAAAGTGCAAGCAAAACCTCAGCTCTGGACATGAGGTGAGCAGAGTTCAGGCTGCTCAGGAAATTGGTAAGGACCCTTGGAAGGGGCTGGAGTCCATCAGTGCTGGTCACTTGTTAAACATCACCTCCTAGGGGCACAGGAGCAGGCAATTTCCAAATTTTGGAAGTCAAGCGTTGTAGGCAGCCACTGTAGGATCATATCCAAGGAAGCTACAGCACCCGCTTTGCTTTGTGGGACACAAAAAACTCAACAACAAAACACATTAAGCAAACAAAAAAAATTAAAAACAAGTACTTAAATCTCGGACAACAGCCGGGCAAATTAAACAGTGATGGTACTTAATACAAACATAACGGTTTTTTAGCTCATTCTCTTCCAGTTCTGGATTTTCTTTTAGGAAGGGTGCAGTTCTTAGATCTCCTCTTATAAGGGGCAGAGGGGTAGTGTTCAGCTTCGGCTCTGGTCCCGAAGATGTGGGCGTCGCCTCTTTAGATGATCTCCGTGAAACACTGGCTTTGGCAGATCAGGTTACAGTTTTGATTTCCCTGGAGGGGGTGTTGCCCACGATAGAAAAGGCACAGCCCCCAGGGGTGGAGCAACCGAACAAAGGGGTGGGACCAAAGCAGGAGTTACTGGGGGAAGGGAAGGTTCAGGGCTGGAAAAGAAGGAGCAAGGAGGGGTCCCAGACCGCGTGGCCGGCGCCATCTTGGGATGGGGGGGGGGGGGGGGGGGCGGTCCGGGACGGACTTTCCAGGACAGGGAATGGGGAATATGGAAAGACAGGGGGTGAAGGAGGACACGGAACGGTGGGCAGACGGCAGCAGACTCACATCACTCTGGATGTTCTCCATCTCCATCCCAGGGGATGGGATGGCAGAAAGATACAGGGGTGACGGGGAGTCAGCAGCAGCCCTGAGCCATCTTGGCATTTTTCACCCTTTGTCCTGTCCTTAGGAACATAGGAGAGGGGAAGATACAGGGAGGTATACACCAAAAAAACCCAACAAAGGACTTCACAGAAGCCAAAAACCAGTCCACAGGAAGAGCCATACCGTCCATAATCGTCCATAATGTCAATATTGTCCATAAATGTCCTTCCCATGTATATAAAAAAAACAAAACCGTCCATAATACGTCTTGTTGGGTGATGTTAGATGTTTGTCCCAGCATCTGGTCTCGACCCCCCCCCACCTCCATAAGCCCTTTTCCCCCATGCCCTATGCACTCTCAACCCAGCCTTCCTGCCAGGTCTCTTGAGTCCTCCTCTAAGGTGAGGGTCTCACCAGCTCTCAAGCCATCAGCCGGGGACTTACGGAGCGTCCATGGAGCCAGTCCTGCTGCTCTTCTGGTGCCTCACTGGATGTCTGCATTCTTCTACCATTTGTTGTAGGCAGCCACTGCAGGATCATATCCAGGGCAGCCACAGT
Source organism: Poecile atricapillus (assembly GCF_030490865.1). Taxonomy (NCBI): domain Eukaryota; kingdom Metazoa; phylum Chordata; class Aves; order Passeriformes; family Paridae; genus Poecile; species Poecile atricapillus. The sequence goes on along the minus strand of NC_081289.1, from coordinate 97,287,925 downwards.
TTCTGAGAACCAGCATGGGACAAGAATGAGATGGGCCTCTGTTCATGAAATCATTTATTCAGTATGGGAACAAACTCTTTCAGAGACAGAGAGCCCTGAACAAAGGCAGGGCAGGGGACAGAACTAGGCTGGAGTTTAGGGTCAGGGACCACTAGAAACACAGCAAAGGAGAAACCCCCAGGGACTCAAACCCAGTCAGAACTCCTGGGCTGCCCTTCACGAGGGGTTTGGGGTGGGACAACTTCATTCAGGGCTCACACGCCCATCCCCCAAAGTAAGAGGTCAAAATTCACTAGCTTGGCTTACAGCTATGCCTCTCACTTTAACAATGCTTATCTGAAACTAAATCTTTGCCTCCCTGAGGTGCCTCACAACAGTCAAGCAGGTGAGGCAGGATGCCAGCTTAGCTGAGTAGGAATCTTCTCTTGGAAATAAGGCAAAAAAGAAGTAAAAGCAAGGTCAGGTGACATGGAAAGAAAACAGAGATACTGTTTCCCATTGTAGGAAGAAAACTTGTGGGGCCAAACCTCAGCTGCAGTTGAAGATGGCCAAAACTGTGGGGGACAATAAAAAGATTTTTTAAAAGAATATATTAATGGCAAAAGGCAGTGTAGAAATAACATCAGCCTATTACAGGATGAGGGTGCTCATCTTACAAACACGGACAGGGGCAATACAGAGGTGTTTAGTACATTCTTTGCACCTGTCTTTAAGACAGATGATGTACCAAGGGGGTCCCAGTGCCCAGAGCTGGAGGACCATGACTATGAGAATGATCAGCTCCCAGATGACCCTGAAATTTTGCAGGATCTGCTGCTCCAGCTGGATCCCTACAAGTCTATGGCAACTGATGGGATTCATCCAAGAATCCTCAAAGAGCTGGCTGACGTAGTTGCAAAATTTCTTCTGATGAATTTTGAGTGGGAATCCAGAGAGGTACCAGCTGACTGGATGCTACCAAACACTGTCCAGACTTTCAAGAAAGGTGAGAAAGAGGAGACCAGAAAATACAGACCTGTCAGTCTCACTTCAGATCCTGTTAAAGCTGTGGAGAAGATTAGTCTGAGAAGTATTGAAAAACACCTGCAGGACAATACAGCTACTGGGCTAGCATGGCTTCCTGAGAGAACAGTCCTGATTTCCTTTTGGGACAGTTAACCTATGTAGCTGATCAAGGGAAACAAGTGAATGTAATCTTTTTTGATTTCAGTAAAGTTCTTGATACTCTCTCAGGATCCTCCTGGACAAAAATTCCAACACACAGCTGCATAAACAAAATATGTGGTGGGTGAGCTAGATCTTGAGTTGGGCAAAAGGAGTTACAGTGAATGGACTGGCGTCAGACTGGTGACCTGTCACTGATGGGGTTCCAGAGGGCTCCATCTTTGGCCTTTTGTTCTTCAATATTTTAGTAAATGACCTGGATGTGGGACTGGCATGGATACTAAGGAAGTTTGCAGATGACTGGGAGGAGATAGTGACTCCCTCGAAGTAACAGAGGCCTTGCAGAGACCTGAACACATTAGAGGGCTGGTCAATCACTGATTGTGTGAAGTTCAACAAGGGAACAAGATTCTGCATCAGGAATGGGACAACCCCGAATACAAGCTGGGGAATGAGATGATGGAGAACAGTTACACAGAAGAGGATCTGGGGGTCTTGGTCTGTGGCAGATTGACCATGAGCCAGCAGTGCCCTGCCAGCCAGGAGTGCCACCTGTGTCCTGGGGTGCATCAGGCACAGCATCACAGACGGGCAAGGGAGGGATTGTCCTGCTCTGCTCTGCACCGGGGTGGCCTCACCTCAAGTGCTGGGGTGGGTCTGGGTGCCACACAAAGAAAGACATTAAGCTGTTAATAGAGTGTCCAAAGGGGGGCAACAAAGATGGTGAAGGGCTGTGAGGGGAACCAATATGAGGAGTGGCTGAGGTCACTTGGTCTGCTCAGACTAGAGAAGACTGAGGAGAGACCTCATTGCAGTCTACAGCTTCCTTGTCAGGGGAAGAGGAGCGGCAGACACAGATATCTATACTCTTGTGACCAGTGACAGGACCCAAGGGAATGGCCCAAAGTTCTGTCAGAGGAAGTTTAGGTTGGATATAAGGAGAAGGTTCTTCACCCAGAGGGTGACTAGAGCACTAGAACAGGCTCCCCAGGAAAGTGGCCACAGCACCAGGTCTGACAGAGCTTGAAAAGTGCTTGGACGATGCTCTCAGGGACATGGCGTGACTCTTGAAGCTGTCCTGTGCAGGGTCAGGAGTTTGTCTCTATGATTCTTGCAGGTCTCTTCCAATCTGTGATTCTCTGAAGATAGGAGAGAGAAAAGTGAAGGAAAAAATACAAGTGAAATTAAATCATTTGAGCTTAAATAGCAGCTCAGTGACAGACTGGGATCCCAGAACCTGGTTTTAAAACCTGCTCTTACATCCTATTTTTGCTACATTGTGCTTTGTTCTAAGTGTGGGAGATACCCAAATTTATTTCAACCTTTTCTCCAAGAACAAGATTATTTAGTACATATATGCTCCTGGAGAGTGTTGTTTTTTTTTTTTTTTTGTCTAAGACCCCCATGGTTGATTTTGTCCATTGTTTCTTTCTTTTTCTTGTTTCTCTCTCCTCTTTACTTATGGTATTGCTTGTTTAAAGTATTTGGCTATTTTAGTGATTGGTGTATCAATTATGCAAAAAGAGATATATTGGCCCTCCATTTGCCTTTTCAGCTTTGTAAAAGGACAAAGAATTCTACTGTATACTTTTTCCTAACAGAACTTCACCAGCTCTGTATTTATCTTCAAGCTGTGTCACCTTGAATTTATTGTGTATTTATAGAGAAGTCTAATGTGTCTGTGATGCAACTTGGTTATTTTTGTTGTTTATATCTTGTTCCACCATGCTTGTCTAAAAGTATTATTATAACATTTTTTGCTATTACATGGTAATGCTATAAATTCCCCAGTTTAGATTCCTGCCAGTACATAGGCTGACCTCAAAGTGTTCTTAAGGTTTTTCTACCTGTGTATGCCAAAGGACTCTACATACTCTACAGCACTTACTGTATTCTTTGTCACCAATTTATCATATTTAAGAGGCTTTCTTTTCACAAGTGAAAAATGCCCATTCCTATAAAATAATCTCCTTTCAAGTATATCCAGCTGTGAGTCTAAACCAAGGAGAATAATGTGTTAGAAATGTAGCCCATTATATTCTGAAATCTACAGTCCAAAGTATGGAACTGTCCTGTTACACAGACTCTTGACAGTGTTATTTTTATACTTTAAACTTACTTTACAGAGATTTGGACACAGCCTAATGCTCATAGGATAAATTAAATCTACCAAACAAGGTGACCAGCAACTACATGAATAGCAACAGCAGCCTCTGCTTTAACTTCCCCTTCAAGGTTATCTTCCATTGGACCAGGAAATACTTCCCAAAATTTATTGGCTCAGTTCTCATCCTCTAGCTCTTCTCATCCTCTAGCTGTTATTTTGTATAAGGACCCAAACACATGCATGTTTCTTCGTTATTGATATCCCTCAATATAGTCAATCTCAACCACAAGCAAACTGCCTCTATTAACTGCCTCTGTACAAAAGACTCTCCTATGTGATAATTTCTGTACCAGCAAACATTTTTAAAATACTTTTGACAAATATTTTATTACTGTTCAAACTGACTGGATTTGTAGCAGGAATCACTGAGGGTAGTCTCTCGAAGTCATTCTCCATGCTGAGCAATATACACAGAAGAAGTCTCCAGAATCATCTAAAATTTCCAAAGGCAGGGCTTCTGCATGACCTGGTCAAATTGTGAATTGTGAACGTCAGCAGCCCAGGGAGTCACTCTGTTCCAAGTGCGTCCATTGTCTTCAGCCAGATCATTTTCCTACTTCTACTACTTCTGTTGATCACCTCTTGCAGATATCCTGCCACCCTCCAATTAACTCAGGTGTATGTGGGTTTAACACATGAACAAACTGATAACCAGCTGCACCACACATACCACTAAATGTCAGGCTTGATTTTTCATACCTGTATCTCATTTCCAGTTTAAATTCAACAGGTCTGGACATGATATTTTTATTAGAATCATAATATTTTCTCTTTCTGTGTCTGTGCCAGATCCTGACTTTATATGGGGAACCATTTAGAAGTAGTACTTAGCTGCTATTTTGAAGTAGCCTTGTGGGTGTTTATGCTTTTTCCATTATATGTAAACAAGGCTGTACTCCAGCCTTGCTAGAGACATCATGGTATTCCAGATTTGTCTAGTTCTGATTTAATCTTAGCCCATTTTTCTCATTTTACTTTCAGATGCTCATTTGGCACATGTGAACCCTCATCCATTTTAGTCCATACAGGACTCTCCTATCAATATCCACAGAAAATTTTGCCTCCTTCAGGATTACTCAAGCCCTTAGCAGTGGTGTACTCCCACAGTTTGTTACTATGGGTTTGTTGTTTTCCAGTGTGAAATGTCACATATCTCAATAGAAGCTGCATTTCTGTACTATACAGTGAATTCCTTCCTATCATTTGTGTCCTCTTTCAACTAAATTTATTGCAGCATTTCTTGGGTTTAAAGGGATTTTGCATTCAAACACTTTTCTAGCAATACCTTTTCTTGGGAACCAACAGTCTGGAGAGAGCTTTCTTTTCAGTATGTCATATCTAGCTAAAAAGGCAATCTAAACAGGCTATTTGGTGGGGTTTTTCTTCTAATAAAAATGAGGAGGCTCATGAGCTGCAGAAAAGCAGATGATCTATTAGAAATATTTTGTGTAGTTTTGTTCACCACAATATTTGAAAGGCATTAAGCCACTAGAGAGTGACCCTTGTGGGTTTCTTCCAACTCAGCCTAACCTGTGTTTCTGTGATTCAGTGACTACTGTCTTCTTCTAGATCTCTGAAACAATGGAGCCCTGTGCTCCATGCACAAGATTTTGGCTTTCTGCTATGATCTGTTGTTATTTTGTCCCTCTGTGGTTTCTAAAATGTCTAAACATTCTTCTTCTCCTTATTTTTTTCATACAAAGTCTTCACAAATACAGAAAAAGAAGAATTTTCTGGCAAATATCGTTCTAAGTCTTTGCAATGCTCTGAAATTCTGGAGCAAGTTTCGTCAGCTGGATCTGGTTTCTGTACTGCCCTTACATAGAAAAACATAATTTTAGCTTTTAAATAGGGGCTTAGCTCTAAATGTCAGGACACATTCCTACACAAACACCTCACTTATCTGCCCACTGTACCTCTTTTGCGTCATTGCTTCTGGAGAAACAATTAATTCCCACTGATTCATCCTTGTTGCAAATAAGAATGATGGAGTAAATAATATACACTTCAGTAAAATTCTGTAGCTTTGACTTCTTGACTCCAGAGCTGAGAAAAATAATAAAAAAGCAACAGAAGGAATAGTAAGGAAATGGGATATAGTCTTTCCAGACACCTGACATTTTCCTTGTGTACCACCATGGGTTTTTTAGTCCCAGCTTACTCATCATGTCTGATGACTAAGCTGGTGATGTGCACCTGGGTACTTTTCCTCTGAGCTTCTGATGGGGAACTTGGCCCTTCTGTTTCCAGGGAACCTCAAGTTTTCAAGGAAAATGAAATTTTGTGACAAGAGTACACCCACTCAATTCACGTCTAATTTACAGACCTTATTCTACCACAGTTGTCTTCATTTGTTTGTACTCAGAGGATGCAAATGAGGCATCTGAGAATGATTCTGCTTTGATTAACATGAAGACTGCTCATTCATGTTCATTTTTTCTCAGAGAGTCAATTGAATTTCAACTCTCAGAAAATTCTCTGAATTTACACCAGATTACACAGTAAATTATCCCTGTACTGAAGAATGTCTAGACACCAAATATACACCATAATGAATGCTGGAGGTACAGACTCAGCATTCAAATGAAAAAAAATCTGTTCACTCCATTCTTACCCATAACAGGTACTGCAAAACCTCAAGATTAATCAATAGAACAATAGTCCTAGACACTTAAGTATATAGTACAGTCTTCATGGTTTCCTCTAGGAACTGCTAACAATAGTGAAGATTTATATTCAGCAAATCTTACTGTCTTGCACAAGTCATCATGCAGGCATGATGTTATTTGTTCTTCAGTGTTTACAAGCTGAAAAGATTGAAGGTGTTCTTCTTATTATATTTATAAAAAAGCTCTTCACCCAAAATGTGGCCTAATCTAATGCTACATTTCTCCCGCTCTCACATATTCCTGAAACTGCTCTACATTTTTGTTGTCACAATCACAGGAAGTACCTTTTCTCATTACTGAGATGATTAGGTTTGTGATCCACAGTTTTCCACACAAAGGGATAAAATTTAATCTTGTTCACATCACTGACCCAAGCTTAAAGTGTCTGCAAGTGCTGTGTTGAACACTGAATGAAGGACTGGTCCTGTGTTAGTCTCCTTAGGGCACTGAATTTCTCTTAGTGCTTCATGGGTCCCAGAGAAGTCACTTATGGTGGCTGGTAATGGCAAACTTCACTAGACTATCCCTGCAAGAATAACAAAATATAGCTTTAGTTAATTTTCCTGTGTGTCAAACTGCTACATGGCACAGGAAAAATTACTTTAGCATACTAATTAGGCAAAATGATAGTAATGCAGAGTCTTCCTATTACAACCTTCTTGACTGTAACATCTGAGAGGCGTCAAATGCCATTCTCTTTGCAGGCTTAAAAGTCCTTTTATGGTGCTATAGCTTTTCAAAGAAAATAAGCTATGTTTGTCAGAATAAATAAAAAATCAGTATGCAAATATTTTTGATGTTACTACTGTGTTGAGCTGCAAGTAAATATGGAAAGGCACATAATTTCATACTACTCTTTTAACCAAAACAGTTAAGATATCAAAATGTTTTAAGTACTGAACATGCCTGAGATGAAAAGGAAGAAGCACTGTAAAAAAAATTTCTGGTGTGTATAAACCAAATCTTTCTTAGGATATTGTTCTTAACAGCCAAACAGCTGTCACAGGACTGTTTGCTGTAAGCCTATAAAAGCCTATAAAAGCAAAAAAACTTCCAAAATCTCATAAACTTTATTAATATTATAAATAACTTCATAGTATGAAGACTAAAATATGTAAAATTAAAGGTGCTAATCCTAAAGTACCATATTTTCAGAATGTCAAATCTCTTGTCTGGACAAAGTCTGATCCAGTAGCAGGCAAATGACTGATTTATAATAGCCTACCTGAAGGTCTAATGGACATTTGAAATTTTTTCCTCTCTTTATGGGAGGCCTGTGATAACTGAAGTCCCTCATTTGCATGAAAATATTGTTCTGTAGCTTTGCTTCTGATGAAAGTTGATCCAGGCAAGTTGGAAAAAAACAGCCCCAAGCAGCCTGCAGCCTGTAAGGGTACACAGACAGAAATTTTCATGGTTCTCTCAGAATTCTGTATGTTTAGTGTCTTATGATGTATCCGTGTTCCTTTTGACTGGGTTGCTGCTTTCCTAGGACTGGAGGTACACTCATATAGGGAGGGACTCGTTTGAAGTCTTGCCAAGCCCCCACAGATCTACCCACAAGCCACTTCTGAGCAGCAATTATGGTACAGGTTTGAAATCTTTCTACAGAACTACACTAAATATGGTTGGCAATACTTTTCTTCCTAAAACAGAATTCCTCCTATTAAGATCCACTTTAATTTCTTTCCCTGTACAGAATAAAATAAAACCCTTCAAGCATAGCTTTTAATATTTCACAAATGTGCTTCCCTTTCTTCTCAGCTCTTTTTGGAGCTACTAAGTAACAGTAATAATAAAAATGGCCCCTGGCATTCCGCTGAAATTTCTCAAAATTCAGTGTCAAAACCCAAATTCCCACTGGTCATCTCATTTAGATTCATAAACTTAAATTTGTAAATTCTTTAATCCCTGTTTACGTATATGAAATCTAGACGTGTTCATTAAAAAAAAAAAAAAATCTAGTTGAAAAACTTGTTAAACTATATGCCAACAGCTAAGCTGGGAGAGTTGAAATTTTGATATATTAGATGTATTTTTACTAGAACCTATTCTGTTTTCTCTTTTTTCTACTGTTTCTGTATGAGTTTGCATGCACTAATGTACCTTGAATTTTACTTTATTCTTTTTGCATTGTGGAATAGTCCACAAAATTTGAATTTTATCTTTCCTCAGTGTTTTAGTAGAAGTTCAAAAGAAATTCATAACTCAACTACATAAACACAGAGAAAGAATTTCCAATATTTGAAAGAAAGAGAAAGGACTCTATTTGTAATTCAGGTGTGGGTTTATTTTTTTTTTTTTTTCATTTGTGTGGTTGCTGGTTTGTTTTTTTTTAATATATAATTACATATAATCTCAATTGAGTTCAGTGGAAACTTTTCATTTAGGTGTTTCATTGTCCACCCTTACACATACATAGAAATTCTTCACAGCAGGGTTTACATTTCAGTCATATTTTAAAACACATACTCGACTTTGTTAAAACAGATTTTCCTTTTATCACAAAATTGTGGTATATAACATCTCATTTATGCTTGTCCTTTCTGCCAATCTAAGCCAAGTTCCTCTATTTTGCTCTCTTTAATAACTTAGATCTAAGATTACATGGTCATTGTCTTAGCTGATACTGGAGCAAGAATGAGCTCTGAAAGTCAGACTGCCTTAATGCTTTACTTAGTTAGCAGACAGTATGTTTATTTTTCATTAGCAGCTTTCCTGTTCTCTTGTCTGCACTGATCACAACCATTTTTACAGCCTTTCTGGAACTCAGTTTCTTGTTTCTCCTGTTTTATAGCAGTTTCTGCCTGAAAGAAGGCTCTGTGTGGATGTGGGGAAGGAGTTTGTTGTACCAGGAAGCAGTGTAAGAACAGAATAGTGACTAAATCTTTCTCTCAAACATCATACATAATCAAAGATTAGGCTGAGTTGGAAGACACAAGGATCATAGAGACAAACTCCTGACCCTGCACAGGACAGCTTGAAGAGTCACGCCATGTCCCTGAGAGCATCGTCCAAGCACTTTTCAAGCTCTGTCAGACCTGGTGCTGTGGCCACTTTCCTGGGGAGCCTGTTCTAGTGCTCTAGTCACCCTCTGGGTGAAGAACCTTCTCCTTATATCCAACCTAAACTTCCTCTGACAGAACTTTGGGCCATTCCCTTGGGTCCTGTCACTGGTCACAAGAGTATGGATATCTGTGTCTGCCGCTCCTCTTCCCCTGACAAGGAAGCTGTAGAGTGCAATGAGGTCTCTCCTCAGTCTTCTCTAGTCCGAGCAGACCAAGTGACCTCAGCCACTCCTCATATTGGTTCCCCTCACAGCCCTTCACCATCTTTGTTGCCCCGCTTTGGACACTCTATTAACAGCTTAATGTCTTTCTTTGTGTGGCACCCAGACCCGCCCCAGCACTCGAGGTGAGGCCACCCCAGTGCAGAGCAGAGCAGGACAATCCAATAAGGTTAGGGACCTAACCTTACAGAAGACAAAGGCTCAGAAAGCAGAACAAAATTACCCTGTCTCACTTTTTCATTTAAAATTATGCATTTAACCGATTTTAAACCATCATTTAACCAATCACGTAGTTTTAATGACCACAACTACATTTTGTTTATGCTGCCTAATCAGAATATTGGCATGATTTCAGTGGCTGCTCTGACAACTGTTTGTTTGAACAAAAAGTTATGTTTTCTAAATAATTTTTGAAGTTAAATTCCGTATTTCTTGCTTTCTTCTCTTTGAAATCACTCAACAAGGAATACTGTTTCTGAAGGTATGTGTTTTTGCAAGTGAACAAAGCTATGTGTAAGAAACGCAAGAAAGCATTAATTAACATATTCAGAAATTTATTATTGGAATTTCTGGGATATAAACCCTTCCCAGATGGTTTGCTTCACTGATTTATTAAGAATGCATGAAAACTTTTTCAAATTTACTTCCCACACTTCCACATCATGGTATTTTGCTCTCCCTATATCTTTTACAGATGTATCAATTGGACTCTGCATGGAATTTCAAAATGCTGTATTCAGACACTTCATTAAATATAGATTATTCACATATTGATGCTTAAGGGAATAGCATATACTCATTAGAAGGGTTTAAAAAATCCAGTTGAAATAAGAAATGCTTGGTGGATGAATGTTATGCGGCTTGTAACATGTATATCTGTCATACATATCTTTCAGTTTCCCAGAAATGGACTGGTTATTACAGATGAAAAAAATGTTGAATTTAAAATAAAAGTAACTGTACTCTTTTTATGCAATTTTTGGTGAGCAGACTCACCATAATTTGTGGCATCATTCTCCAGCTACTCTATCTGCCTCTCAGTGCATTGGGAAGAACTAATGTAGAGTCTATATCCAGACTGTGCATCCTTTGATCTGCTAAGCTTTTAGTCTTCTCCTAGCAACAGGAATATGAAGGTTCTCTACAAAATAAAATGAAATATAAAATATTAAATTGAGTTATCCTATATTTTTCCACTTTGCTACCTTTTAATTCTAATTTAAAATTCCAAGTTGCTGTCAGGGAATGACATATTTTGTTGGACTGGAGACAATGTTTTGGTTTTTAAAATTAGACAAAATTCAAGCACACCTACCAGAGTTAGACTGTGAAGCCCATTTATATCAAAGGAAGTTTTATTTATTTTCTTGCTTGCTTTTTCATGTGTTTAAATATTTTCCACATACATCTGTAGGCTACTGGGAAATGACAAGATAAGTACGGTATATGGGGAGGCAAAACCATGCTATCACAAAGCTGATATGCAAGTCTGGCTTGTGTTACCAGACTCTTGCTGTAGTGCTGTGCACAGATGAGAATTCTGTGGACTTGTGAGGGCTGAAGGCTTTCTAAACCTCAAGTGCAGGCTCTCCTCCATATGCCTCACATCCCAGCATCTTTTACAAAGAGAGATGTGCTGAATGAGGTGCTGTGTAATCTTATGGATTCTCTTAGTCAAATCCTATAAATTATGGGGAAATTAAAAGGCCTCAGGATGCAATTCGATTTTTAATTTTTTAAAATTTATTCTTCTTTGCTTTTTAAAAAATCACCAAGTGTCCTATCAAGAGAGGAACATGCAAAGACAGTTGTTTACTACTATAAAGCCTGTTAGTTTGTTCATTCCTTTCTTGTTGCACAATATACCACTTCAAATATAGCAGGAAAGAAAGCAAAAGATTCAAAAAGAAGAAAGAATTGCTGAGATTTTTTTTGTTTGTTTTTGTTTTTGTTTCCTTCCTTTTACACTTGAGCACGTGAGAGTTTTAGTCTACAGTAGTGTTCTGAATACACGGTTTTTGGCAGAGTAAGGTGTGAAAATAAGGCACACATTTGCAAGGGGCTAAAACTAAATAATTTAATAATAGCTTTGTATTGAATTGCAAAGGCATTGTGACATAAAGACATTCTGCTGCCAACAGTAAGCAGACAACTTGTGCAGCTCGTAGTTCAGGGATGCCACAGTCCCCACATGCATCAAGTTCATAGAAGCAGAAGTTAGAAACAGACACTTCATCAAGGACAACTTGTTTTCTCCACACATTACTTTGGAAGTCCAGGCTGCACTTTGTCCTCATCTGGGTTCAGTGGTTTTCAACAACTCCATTACTCTGCCATGAGTGATAAAGACAGTTTGTTCTGCTGATGTACTGCTTTTTGTTTTGTGTAAGTGTGCATATGAAGCTTTCATACAATTTATGTTCTTTAATTGTAAAAAAGGGCTTGTGATTAAATGTGAGAGGCAACAAGCCTCCTCATGTCACCAGAGAGTAGCTAAGGTCATTCAGATGACAGCAAAGACTACTTACAACATAGGAAATCTATAATCCTTTTGGAAGGATTCCAAAGTACAAATATTCACGTGAAAATGCTATTCATTGTATGTTTTCTTAACAAACAAGGACACTTTTCCAAGGTCATTTTAGTGGTGATAAGAAGTGTGCTTTTCAGTTCGAGAACAAAATATTTTTAAAATCTGATTTTTATATATTATATATATATATATGTATATATATTATATATATATATATGTATATATATATATATATATATATATATATATATATATTTATCCATCAATACACTGAGTATCCCCTTCCCTCTCACCACAAAAATGTGGAAAAACTTCAAGACCCAAAAGCTAGGTTAACTCTAGTATTTCCTTGGGGGAAAGGAGAGAGGGGCATATCAGAGCATTACTGTGGCTCTGTTGCTAAATATTTCAGGATGCATTTTGCTTTGGTTAAATCGGCCTGGTTTCCTGGTTACCTGAATTTTTTACGTCATCCAGAAAGCCTGTTTTCATTGCACTTGTCTGGGACCATAATGCAAGCAAATACACACAAGAGCTGCCTTGTGCTTTCTAAACTTACAAGTATACTGCAATGGTCTTTCTTTCTGAAGGAGTCAAACCTAATTTTCTGATTCATAGGATTCACAGAATTCTCTTGATGGTCATGCCCATGAGATAACTCATCCTTTGTGAGGTACCATATACTTTCCATCAGTGGAAAGAAACTGGAAGACAATTGTATTTAAAAGGCTTATTTATTTTCTTTCTCATTAAACTGGTGATTTTTTTAAACAGTCACAATAGCCTCACCTTACAGTAGGAATGGATGACATAGGCCCCTGCAGTGGATGTATAAATATATGGGTGTGTCCTTAAATATGTATGTGTACATGCATATGCATATAAACACACAGATACAGGCACAAAATAAATGAGAAAGAGAAATGTTTTTTGAAGAAGGAAAACAAGCACGTCAAGGGGATTTCAAAGCTTGCAAAGGTGCTGTCAGTTGGAGAGCATGATGTTATTTTTCCATACGTGATTTCCTGAGGATTAGAAAAATAATCCTGTAATAAGGATTAGATGCTAAACAACTGAAATGAAAAGAGAGGAAGAAATAATCCAAATAATCCTGACAGACCACTTTTATGTAGACGACAAGCTGCATCCACACCTGTGGTGTCCCACCCTTAAGGGGAATCAAGCACCAAAGATTCACAGATGCTCAGGGTTGAAATTAATGACAAAAATCAGAGGGTCTGCAAAATCTTGCAAAGTTTTATTAGTAAATAACACACTTGGCGGGGAAATTGGCAAGTTAGTCCCTGATCCTAATACAATCGCACAGCAGTGGGTTTTGGATCAAGGACTAGGGTGAGAAGTGAGAGCGGCAGAGAGAGAGTGAGAGAGGCAGAGAGAGAGAGAGAGAGAGAGAGAGAGAGAGAGAGAGAGAGAAATAAGAAAGAGCGAAAAAAAGAACAGTCCTGGTTCCAGCGTAGATCCATCTGATGAGCTGCCTGGCCTGCTAAAAGGTGTTTGTCATAGGAAGGTGCTGCCCTACCTGTTTATGGGCCCCTTTCCCCACATCCTGTTTTTTCTCCCAGCTTGTTATTACTATCAATCTTTGTCTGTTTTTGACAACAGTCCTCAGCTGGCTTGACAGCTGGCTATTGGTGTTTGAGACCTACACATTAGCCCCTTATCTTTTGGGCTTCTATACCACTCTCATGTCTGATCTTCTGCTCATTCCTGTACAATCTGTATCACATTGCCAGTTTGCAGTTTCATATGGTGATTTATGAAGTGGCTGGAGATTTCCGAGAAGGAAACCCTGAGTGTTATTAAATTTGTTGATCTAGTTTGGCCCACTTCGTTCTTTGCCTCAGATTCATCACTACACTGCAGCATGTCCCCTGAAGACTTGGGGAATATTCAAGAGATAGAAGAATGGTGAAGCTTTGTTCTCTCCTCACTCTTGACCTCAGTGGGCTCAAGCCCAACTTTCATTTCCTACAGCAGCAATTTCCTGTTTTTCATACGTTCTATATGGACTTGTGTCATCCTAAGTTCTCTCATTCACTCAGAGAAATTACCTTTATTTCAAGTACTTTCTTTTGTAGAAAATTCTTTCATTTACTTTGATTGCAAACAAAATTTTCTTTGACTGGAGCAATGTCTTTACAAATAATTTTATTTGAGGACATCTGAAACATTCAGTCTTCTCATTGAAAACTTCACTACTATCAGCATTTTTCTAAGGCATAAGAAATTTACGGACAGTACTACCAGCATCCTTATGTGGAGTACCCTGAGAAGATATTCCAGTCACATATTACCGACGAACTTTACTCAGATGAATCTTTTAGCTTTACTGAGAGAAATTAAGAACATACCAAGGAGTTTTGGCCCTCTTTAAGAGGTTACAGCTCCCTCATGGACTGAGCAAAAGAAGCAACAGGATACTGTTAATTATTCATTTAAAAGTCTGTCTTCTACACAGTGCTGAAGAACATGATCATTGCAAGAAGGTGTGTAAGTAAGGTGAATATACACATATTCTGACTGGAAACCAGTGCAGCTGTCTGCACATCAGGTAATAAAATCAGATATAAATACAAGAGAGATGATTGTATGTTTGCTACAGGAGCTCATCTAGAAGTCATGCAGAAGCTACTTTGCTTTCTGGGAACTTTATAGTTTTTAGCTCTCTATTTGAATGCTTTTGGATAAAACTTGAACTGATGAAAGGAAAAAGCTCCAACAGCAATACATTACATGAAAAAAAAAATGTAATTGTGCAATTGAAGTCCACACTGAAATTCCAGCAATGCAGCTCATTGGCTAGGCTTTTCTGCATGGGGACCTTATCCATACAGGTTCTTACTCTGTGTTTCTCTGTTTTGAGGGCTCTTTGTGTGTTTGAACTTCTCCCAGGATTACTCAGCAGCTACTTTTCATGGTCTTATCAGTAAGTAAGTAGTAGTTGTAACCTTAGCACCGGGAAGTCTAAACAGCCAGTTGCACAGCTGCAGGGATCAGGACTTCAGAGGATGTTGGAGATATTTCACAGCTGAAGGACACCAACTGAGACTGGAATTACTGAGGTCAGTGGTGAATACATTAGCTGTGAAAAAAAACAAGGGATAGGGTGCTCTAGTCATACACATTTGGTATTTCTAAGCTCAGCTTAGAAAAGCATTATTCACTTCTGAAGACGTAAGCATTTCTTCCATTACGCTTTTAAAAATTCAAACAAATTCCGTTAGGAATTTCTGCCATTATGCTTCCCTCAGTACCAGGAAAATAAAAATCTGCTTCATTATCACTAAAGAGAGTACTATTGTTTTGTATGGAAAAAAAAAATGCAGTCTGGTTGAAGAGAAGATAGCAGTTTTTGCAACTTGACCTGTGTTTTGATTATATCCTGTTAACCTTGGGCATTTCAGAAGCATAGCAACAGCAGAATCGACAGTGTCACTTGGAACAGTGTTTTGCTGTGTTCTGAGGTAAAAGTCTTTAATGTGCCAGTGTGTAGGTTTAAAAAACAAAGTAGGTAGGTTTGAAACACTTATTGAAACTGTGGCTTGTGCCAAGCCAAGACTCTCAGGTTCAAGAGAAAATGTGATCAAGCCTCTACAGGCATAAACAAGTTATTGAAGAAAATAGTTTGGAGCTGCCTAAAGCCTGGTAGGGTCAGAGCTAACACAGTAAATTAAACAAGGACTAAACTTAAAAAAATGACAGCGATTATATTAGTAATTTATGCTTGATGGATAAAAAAACAGAATTGAGAATTGCATGTGAAAGCTTGAAAGAAAGTTATTTACGTAACTTTTTAAAACTAGAATAATTCTTTCAGAGTAACAATTAAATGGAAGTATTTGTAAATCTTTACCATATTCACAGTGTACATGTCAACATTACGGATATGGCCAGGGATTTTCTTTTATTTATTTATTTAAAAAAAACCAAATAATAATAATAAGTTAATAATAATAAGAAAAAAAATTAATTAAAAATCTTTATCGGTTTTTGGTTTTTTTGCTCTCAGTTTGTGTTTCAGGAAATGAGCAGACTTTTTGTGAGGAGATCAGAGAGGGTGATGATTTTGATTTATGTTTCATGGTTTGCTTTGATATTTGGGAATATTTTCCCATCTTTCAGGAAAGCAGGCAGCTCTGAGTAATTTACTTGACGTATTGGTACTACTGAGATTTGAGCATATTATCTTGGTGTGTATATACATGATTCATTTGAGGAACCTATTACTGATGACAGTCATTAGCAGTAATCAGGAAAGCTGCTCTTCTACTTGTGATAAAATTGCACACCTATAACAGATTGATTCAACACATTTTCAGACAAAGATACCTGAAAATACAGACTCTGTTGGTCATTTTACTATTGATTTCTTAGGAAGAATCACAGACACTTTGCTAATGGTGGTAGCTTAAAGTCTTACAGAGATTTTGAGGTCAACTCTGAAGGTATTGACTTTACTACCTAAGCTTGTCATCTGGGCCTTTAATGAGGTACATCTACTGAAAACAGACCAGGCAGGGGTCACTGTAAAACCTGCTTTTAAATTGCTTATAGGCTTTGTTTGATTTTAAAATCCATTTCCATCCACTGTAGATGTAGTTGGGCTGAAAAAATTCCTTCATAGCTGGAAAATGCTGATGATTCTTGGAGAATGTAATTCAGGGTATTTACCATCAACGTTTTACTGAGAATTTGTTTAATTAAAACATGTTTAAAAGACAGTGAAAATTCTGCAAGAAGAAAACATTTCTCAAGTCTGTCTCTGAGGTCTGCTTTCCATCTCTGAATGGTACTGTGGTGTTTCCTGCTACAAACACTGAAAACTGTGTGTCAATGCCAACATGCCACAAGGGAAATGCAGCTCTCCTCTACCTCACTCTACCTTGTAGAGTGAAAGTAGTGTCTGACTAAAAAAACTATTGATTCCATGTGTTTCCAATTCACATGAGAAACAATAGGAACCAATGTGCTGTTCAGAGAGAAACATATGTTTCTATTCTTATTTTCTTTTATTCTTTTACCCCTCCCTTCCCTTCCCTTCCCTTCCCTTCCCTTCCCTTCCCTTCCCTTCCCTTCCCTTCCCTTCCCTTCCCTTCCCTTCCCTTCCCTTCCCTTCCCTTCCCTTCCCTTCCCTTCCCTTCCCTTCCCTTCCCTTCCCTTCCCTTCCCTTCCCTTCCCTTCCCTTCCCTTCCCTTCCCTTCCCTTCCCTGTTGCTGCTGTCTCTCTTAGCAGTGGCAAGTGTCAGGAGAAAGAGCCTTTATTTTTTTTTTTTTTTTTAATTTATTATAACTGTGAATACTGCTCTACTTTCATCTTGTAACTGCTTTTGTTTCAGGGCCAGCCTCAAAACTCATAATCATACCTTTGTTACTTTATGTCAGTTTGAAGAGAGAAACTGCTACCCTAGAGAAATGCTACCACGGATTTCTTATAATAATTTATTATGTTTATTATTTACTTTTTAATTCATTTGATATGGAAACTAACAGTCAAGAAGTATTTTAAGGTATCCAATAAACCCTCTATAAAAGAGTTTGCATAACCTGTCAGGTGTTTGTTTGGATAGATATTACAGATGACCCACTTGAAAGAGAAAATAGCTGTAAACTTCTGTTTACTTAGGAAACATTTAAGGATAGCAATAACTTATTCCTTGCCAGCCTCCAGGGATTATCGGCTGTTAAAACTCACAGAATTGAATGAATATCTTTAGGTTGTCCAGCCTCTTGTAAACAGCCAGATGACCTGTATTTTAATTTTAGGAGGTCTCCAGGGGACCATGACCATGTGATATCAGGAACAGAACACATGCGAATGAAGAGACAGCCTGGTCCTGAGAAGTTTATTGACTTCAGCTTTACAGAAAAACAAAAGAAAGAAGATAAATGTTGTTATTTGTTATTGTTACAGTAGGGGATTGGGGCAGGGGGAGCAAACATCCACCTGGCATATAAAATCAGTTAACATTTTTCTCTGGGGGTAACATCTACTGTCGAGATTCTTACAAATGACAAGTGCCAGGTGAAACAACCATGGATTCCTTCCACGCAGTTGTTAACCAGAACTGGAGGGAGAAGAGCAACTCCCCTGCTCCAGGGAAATTCACTGAGAGAATTCACCAATTATGACTTCCTAACCTCAAATACCATATCTTTGGGATATTTGTCAAAGTGCTTTTAAAGGATAGAGCCCAATGAATAAGGGACAGGGGGAAAAAAAAAAAGAAAAAAAAAAGAAAATTAAAAAAAAATTCATTATCTTCTACAATAAGTCTGGAAGTATAGAAGATTTGAAGCAAAAATTTCCTTCTAGAGTCCTCAGTGACCAAGAAACTTTGGCTTCTCCTCTGGGAAGCAGTCCCATTATGAAGAGAGATGCTAGGAAAGTAAATACATTATCAGTGCTGACATATAACTCTGATAAAGATTTTAGGAAGAGCTAAATAAATTACTCTCATTACAAAACTTCCCATTCTCAAGCTTATATATCCTGTTGTTTGTGCTGGCTTCTCACTTCTATTTTTTTCAATGTTGCTTTATATAAAAGAACACCACCAACTATTTCTTTTATTGATAATTTTCCATTGCTGCAAAGCTCTTTGTGTTTGTTGCTGTGACATTACTACCCACACAATTGCATCACTGCTATACAGCACAGTCATGTAGAATTTGGGGGAGGAAAAACCACTTTTGAAACAGAAGCAAAAAAGATAATGTAGAACAACCCTGCTGATACCCTGCAGAGTATTTAATTAACAGAATCTATCACTTTGAGAGATAAAGTGATTTGATAGAATTCAGGGAGAAAACACCTCTTTTTCAGGGCAGGGATAGTTCCTTATTGACAATCCCACTGTTTTTTTAAATTAGTCTTTCCTAATACCCACAGAGAAAAAAAAAATTAAATTATATATATTTAGGACCTCAGAATCCATCAACTGATAAGGGACTTTACAACATATTCCTCTCACAGAACAAGACCTTTTCTGTCAAACTAACAGTTAATGCTAAAGGGATTTAATCAGTGCACTGTGATAAATACATGGTGTTTCAAAGTAGATTTTACATGTAAAAACTTCATTCATACACACGCACACATACATGCACACAGCACAGGTATTCTTTAAACAGATTTTCCATGCAAGAAACAGGGTATCTGTTTCTATACATTATCCAACTAGTTTGTGATTCTGAAGATTTTTGTATTGATAAATGTAGTTAGCACCAAACCATGTGTATTCCTGTTCAAATAATATATAAAGATGGTGGTCAGTTCTTAGAAATTCTTAACACCTGCTGAAATAGCTGAGCTCTGGACCTTGAAAACAGCTGCAAACATATTGCTCTTCATGGATTTCTCTTTTTCTCATTGAAGTATAGTCAAATTCATGTTTGTGCATCAGGTTTGTAAGTGTTAGCCCAATAAGATGTTAGCCCAATCACTGCTGAAGCTAGTGTTTATACAGAGGGTGTAATCCTTTGCCAAGCAGACAGGCAAGCAAAAAGAAAAAAGCAAACACCAAAACTCATTGAAATGAAGCCCTGTGAATGGAAACTTACTGTATCTATTTAATCCCAATGTGCGATAGTTGCAAGTATATTCTTTATACTAGTTAGAACTGCGTTATTTGAAAATTAAAAATTCAGTTTTATGTTTTCTCTTTCATGTTTTCCTCAGATATGTAGAAATAGAAGCTTAAATAGCTCTGGAGAATTATATACCATAAACACCTGGAATATATACTTCTATTCCTTTACAGAGATTTTATATTTCTTAACACATACACCTGTGTACTTCTGGAATGCAATGTCAGCCTCACTGCAGATCTATATTCACATATATATTTAATATTCTTTTCCCTCCAAAATGAACAAGTAAGTTTGTCTGTGAAGATATAAGACTATCTATGTATCATATGTATCTATGGACTATTTCAGCATTGAACGTAATAAACTCAACCTCATTATAAGGTTTAAAATATTGCCAGTAACAGGCCTGCACTACAGCGGGGTTGCCAGGAAATAAAAGTCCTTCATATCTTAGAATCTCACTAGCAGAAGACTCAGATCTCCCACTTTGGAGATAGTAAAAACAAACGAACACAGTCTTTTTTCAACCAAAAGCAGGTAAAGGCCATGTTCCATCAGGGATGTTTTAAAATTTCTTTGGTTTCTTTCCTGAGAATATGGCCAACTGTGTTGGTGTCAGGATTAAAAACAGACTGTCTAGCTCCAAGTAAGTGGGGTCACACATGGGCAGGGTGTCTGGGCACAGTCATAAACAAGCCACTCACAGCTGGATGCTTGATGGTGAACAAAAGACTGACACTGAAGATGGTGGCAAGCATCAGCAGTTTATTGTCCCACAGAACAACTTTTTATACTTTATATCACACGCATAGCATGTGCTCCTTTTTGCACTATAATTGGCTAACAAACTACGTGCATGCACCTTCTACCCTTTTATAATTGGTCATAAAATCCTCTGTTTCTCATTGTAAATGTCAACACACATTCGCATTCCACGCTTCTCTCCCTCAAAGTTGTTTACCTGTCGTGTTCAAGGACACAGCTGTAACTCATCAAGGCTGAGGCTGCCTGCACCCCATTCCCATTCCCCTACAGGTGCTGACAGCTTTTGTGCCCTCAAACCTTCCTTGGGGCTGCAGGTCTTGGCAAACTGCCCCTGGGCTGAAGGTAGAGTGGGGACAGCTAAGTCACCAAGCATTCAGAGTTCCCAAGTAGTGTACTCCTGCATGTGAGAAATAATTTAGAGAACTGGGATGCAAGTGCTAAACCTTGGTCAGTGTTTTGTTGTAAACCAGTTGTCTATCTCAAGTTCAAGTTGTTAATTCTTTTCTTGTTATGCATTAGTTGTACTTACCTTTCATTGTCATGTCCCTGTCCTGTTGGGAAATCACCACCACTGCTTCCCAAAATGGCATCCCCAGCCCTGAGGATGAGGATGACATAAGGGCCTGTATGTAAATGAGAGAGACCAGAGACACATGGAATGCACCCAGACCAGTAAGAACCCGGAGACAACGAGCCACACTAAAAAGAAGAAATAGAAACAGCACCACTGAATGAGGAAGACCCAGAGAAGTCCACTGACTTCCTCCCAAGAGCTGACATAACCAAAGGGAACATGACCAGGATGACATCCTATACGCCAAGAAAAAGAAGATGAACATTCTTGCGGACTCCCGCGTGAGGATGGAAACTCCGACTCCGCTGTGTGGCAAAGTCAACATCCTCCTTCTCTGCGTGGAATCTGGGAGCAGTGGTGGTGTGTGTGACCCCTCGGGCCCCCACCCAAGCTGATTCTCAGAATAAAGGCATTGAAGAGGACTTGTAATCCTGCCCAATTCATTTCACTGCATGTTGCTTGGAATGATTTTGCTCCACACATCAGCCTCACCTTCTGACCTGAGCTTACAACTAGTTCAGTTTGTGGTGGAATTCCCATTCCTGGTGGGGCAGCCTGGAGTTGTGATAATCTGCCTTTGTACTAAATGAGCATCAGAGAAGGGGGCTTACATCATGCTTTTCTTTTAGACCTGGCTTGCCATGCTTCACTTAAGTCTGGGGAGTTCCAGGCTTCCACTCAGATGACCTAGACCACTTCCCATCCAAGCCATAATCCCACTTTGTACAGTTTGCAGGAAGGTTTCAGGGAGCAGAAGTCTGCAGGCAGTGATCAGTGATCAGCCTGCCTCAGCGGCTGAGGTCTCTGACACAAAAGTCTGCAGCTTAAAAGCAGCCAGAGGTCTACAGCTTTGATGCTGCTGCCTTCTGTATAGGCAAGAGAAAACAAAAAGCAGAGATTTCCAAAGCTAATTAAACAGTTAGGAAAGAATATGACCTGTGCTTGACATGGCATTAGGGCGTATTAGGGCACACAGAGCTCTTACATGTAATTCTGGTTTAAAATGGATTTTGGCTTTGCAGGAGCTGTGAAATCCTTATAGTCGTTGAATAAATCTGTTCCCCAGACCTTAGGCTTTTTTCTTCAAAAACCCAAACACTTGTAAAATATTCTGTCAAAATCTTCCTGCAACATTCCTTCTAGTGGTCCAGAGCCTACAACCTCCTTTATTGAATTTCTAATAAATAATACATTATTAATTATTTGCCTCTCAAAACTGCATGTTGGTTTTATCCCATGGCAAGAAAGCAAAGCTGAGATTCATAACCAGCAGAACTAATGGTGTGACAACTCACTATATTTTTCACCCTAAGAAATTCTGTTCTAGCTCTGCAAGCTTGTATGACCACTTACTCTATGGAAGTGAATGAAAAAAATGGGAAAATTTAAGCATATTTGTATGCTCAGGGGCACACCTGAGGACCAGGCATGAAAATCTTCAGTTGTAAAAAGAGGAGTCAGCTGTCCTTTGTTACATAATTCGTAATATTGATCAGTCCTTTTGCTTTATAGATATTCTCAGGCAGGGCAGTTTCCCCTCAAACATGTCCTGACTTTTTTCCTGTTTTATTTTTCATATTTGTCTTCATTGTCTCTTACAATGGGTGCCTTGTTAGTTCTTTTTAAAAGGTACGGTGAACATCTAGTGAACTTTCAACGCCTGGAGCTGCTGGTTTTCAGTGTCACATCCTGCACAAGCCCTCCCCAAACTGAGTATGAAAATGTGTCCCACATTTCCAGGAGGCTTAAGGGTATTTTTTTCATTCTTCTGCTTTACACTAATGTTTTACACAAAAGAGGCAGGAGATGTACAAATGGCATCATGAGGTGTATGGCAATGAATAATGGAGCTGTAGCTTATTAAGTTGTGGGAGATGTGCTGTCTTATTACTGGACTTTTTGATTTGGGTTCTTTTTCCCTTTGAACTGAAGATTGATGAGAGGGAGGCTGGTTTTTTCTCTCGTTCGGTCTCAGTTGTTTAGTTTTTCTTATCAGCATTACAAGGTACAAGGAGCTATGTGCATTATGATAGAAAAGGGGTAAAATGGCTAACAAAGATCTTCTTCAAGGTCTTTTATATGTCTATTTACCCAATTAACAGGTGCCAACTAAATTATTTTTCTTAGTGACCCAATGACCCAACACCTGTGTGCTGCACTGTGACATTCTCTACCCAATCACTTACTACTACCCAAAAACCCCTAGGAGAAGAACATGAAGAAGAAAGAAGAAGGACAAGAGACAACACCCTAAATCCTCCATCTTGTCTTCTGCTCTCTAAACTACTTTTTCACCCAGTGATTTAAGAAACTTTCTAATCTACATTTATACTTTTCCTATCTAACTTTAACATTTTTTTTCATGTATCACCATGAAAACATGCACATGAATTTCATATTATATGAAATTCAGTGTTTCTTTGAATCCTAGAACTAAATATTAAAAACAAGGGCACACAGTCTGTATCTCAGACTCCAACATCGTGCAGTTAATTAAGTTTCCTCTGAGACTTCCTTGACACTCAAAGGAAGTTCCAAAGTTTGCAAAAATTTGCAAATTGTATGATATACTTTGCACTCTAAGTGTTGTATGAGATAGCCATTATTTATAATGACTGACTTATGAAAAGATGTTTCCTATCCAGCATGACTAGCATTGTTTGTACTTCCTTTGGTTTCTGCCTTTGATCCATGCTTGAAGGAGAGAAAATCTGTCATGTTTAGCTGGAAAGAAAATTCCTCACCACCTGCTGTTACGCTGAGTGCAAACCTTCATGGATCTGAGAATATCATTAGTAATTTTGGATAATTACTTGGAGAAAGTTTAGGAGTCCCATGTTCTACTGTACTGTAATCAGGGTCCAAATTTGAGTTCATTTCCCTGAAAGGCAGATTCAAGAGAAAATAAATTCAAAAATTACTGCAATGTCATAGATATTAATTGATTTTTCAAACAGAACCCTTCCTTTTTTTAATAGTTTTAATTTTTTTTCCCCCAAAATTACCTTTAATTTCATTTGGATATTTCATCTTACTATGATACACTTTCAAGAAATAAAAATTACTGACTCTGCCCAGTGAAATTTTCTAAGTAGCAACCACTGCTATGGAAAAATAATTTGGTAAGAAAGTTTCTCTCTGTGCCTGTGCTTGTAAGAATACTTCATGAAAAGGACACGTGCCCTCTTTTGTTGAATTTTTTCCTCATTTTTGGAAGCAGTTTGTTTAGAGAAAGGAAGTAATACTGTAGTATTAGTGCTTTGTCATCTAAAAGAGCTCCTACTCACAGATTCCATTTGATCTTCAGATACTGAGCTCTGAAGACAAAGAATAAGAGAATTTGGGTGCACATTCTGAACTTGCTTTAGAAAAGATAGGTGATCTTTAAAAAAAAAAAAAGACCCCAAAAAAGAGTATCCATCTATCCATTTTGTTTTCCATAGATAAAGCAGTACCTTTCTCAGACAGAAACAATCCAGGATACTAAAACGGGATCTGAGATGAATGCTTTGAACTGCAATACGACATAAGGAGGCTTATAAATCTAACCCATAACTGAAATTTCACAATAGACTGTTAAGGTCAACAATATGAAAACATGGGCGGGAGAGGAAGGCAAAGTGTTTGCAAAAATCTACATCTACCAAAAGAATTATAATTGAGATAACAGAAATTATGCATCAGCACCAAATCAATCTGAAATCATCCTGAATGTGTGACTTTTAGAAAAAGAGTAACAAGATAATTTGCATTTGGGGTCCCATTGAGCTCTTATCTAATCAGTTCCTGCTGCGGTGTGTGCTTATTTTAACAGTTTGTCAATTCACAGTTGTATGATTAATGGTTTGTACCTATGTCCCCCCATATTTCTCTCAGAGTTGGTTTTCTCCTAAGCTGTATCTTCCCCTACGCTGCCCATCACCCTAACTCAACCCCTCACTCCAATGCCCTCCCCAGCCACCATTGTAAACCCTGCCCCTTGTTCTGGGTCCTTCCCTGTCAATCCCCTCTTAGCCCAGCCCCCTCTGGTGCCTTCCCGTTGGAAATCCCCTGACCCTCGAGGCTCTCATTGGCCCATGTGACCTGTCCTCTCCGCCCCCTTTTCCTCATTGGTCCCTATACCGTAAACCCCGCCTCATGCTCCTCCCCTGTGTACTTCTGATTGGTTAGAAATTTTTACCCACCCCACTGAAGCTCCTGTGTATTTAATCCCAGAAGTAGGCAGGCCTCGTCTGTCGCTCGCCTCTGCAGCTTCATTAGAATTACTTCCTGCGGGAAGTAATCCTGCTGGAAGTCTCCCATACGGAGAGCCTCCTCCTTACTCCTTTGCCCAATCCCTGATGTCAGTTACCTATCCTGCGCCATAGAGCAGGCAGCTTTAAAGTTCTGCCTGCGGTATACCCCACACCGAGGCAGTTCCCCACACCTGGCAGGGTGCCTGTGTGTTCATTGAGCTAGCCTGGGCTCCGGTGAGCCGTGTTCCAACTGATGTTTTACCCTTAGTGACTTCCTATCATGATAATTCTTTTCTTTGGATGGGCAGTGAATGATTTCTTTGAAAAATAATTTTCCAAGGCTTCCTTTTTGCCTGGTGTTGTGACTTCCTACCATTTTCAGGAACTGGTGATGGAGTTGAGCATGTGCTAAAATGTACAGCCACCATATTTTGGAAAGGAAAAAGGAGTCAGGAGAGTGCTATGTGCCAAATAACTTCATGAGTATTCATTTATCAGTCTCCTAGTTTAAAAAGGTTTTCCATGTAGAAAAACTGTACTAGTACTTCATTCTCAAGAGCAGAGGGAGAGTTGATTTACATTTAATTCAAGTGTGAATATCCTTTTACTTTTCAAGAGAGTATTTTAAATTAGCTGACTGTAAAGTAAAATTAATATAAGAAGAAAACTGGAAATCTAAGCACTTAAAAGGTTGTTTTGGTGTTTTTTTTTGTTTTTTGTTTTTTGTTTTTTTAAGAAAGCGTATTAAGAATAAAATCAGGCTTTTTAAGCCAAGTTAGCTTATGTCTGGACAACAGAACAGACAAAACTAATTCTATCCACTATAAAAATAAATAAATTGCCCAGAAGCTGTTCACTGAGAATACTGAATGCATTAAAATTTTAATAAATCAAAAGGTTGTAAAATATTCCCTTCTTTACTTTATGCACAATACAAGAGACAGGCTTCATATCTGCCATTATGAAGCGGGAAGCATTATGACACTTTTTTAGGTGAAGTACATCTCGTTATCTCCTATTAGCTTAAGGATTATCTTTTTTAAGTGTCCGGTTTTAAAGCGAAAGAACACTATTTTTACTGGATGTTTTGTATGGAGAAGAGAGGCTTCTTACATAGGAGGGTGACATTTGAATTTTATTTTGGAACTTCAGTATTTCTTACTGGTAATAATTGTAGGGCACCCACATTTTTGCAGATAAATAGCAACATTAATTTGAACGCAACTCAACCTTCCCCTAGTAAAATCAGCAATAAAATTTCACTACATGATCATAAATGGGAAATGGCTATAATGTATTAAGATATAAATGCTTTATAATTTAGCTTAATCTAGTGTGACACTGGAGATCCAGTGAAGCACTGGATAGCATAACTGATTCAGTTGCTTCCTACTGAAATTCATGCCAAGAGTATAACGCATTCTAAAATGTATGAAGTTTCTGTTTTGCTCTGGAGTGCAAAACTCAGACTTACATGTGAAGCTATGTTGCAGTGAGCAGAGTAACCAGCATTTCTGAGTTTACAGGGCCTTGCCATGACTGGCAGTGAAAACCCCATTGAAATCTAAACCAGTGTACACTAACTAGAACTTTGTCATCTTGTGTGATTATGCATTTCTGCTAATTACTGCTCATTTAAAAAAGCCACGGGTTGCACTTTGTATTTCACACAGGTATGGAAATGGTTGGACAAGTCCAAAAAGCCCCAAACACCTAAAAAAAAAAAGCCAGCAAAGGAAAAAGACTGAAAAAAAATTCGACATCTACCTTCCTAATGGTCTCAGCACTAAAATAATACTTAAAACAGGTTTCAGTAATCGCTTCTCACTTACTACCATGGGATATTACTTGATCCCTTTCTACACTAAACACGCCCTTCCCTTGAGGCATCCAGGTTTGCTGGGTGATTGGAATAGGTAATCTGTGAGTGACCATCCAAACCTAACTGTACCAAAGAGTGTAAAGACCTCTTTTTAACCTCCATTTTCTTTTGAGATTGTAGGCACTTTTTTTTTTTTATTTTTTTTTTTTTTGCTTAAAAACATGCATCCCACCAGACACTAGAATACCTAAGTACTTCAATCTGCAGCATAAACTGGATGATGCTAAAGGTCTCACTGCTGTTGAAGGATTGGTAGAAAACCACAGCAATTACTTTGCTGTCCTGAAGACTTAGATGAGTGTGAAGTACTATGAGGGAAAAATCTGCTTATTCTTTATTGGTTTTGTAATGCTTTATTTTACTGCTGACATCTAAGGGCAGAATCCAAAATATACCACAATTTTGTTATTTAAGAGGTTTCATTTTCGTAGGCAAAGAATAATGTGGCCCCTCAACCTGAAGAAACATAAGCATACATTTTAGAGAGTTAATACATGAAATTGGTAGATGCTCTTTCAGCTGGACTTCCTCTAAATTGTAAACCACAGTTAAAGAGGAAGTTCCTATACCTTTTGCACAAAATGTGAGGTTGTGTGGCTTGTGGTATGCAAGGTTTCTGTGGAGATGTTAAATTTCTTATCAACGGATATTTAAGATGATCTTCTGACTTTGGGAGACTGACCAGAAACATGTTCTTGTCATGTACTTCCCTACTACAAATAAAAGCTTTGCAGGCAAATTGGACTTTTATGTTTGCTACTTCATAAATTTTGCCTGCCTTCAAGAAAAATACATGAGTTAAGCATCAGCCAGTTGAATAACAGAGATGGATTTTCAAACACTTCTCTTTAATGAGGATTTGTGTATGATAAAATCAGAAACCATTCTCATTAATATATTTCTCTAATATGATGCAGCCTCCCAGGAGTGAGAATAACAAGAAAAAATGAAAATGTAGCCTGCATTTTCTTCTAAGACGAGAATTTTTTTACCTTGGTGGAACTTAAGCCTCTCACCTCTAAAACTACAGTAGAGACTACTTCTAAGCAAAAGTGTGTCCTCATAATAGAAAGAAAAAAATGAAGCAAAAACTCAAATAAAACAATGGATTTTTTCTTTTTCTCAAGAAAGGAAAGAAAATTTTCAAAGAACCCAAATTGTTTGTTGGCTTATTTGATTTTTTTTCTTACAAAAATACCCAAACATTATTTTGTCCTCATACTCTTCACTGAAAGGATTTTATACAGCTTTGCTGATCTGTAGATTGTACACAAAGGTTAACTCTCAGGAGCTATGATGGATTTTTTTATTTTCTATTTGAGATGTCTTAGTTATACAGTTAATAATTTATTTCATCGGTGGAAATGAAGACTAGAAAATTGTATTAACAAGTACATAACATGATGCTTTGGATTTTTTTTTGTCTTTATGAGTTAGAAAAGGAATTAGAGGCCATGTCAAGAATCTAAAGGAATTTAGTTATGTGAAATATATTTGACATGCTATGGTCAAATGTGTCTGAAAAAGAAGCTTACAAAACTCTTTTGAGGAACAGTTTTCATGCAGTTTGTCTAGGGTATCCATAATTGAGAAACCTGGTTTTGCAGAACTTTCAGCTTCTGGTGGCAGAGAGTCGCAGAGGGTACAGGGAAAACATTTTTAATGCTTGATAGTTAGCTTTTCCTTGTTTAGTGACAAAAGACAGACCGATTATATTTGTTAACAACTGAACCACATTTAGTCCAACATCCATTGTTTCAGATGGAAAGATTCTATGTGTGATATTTAGAATTTCTTCTCTTTTCAGGAAGTATTGATCTACTAGTTCTTTATAAAATACTTCAAACGTGTGAGGTTGTCCAGAGGGGTTGTGGAGTGTCCATCCTTGGAAATACTCAAAAGCCAACTGGAAGTGAATCTAGGCAACTAATTGTATAAAGCCCTGTTTGAGGCCAGTGTTTGATCAGATGACCTTCTAAGGTCACTTCCAACTATTCTGGGATCGTATCAGTCCACCTCTACAAATATTTGTAGTTTGGCAAATTAGGAGCAACTAGACTGGAAATTCGTAAAGGAATTAAAGTGAATTTGAGCACCAAGACATTCCTAGATATTCCAGCTACTGACGTAGTGCCGGAGGAAGTTTGTTGGCTTGTCCTCACCCAGACTGCACCGAGTGTGACCGCTCTCTGACTATAAATAGCCTGAATGGTGGTAGAGCAGGGCTGTTCAGCTGTGCAGCAGCAAGTCTGCTCTCTACAGCACAGGCTGTCAAGTGTAGAAGATCAGGATGAAGACCAGGGAAGGGTCTTTTGTATGGTTTTCAAGGTAGTTTTATTTCTCGGAGGGTCCAGGGACGAAAGACAACTAAAGAGGGTGTGCAGGGACTCAAATACAAGGGATGTTCAAGGGGAGGGTACAAAATTTTAACCAATGGGGGGACTTAGGGGAGGAATATAAGGCAGGGTGTACAATTTACAAACCAATGGGAGAGCCCAGGGGGAGGGAACAACTTACAATAATCAATGAGGCATTGAGGATTAGGAGGTTGACAGGGAAGTTTCCAGAATAAGGGGTAGTAGGTACAAGGTGGGATTGACCTGGGGTGACTTTATGATACTGGTATCCCCAAATGCCTGGTGTATGTTATATATTAAGTTCTGAACCTTTAAGATTTGCTTTGAGAGCTGGGGAAGTTGAAACTGCTGGAGGCTGATGGGAGTTTTTTCTCCTGGCCAACAACTGGCCATTTCTGAGAATTGACAGTGGTATTAACCATTGAAAAGTGGGATCAACCTGTGAACACCACCTTAAGATGTAAGCCTCTGAATTTCTTGTTCTCTTTGGTTTCTGGCTTCTGAAGAGGTAACAAGGCTCCGGTTCAGCCTCCTCCCCGCCCCCACCAGGCCGGACAAGGCCACAGAGTGGAGGGTGGGAGGTGAGTGGGCCCAGGCCGGGTCAGGCCGGTTCTCCCGGCTCAGCTGCAGTTTCTGCTGCGGCTCAGTTTCACCAGAGACTGCCGAGTAAGGAGAGGGAAAGCCATTGACCTGCAGCATGCTGAGACAGTGGCTACACTCCTCCAGAACAGCTGTGAAAAAAATCTTCCATCGAAGACAGCTCCAGCTGCTGCTCCAGCAGAGATCACAGAACCAGCCACAAGGCCTGGGCAAGATTTTAACCCTTTCATTACCCAGATGAGACTTGCAGATTAATCCTTTTTTTTTTTTCCTAGAGAAAGGGGAAGAGAGAGAGAGTGATCTACATGTAAAGAGATACCATAAACTATCAAAGAAAGTGAAGAAAGGAATTAAGCTTCAGAGGGGGAAGAGAAATAAGGAGATGCTTTAATAAGCTGAAATGTTTTTCTGTTAAAGCTATGGAGATGGACAATAGTGTTCTGAAGAAACTCCTTTAATTCATGACAGAGTATTTTGGGGGGAATAGAGTATTTCAAAGTGTAGATTTAAGCAAATGGTGAAGTAGTTGTGATCCTATGAGATGCTGGAACAGAAAAAGAGAAATAATAGTTGAAGGTTTGTGGCCTTTAAGAGGAAAAGAGAAAAGTTCCGTTTGCAGAGAGGCTCACAAAAGCAGATGATGAGAACTTTTACCTTTGAATAACTCATCCTAAAAAATTACACCCCATCTTGACTCATTGACCCAAAACATACCTCAGAGTGATGTGAAATGGGAGGAGAGAACTGATGGCAGAATTTCCGGGCAGCTGGCGTCAGAGAAATAGAAAGCAATGAAGAAAATGGTTTGCTTGTGAAAAAACTCCTTAGATTAGCAGAAGAGATCTTCTTTGTCTCTACAAAGACTGATGAAAAGACTATAGCAAAATTGAGACTGTTTTAATCACCAAACTTTTTGTCTCTGTGTTGTCATGTGAACAGGGGAATGGCTGGATAGTGGGAAAAAGAGGGTTTCTGGAGGTTTTATTCTGGTTTCTTACTCTCGTAGTTTTTGTTAATAAACTTTCTTTGTCCCTTTTAAGTTTTAAGCCTGTTTTGCTCTTGTTCTAATCCATATCTCACAGCAAGAAATAAGTAAGTTTTCTAGTAATTTTTTTAGTTAATGCTTTAAAACCATGACAACAATTCACAATGGGAGGGAAAACTGGGATCATTCAAGAACAAGGGGCAGGGTTTTACAATGATGGGCAGCATAGCGGGGGGATATCTCCTGGACCAAACCAACAAAATGGGGGGAAAACAGAACAAACCATTGAAAGGGAAAATGTAAACTTTTAAAAGAAAACACACTACAATAAGCTACAGTTGAGAAACTTTGAGAATCACATGAAAAATCCCTGGCCAAATTACCAATAGAGGGTAATCCTGTCCCAACTGACCAGTTTTTCCTCACATATGTGGAATT
Organism: Poecile atricapillus; assembly: GCF_030490865.1. Classification (NCBI taxonomy): domain Eukaryota; kingdom Metazoa; phylum Chordata; class Aves; order Passeriformes; family Paridae; genus Poecile; species Poecile atricapillus. The sequence continues at coordinate 97,256,657 of NC_081289.1, read as the reverse complement.
TTATTTCCCCTCCATGAGGGAAAAATGTCCTAATTTCTCTGTCTTTGGCCCTTAAAGTGATATTGTCAAATACTCATGCAGGGCATAAAAAGCCAAATCTGTTTTTAAAATGTCTTGGCCATGCAGAAAAGAAAAGGTGCTGTTTCAAACCTCTGGAAGTTTGAACTGCATTGGAAGCTCGCTCTTAGTAGCTAGGTTGCAAAATCTTCACCTATAATCTGAAGTAAAATATGTCCCTTTATGCTTTGTAAAAACCTGTCCAAGATATGCAAGTTTTCACTTGGTGTCTCTGAAGTCTAGCTATATCAATTTGTAAATCTATATCTGAAAATTTCCATTAGCTGTGCTTTGTCTCATTTTTCTCTGGGGAAAAAAAAAAAAAAAAAAAAAAAAGCAGAGCAACTCCAAACCAGAAAAATTACCCCCAAAGTAAACAAAACAAAATGTCTTTGTTTGTATCACAAGCCTGTGAGGCATGTGGCAGATTACATCTACTTTTACCTGAGGCATAGTGAAACAAATGATGTTATAGTCACTTTCATGAGAACTGATGTCTTGTTTTGGAAACTAATAACAAACTATTCATAAAACATGATTTTTTTTTTAGCACAATGTAACTTTTCTCAACTTTTCTGTGTTTTTATTACTGAGTGACAAAAATGCCTACAACATGTATTTCACATCAATGGACTTCATATATTTTCTGTCACTATGTTTTAGTCTAGTGCAATCTGACATAGAAAATACCTTCCTACTGTCTTTACACAGAATAAACAGTGTGTTTTTTACAGAAAAAGAAGTGTATTTTTTGCATGTAGAAAAGAATTGTAACTTCTTTTATATTTATATATAGTAATGCTTAAATGTTTCTTTTTATACCTAGGGATATACAGAGGGATTAGTGCTATATAGATCATGTAGCAAACAAGTCAAATGAAGTTTCCAGGTGCTGAAAAGCCAAATTAGTAGGGAGTACACCATGTTTCCTCTGGAGTCTGAAGGTTTACTTTTACCAAAGCAGAGGAACCTCATAGAAGTTGTACAGTTCTACAAACCAGGCAAGAAGAAGACTGTAAGGGCATATTGCCTCTCTTATAATGTACCTATGTGTCCTGAAAAACACACTTGTTCTCACTGTATAAGCTACAAAGCACATTATCACCACAGAAAAACTGTATATTGATAAGTACCTTGCTCTCGTGCTTTTTAATTTTTTTTCTGTAAGCCTTTGAATTTTTTTTTCCCCTACATATATTTTTGCATCATTTTAAGGACATTATTTTAAGACAGTATGCTTGGCTACAGACTGGTTTCTTAGGCTGTTCAGTGCCTGGCAGACCAGTCTGAAACTTGCACTCTTTCTAGGTGAATTCATGTGCTTTTCAAAAATATCACCCAAATCATGTGCCTGGGACCATGTCCAGTCAGGTTTTGGAGGCTGTCGACTCCCCAGCCTGTTGGGCTGTCTGCTCCAGAGTTTGGTAAGAAAGTAAAACATTTCTGGTTTTCTTGCCTTTAAAAATAATTTTCAATTTTTCCATTTATGTCCAATGCCTTCTGTTCTATCACTGGGCATAACTGAGAAGAAAGTCTAATTTCATGTTCTTTGCATTCTTCTCACCAGGTATTTATGCCAGTGAACTAGATACCCCTGAGCTTTCTATTTTCTGGGTGAACAGTCCTATCTTTCTCAGCTTCTGCTCATGTGAGAGATGCTCTAGTCCCTTCAGCATCTTTGTGGAGCTTCACAGGAGCAGTATGTTCATGTCTCTGTTTTATTAAGGAGATCAGAACTGGACCTGTCACTCCAGGTGTGGTGTCACCCGGACTTGGCAGAGGAGAAAGTTCATCTCCCTCAAGCTGCTGGCTGCAAATCAGGATGCATGCCTCCTGATGCATCCCAGAGTACTGTTAACTGTATTTGCAAGAGGGATGCATTGATGGCTTTGATATTTGAATTTCTGTCCATCAGAAACACCATCTCCTTTACAAAGCTGCTTTCCAGCTGGGTGGCCCCCACTCCATATGCTGATGCCTGGGTTTGTTCCTCCCCAGATGCAGGATTTAACATTTGTTTGCCTAGTGGATGATTTAACAAGGGAACACAGACCAGTCATTTTAACAACAGCTTATGAATTACGTCTAAAATGAAAAGAAAATAGATTTTTTTTCTTGTTTTTAGTGTGATGCACATGGTAATTAGTTTTTGATAAAGACAGAAGTTGCAAACTTTTACATGTGTTGACAAATAAACTTTTTATGTGGCAAAAGCTTGATTGGGGAGCTTATACTGCTGAGAAAACTGCTATTCCCCTCAGGCATGATAATGAAACCTGATTTTATTTTTAATTGTCAAAAATCGGCAATTGTTTTGAAGTTACCATACTCCCACCTCTAGAAATGGCTATAACATTTACAAGACCTTCTGCAAAAACAAATCACGTCATGTAACTTACCCTGAAGCAGTAAAACTAAAAGGGGATAGAGGTGATGCTAGTTTTACCCACCCACTCAGTACTTTCCTGTCTAGCTCACACTCCTTTTCTGCCATACAAAATTTTGTGCAAAATATACCTATAGAGTTTAAGTTTTGGAGTTCAATGTGTATCTTTAAGAAACCATTTCCTTCAAGATCCATCAGAGTGGCTTATTTCTGTTCCTAGGATGTAGAACCATGACATGGCATTGCCTAGTTAAAACAATTTAATTTTGTTAAACAATATTTAATTTTATTAAAAAATAAATTTTGTTTAGAAACCTATAGAGACCTATACAATGTACTGGAAAGGCTGTATTGCAAAGACCTGATGGCATTCAGTGAATTTTCATATTAATTTCTGACAACACCATTTACTCTGACAACACCTTTACTTGGACTTTATATTCTATTGAAGGTTCAGGCATTTGACAAGGAAGGATTTGCTCTGGTGAGTCTAAGCAAGACCAAAGTAGTGTTGGAAACAGTTCAAAGTAAAACTCAGAAGATTTCTCCCCTTCTCTTGTTAGAGGACTGATGCAGAGAACTTTGGTTCAGAAACGTTCCAATGTTTCCACTGTACAGGATTACTGAACTGCTCTGCTGAACACTAACATTGGGATGAGCTTAGATGAAAGGGCAGTATTAACATATGACAAAGTAGAATATAAACTACCAATACAAAACTTTTGCTAATTTGGGTTTTTGAAGGTAGTATTTTTCAGTGCAGTCTGATAAACTGAAATGGGGGAGACTTAAAAAACAAACCAAGATTATTAACATGGATATAGTTTGAAAATTACTGTAGATCTCTGGAAAAGATAAAGCCTGTACCTGGAGTCACTGAAATCCTCATACATAAAGAATGCTTCCAATATTACTCAGTTTCATCACAATCTGTAAGATGGATAAATAGCAATGAATATATGTCAACAAAATCAGGAATAGTATCTTGATTGTAGGTTGGAAAGAAAGTAGACCCAAAGAAAATAAGGGTTGTGTGAAGCTGAAAGAAACTTTCCTTCTCAAAACAAATATTTTTCTTTCAAATAGAAATGATACTACAACTGAAAAATCACAGAAAATTATTTCTTCTAGCCATGAATAGTTGAAACTATTTTTATCTGTCATAATTTTTTTCCTTGCTGACACCAAGCAATGCAATGGTGATGGGTTTGGAATCAATGTATATGAGAAAGATAGCCTATTTATTTTTTTAGAAAAGTTTTATTTTTTTTTTTAAAGGAATTGAGATATAATTATTGCAGATGTCAGAATAATGCTCTAAGCAAAAATAAAGTAAGCTATTCACCCATCACTTTCATACAGGCACTGCAGAATATTTTGCCTTTCCCTTTGTACTTCCTAGACACACATACACACAGCAATGCATGTATATTTCAACTCTTCAGAAGATCAAAAGAAAAATACATAATAATTACAAGAAATTATTATTCTCAGAAGCATTAATCGTAATAAATAAAGGATTTTGATTCAAGAATGGGAATACAAGGAACAGAAATTAGGCATCTACATGAGAAAAGAAAACCTGTGAACTATATTATCCTTCCTAAAATATACTGTCTCATTGTAAAAGTGAGTGGAATGATGCTTTCAAAATGGATTGAGGAAACGTAATTTGTTTCAAGTACATGGGGATATGGATGTCCAAGCTGAAATAATTTATATGAACTGTTATCCTAAGAAATCAATTGGCTTGAAGTAGAAAACCAAGTACAAAAGTAAACAGCAAAAGCACTTTTCTCCATCTGGGGCTATCACATCCTTGTGGAAAAACCCACCTCCCCAACCTAGAGGCACCTGTATACAATGGGGCAGTTAAACATCCTTCACATGTGCACACTACTGCTGCAGTTTGAAATACCATTACTGGTGAGTCTGCATTACTCTATGTAAACAGTAAACCAGATACTGGTGGGCCTGACTGTCAATATTACAACATTACAATTTTGCGTATATTTATTACTATTATTTGAGCTTTCTATTTGAATCAACATTGTGAATTACGGATTTTTGGAGAAAAATCACATCTTCTATTCCTCACCTTATTAAATTAAAAAGAAAGTAGGAAAAATAAACTGAAGGTTTTATTTCATGGCCCCCTACAGACCCAGGGACAGTACAGCTTCTTGTCTTGGCTGTTCACCTGAAACGGTAAACCAGAATGCTTTTGCATGATCATTGCCTCTCCATATTTAACATTTGGTGACATGGCCCCACATTCTCAAATGACCTTTATCAAAATATTTGGGTTGCTGTTTTTTTTTTTTTCCCTCTGAGATTTGTCAAATGGATGAGGAGTTTGTGTGCAAACACTTGAGCTTTATGGCAGTAAAGTGACATGCCGTGGAGTAGAAGGCGGTTTGTTTTTATTATCTTGGTAGCTCATAGTATCTATTCATACTAATTTTGTATTGCTTAGAGGCTAGAACACGTGGATCTACTTTATTGACAACCAGACTACCCTTTGAAAAGTCGTATTATTTATTTCTACTTTTGTTCACGTTTTGTTTATATAATCTGGCCTGTCAGTGTTGTTTTCTGCTCAGATTCAGTATCAAACAGAAGGACTCAAAAGCTTACATTTTCCTAAGACATAGAAATGAAAAGTAGAAAGACCAGAAAGAATTTAATATACTACCCAGATTAAGATTATTATGTACAACAAAACATTACTTAAGCAATAAATGAAGCTGCACTTTTCTCTGTAAACACACTCATTTGTTTATTTCACCTTAACTATGTGAATGTAAGATATGTTAAACATTATTTGTTTAATTATTCTGAGATGGTATATTTTTATCAGACAAGAAGCATTTGTTGCTAAAATAATGATGACTTTATTATGCTAATAAACAGGACTTGTGCCCTTTGCATCTGCTTAACTTTATATTAATCTAGGATTTTTTTTCTCTTTCTTCTCTGCATTCTTTAGTAAAATTGACTGCCAAAACATCTTTCTGAACATGTAGCTATTACAGTGTTTAAACTAATTAAACAAAATAATGTTAGCTATGGTAAAAAAAAAACAAACTGTGCTGAAAGCTGGCAGTAACTCAAAACATTTTAAACTAAGTGAAGAAAAAAAATTAATCATCGGAATAAGGCACACAATTTCTGGTGATTCATCACTTGGCTGCTTAAATCTGAGCTTTTTGAAAGGGAGGGCTCATTACAGACAAATTATTTCAGATTAACTATTCCTTTTGAATTCCAGTGCCACTTTCACATACATTTACAGTGTCTGATGAAACACAGGCCTGGCAGTAGGCTAAACGCTGCCCTGATTTCTTTGTTTTGTGTTGTACCGAACCCATTTCTAGCTTGATAATTTGTTAGTGTTAATGACAGCAAAAAGCTGTTGCTGGTGGGGAGGAGTTAGCATTTCTGTGTCAAACTTTCCTGAAGTATCTCCAGAGTACTGGAGATACACTTGCGATACTAGTAGTAATGCTTCTCTTTTCTACCTACTAGATTGCATGGCATGACAACAGTGCAATTTTTCTGTAGCTTGAGTTTGCTGCATCCAAATTGCTCTAAAGGCAATCTGACTGAAGGCATTCTGCCTCTATTGTCTTTATCATTTCACTCTAATAGGAAAATTTTTTGACCTGTGTTGGTCTTAGCTAAGAATGGTGGGCTATACAGAGATAATCTTGACTTTCTTTGCTCTGAGCCAACACAAGTGAAAAGGCATAATTGATATTATCTTATGGTACTTCAGTTTACCTGTCTATCCAAAGAACTGCCTGTACCCCTTAAATAAAATCAAACTTAAATAAGGTTAAAGAGTCTCCTATTTTCAGGATCCCATCATAGACTGACTGCATTTTTAGTACTTTGGCAGTTTTGGGACATTATAAGCTATCCAAGAAAGGTGGACCTTGGGCTGTCCTAGGATTAACTTCTCAGCTCTTTGCTTGCTTGACAGCCACAGCCTCCCTTCCACCAGAGAGTAAAATGCAGGAAGGGAAGACTGATGCCCATTTGAGTCTCACTTCAACAGGAATCCAAGACTCAACAGTGGTTTGAATCCTGTCACAAAAGTCAATTTATTTTCCTACACCTCTTGATTCAGATCTTTAAATTTGAAATTGATGAATGTTATTAAAAGCTGAAACAAACGTATTGGTTAATTACTGCAAGTCAAACAGAACATCATGTATTTTCCATGTACCTGAAAAGAATTTATACTGTTTCATTCAAAAAAAGCTGTCTTCTCTGACACATGATGGGGATGAGGGAAAACAATTAATAACTCTGAGATAAGGGAACAGGTGAGTCTAAGTCACAGTTAATGCTTCAGGCAGTTGCACTGTGGTTTATGTTTGACGATCATTGCTGCCAATTAACTTGAGAAAATATGAACTCCTAAACTTAGGATGACAGTTAGGATAAAAATACTAAAAGTTTTCTCTGAATATTTCAAATTGTTGAAAAAAAAAGTCAATGCTACCAAATTTCTGTAACATCATGCAAGATAGAATTACAGTCATATTTTGCAACATAAATTTTTCAGTCTCTTTAAGAAAGTATGAAAAAAGACTGAATAAAAGATATTTAAAGGACCTTACCAAAAAAAAAAAAAAAAAAAAAGAAGTTAATTTTTGCTCCTAGTTCCAAGATGGCATATTGGTATGTGTTAGGGATATGATTCAGAAAATTCCTTTGATGAGAGTGTAATTTAAATAACCCAAGTAGTTCTGTTCTCCAGGTAGCTATTCATGCATGCACAAGTTTGAAGATTTGAGTTTAGGAGCTGTGGGGTTTTTTTCTTGTTTTGGTTTAGTTTTGTTTTATTTTGTTTAGGTTTAGTTTGGTTTGGTTTGGTTTTTGTTTTGTTTCTTTGGGTACTTTTATTTTTTGTTTTATTTAATTTTGTTTTGTTCATTTTTTTCTTTTTTCCTGCTTGTCTTACAGTCTTCACTGCTGTTGAAATTCTCCCCCTCTCAGATGCCCAAAGAATAGCAGGAAGCATTGGTGATTTCAGTCAGATGTCTTTTCCTTGCATGAAGAGCACTGACAAAACCATGTTAATTTGAAAAAATCTCTCACTGCACAACTCGGCCTTTCACAGTGATCTCTATTTTCAGTCTGTTTCTACTGAGATTTTGTCTCTTTATGTATATCCTAATTTTTCCACCTCATTGTGAACTCTCTGCAATCCTTTACATCTACATATGCAGACCCAGCAGTAGTTGTGTAGTTGTTCACAGTAAATTTCTGTCTTACACTGTAAGGGAGATGGTTACAATATATGATTGCTGCTGAGAGCAATAACTTAATTGGTGGCAGTTTTACTGCAAAAGCTCTGCTTCACTTTGTTCTGAATTTTGTCTTTTATATCCAAAAGCATTGCCTCCCAGGCAGTGGCCCAAATACTGTATGATGTGCATGCTGTAATACTGCAAACAACATGTTGAGCAAAAACTAGTAGGCAAATTAATTCAGCACAATAGTGCAAGGGAATAAAGCCAGATGAGTTATTTGACAACTGTATTGCTTAAAAAGCTGCCTAAGTAACAGAATCCTTTTAACCCTCTGACAGACAGTAAAACACTTGTGTTTTTGCTGGCTGATCAGTAACTGAGCACAATCTCATGCTATAATTTGCAATGACACAGCTGCAATGGACAAGCCACTATAAAGCTTTTTGGTCAGGATATTGACAAAGGGATGGTGCTGAAATTTTGATACAGCTTTGTGCATTTCCTGCCAAAGCATTATCATTATATCTTACTGACAGTGGCAACCCTAGTGCTGTAACTTACCAAGTTAGAACATGTTTCCTGAGCTGACTTCATTAGGTGAGGTTTGGTTCATTTGTTTAGTTCTGCCATTTCAGTTAGCAAGCTTTCACTTGATCTCTTCACCAACTTGGAGAACATTTTCATGACACTTCAGATCATCTCACAACAATGACTGGCATTAAATAAGACTAAATTCAGAGCCCTAAATTTAATTGGAAATTCCAATAGATTCAGCTTTGCAATTTTTGTAACATGGACTATGAACCACCACAATTCTGCCTGAAAGGAATGACAATTTAATCTTTCTGAGAAGTGGTTTAACTGCATAAAATACTTGGATTGTAATTTCTCAGCTTTCTTCTATTTTAACTTTTTTTCTCATTGTACCACAAATTGCCATACCATATTTAGACATGCAAATACTTACTCTTTGTAAAAATGTCCAGGCTCCAAAATAAATTTCCTGGTGGGAACAGTGGCTGCTGTTTAGCTGAGAAATTTAGTTGACTATTGTGGATGCAGGGTAAACTACTCAAGACAGAACTTTTGTGGATGGGCTTGTATCTCAAAAATGCACTCCTACTTACAAAACAGATGTTTAAATTTCTGTTTCCCCACTCCATGCTAACATAAAATCTAATAGGATTATGTGCAAAATGGAAAGAGTTTTTTGATCAGAAGAAATGAAGGTTCTTTCTGGTGGAGAAAGGAGGGGCAGTTCCTTGGCCTTTACAGGCTAACCCTTCGCTACAGTTTCTGCACTGCACTGCAAAATTCCATTTGTAAGCATACTCATCCTATGTGCATTATGGAAATCCCTGATGAAAAGAAATTTCTCCTCTATATTTGAAAGCTAGTAAATCCCTTCTAAATAAAACTGAAATTCAGCTGTGAAAAAGTGACTTGTTTTCGAAGAACAAATTTATTCATTCCCCTAGTTCAGAGCTGTAAGGAAATATATATTTTTTCATGTTTATTTTAGTAAAAACTACTGGCAAATGGCTTCACTCACCTTTTTTTTTCTGTGTTGTTTTGTCTTGGATGAACATTTAATATCTCATATTGCAGTCACCAATAATAGTGGTAAACTTTTACAGCAAAAGTACTCATAAAAACTAGTATTTCTACATTCATATCTATCACATCTTTAACATGAACTGTTTTACCCTTGGGGAAATACAGCTAATACAAATATATATCTTTTTTTTTATTTTTCTCTACTTTAGATGCATGATCAACTACAATGGAAATCTGATGAGTTAATGAAAAACACAAAAGAAAATACCAATGGTTTCAAAATATGATTATTACTGAAAGTTTCTCTTGGAAGGATTTTTCTCCCTATACCCACATATATCTAGAGGCTAATCTCATCTGATGAAAATAAGTCTCTGTAATAGTATTGGTCTTCCACAGTCTCTGAATCCTAAGCAGCCTTATGCTATTTTTTATATATCTATATATCTATATCTTTACACACAGGTTATACGTAGTCTGCTGTATTTACCTACATTAAAGTCTTTGCTGTTTCTTATTCTTTTTTTCCTGTAGCCCATATTAGTGTTGTACCTCATTATATATGCATAAATAAGTATAAAACTCTGCTTCTCTAGCATCATATGAGGGTAAGATATCCCAAAATTCTTAGATGTGTAGGATTTAATCTGTGAACGAGGCACCAGTAATCAAGTTGTTTTTGTTTTTTTTGTTTTTTTTTTAATTCATTTGTGTGTACTGTTATTTACTTTAAAGGGATTTTAAGAATTTTTTGTGGAGAAAGACCCACAGTCTTTGCACATCTCCATAATTCCTACATAAATGACAGGGGTTCTTGATGATTTGTATTTGTCCCTAGATGCATCCTTTGGCCAGAAGAGCAAATATGGTTAAGCACAGATGATGAAGTAAAATTCTATATCTGAAGTAAGAATTAGCAGGCTCTGGTTAGGCAGAAGTTATGGTTTACAATAATTAATAAAGAAACAACACCTTGATAAGTAAAAATGCCAGATCCCTCTTTCTGTTCTTTCTAGGAGCTGCAATAAATGTTGTCATCAGGGGATGACCCTTTACTCTTTTACTCTCTGCATCTAGCTGCAGCTTGGAATATTCAATTAAGCCCTCAAAAGGCTGAGTGGGAGCACAAGAGAAGACATCTACTCCTTCTGGGGACTGAAGGAGGAGAACATAAACATGGTCTTGGCAAATGACAATGATACGGCAAATACTCATGCTGAGATTGGCAAATATGGACCCTGCTTTTTTCCTTGACCATTTTAATAGGCACAGTAAGTGTTTATCAGCAAAAACAATAGACCTAGAAAAGCTAATTGTTCCCCAGCCTCCCTCTGAGCACTTCTGACCTTTCCCCTAGTAGAATAGTTCTCTGCAAAGAGTTTCCCTCTTTACTCCTTATTTCCCTCCATGCAATGGTTCCGAGGCTCTCAGTACACCATGTTTCTCAACTTGTTCTCTTATCAACAAATGTTGTCTTAATTTTGTTCTTCTTTCTCCCCATTGGTCACAGGTCTTTCCTACAAAATACCTTTTCTTTTATACACCCTTCCTTTTAGGAATAAAGCTCTGCACTGAGACTTACTGATCTCATGGGAGGTAGTATTTTTTTACACCAAGAGAGATCAAGCACAGTTTAAATTTTTTTTTTTTTAAATTTTTTTTTGGCACTGAGTGTGTCTACACTTACTTTTGCAGGAAGATGTACACTCACAGTTCTAATGTGCTTGAGTATTTTCAATTATATGGTACAAAGTAACTCACAGGCTTAGATGGGATCCAGTATCAAGTTTGTGATAGTTATCTGGCCTTGGGTTGACTCAGTGCAGACAAACTGAAGCAGGATATTCTTCTCTGCCTCATATTTCAAATATCAGATTTAAATATATTTGGTTTGTTTTGAAAAAATGCAATTGTAAGGTTGAAAAGATTGTGCTGAAGAAAATCCTGACTGAACAAAAATGTATTGAACAATGTAGGAAACAAAGAAGATGCTTCTGAGTTTGCATAGCTGTTTCAGGGCTTGAAAGATGCCTAGCAAGCAAGACAGAAGAAATTTGCTTACATCTCTGAGAGAATTCTGCTGGACAATATCTCCAGCCCACACCTCGATAAGCACATCGTATCACGGGTGAGCAACTGGTTCATGGATTAGGCACAAAGGGTTACCAGTGAATGAGTGACATCAGACTGGCACCCTGATGAGGTTCCACAAGGCTCCATCCTCAGCCCTGTGCTCTTCAACACCTTCATAAATGACTTGGATAGAGGACTGGAATAGATACTAAGCAAGCTGGTATCTTGCTTATCTCAATACTGGGGGGAGCTGTTGCCTCTCTTGAGGGCAGGAAGGTCCTTCAGAGAGACCTGAACCAACTAGAGGGCTGGACAATTGCCAAGCCTGTGAGGTTTAACAAGGAAAAGTACTGGGTTCTGCACCAGGGACAGAGCAACCTTAAATACAGACTGGGGTATGTGATACAGACAGAATAATACAGAAAGGGACCTGGGGTTCCTGGCCTGTGGCAGGTTGACCATGGTTCAGCAGTGCCCTGGCAGCCAGGAGTGCCACCTGTGTCCTGGGGTGCATCAGGCACAGCATCACAGCTGGGCAAGGGAGGGATTGTCCTGCTCTGCTCTGAGCTGGGGTGGCCTCACCTCGAGTGCTGGGGCGGGTCTGGGTGCCACAAAGGAAAAAAGATAGTAAGCTGTTGAAGAGTGTGCAAAAGAGGGCAATGAAAGTGAAAAAGGGCCTTGAGGTGGAGCCATATGAGGAGCAGCTGAGGTCACTCGGTCTGTTTAGCCTGGAGAAGAAGAGTGAGGGGAGACCTCACTGCTGTCTTCAACCTTCCTTGTGAGGGGAAAAGAAAGGCAGACATGGATCTCTTCACTCCTGTGGCCAGTGACAGGAAACACCCTGAGGCTGAGTCAGGGGAGGTTTAGTTTGGCTATCAGGAGAAGGCCAATTCCCCTGAGGGTGGTTGTGCACTGGAACAGGCTCCCCAGGGAAGTGGTCACAGAACCAAGCCTGACAGAGCTCAAGAAGTGCTTGTAAATTCTCTCAGGCACATGGTGTGATTCTTGGGACTATCCTGTGTAAAAGCAGGGCTAGATTTGGTGATTCTTCGTGGTACCTTCTAACCCAGGATATTCTACGATTCTATGTTACTAAGCTCTGTGTTGTTAATGTACAGCTTGTTCACATTCTCAGAACCAGCCATCTGGAGGTACTGGTATGGAGCACATGAGAGTCAACTGGATTTCTCAAGCATTTTCTTGTTCCTTGTCATGGAACACTTAATGAACCACAAATCAGAATATTCTGAATGAACTCTGTGTGTGTGATGCCTTGCTAAAACAAACAAAACAGTCTTTAGTCTTGAACTTGCAGAAAAAGGAAACTGACTTATGGCATGTTAGTCACTCTAAGTTGAATGCCTAGAATTTTTGAGGGTTTTTTTTGGGTTTTTTTTTGTTTGTTTGTTTTTTGTTTTGTTTTGTTTTAATTTAACGTGAAATGAAATAAAAAGCTTCTGTTTTGTTGTAGCTTTTCTGTTCACTGTGGCTAACTGATTAAGTAAATGGGTTTCATCTTGTGAATTCCAAGCTGTGGAACCTAAAACTGTTCATATGACAGCTTGTTTACTATTTGTGATCAAGAGACAAGAATATTTGTCTTAATCATTATCAAGAACAGAAGTTTTACTTTTTTTTTTTCTTCCTTATTTTGAGTTTTTTAACATTTTAATGGAACGTAACTTGAGACCTAGATGGAAAATGTTATAAGAACCAAATACTGCTTTCAACCCAGATTCAGCTGTGCATTTACTTCATGTGTAAAAATAAACTTCATTTTTATCCTACGGTTCTATTTTCCTGTACATCAAAAGATTTATAGTCTTAAAACGATGATCCCTTTGATGTAATTCACTGTTCCATAGAGTTTAGAATAGCATATGATTGACCAAGATGAACTGTCTTCTGATACAGCTCCACTGAAATGTATTACAGTTGTATCAACTTATCACACAAGAATTTCTTGCAGAAAATACTAATCCACTGTAATTCTCAGGAGACAGTGCATGAGCATTTTATGGGGAATGAGAGCTGGATTTGAAAGATCATGATCAGGGTATAATTGCAGGGATTCTGTGCACCAGATAATGCAGTCAATTGCTTACTTCTGGTTTCAATTAACAGTCTTCTAGGGACAGTCAGATAGAGCCTCCACTGGTGTGGATCAGCATAGCTGGGCTGAAATGAGGAGAGAAACACCATTAATTTACACAAGCTTATTTTCTCACTCGGGGCAAATGACATGAAAATGAAACCCACAGGACATAATAAACGGGGAAAATGTATACATGTCAATAAGGATAAAGAAGTAATAGGAAGACAAGCTAATAACATAAGAGATCTGAATGGAAGACTAAATGAGATTCTAGGCTGGAAAATACAAACGAGTCTATCTTGGGGGAGGAAAAAATGATGCTGATGCTTTACTCCAGGACAGTAAGAAAAACCTAGGAGGTGGTAATTGTATGTGATTTGGAGAAAGTACTCAGACTGGAATCTGACTCTCAGTGCTCATTGACTTTCAATAGGATAGGGATTGTAGCTCCACTCTCCACATTCAAAAAGCAATTCATCATCTGGCAGTAATTTATGTGGTATATTCAGGTTTATTTTGTTTGTTTCTTTAAAACATCTAGAAGAATATGGGGATGCAAAATGAAGGATTTTCTTTTAGGAAAAGAAAAAACGAGTTCAGGTCTCACCAAAGACTCTTTATGTGTAGCTAGAATAATGTTTTGTGTTTCTGGAGAAATTATCTTATTTTGAGCAAGCTAACTTGCAAAGGAATTAAGGTTACCTATACCAGAAGAAGGAAGACAGTTACCTTCCAAATGCATGCTTCATGTTTTCTGTCATGGGAGAACAATGAGATAATTTGGGCAAAGTGTGCTATGCATTTTTAATGTTGTGTCTCATTGTGTACAGAATAATGGTCTAGTGTAAACTGTAGAAAGCCATGGTTAAGGACACTATAACCTCAAATGTACATGCTACTAGATGTATGTCAAATAATAGGACTTTGTAAAGGGGAAGACTAGGCAGGCTTATATTATCTTTTCAATGTCAGCTTTTAAAGTAAGTACCCAGATGCAAAGCCTCACTTTCTTAACTTTAAAAAGGCTTTTACAAAGCAGAGAGACTCTTCTGGTTGCTAAGGTTCCTTTCTTTCCAGAAAGTGACTCCAAATGCATGTGAAAATGAATTAATGGAGAAACTATATAACACTGTATTTCTTAAGCAATAGTAAACCTGAAAAAGTATCTGCTTCTGGTTGTCATCTTGTTCAGCAACCCCATATGCCTTCAAAAATTTAAGACATAGTATTTTTTCCAGCTTATACCATGGACTCAATATGGGATTGCTGATACTCATTTTTATTTCTCTATGCCTTTGTGTTTTCATCTCTAAAATAAAGATGATATTATGTACCAAATAATGAATATCTTCCCTCTCTCCATTTTTAAAATTTACTGTCACATTCAAGCATTTATTTTAATTATTTCAAAACAAGCTACCCATGAAACTATTTTATTACAGAAACACATCACCTGTGAGGAGTATAGAGAATGATAAGAAATGCATGGAGGAGGATTAAATGGGGGTTCTCTGCACCTTGCTATGATATTAACACATACTTTCTTTTCTGTATAATGCAGACAGTTTTTCTGTAATGCTAGGAGAAGGTTTTTTATTTGCTAACATTTTTCTCTTTCTGACTTTTTCCACATCCTTATATTTCCCATTTTACTTTCTGCATGCTGCTATTCAAGATTTCCTTACATGGTCTAGAAAAGCAACCATGAATCCTTTACCCACTTTTAAGCTTTTATATCAATGGCTTCCTAATTTCTTATACCTCAACTGTAACTGCCTCCCCTCCAAGCCACCCTCATTGCCATCTGTCTCTGCGCATATGCCTGCCTTTTATGGTTATAACTGCCCCAATGTTCTGCAAATAGCTTGCAAATGTTTGCCCTAAGTAATTTACTTTCAGCAGACAGCAATTTTTAGCTTCTCCTCAGTGAGGCTGGTGTGCATAACTTGTTCAGAGAGATCCTTCAACATTAGATTAGTTCTTCAGCAGTGAGAAGGGGAACAAAGCATGCTTCCAATGTTTCATAAACTGCATCTGGCCACTGGTCAAAATCAATGATTGGATGACTTTCAGCAGTAATAAACCTATGGAGAGAGGTAAAAGGAAGTGGTTTTGCTTGTTAAGTGCATAGGTTCTCAGCGTGAATAACCTCACTGAAACTCAAGGTGTTGCTCAGTCAAGTTAGACAGAAATGTTACATTCTTTACAGGTGTTCATCCTTTACATTTTTCTGTATTTCCTCACCAACACCAGACTCTCAGTCAGAAACTCCACATCCTTCATTCTTCTTTGCTCTGTAACAAATAGGCAGTGGAAATCTACAGGAGAAAATGTCAGGACCCTGGCCACTGAGGATAGGAGAGGTCAGATTTTAAAGAAATTGGAATTGAATGATTTTCTGAATTAACTTTTCTGAGTTCGTAAGTGCTGAGGTCAGCCTGAAGTAATTTAGGAAAGCAGATGTGGGTTTGTTCTTTATTCAGGTGTCACCTTCTTGAAGTTTGTTTTGCTAGATGCAAAGTAGGATAAAAGATCTCCAAAGGAAAGACCTTACCCTTTATATGAGTCAGGTCAAGATGCAAGACAGAAGGTTCTTAGACGATGTTGGACATGACCTCTTAGACTGATGAACCCCGTTCCAAGCACCCAGAAGTACATGGGAGGAGTGGGAGGATGATTCCAATGTGGGGCACCATGGGTTGTCATGGAGCTGTGTGTCTTGCTATGCAGCCAGCAGGAAAAATGGCTTAAAAAGACATAGGAAACAAAGTTGTCATATGGCTCCTTATTTGTATTATTTTCCCCTAAAGTGAATACACTTAGGCAGAAAAATGCAGACTATTTAATCTCTCAGCTGTTCAGAGCCTCAACAGACTTCATCTGAGAACCAAAAAATCTTGATTCATACCTTAGTTCAGATATTTCTCAGCAGAAATGTCATTCGGCTTCTTCGTTGCTCAGCTGTTATCTGGAGAATTCTTGGGCTTGGATCAGACCCTCTAGCTGAATCAGAGCTGATGTTGTGACAAGGCCCAGAGATTTGGTGTTATCTCAAGTTAGACTAGGCTAGGTATTTGAAAATTAATGGAAGAATCAATGCACTGAGGACAATAACCTCAGCAATGCCTATTGTCCATTGTGTAACAGCTGTGAGAGGATATGTGGCAACATGAACTTGCACTGATTTTGGTGCCATCTCCAGAGGTTTAAAATTCAGGTTCAACAGCTTTACTGTTCTTGTCCAAGTAATTTTCTCCTTCCTAGACCTGGCATTGAAGTTTTCCTTTTGTCTTCTGTTCATGACAGACGCTCTTGATACAAAGCTTTTTATGTAACTACTTCTGAAGGATACAGTTTAAGAGCAAAAACTTTTGTCATATATTTCCTCACATACTGCTGTGCATTTTAAGCAATGTTTAAAAATGTTTAAAAAGCCCACTACTCAAATCCTGTAAAAATTCAAACTTAAGAATATATGGAGTGTAATTTGGGGCATACTTAGGGGAGTGTGAATGTCTTTTTTCTTTAAATTAAATGATTTCACTGTAGGAACAGTCAAGCCAAACCTTACAGTGTCTTTAAGCTGTATCACAGTGTTGTTAATAATGTTTTGCCTCTGTATGCTTTCTGCCTTGTCTGGACTGTAAAAGGTGTCTTAAATAAATTAATTCAACTACTGTTCATTTAATGCTACTATTGCTCCTCATTAAAATTCCTGGGCAATATTTGGCGTTCTAGAGGCACAGATAGTGTTTACACTGCAATCCAGGTACTTATTATCTTCAATAGTCTGGAGGATGTACCTTGCTTTTTATTTGAGTATAGCAACTGTCTTTTGTTGGAAGTGGCAAAATATCAGAGATCATGAAGCTCTGGGCATTTGAGTGATTTCATGTTTAAAATGGAGAAGACTAGTGCTGACTGATTTAAGAGAGTAAACAGGAATGTTTCAGTCCCTGTGTCTGTCACTTGCAGAGCCGTATTTCAACTACCTCACATACATTTTGCCAATTACACTTCTGTTTCAAATCTGCTTATCTGCACGGTGTTTCAACAAAAATTAAGATCTGTCCTTCTCCTTATAAGCTTGATCTGCAGGAGTGTCTCTTAAGCTACCAATGTAGATATGAAGCCATTGCTGACGACTGATTGTTTACAATAATCTCATGAAATTTTCCCACACTGTGGTGTGTGGGAATATTAAATATTAATTTAATATTAATTTTATAGTAAAATGGTCTTCATCTCTTTGGTACAGGTGTTTTCTTCAATTCCATTAAACCTGTTCATGATCCTACTTGTGTACATCCAGAAAAGCATATAATTGTGTCAGTTACCTCAATACTCCTAGATGTAATGAGTGATCTAAACACCTCCATTTCTGGTATGAGTTGACTTCAACATGAGATCATTGTTTTTTTAGATTCTTTCCAGTTCTTCTACACTGATATTACAGAAATCAAGGCACACCCGTCTAATGTACCACATACTTCTAGTGGTAGAGGAAGAAAATGGATGCTGTTAAAAGTGTCTACGTAACTAGCGCTCATGTTATAGTTAAATGCTGAATGGATATGTTTCCTGTATCTAGAGGAGCTTTGGAATTCACAATTGATTCAAAAATACATATTCACGAGGCACATAAGCTAGTTAGGTGCCTGTATGGATTTAGCTTTTAAGGAGAAATGTAATTCACCCAAAAACTTCTTCATCCATCCCCAGTTTTTCAATGCAGATGTGTCCCTGGAGTGAATAGGGACACTTGAGGAAAATCCTATAAAAAGGGTAAATTTTCAAAGATAAAAAATTAATGGAATCCTCCTTTCTCTTTTGCTCCCTCATGCTTAATAGAAGGCTGTCCAAGTTTGCTACTGGAAAAGAATACTTTCTCTGTCAATTTTTGGGTTTAGTCCCATGTTTATTCACTTGATGCTCAACTTTTCTACAGCATATAATTCTCTTGATATAAACAGAATTAGTCACATTAAATATATGCTCAAACATTTCTAGGTGTAGCTCTAAGACAATACACAAGAATTTGTCTAACTCCTCTTGCTCCTATGAAATTATTTTCTATTTATCAAAGGAATCAACAGCTCTAAAGCATCTGAAGGCATTTGCAAATCTTCTGAATATATTTGACAAGAAAAAGAAAAATCGCTAACTATCTTGGAAACAATAAAAATATAATTAGCATGTTGTTATTTTGAAGGCTGGAAAAATGAATCATAAATGTTGTCAGAATTCCCCAAGGATGAGAAATAAGCAGTTTAATTTCCTCAGTCTGAGATCCCTGGAACTCTCATAGACATTGCTCACCTCCAGGTTGCATGTCCTAGAAGCTCCACATTCAGACCTTCACACCTCTCATCTCTCATTTCAGTGTTCTGTTGCTTTGTGCTGAATATAATGATAGCTTCATATCCAGAGAACTTTCTGAGACATGCAATGCCTACCCACACCCACCTCTGCTCAGCTTTCAATAAATATTCCTTTCAACAACTGCTGTAGCTTCTCTGTGAGAAATGAATCCAACCCTCCTTCTCCTTCAGTTATACTAGAAGTACATAAAAAGGAATACATTGAAAAAAAATTAACAGGCTGAGCCTGTTTCAGAATGTGTTTTCTCATTTCAAGTTCTAGCAAGTGAAAATGAATCTTTGAATAGAAATTCATCTGCTAATTTGCCATCTCTTTGAAAATGTGGCATTATAATTTGTGAAGTATTAGCATTTCTTTTGCTTAAAAGCTTTGTTGTGTGATTTGTTTTTCTTTTTATATAAAAAAAAAACAAACAAAAAACAACTAGGATTTTTCTTTCTTCTTGTTTCTGAAAGCTATCTTTCATACCAGTAAATGTTAAATTTTCTTGGCATGGAAAATCCTTTTCACTGCAGGGACATTCGCGTGATAATAGAAATGAGACATAATTTCCTGAACTTCTGAGCAATGATTCAAACATTTTTCTTATTCATAAACAACTGCAGGATTCTTGGAACTTTCTTAACAAAAGCAATAGTAGGTGAAAGAATCATTGAGATTTTTCAGTAAAATATTCTACTCTGCTAAGCAAAATGAAATGTCTCTATTTAGGCCAAATGAAAAAACAATAGTCTTAACTTCTGAAATAAAGATTTTAAGATTACTCTGAAAGCATAAGAAGGCATGGTTGATACAGAAATAGACCCCTTGGAATGTGTTTTGCTTCTGATTGTGACATATATCTGGTTTAGCAGTCACTTATGTGTCCTCCTATAGGAGTCTCTGGGCCTCTTTTCTTAGTATGGAAGTCCTATTGTTGCTCATGGACTGTCTTCAATTTGTCTTATCAGTGCTATAGGTTTGTGTTAGTGACTTGTGTAGCAAGTGTGTGGATATTTTTGAGGAACTTTTTTTAGTTAACCAGAACCTACTTGGTATCAGGTTGTGGTTTATGTTAAAACACAAAGCCCATTTTAAATTATTTTCATTATTTTTATAACACTGGATATCAGATGCATATTTATCTTGCTTTTCAGTGAAATGAATATAGAAAAACTTACCTGCTCATAAATGGGCAGATAATATAGCTCTTAAAAGACAGTTCTACCACACACATACTTGCTTGTTTTCTTTTTGATTTTAGTAGGGATCTGTGCCTGGATAATCATCAGAGCTGTATGAAGAATACTTTCTTTTGTATGAAGAATACTTTCTTTTTCTTTTCTTTTTTTTATAATCTTGATTAACTCTAAAGAGAAACACTACTGCTGTGTTCATTATACACCAAGTTAGAGGTCTTGTGAAAAGTTTTAAAAAATTCTCAGGATGTGCTCCAAATCTAAACAAATTCACTGAACAGATTCCAGTTTGCCTCAGTGGAAGATGGACAGGGCATTCACAGAAAGGCGTATTTCTTTTGAGTAGTTGAATAAAAATAAAGGCGTCAAGAAGCTCAAATTATCAAAACTTTGAGCTGCAGTTCTTAAACAGGATGGTAAGATCAATGATCACTACACTGACACTGTAAGACACTGAGGATGGAAGATATATTTTAATGGATGATGGATTTGTCTTACAATACACTTTCCATAGCTTAAGGATCATTTATGTTAAAATCACCATTAATTTTTGGTCAGAAAGACTAACACCTATTGCAAAACTCTAATAGTAGCCATCCAGACATAGGTTATAAAATGTCTGTTGACAGGTAATGAAATAAGGCACCTAATTTTATGTCAGCACTGTAAAAAAATAAAACCCCAAAGTAAACCCCCTTGATTCTTAAAAATTTTCTAATTAAAATAGAGCAGTGGCTCACACTTTCATTTAGTGGCTAATTAAAATATGGTGGCTCAGCATATACATATAGGTATATGCTCTAGATTATATGTGCATACACAGGTATTTAGGTTTTTTTAAATTTCTTTTTAATTTCTTTTTAATTTTTCTTAGAACTTTTGATCTGTGTCTCTATTCTATCCTGATGTTCAGAGAATCTGTTTTTTGTGATCCACAGATGACTGAAGTTAATGCAAAGATCCCCGTACATTCATCTGTATTAGGGCCAAGGTTCTGGTTCTGTAGGTAAGCATTTATATTCAAGGATTCTTACCTGCTTTCAGACCTCACATAAGTAATCTAATACATATACTAAGTTCTGGCATATTTTGCCTTCAGGAAAAGGGGTGAGGAGTAAAAGATTTAATATAGCTTAATGTCAGTCTCAGCTGGAATAATTAGTATTCTTCAGCATCTGTAGTTCTGTATTTGCTCAGGATATCTTTGGTTAAATGCTGATGGACTTCTCATACTGCACAGCTCAATGAGAAGTCCAAATGAAAAACCAACATTATGTGAATTTGTAATGCACTGTGAACATTTTATGTCTACTACACCAGCATGAATAAGTGTCTTCATAATCTGTTTTACCCTTTGGCAATTGACAAACACTGTGTTGATACAGATGGCAGGACTGTACTGCTTCTGTCATCTAAATGTGTTTGTTCGTACAGACTCTGGGACTGTTGTGGTTTTCTGTTCCTTGTTGTATCAGTCTTGTCTTTTTAGAAACCTAAGAAACCCAAGAAGCAAACTCAAATAAATCCCTCTCTTTTGAGATAATTGAGACAATGCTCATATGAACTGACAACTAGCGGAAGTGTTCCTATCTGTCAGCTTGTCGCATGAAAATAGTCTGGCTTGCCTACCAAACTTACTGCAAATGTACAGTAGACTTGCTATGTTACAGATCAGTAGCATACCAAAGTGATCCGTGTTGTTATATACACCCAAACTTCTCATAAAACCTGAATTCAAGGCAGCTTGATCAGTAGCAAGACTTTGTGGGCAATGTTCATGAGCAGGCTGATCGCTAAAAAAGAGAGAGACCTGGGAAAAAAAGTTGGTTTTTTTTTCTGTGTCATTTCTTGTGCTGTGAATTGCATTTCTTTCATCAAATGTAATAAAATAAATTTGGTCCTGTGAAGAGAGGTCCAAAGAGCGAGAGAATATTAGCTGGTCTATAACTGTAACTAACCCTCGTGCTGCTCGGGAAAGAACCAGCTTTTGAGAGAAACATAGGTAAGGACCTTGCTCATGAATACAGAAGCAGATAACAGGATGTTAAAGTGGATCCAAACAGTTTTAACAAGCAGGAATCTGAACTGGAAATTCAATGGCATCAATGCTTTTGGAATCGCTGTGTTGGATATAAACTGAGGTCCATCACTTGAAAGAGATACTTGTAGGAAAGCACTGGATTATGTGAATTTTTTTTTTTGCCTCAGTAGCTAACTGTGACTGTAAATTTGATATTCTAATGGTACTATTTTGAAATAATTTCTTATTGGCTCTGTGTTTTAACTGAAATGAATGTAGTTTCTTGGCCTGAGACTCAACAGCACTGAAATGTTGTCTTGATATGATGTGAAAATTCTTCTTGTGTGTAAGTATTTATAGTCTTTATTTTGGTCATCTGTGGGACTAAGGCAAAACATACACTTTTTCTTAAAATATGGATATGAGCTCTACTTTTCACTAAGTCATTTTTTGATTTGATGTGTGCTATTCATTTATAGCCTACAAAATAGGTTTAAATCATGAAACAACAAAGGAAGTTCCACAGAATCAGAGAATTCACTAGGTTGGAAAAAACCTCTGAGATCATTGAGTCCAATCTATGACTGAATGCCACCTTGTCAACCAGACCACAGCACCAAGTGCCACGTCCAGTCTTTCCTTAAGCATCTCTAGTGCCAGTACCTCTACCACCTCCCTGGGAAGCCTATTCCAGTGCCCAAAATCACCCTTTCTGTGAAGAAATTTTTCCTAATGTCCAGGCTGAACCTCCCCTGGTGCAGCTTGAGACCTTGTCCTCTTTTGTTGCTGGCTGCCTGACAGAAGAGACCGACTCCCACCTGGCTATACCCTCCTTTCAGGGAGTTGTGGAGGCTGATAAGGTCTCTTCTGAGCCTTCTCTTCTTCAGGCTAAACAACCTGAGCACCCTCAGTTGCTCCTTATAAGACCTGTGTCCCAGACCATTTACCAGCCTTGTTGCCCTCCTCTGGACATGTTCAGACATCTCTACGTCCTTCCCAAACTGAGGGGCCCAGAACGGGACAGTGCCAAATACAAAAAGAAGGAGACACTTGCCTGGTCCTGGTCACATTCCTTAGACAGGCCAGGATGTCACTGGCCTTCTTGGCCCTATGGGCACACTGCTGGCTCTTGTTCAGCTGCAATCAGTGGGTACCCCCAGGGCCCTTTCTGCCTGCCTGCCGTCTAGCCCCTCTGTCCCCAGCCTGTAGCGCTGCAGAAGGTTGTTGTGGTCAAACTGCAGGACGCGGCACTTGCTTCTGTTCAACTTCACATCATTGGATTCGGCCCAGCTTTGGGGCTATTTGTCTTGTTTCATCTAAATAGGTATTCTGCTGGGGTTCTTCAGTTTCAATCTGCTTTGATAGACCATGCCTTTTTCTTATTTATGTAAAAATGCTGAAATGCCTGTGCTATTATAACACATTCCATTTGAAGCATTATGAAAAGGAAGATATAAAAGGTATTGGCAGTTTCAGAACAGTATGTTTTTAACAGTGGCATGTGAACCACGACATGTAATTTCTTAAAATATATTTCAGTCACTGGAGTTTTTCTGAGTTCTGAGATATAGCCATATTTGTATATTTCATATTGTTGTCAAAACCATAAACTTTCAGGACTGTCTTGTAAAATCTGTATGTGCCATGTATCTGGGCTTTACATTATAAATTTCTCCATATCCTTAACAGGAAACAGTCTCACTAATATATATTAACAAACTTTTCAAAGCTTTCTAGTAGCAATAGCTCTTTCTTTATAGAAGAAAGCATCTTTAGCATCTGGAACTTGGTTACTTTTGAAGGACAAAAGTGTGACTGTGCAGTACACAGCGCTCCAGAATTTTGTAGCAATTGAGTTTTTTGAGTTCATTGGTTTCTCAAAAACAGCAGGAGTTAGGAATATTTTGTGCTGGGTCTGGATTATCTCACACAAAAAAACAGTAATACTGTCTAACAATTGTGACTTGCAGTGACTGCATTGTGCTTTCTTTACATAGCTGTTTCATAGTTAATCTCATGAATCATAAAAAGCACATGAAAATTATAGTTGTGATAATCTCTACAAAGTAAACAATTTTCAACCCCCTACATTTTATGTAACATAAAATGAGATTTTGAAGAGGTACAATTACATCTTCTAAGTTATTTTTCTCAAAAAAAATGAAAATGTCAGCTCAAGCATGCTGAAAATTTGACTATTATTTCAGACTCATTGAAAAGTTTTCTACAGTTCCATCTATTTAGATGATTCATTTCCGTATCATTGCAGCCTAAGTATCTAACAGTCACAGGCTTTGGATCGCATTGTGAGTTGTGAACAGTTCAGGTGAAACATCATACCTTCAACTGAGATTTCTGTTGGCTGGAATAACTAACTTAAACTGTAGTTCAGGTTGTGGAAATATGTGTGTGTGGTGGTGAGACAGTGTAGGAAAGAGAGTGGTTGCTCACCAAATAGTTGCACTAAGTGTAATAGATTAGGGCTCCCTGAGAGCCTTTCTTGCAAAAGTACTCGGAGTTACTTGAATAAATGCAGGTAACCCAAAATATCTACATATAATAAATATAAATAATATTAATTAATTAAATAATGATTTTTTGAGATCTCAGGAAGTAAATAATGATGGCCCAGATTTTGCTTTCTAGATAACACTGCTCAATTTGGCACTTAGCCATAGTGTAAAATTGAAATGAAGAGCAATACTGAATAGAAATCAGTTGAGTGGGCTTTTCAAGATACAGCTCCATTGAAAACTAAAATGCAAAAATAATCTAGAAGAAGGTAAATAAACAAGAACTGTTTTTCTTACAAACTAATGTAAATAAAGACAAATTTTACATAGGTAAATGTTCCTAGAATTAAGTATTTACTCTCAGGTGGCATCAGGATTGGAAGGAAGTAATTATAACACGTAGATAAAACCTGCATATTTCCTCAGAGTAGTGAATCCAGACACTGTTGGGCTAAGTCTCTTATGAAAAAAAGAAGGAATTTTCATAGTATAATTAGCTGATTAATCAATAATTGAGTAATTGCTTAGTTACATAAGGCAATACACTGTTTGAATTTCCTTGTCATGGATCACTATAAATTACTTGCAATAGCTGTGAAAGCAGTATAAGGAACTCATAAAAAGGAGACAGGCTTGGAGGTTTATGAGACAATAAAGTTTAATTGGCTGTATTCCATTTCGATTAAGAAATACCCATGTAAAAGCACAAAACAGTAAGCTTTTGAGATCTTAGCTGTAATTCCACTTACCTTGTAGACTACCTCTGCAGGCACATTCCAGGCTGGCTATCAGAAGAATACCAGCTTGCAAAAGCCCAACTCTTTCTAAAAACAGCAAGAATGCTGTAAGGTTTCTGTGACTAAGTTCTTTATTCCAGTTCATTATCCTCTTATTGTTTTGCTCTTTTGCTAACTTTTGTCACTTTTCCCTCTAATAAAGATGCCTAATGCATTCTAATTCTGGTATTCTGTTAAATGTGTAAAAGTGTCTTGATGTCATTGGGCTTTCTTTGACGTTGGTGGGGTTATAGCTGATAAGAAAGTCAGCTTAGTTTTGTACCATTTATACTTCAGATTTTTTTAAAGTCTTAAATTAGAGGTAATAAATTAATAAATATTATTGAAATAATATTCAGCCAAAAACGAATAAAATTACTACCATGAGTTTAATATACATTTAATTTTACTAATAAAGTTAAGAAGCTGTATTAGAACAGGGAGAGACCATGGCAGAATTTGAATAAACTTATTTACAACATGCCACAGTAGCTGAGTTTGTTTAATGAAATCACTGTTTTGCTGAACTTTCAGTGAACTATTTCCTGAAGAATACATAACTGTCGGGTTGGACAATTTCTCAGAGATGCATCTGACATCTAAAGGTAGTGCCTTACTGTACTGTTGCCTACAGAGCAACTTCTGTGATTAGCAGAAAAGAGTGGGAGTGGAGAGAAGAAAACCGTAAGTTATATAAAGTTATTCTGTGTGCTTGTTCCAAACATGCCTAGTATTTTAACTCTTGAAGGTCATATTGAGCAAAATTATGTCTGGAAATTATTTCTTTGAATTTAGTCCGAGACTCCCTCCCTCCCTCCCTCCCTCCCTCCCTCCCTCCCTCCCTCCCTCCCTCCCTCCCTCCCTCCCTCCCTCCCTCCCTCCCTCCCTCCCTCCCTCCCTCCCTCCCTCCCTCCCTCCCTCCCTCCCTCCCTCCCTCCCTCCCTCCCTCCCCTCCCTCCCTCCCTCCCTCCCTCCCTCCCTTCTTCCCTTCCCTCCCTTCTTCCCTTCCCTCCCTTTTCCCTTGCAATCAGCTCAAAGAGTAAATTTAATTAAGTTAACATATATGGTGCTTTTCATGCAGAAGGCATAAAGCTATCCCCATTTTTGTGTCTGGTTATGCAGCGAATGACTTCAAAAGCTAGACTGTCTTAAATACATTATTGACATCCTGTAAAGGCAAATGCTTAAAACTGTATCTGGAGCTAAATTGTTCCATATCCTACCAAAGTGGAAGAAACTTACACATCTTCAGGTTGGTTTTCATGTCTAAATTTCTACAAGCATTTGATTAATGCACATGAATTATACATGTTAGCATTAGATAATGTGTATCTGTGAGAAATTATCTCCTTGATAGGCATTCTTCCATCATCACATGCTAGAGTACTTTCTGCTGTTAACTGTGGACAGCAGATGATGATCACTTCTTGACTGCTGCTGAAAGGGTTTAATTTCTTTCCCCAAGCCTTACAAGTCCCACTGCAGAAGCACAAATACAGTGACAGCAGATACTACACATGCTGTGAACAACTATTAGGCAGTTTTAAGTTAATAAGAGTTAAATTATGGGCAATGAGGAGTATTAGAGACTATTTTGAGGATGTCTTTTTAATAGTGACAAAACAGAATTCTACTGTCCACTCATTCCTAGATGCTTCTGCTGTTAGAAAGGCATCTACCACAGACTTCTCTACATCATCACCTGCTACAAGACAGCTGACTTGAAAATCTCTATGTGAGGTATTACTATGTTTTATTGAAATATGAGTTTGTGTGTGTGTGTTTGTATTGACACAAGTGAAAAAAAAATTCTTGTCAGATGATGTGCAGAAATGAGTTTCTGAAGCATTCTTAAGTTTGATATCAGTTGCTCTGTATGCTAAAGTAGCACACAGAGAAATTTCTAAAGTAGGATCTTGAATGTCTTTGTGGTCTAAGAAATAATACAAAATAAATAGTTAAGTATAGAAGCTATTTTCTGTCAGGATTAATAATTTTCCAATTTATTCCCAATTCAGATTTGAGTAAAAAAACCCCTGCTGAGCATGATCTCTATTAATGTCAACTCTGAGGACCTTCCAGTTCTATTACTTCTGTATGAACCTCATAACACTGGAAGAATTTAAATAAATACTTTTATTTCCTTCAGCCATCGCTCTTGATTTTTATGGGTAAGCATCCCAGCTTTTGCAACAGCTATCGAAGTCAGTATATTTCTCCTGAGCTCTCTATTAATGAGAAGACAACAATATCTGGAATCTCTCACTGCATTCTTGTCTTATTATTCAAACCTCAGTTCAGCTTTGTGATACTAGGAGAAAAATCTGAGTAGGAATTTTAATTTTATCTTGTTCATCTTGTTTTATTTTACCATTTTTAAATTTTCCTTTAAACAAATAACAAAGTAAAATGTCAATGAATACCTATTCCATAGCCTGAATTATTTAAAAAAATATTTTAGTAGAATATATTTTAGTTGTCAAAATAATATTAGTCCTCTTATCAAAACAACATAGTCCTGTAGCAATACATGTGTTAAAAATAAGCATGTTTTCTGCAGGCAAAGATAATCAAAGAAATTAAGTTCATGTTAGTTACTGCTTGATGTTGAGATTGTTACCAGATTATTGGAAACATTTGGCCCTTTCACCATAACTGTTATTTTAAGTGTACTAATGGAATCCTCTGCATATTCCCACTCCTTCCACCCCAGCCATGGATACTCTAAGCAAAATTGCAGGCAGAGAACTATAAAGCATTGAAATAATATGAAATCTACTCTATTTTTTAATGAAACATCATTCTTATGAATACAATAGTTTTAATTTGCAATGAGATTTTTTGATTGACGCTAAATGTTTTGTTTTCTGGAGTCTTCATTCCTTAGGGTTCAATACTTACTCCAGAAGCAGCTGAACTAGTAAACTGCTGTATGACAAAAAGCACTCAATTTTAGGCATTGTTCTCCAAGAAAGTAACAAACCAAATGAGACTCCAGGGAATAAGAATAATTTTCAGAAGTACAGTAAATATGACCTAGAAGGAGAATCTGAACATTTTGCTTTGCATTTAAAAAACTGTGGGAACACAGATATTTGACTGACGTAAAAATAGCCTCAAGTAGAAAAAAAATGGTCTATCTTCCGTGCACATGGGGGACAAAGTAAAATTTATCAGCCATAGGAGAAAGCTTTAAATTATGCATTAGGACAGCTTTCCTAGTGGCTGATAATAAAGCACTTAAATACATTGTCTGAGGGTGATGTGGAGTTTCTCTAACTGTAACTTGGACAAACATCAGTCAGGAATCAAATCAATATTGCTGAGTTTGCCTTATGCAAAGAGATAGATGATCTTTAAATTATGCCTTCAATTTTGCCATTCTGCAGCAGTAAATATCATAAAGGAGGATCATGTTTTTAATAAGGAAAGGTATATTCCCTGTGCAGTGGTAGTTTATGTGATTATAGAGGAAAATGTGTTTTCCCAACACAATTAATTTGTTTCTAGAAAGAGTGGTGTAGGGTGGAGTGCTGCAATTTAGAAAAGCAGAGTTTTGTGGTGTGGAATTAAAGTTTAAGCCCTGCTTTTTCATCTATATGTGATAACTTGTAGCCAAAACCAGCAAATAATAAAACCATCTAAAATATGTTATTGTTTCAAATTATATAAGCAGTCTTAATATATTGCAGTGTTACTTACCTGCTGTGAGAACTAGAAAGATTTGAAATACTAGTGATATGATGTTCTGAAATACTTTCTTTTGGGATGCCTTTCTGACCTTAATCACGAAGGAAGAAAATTGTTGTGGAATTATCTCATCAATGTTCATCAGTTTGCATTTCAGAAGTAAAGTACTGAAGAGCACAATGTTTATTGTTAGAAATAATTGTAGATTTTTTCTTAATTTCTTAGGAAAACTAAAAACCTCCCCCTCCCCCCCCCCCCCAAAAAAAAAGGTAAATAAAAAGAAGGAAAGTTAGTTTCACAGTGTTTAGAATGTGATTAGTTTATCGTTTAACCTAGACTAGAATAAAATAGATTAGATTAGAATAGTTTGCTCTGGTGCCTATTTCAGGACAAATAGCTATTCCAGCTAAATTCTCTTCAGTGACATCTTAACTTTGTATTAGACATAGCACTAAACAAGAATGTTTCCACAGACATTGTCTATAAACACTGCTTCATCAGCATGAAGTGGTGACTATATGATGCTGGCAGAATATGCTGTCAAGAAGCAATGGTGTCTCAGGGTGACATTAGTGCTGTACTAGAAACCACATTTGTTTTGATATAATTGAATTCTCTTGTCCTGCATTTCAGTTTCACTGTGGCTAATTAGACACACAGAACTAAAATATAAATAACTCTTCTAATTTATGTGCTGTGCTTGCTTTTTATTTGCCTGGTAACCTTAGTATGAGAGCTTTAACTTTCTCTAGCAGTTTGATTTTTTTAGACTTGAGATGTTAGATTGTTTTAATTAATGTCCAATCGTATAGATAGCAAAAACATCAAGTAGAATGGGATTGAATCATGAGTCATATTATGAAAGAAGATTAATGGTTAGTGGAAAGCAAGATCTGTGGGTTCACTTCTACTAAAGCAGTAAGAATGTGGGAGACAGAAATAATTTCATCAGTCAAAGGCCAGAGATTTGACTGAGAGAAGTGGTTATGCATGGGTAAAACTGGGGCTACTCAGGGCATTAGTGTCCTCAGGCACATGCACATTGCCTAGAACAAATGTTCTACTTGATGCATGGATTGCAACTTGATATCTGAAGCAAAAATGTTGTATCAAAATTTCTCATTGGGAGCAATAAAACATTTGCTGTCATAAGGCACTTGCTAGACTGTTTCAAACAACAAAGGCTGTTGACATCTGCTCTGACTTTGTCAGTCTCCTTTCTAGAGAAAATCAGAGCCATTTTTCACTGTGTAAGGTTGCTCTTTATTCCTGGAAACTACACATTTACTCCTTTCATTAGTGAGATTTTTCATAAAAACTAAAAAGCTTTTTCTATCCAACTTTCTGCACTGCACTTCTATTATTGGAGCACAAATGGTTTTAATAACTTTTCTGTAAGGCTTCTAATAATTTCTTTTGCAATTCTGTTGATAGAAAAAATGTGAACAAACCTTGAAGAAAAAAAACCACCACGGGATGTTTTTCTAATCTCCCATTTTCATTCCCAGTATTTCTTAGATCTGCTCTAAGCAATTGTCTTCTACAATGTCAAATATAGCAATCATAGTTGTAATCTGCTAGGTTAAATAGAGTACATTAAAAATTAAGTGTTTTCTGTTTAATGTTCAAGTCTATTTGTATCTCCAACATTTTTATTTAAAAAAATGAAGTTATTTTTCCTTAATATGGTTACTATTGTTCAGTTGTCATACGTACATGACCTGTGGACATTTTACAAAAATTGTCGTAACTTCATGCTGCATAGCCAAGTGAAAAGGATGTGTTTGTTAAGATTAATGTAGATTAGATAAGACCAGATGCTGCTTAGAGGACACAAAGTTATTGTGACTCTTTGAAATTCTCATTGACTGGATTTGGAAAAAAAACCCAGCATTTGTTTTTTACTACAGGAGCAGCTGGATGCTTGAAAATCTGGTCTTTCATTTTTAGGCTTTAGGCCTTTTTCTAAACAGAGAATTTACTCTGGCTTTGTTAAAGTAACCTCAGGGCTTATCTGCATGGGTATTGTTTGTGAGACATAAGCTAGGATATGAATTTTTAAGTATCACAGCTGGCTCCCATAGAGGGGACATTTTGGGATATAAGTGCCTTGTTGTAGTTAAGGTTCATCTACCAGGAGAACCAGTTCTCTCTGCTTTGTGCAGATATATAGTTAATTACTCCTCAAAAGTTCCTGTTCTTAGAGGTTATTTATTTAATTTATTTGTTTATTCTTTCCTCAGCTATTGAAACTGGTTTGTTATCTCTCCTAATGAACTTTCATTTTTGCCCAGAATATTTCAGGTGCAACTACCAAGCTATGACAGGATTATACCAAGTTGGTTTTGACTTTTGAGGCAGCTTGTGTTCTTCTGCATTTATGTATTGAGTTAAAAAAAAGAGGATTGAAGACTTATTTCTTCCAGATGTCATAAACAACTTGCTAACTTCAATCTGAAGTTCTTCTAAATTTCATTTTTGACTGTATCTGTTTGCTTTGTAGTAGCAGGTACCCCTGAATTAAAGAAATCAGAGTACATTGATTATGTATTTCTAGTTCCATGAAAATTGTGACCTTTACAATTGTCAATAAGCTTCTAAGCTCTGCTTTAGCTGGGACAGTATTTTTTTGTTGTTGTTTTTTATATGAAAGCAGATGACAGCTTCCTGCATTTTCACTCTCAATTTGCTAACTGGAGATAGATGATGGTGTAGTAGGTAATTTATGGAAACTAGATCAGTATGTTAACTATTTGTTTTTATTATTTCCCTCATCTCTTTAATCTATAAATAAGCATCCTCCCTCAATATTTCTTTCCTAATTCAGTGGGTATGCTTGAAAAACATACAAAATACTGAACTTGCTCCATAATAAAAATATTTACTTTGTGTGACAGGAAGAACCCTTATTTTCATTATTTTCACAGCTTTAAAGAATGTTTCAACAACATGTGTGAACTTTTACGTATAGTTACGCAGATGCATGGTTTTTGGATAATGTAAGGGGGAAGACAGTACTTCTCCACCTGGTATTAGATCACTGGCACTGGGAGAAAATTATACTTGTGTGGCAGCATGATGACAACTCCAGCTAAAAACAAAGCATCAGATTTGGTTGATATAAAGTTCCTCTTTTTTCTTTATTGATTTTATTTGCCATCATACCTTTAAATGATGGGAACAAACCAAGAGAATACTCTGTGCTAACAAGGAAAAAAACAGAAAGAAAAGATTTGTGCTTACTTGAGAAAAAAGAAAAGTAGTTAAAACCAAATACCCATCTGCACTTACAACTTGCAAAGTGTTCATTTATATAACTGCAAGAACTGTATTGGAAGACTGTCTTGCCTGCCCCTTATCCCCAGTCTCCAAACAAAAGGCAGACTTTTTGCGTGTATTCTGCATTTATATTGTAGGCTGTAATAACTGATATTTTTCCTAGTTATTTAGCTTAACAGAAGTTCTATCACATGGGTTTGGGGTTTTTTGTTAGGTAAAGGCTAGAGCTGACAGAGAAAAGGGAGATTATCAGTGCTAAGGATATACTTTGAAGAATTAGCAAAAAAAACCAAACCAATTTTTCACATAGTGAAAAATATTCTTAAAAGAACAGAGTTCATAAGTATTTTTTTCCCCTTTTTTTTCCCTCCTTTAGGAAGCTGAAGACATATGTGGGAGGAGAATTCATGATCCTTAAAAGTTATCTGGACAAAGCCCCTTTTAAATGCAACAAGGGATAATAAGAAGGAGGAAGATGGAGAAAAAATACATAGAGACACAGACAGGGGACATGTGTGCTCAGTAGTAAAGCAACCTGGCAATTTGATACGCATCTTTGCTACCATTTGAGCCTACAACCACGAAAGCAGCAGCTCATGTCCCTGGGGCACTGGGCTGGATTTCTGCATCTGGTCAGGGGACCCCCTAGTTTGGAGCAGCTGAAGCAGCTGGAGCAGGTGGCCAAGCTCCTAATACCCCTAAGCAGTATCTTGATAATTTCTCCCTCTTTTGAAATTGTGTAACTATACAGAAATGGTATGTTATTCCCATGTTTATTTGGAACAAAATTTTTTTTACCAATCTGGCTTTAATTGCACACGGAGCTGTGATAAGCAGTTCAAAGCTGTTGTTTTCCATGATGTGGTTTAATCCCAGCTGGCAAAAACGTGCCACACAGCCACTTGCTTGTGCCCCTACCAGCAGGAGTGGGGGAGACTGGAAAAGTTAAAGTGAAAAATCTCATGGGCAGACTTAAAGACTGTTTAATAGGTAAACACCTTGCACGCAATCAAAGCAAAACAAAGAATTCATTCACTGCTGCCAACAGGCAGGCAGGTGTTCAACCACCCCCAGAAGAGCAGGGTTCCATCACACCTAAGGGTGTGACACCTAACAGACTTGGGCAGACAAACACCATCACTCCGAATGTCCAAGATTCCTTCTTATCCTCCCAGCTTTATGTGCTGAGCATGATGCTGTACAGTGTGGGATATTCCTCGGGTCACTTCCAGCTTGGTCCCCTCCCAGCTCCTGGTGCAGCTCCAGCCTCCCCACTGGCAGGGCAGCACAAGCAGCAGTGGCCTTCGTACTGGGTATGTGCGGCTCAGCAGTAACATAAACATCTGTATATTACAAACACCCTTCTCAGCACAAATACAAACGTAGCTCTATACATAGCTCTATACTAGCTACTGTAGGGGAAATTAACAGTACTCCAGTCCAAAGCAGAAAAATGAGAATGCAAATATTTTTTCTGAAAGCTCACCTGAACAGGTGGCTGATGAAGAGAATTCCAATCTATCTTTCTTTGTGCTGAATTCATTATAATGGCTAATTCAAAGACTGATTCCCCCTGGCAGCTACCAGCTATTTGAATTCATTACTGCTAAATTATATCTGTTTTGCAGTTATTCTAAAAAATGACAATCTGGAAATGTAAGCCCAAAAGATCTTTCATGCTATTATGCACAGGGCAGGTTTTTCTCAGCTGTTTTGGTCACTGAATATAATTAAGACACTATTGGTTAAGAGAAATATGCATAAGTTTGAATGTTTAAGACTACCACACTCCTACTTGAGGTAGGGAAGATCAGCCTTAAAAAGCACAACAACCCTATGTTGTGCCCTGATGAAATGTGGCTTTTTTGGTCTAATCTTGTAGTTCAGGAAATATTTTCTGACAATTCAGATATTTGAACAATCAAATTTATTATTTCTATTATTCAGTCTCTCAGCACAGTGACAGTACTCCCCTTCCATTCCCAGAACTTCATTTTCGTAGAATTTGCTCCTTGTTCTTTTCCACAAACACACGAACAGTCAGCTCCTTTTGCTGTTTCATCTACCAAACAGTAAGTACGCTTTCAGAGCTTAGCAAATAGTACACTTGTGCTGTGGCTTTTACTCTGCTGCATTTTCAGTTTTTACGACTGTGAATGTGCTGGGCACAGTAATGACAGCCTGGAGAGCTTAAGTCATTTTGCAAGGCTGCTTCTTTTCAAGGCTTGTGAACACCCACAGAGACTCCTACGTCTGTAGAAACAAGAGGCTGATCACATGTCTGTGAACCACACAGGTGCCAGCAAGTTCTGCTAGTGCTGGGCAACTGCTGAGGTAGATTTCTGCCAAGAAACAGACTTCCATTTTTTATCACAGAGATCTTTGATTGACTTGCTATCAGCAGTTAGTGTTCTGGAATAGCTTTGGAGCAGCACTCAATGCACAAAAGATTAAAATCTCTCTCTGGACAGCTAAGCTTTTGCAATCCATCCCACCTCATTCACTTTAAAAATGCATTCCCAATCACTAGATAGCACAAGGCTAATTTTGCAAGCAAGCCCCAAAGGTTTAATCAAAACTGAGCAATTCAGGAACAACAGAAAATAAACTTTGCTGTTCCTATGGCTTCACTCTGAAACTGCTGCCTGTGCTTCTTGTTGGGGAGACAAAAAAACCAAACCCAAACCAAATTTTCACTTTCTTTAGATGTGAATGAGGTATCATTTTGAATATGGCACATCTGTTAGGTTATGTGATAAAAGCTCTATGCACACCTACAGTGGAGTGTAACAGCTACCAGTAACCCAAAATATGGACCAAGACAAAAAAGGTTTTCTGGGCCTCAACCAGTTTCAGCCCCATCATTGAGGCCTGAGGTCTGTAAAGACTGAGATCAAGGGGTTGCTACAGGGTAGACACAGCATCTGAGTCTAGCTGCTGGGTAGATCCACTCGTTTAGGAAGCACCAAAGAAAGCTTGAGGGTGATCTATCTGGGGCCGTCCAGTACTTGAAGGGAGCCTACAAGAAAGACACTGAGAAATTTTTTAGAAGGGCAGGTAATGACTGGACAAGCGAGAATGACTTCAAACTGAAAGACAGTAGGTTTAGACATCAGAAAGGATTTCTTTACTGTGGGCGTGGTGAGACTCTGGCACAGGGTGCCCAGAGAACTTGGGGATGCTCCATCCCTGGACATGTTCAAGGCCAGGTTAGATGGAGCTTTGAGGAACTTGATGTAGTAAAAGGATCTCTGCCCTTGTCAGGAAAGTTGGGAGTTGGATGATCTGTAAGATCCCTTCCAATCCTTAATTTTTTATGATTCTATAACTCTGTGTTTATGGTCCCTTCCAAGTCAAACCATTCTAGGATTCTATGAAGTTTCCTTTGCTATCTCCGTCACAATTTCTGAATTAAACCTCTTGACATTTTAAAGAAGGTTCATATGGCATATTGCTCCTGAAACTCTTCTGCCTTCTTTTACTCCTTGCAAACTAACTTTCCCAAGGACAGTTTTGAATAAGAGTTGACTTTGTTCACTGAAGACTGGCCCAAACTCTACCCTGAGCTGCTGAGAGAAAACTATATTAATGTGCTGTGGGGTGATGAGGTGGAGAACACTTTGAGGTTACTTGACTGACATTTGCTTTCCTGGATTCTGACCTTTGCTCCCAGGGCCTAAAGGGCACATTTTATCTTGCACTAGTCCAAACTCTTACCTAAAACATATTTAAAACAGAGTGAAATGGCCTAGACAGACATTGTGACAAAGGAAAACTTGGGCTTCACACTGTAAATCTTTCTCAAAGAAATTTTCAGATACAGTTCATTCAAAACTGTGCTTCAGGCCTGCCCATGACATATTTTCCATTTTTTTCCCTTTATTCCTTCCACTGCACCAAAATACTCTCCATTCATGTCTGTTCTTTCACCTCTGAGATTTCTTGGGCACTATGTCACCTGGTGCTTATGTTTTCCTTTATGCATTTATCACTAAATTGTACTAGTCTAAATTCCTATTTATAGTCAAATGATGCTATTTAGGAACTTTAAAAAGATGTTTCTCATATTTTTCCTCCTATTTTTGTTTCTCATATTTTTCTCATATTTTTTTCCTCCTGTATTACAGACTCATAGTCTTACTAGAGCAATTCTGTAGTGATACAGAACACCATCACACATGAGACACTGTGTATCTACAGGAATGAAACCCCAAACTTCCATCTACCTCTTTCAAATGCATGGATGCATTGATCAACTTGATCAATGAAGCATCACAGATTTCAAGCATTTATTACCATTCTCAGCTCCTCCATGATTCCTTGCTTAATTTTGATGTATCATATTACATTAAAAAGGGTCATAATTTCTTAAAATCCAGATTAATTTTGCTTCTGTGCTGAAGTGGTGTTGCGTAACTTATTGTCATTCAAATCAAATTGACAAGATAAAAGCATCTGAATATAGAGAAAATTTTGTGTTCTGTCATGTAGGAGTTTACACCATTTTCTTAAGTCTAGTTTTAAGTCTCCAGCTGACTGGCCCAAGACTCAATGTAAACATGCTGGTTTTAAAATGTTGTTTCTACTTCAAGTCTTTTCAAAATCTGTAGAAAATATATATGCCATATATATATATGTATGTATGTATGTATATGTATGTACATATGTATGTATGAATATATATGTATGTATATGTATGTATATATATATTGTGTTGTAAAGTCCCTTTCACAGTGGTTCATTCTGTTTCCCCCCTTGCTTTGTTGGTTTGACCCAAGCTATTTCCTCCCCTATACTGCCCATCACTGTAACCCAACCTGGTGTTCCAGCATCTCCCCTGTCAATCATTGTAAACCCTGCCCCTTGGTCCCAAATGTTTACTGTTCCCCCTGCCATGAAGTCCCTCATCCTCCCTTTGGCCAACACCCTGTCTGGACCCTGTCTTTGGAATGCCCCTAAACCTTGATGCCCCATTGGCCCACGTGACCCATTCTCCTCCCCATGTCCTCCCCCTTGGTTTATACCTTATTTAAGCCTCCCTTGTACTCCTCCCATAGGTCTTCCCTATTGGTTCATGATTTGTACCCTCCCCTTGATCCTCCCCTGGACATAAGTTGCTGTGCCCGTGTGTCTGTGCCTTTTGTCATTGGACCCTTCAATGAAATAAACTCCCTTGGAAACCATACAGAAGACCTTTCCCTGATCCTTACCCTCACCAGAGACACTGACGCATTGTGTGCCGTAGAGAGCAGCCTTGTGGCTCCTGAGCTGAGAGGCCCTGCTCTACCACCACTTAGACTATAAATAGTCCAAGGGGGGCCACACTCGGCACAGTCTGGAAAATGGCTAGTTGGAAAATCATCTCCAGCACTGTGTCATATGCTAGCTTTTATTTTTGTACTATAGTGAAAGGTAATTTCATCTAATAGAGTGAAATGCAATGTAAACTATTAAAACATTTTAAGGCTTTTATTTTCTATTTTGTTTCAACTTACGTTTTGTCCTTTTCTCTTGTTGCTATTTAGTCACGTTGTAGATCTAAGTATTGTTTTCTCTTACTAGGAGAAGCTGTAGGCAAACTTGGAGCTCTCCATGATGTAGTAATGATGTTCAGTGATTCTCTAGTTAAGGTCAGTGAGATAAGAAATACATGTTGATTTCTGCCTTAGTCCTTTTGTAGAGGCTGAAGAAGGAAAATCACTCTTTATGGAATTTGAATACCAGTATGTAACCTGTGGGAGAGGGAGAAACCCCTAAGCTTAAATTATTTATAAGAAGAAAACTATTCTAAAGAAGGATTAATTCCATTACATTCTGGAGAATAGAAGTTAAAGTATTCGCTGCGTACTCCCATAACAATCATTCATTCCAGAGCTGGAGAGATGTGCTGCAACTGAAATTTTCATAATCTCTTTTTCAATCTGTATCTTGTAATGCTACAAAGATTATTAATTGGTAGCTTGTCATTCAGGGATTGCTGTGTTAAAAAAAAATAAAAAAAATAAAAAAAAAATTAGGTCTTGTACAGAAAACAGAAAGACAAGAAATGTAAAACTCGTACTTCTCTTCTGCAGTTCCCATGTGAGCAGTGACCTGGACAGTTTCAGATTAATAGGTTTGGAAATCCAGATTCATCATCCAAATGCTACAGGAATGCTGCAGTAAAATTTGATTCTAAGGGTAATTGGTACTTATAACCCAATGGAAAATGTGGACATTGTTAGAAACCCAATTGTTCTGTGTTGCTGTTACACCCTAAAAAAACTGACACAGAAATAGCAGAAATTTGTAAATTAAATAGAATGACATATTTCCAACATGTAGGAGGAAAAAAAAAAAAAACAAAAAAACCACTATAGGTCTTTGTGAAAGACATTAGACAGATTAGACAGGGACCTGAACTGTTAAGACCTCTCTGAAGGAAGATCTGTTTTCCTCAGCTGTCTTTTCTGTAGAACAGTTATGATGATCTGTGAAAGAAGCTTGGAAAGAAGATCATTTTGCAATGAACAACTGCTGTGCTGAACACTTACTTGGAACCTAATATTCAAACCCACTCCTCAGACTGAATTTACCTTCTCCATGCAAGATTCTAATTCTCCACATCAATGCAATTATTTAGTTTTACTGCATTGCCTAGATAGTACAGAAAGACAGTATGGGACAGTGTGTGGGGAAGAGTAACAACAGGAAAGATAGAAAAGAGAGTGTTCCAAGAATAATACCTCCAAATTGAGGTATCATTGAGGAAGATGTTGAGTAAATGGGAAGAAGCGGAGATGTGAAAGGATTTGAATAGGGTAAAAATGATAAAATATTACACAGAAATATGGCCAGAAGAGAGCATTTCGGCGGGCCCGGTGTTTTGGCCCTGGCATGGGTCAAAAGAAAAGTGGTTGTGTTTATCATTAAATAAACATGTAAGTTTAACGGAAACTGAAGAGGAAATAAAATATGGCAATTGTTGGCTTTGTAAAAACAAGAAGGAGGGATAAGTTAGAGTATATAAGGTAACTAAAGAGTCAGGAAAAGTAGAAGAAGAAAAATTAGAAAGAAAATGGGACCCCTTAGAAAACCTCCCACCCACCACCTCCACCTCCAACTCCACCCATAGTGCATCATCCTCCCCTCCTACCATTAACATCTTACCCCACACTGCCTCAAGCTCCTCTGGTACCCTCATCTGTACCCCCATACTCAACATTAGAATCCAACTCTTTTTCCTCCTATAGAACTTCTAATTTCCCTGTTATTTCCCCTGTGACACTAACACCTTCTTTGAAGTTACCAGTAGAGCTTTCAACTCCTACTCCTTCGCCAGTACCTCCTCCTAACATCCTTGCGGCTCCAGCTGAACTTCCAGATTCTCAATGAACTAATTCTCACATTCCTATATCCCTCCTGACCTCTGATAAACAGAGTTGGGATGAAGAAGGACATAGATATAATACAAGATTACAGGCAAAAAGGAATGAAAGTAAAAGATAGACATCAGAAAGTTCCCACCATGGGAAGTACCCATGGGGGGTGCGAGAGGAGGTATAGGGCTTGTAAATGCCCCTCTAACCGCATCTGAGGTAAGAAATTTTAAGAAAGAAATGAAAGCATTACTAAAAGATCCGATTGGGATTTCTAATCAGTTAATCAATTCTTAGGTCCCAGCGTATATATATGGGAAGAATTGAATTCAATCTTAAACATATTGTTTCCGCCAGAAGAGAATCAGTTAATTAGGACTGCTGCAATGAGAATATGAGAAAGAGAAAATTGAATTGGTCTCAGAGGGGAAGAGAAAGTCCCAAATCAGGATCCAGGATGGAATCCTAATGAGGAAGAGGGGAGAAGAAATATGAGAGATTATAGAACATTAATAATGAGAGGTATAAGGGAGGCAGTATCAAGGGCCAATAACGCAAAATTGGCTTTCGATAGCCACCAGGAAAAGGAGGAAACGCCTAGTGCTTGGCTAGAAAGGCTATGAAGAAATTTTCAATTATACTCAAGTGTGGATCCAGTAAGCCCAGAAGGGCAAGTTTTAGTAAAAATACAATTTGTAACCAAAGCATGGGTGGATATAAGGAGGGAATTAGAAAAATTAGATGAGTGGCAAGAAAAGGTGTTGAATGAATTGTTGAGAGAAAGTCTATTTAAGGATAGAGCAGGAGAAAAAAAAAGCAAAAGATTAAATAATGACAGTGGTGGCCAAAGAGAGTATGGGAGGAGAAAAAAGGAGAAACCAAGAGAGAAGATAAAAGAGGATCAAAAAGGTGGGAGGAGGGAAAGGAAGAGATGTTATTACTGCAGTGGGAAAGGACATACTAGGAGGTTTTGCAAGAAGAGGCAACAAGATGAGGATATAGCAAAGGAACAAGATACTTTAGAGAGAATACTAAAAGGGGATGATTAGGGGTGTCAAGGGTTCTACGTTCTGAGGGATGAAATGAAACATCGGAAAAAACTCTTGGTGAAATTGGAAGTGGGCCCTCAGAGCGAAGAATATGAATTTTTAGTTGATATGGGAGCAGATAGGTCTAGTGTTTCCAAAGTACCAAAAGGATATAGTTTGAGTGAGAAAACATGTAAAGTAAATGGTGCTGAGAATAACACTTCTGAAGTATTTAATATAGAAGAAGTAAAAATTAAAGGGGTTTCCATGAAGGATATGTGGATTTGTTATACATTCCAGACATAAAGTGCAATCTTTTGGGCAGAGACCTTCAAGTACAGCTGCAAATAGGGGTAATACCAACTGAAGGACAAATGGTGGCTAAGATGTTAATATTAAGAGAAGAAGATGAAAATTAAATCGATCAAAAAGTACGAGCAGGAAGGGGACAACATGGTTTGTTGGATATTCCTCTGATAGAAATCAAAATGAAGCCTGGGATATCACCTATACAAATATGACAGTATCCTATATTGGTGAAAGTGAAACAAGGACTAAATGGAGTTATTAGTAAATTAATTGAGGGGGGAATTCTGGAACCATGACAACACTCCCATCTTGTCTGTTAAAGTCTGATGGTACCTACCAACTGGTGCAAGACCTGTGAGAAGTCAGTAAACAGACCATTACCTGTTACCCAGTGGTAGCTAACCCCTATAATCTATTGAATAAGATACCATCAGATCATAA
This sequence comes from Poecile atricapillus, assembly GCF_030490865.1. Lineage (NCBI taxonomy): Eukaryota > Metazoa > Chordata > Aves > Passeriformes > Paridae > Poecile > Poecile atricapillus. The sequence goes on along the minus strand of NC_081289.1, from coordinate 97,215,251 downwards.
ATGGTTTAGTGGAATTGATTTGAAAGATGCATTTTGGTCCTGCCCTTTGGAAAAAGGAAGTAGAAAATGGTTCACCTTTGAGTGGACCGATGCGGAAACAGGTAGAAAACAACAATTACAATGGACTCGGTTGCCACAAGGCTTTACAGAATCCCCAAATTTATTTGGACAGGCCTTGGAAAAATTGATGAGTCAATTCAAACCTATAAAAGAAGTACAAATTTTCCAGTATGTGGATGATTTACTGGTCACAGGGGAATTGAAAGATGAAGTATGAAAGACCACAATTAGTTTATTAAATTACTTGTGAGAGAAAGGATTAAAGGTATGAAGGAAAATCTTAAAATTTGTAGAACCTGAAGTAAAATATTTAGGGCATTTAACTGGTCAAGGATACAGAAAGTTGGATCTGATTCGGGTGCAAGCAATATTGTCATTGTCAGCACCAAAGACTAAAACAGATGTGAGAAAATTGTTAGATTTGATTGATTCCTGCAAGTTCTGGAGAGAAGAACATACAAAATTGGTGAAGTTTTTGTATGATAAATTAGTGGAAAAGGAACTAATTACCTGGGGAGAAGAAGATGAAAAAAGATTCAGGGAATTAAAAGAAAAATTGGCTAATGCCCCAGTTTTAAGTTTACCAGATTTAAATTGGCTATTTGAGTTATTTGTTAATGTAAAAGAAGGCATAGCATATGGCATTCTAGTCCAAGAATGGTGGGGAGTTAGGAACCCTATTGCCTACGTATCAAAACTATTAGACCCTGTAGTCAGGGGATGGCCGAATTGTCTTCAAGCCTTAGTAGCTACAGCAGTCCTTATAGAGGAAAGATAAAAACTAACCTTTGAGAGTAAAATCAAGGTATACACTCCACACAATTTAGAAACTATCCTGAGCAAGAAAGCCAGTGATTTGGTATCAGACAGCAGACTGTTAAAATATGAATTAATGTTAAACAATAGCGAAAACCTGGAACTGGCAGTAACAAGAATTCAAAATCCATCCCAGTTCTTATATGGAGAACCGATAGAATAAGGATTGGAACATATATTTAAAAATCATTGATCTGCAGACGAAAGGGAAGATTTGCAAGAATGCCCATTGACTGAAGGTGAGATCTTGTTTGTAGATGGATCTTCTAGGATGATAAATGGGAAGAGAGTTAGCTGATATGTGGTTGTTAATGGACATAATATGACTGTTACAGAAAAAGGAAGATTACCTGACAGTTGGTGCAATGCTGTGAAATCTCTGCATTATTAAAAGGCCTGGAATGGTTAAATAAAAAAAAAAGGAACCATTTATATAGATTCAAAGTATGCATATGGAATGGTACATACCCTTGGAAGAGTATGGGCTGAAAGAGGATTTATAAGTTCAAAAGGGAAGACATTAATACATGAGGGCATAATAAGAGCTGTGTTACAAGCTTTGAAGGGACCAGAAAAAATAGTGATGGTTCATGTGAGAGGGCATCAGAAAGGTGACTCGATGGAGATAAAAGGAAATCGTCTGGCATATCAGTTGGCAAAGGCAGCAGCGATAGAACAAAATGAGAATATTTTCCAGTTGAGAGAAGTAGGGAGTGAAAGTGGTGGTGGTCTAGATAGAAGTGAGAAGGAAGTTCCCATATTTAATGACAAAGAACAGAAGGAATTACAAAGAATAGGTGCAAGTGAAAATGAGAAGGGGGAATGGAAATTACAAGATGGGAGACAAGTTTTAAACGAAGTGTTAGCAAGAAAAATATTGGAGACTTTACATGCCTCTACTCATTGGGGGGCACAAGCAATGTATGACCACTTTATCAGAACCTGTGTTTGCATTGGGGTATTTGAAATTTGTAAAACAATTACATGAGAATGTATGCTTTGTCAGAAAATAAACAAAAAGGTAATGTGAAAGTCATCATATGGAGGAAGGGAATTGGCCAAGAGACCCTTCTAGAATATACAGGTAGATTTTAACAGAATTACCCCAGGTGTAAAGATTTAAGTACTTGTTGGTGATAACAGACCGTCTGACCCATTGGGTAGAGGCATATCTGACTATGAAGGCAATGGCAGAAGTGGTCAGTAAAATCATTCTGGAAAAAAATTACACCCAGATATGGGATAATAAACACCATTGATTCTGATGTAGGCCCCCATTTTACTGCTAACATTTTATGTAAGATCACAGCAGCTTTAGGTATTGTTTGGAAGCTTCATACCCCCTGGTGGCCACAAAGTTCAGGAAGAATAGAGAGAGTAAATCAGACATTAAAGATCCCCCTCACAAAATTGGCTGAAGAAACTAAGGTGAGTTGGATTAAATATCTTTCATTAGCTCTATTGAGGATATGGACACAACCCAGAACAGATTTGGGAGTACCACTATATGAAATGATGTTTGGATTGCCTCTCTTAACCACTTTAGATGGCATTGGGACTTATGCAGAGGGAGAACAAAGTCTAAAAAAATATATACAAACAATAGCCAATACATTATGGGAATTAAGAGAAAGAGGATACCTCCCCTGGACCACCCCAATAGACTTTAAAATTCATAGTCAACCGGGGAGATCGGGTCCTCATCAAAGTTTGGAGAGAACAACCATTGACACCAAAATGGGAAGGCCCCTTCCAGGTCTTGTTGATTACAGAGACTGCTGCGCATACACGTGAAAAAGGGTGAACACGTGCCACTGGAATAAAAGGACCAGTTCCAGCTCCAAAAGGATTGGCTCCTACTCCTACTGAATAGACTATGGAAAGAGTATCAGACACCAAGCTAATTTTTAAAAGGAAGCCTTAGACTAGGTTATTGATTGTATAACTCATTATCTGATTTATTTAGTTTTAATTTAAGGGTAGATTCCAAGAGATATGTATGAATAATCATTTATTTATTTATTTCCTAAAGGAAACAGAGGTTGAGAGACATAATTGTATTGTAAAAAGAGTTAAGTGGGATTAGTCATGATATGAGATGGGATCTTAAGAGTTACGAACAAATAATTTGGGATGATAAGGGTTGTAAATAATTTGGGGTATCTGTATCTCTTCCTACAGATTGACAGATCCTGGGAAACAAATAGAACATTCCGTCATACACCTATATATTGGGCCCTAAAAGAAAAAATTAACAAGTTGATGCAGAAAGGGAACCTAAACTCTCGCAACAAAGAAGCAAGGAAGTAACTGGTAAGGAGAGTGAAGAAAAGGGAGGCAAGACCGAGCAGGAACACTTTTGCCACAAATTGCAAGTATGGGTGGTGGGAAAGTTATCTGTATTGGACTCCCATGGGTACTCCTTCTGTTAATTCTCCAAAAAGGAGAAGGGATTCCTTGTGACAAGTGTTATTATCCCATATATGCGTGAGAATCTCAGAAGGCCGTCCTCAGGATACACATGAACCCGAGTCCCCGATGTATCAACTTTTTAGAAATAACTACATGTAATGAGGATGGCAAGGTTTATTGGCTATATGAGAATGTAGGTAATTTTAAGCAAAAACTGTTGGGGGAATGTCCTGTGAAAGAAAAATGTATCTGTTCAGAAAAAAAGCCAAAAGAAAGAGATAATGTAAAGGGTGAAAATTATAGGATGGACTGGGTCAAGGAGAAAGAAATAAAAGGGATAATCAAACAGGGGCCTGGGATACAAGTATTGGGAGGAAAGAACCTTTTCTTAGCTGAGAGGATAAGTTGAGAATTTAGTGTCACAAATTGCTGGATTTGCGGGTACACTCAAATGGCAGAAATTTGGCCGTGGGAAAGGATACCTATGAACTCACAGAATTTATTGAGGACATTAGAAAAAGGAAAGACCACCCCAGACATGAGATCTGCAGAAGAAATTTGGAGTCTACGGTCAGATGCCATTGGGGAAGAGTGTATTTGGAGGAAAGACCCCCGGTTCAATCTCTATGTAGATGAATTACCATGTAAGAGATACTTGGTAACGAATGATACATATAAATGGTGGATACCCCAGGTCCCTCATTTATATCGGCCCGAAGAGAAGAAACAAGGGTGTTCCTATGTGGAAAGGGAGAAATTACACGAGTATGCAACAACAGAGTCAAACCCGCTACAAGGCAACAAAAGATTATCCAAATTTTGTCATCACATTGGAGCGGACACCATAAAACCCCCAGGCTTCTGGAGAGCCCCAGTTTTTATTGGATTCGTGGAAGGTCAGCATATGTCATACTCCCTAAAAATTTGGCTGCAAGTTACACATTTGGAATAATTAAACCCTCCTTTTTTCTTCCTCAAATAGAACAACAGCATTTAGGGGTTCCCTTATATGATGAACTTAAAATGAAAATGAGAGAAATATTGATTGGAGAAGCCCAAAAATGGGGGGATGATGAGTGGCCACCAGAGAGAATTATAGCCACCTATGGCCTGGCCACCTGGGCACAAGATGGATTGTGGGGGTATAGAATACCAACATATGTTGAACAACCAATGTTGAACAGACTAATACAATTACAAGCTGTAATGGAAGTTATTTCCAATCAATCCAGCCGAGCCATCAACGACTTATCCGCACAAGCTCAGCAAATGGGGACCATGATATATCAAAATCAATTAGCATTGGATTATTTATTGGCAGAAGAGGGAGATGTGTGTGGAAAGTTCAACTCATCAGAATGCTGTGTGGAAATAGATGACCACTGCGAGGTGATTAAAAATATTACAACCAATATCAGGAAACTAGCACATGTCCCTGTTCAGAAATAGTCCCCGTTGGTAACAACCAGTTGGTGTGATAATCCCTTGAGTGGAGAATGGTGGAAGAAATTGTTAATTATCATGGGCTGTGCATTGATTGTGAGAAATAAGTTAGAGAACCTGGATATATGTGCTAAACCTTGACCGGTGTTCTTGTTGCAGACCAGCTGTCCATTTCACATTCAATTTGTAATTCTTTTCTTGTTATTTATTGGTTGTATTTACCTTTCGTTGTTATGTCCCTGTCCCGTTGGGAAACCACCACCACTGCTTCCCAAAATGGCATCCCCAGTCCTGAGGAGGAGGATGACATAAGGGCTTATATGTAAGCAAGGAAGACCAGAGACTCATGGGATGCACATAGACTAATAAAAACCCAGAGACAACGAGCAACACTAAAAAGGAGGAAATAAAAACAGCACTACCAAATGAGGAAAACCTAGAGGAGTCCCCCGACTTCCTTCCAAGAGCCAACATAATCAAGAGGGAACTCAACTAGAATGAAATCCTGGACTCTGAGGCAAGGGAAACGAGCATTCCTGCGGACTCCCATGAGGACGGAAGCTCAGACTCTGCCATGTGGCAAAGTCAAGCTCCTCCTCCTCCTCTGTGTGGAAACAGGGAGCAGTGGTGGTGTGCATGACCCCTCAGGCCCCCACTGATTCTTATAATAAAGGCATTAAAAGGACCTCTAGTCTGGCCCATTCATTTCAGCTGCAGGCTAGTCTGGGATAGCCACACCCAAAGAGGACACTGGAGACAGGACGGCTGCCTGCCTCTCCAGACCTCTCGGGACAACCGGCTATCAACTGGGCAGAAGAAGAACAGCTTGGGAGATCAATGCAGAGGAGCACTGGGACTGGTAAGAGCTGGTGGCGGGAGTAAGGGGGTGAGCGAGTGTGAGAGTGAGATGGGGGCTGGCAGCTCAGACCCCCGAAGTGAGTGTGACCCTCCTAGTACCGTGGTCCAGACTCCTGCAAGGGGGCCGGCCGGGTAAGAGGGGAAGTGAAAGATCCAAAAGGAAAGCCTCCTAAGGGGTAAGGAGGGACCCCCCTCCGGGTGTGCGGAGGAAGATAGGTGTGTGTGGCACACGGAAAAGGGGTAGACCCCTGTGTTAGGGCTAAACGATCTAGGTAGCTTTGGGCATGCGGAGGGCTTAGACATAGGTGTGAGTGGCACGCGCTAAGAGTACAGGGTGCCCCTAGGCACTGCTGGCACCAAGAGCCCATAAAGGCCCCATTCCCCAGGGCCAGGCCAGACGTGCTGCGAGGGGGTGTGTCACCGCGACCTCCAGGCTGGGTCGTAAACCCACTAGGAAAAGTCCAGAGAGTACCGGGGTGGGGAGTCTGTGGCATGAGGGTAAGGCGGCAACTTCACACACACACACACACACACACTTCTCTTAGCTGAGACCACTCGGCTAGGGAGGGGTGGCCAAGCTGCACAGGCAGTGGAAGGCTAGGGGAAGTCAGGGGAATCTTCGGGTACCGCTTTCCTCCCAGAAAAAAAGTAAGTCGGTCACGGTACTAGAAACTAAGACAGTCTCGCTCCTGACTAGGGGAGGTTGAGCCCGGTGGGAAGCAGACAGGGGAGGTCTTAGGAGTATAGTGCTAAGGGCCCTGTCAGCGTCAAAGGAGTGCTTCAGGCACAGGTGGGGGTCTAGGGAGGGTAATCACTAGGATTGCCTCCCAGGCTTGGAGGAGCACACCTGCTCCTATTTTGGATCAGAGGAGCACACCTCCTCCAGTTTTGCATCGGAGGAGCACGCCTGCTCCAGTTTAGCATCGGAGATAAGGCCTGGTGAGCCAGTATAGGAGAAGTGTGAGGGATTCAGTTAAGGAAAATTGGTGTCAATAATTTAAGTATAAAAAGGCCTGACGAGTTAAGTTGTTTAATTATTGGGTTGCCCGTCTGTAATTTTCTGTTTGGGTAGGGGTATTGCTGTACAAAAAGCTTGCTCGCGGTGGGAGACTTCTCCTGGGTCAAACTGTTTAGATATAAGCAATTTATTGTAAGCGTAAAGAGAGGAAGAGACCCGTGTCCGCCACCAGCCTTGGCATCCACGTGGTCGGGGGGAGGGGAGAGAGTGCGGGGATAGCAGGAGAGGAGAGGTTAAAGATGGGGAGGGAAGAAACAAGAGCAACAGAGGGAGAGAAGGGAAAAACTAGGGAGGCTTAGGGGAGAGGGGGAGGACAAGAGAGGGTAAGGGGGAAAACAAAGAGGGGTAGGAGTAAGAGAGGGGGAGAGCAGGGAGGGACTAAGAGAGTGATAAGAGCAGGGAAGAACTAAGAGAGGGGTAGGGAAAGGCTAAGAGAGGGGTAGGAGCTAAGAGAGGTATAGGGAAAGGCTAAGTGCCGAGAGCGGGGTAAGAACTAAGTGAGCAAAGTTCTTGTTACAATACAATATATCTTTTTCTATCGTGAATATTCCAATTCCCAGTAACCAATCCCTACGAGATACACCCACTAAATATTATAAAAAAGTCATTAAAAGGACCTCTAGTCCAGTAAATTCATTTCATTGATCAGTGTTTCTTTTCTTCGCTGTCTGATCCTGTATGTAACCCAGACCATTACAAAAACCATGCAAAAGTCTCTTGAACTGAGTTTGAAACAAGAATTAAATTAAAACATAAAAACTAAATCAATTAAAACAATAAAAACAAAAACTGTGATGGAGATCAAGAACCAGAGTTGGCAATGGCCTTGCACAAGAAATTCCAAAGGCTCCAGGAAGTTTATTGAGCATATGAAGAGGACATTTGAAAGTGAACTAAATGATATCTGGACAATAGGGTGTTTGATGTGGGCTTAGGCTTGTGAAAACTGTTTTATGAACTGTTTCTGCAATTTGAGCTTAAGCCAAATCAAAATTTCAGAAGGGGGAATTGTTATAAGTGTTCTAAAATAAATGTTCTAAAGAGTTAAAAGTTAATTAATAGTGTTAAAGTAAGTATTAAATTGTTGTTAACTTGTAATCGGGATGTTAGGGACCAGGAGGAGAATGGTGACAGTTTTTAAGTTAATAATCTGTTGGGTAGTGAAGAGTACAGGAAAAGTGAAAAATATTCTGGAGGATGAGCCCACTGACATTGAAGCACTGCAATTGGGGGAAAGATCATTTGACGCCTTGAGAGAATGATTGGTCCAGCATGCATGGTGATAAAGACCAATGAGAATCCCAGAATGTGGACCAATGGGGTGGCAGATTGAAAAATGGACCAATACCAGACAAGGAACGGTTATAAAAAGGGACTGTCAACTGGGGCTGGAGTCTTTCTCTTTGGGTTGCTATTGAGGGAATTCAGGCTAGTTGGATTCCAATTCCTGTAGGTTTATTTCTTGTGTTATCAAATAAAAGGTTTGGCTACTTGTTTTTTACCATCTCGCAAGAGTCCAGGCCTGTTTTTGACACAGGTAATCTGTGTGTTAGAAGGATACTTCATAGGTAGGACAGAAAGAATGTGTTACACAGAAGAAAAAAAAAACAAAAAACAAACAAACATTTTGCATACTTTCATTTGTACTTTACAGTAAATTGTGAGCATGCTGTTTGAGAGATTCTTTTTACACCATCTCTGTGTTACTCACACCATCTCTGTGTTACTCAGCTTTGCTGTCATTTGTCAGAAAATGAGGTCCTCAAAAGAGATTCTGAAAATTAGTGCTTTACATGTGCTAGAGAACATGTTGTGGATTCAACACTGATTTGGGGACATTAGGTCCTGCACAGCTGTGTAAGAAGGGGCCTGTGATCTACAAGTGAGTTTAAGAGGCCAGGAAAGACTTTCAAATGGATGTTTAGGCACTATGGGATTTTCTTGAAACAAATCTCTATTCAAATGTAATGGCCTTGGGAGTCACTAGGCAAAAGCTGTGGCCAGTTTCTCCAGACCAGAGAGCTGTATTACTGAGCGAATTTGTGGATGATTATTTTCTATGTATATTGATGCTTTTAGACAAGAAATTTATATGCATGTATTGCTGTCTAAAAATGCTCGCTCGCGGTGAGAGACTTCTCCAGGGTCAAGCTGTTCAGGTATAAACAATTTATTATAAGAGTAAAGAGAGGGAGAGGCCTGTGTCCACCACCAGCCTTGGTGTTCACGTGGTCTTGGGGGGAGGGGACAGAGTGAGGTGAAAGAGGTAGAAAAGAGGTTAGAGATGGGGAGGAAGGAAACAAGAGCAACAGAGGGAAAGAGGAAAAAACCAGAGTGAGAGAGCAGGGAAAACTAGAGAGGGGTAGGAGCAGGGAGAGGGGTAAGAAGTAAGAGAGGGGCGAAAGGCTATGAGAGGAGAGCTGAGAGCTGAGAGAGAAGAGGTAAGAGTTATGAGTTAAGAGCTAAGAGTTAGGAGAGAAGAGCTAAGAGATGAGAGCTAAAAGATAAGAGAGCGAAGTTCTTGTTGCAATACAATAAATCTTTTTCTATAGCAAATATTCTGATTCCCAATAACCAATCACTACAAGATACACCCACTAAAGATTTTACATACAGCCTCTGAGCATCCCCATATTAACATACAGTGTTGCATTTTAAACTCTACAAGCTTTACAAATTCTTCCCTTGCTTCTTGACCTTTGGACTTTCTATCAGCAGAAGGACATTGTTTTACCAGCAGGGACTCTCCTTTAGCCGGCTAGGCTATTGTTCTTCGGTTATATAGTAACCAGTACTCAGCATCTTATGACTCAAAGCAGGCTTTCATTTCTACTTCGATTCTAGGCTTCGTATTTTCAGAATCTTCTGCCAAACAATCACATTCATAAGGTTTCCCTGTTTCACCCTCCCCAACATGCATGCATTTGCATTTTTTTTACTTGTAAATACTGAAAAGTTAAAGGCTATCTGGAGTATTTGACTTGCCTGAGGCTACTCAGGAAACTTGCAATACAGGAGAAAAAAGGTCTTTCTATTAATTTCAACTGTAAAACTGTCTCTGTATGGTCTACAGTCACACTCTGCAAAATCTTTTCCAAACTACCACCATTCAGGAATGACTATTACTGATGATCGGGAACAGCTAAACTTGGGGTGACGTGGCTCACTGGAGCCCAGGATAATTTGGTGTGACACACTGGCATCACACCAGGTGTGGGGAACTGCCTCTGTGTTGAATTTACTGGAGGCAGAACCTTTAGAGCTGCCTGTTCTACAGTGTCAGACGTCTGCGATTTGGTAGAGGAGAAGGAGAAAGCTCTTTGCATGAGGTTCCAGCCAGGTAGGACTTAATGCAGCCAATAGGCGTCAGTAACAAAAGAGTTCAGAGCAGGTCTGTGCCCAGGAATTTATACAGAACAAAACGGTGGCTGGGCACAGACATTCAACCAATCAGAAGTACACAGGGGAGGAGCATGAGGCAGGGTTTACCATATAGGGACCAATGAGGAAAAGGGGGCGGAGAGGACAGTTCACATGGGCCAATGGGGCCTTGAGGGTCAGGGGATTTCCAAAGGGGCGGTACTGCAGGGGGCTGGGCTAACAGGGGATTGACAGGGAAGGGTCCAGAACAAGGGGCAGGGTGTACAATGATGGACATAGCATAGGGGGAGGACACAACTTCAGGGAAAAGCCAACTTCAAGAGAACATGGTAATGAACCATTAACTATACAACTGTAAATTAACAAACTATTAAAATAAACTTGTACCGCAACATTGGGGAACATCCTAACTTGCTCAACTCACATTAATTTTCTGAGAGGCAATGTACTGAACTGGTGAATTTTGACTGTAACTACGATTTAAATTATGATGCTTCTTCACCTGACAATAAGAAACATGGCAGAAAAAAATTGAAAGGCAAATGTCTGAAAGTCTATCATGGTAGTAATTTTTATGTGTATATTCCTGTATGTGGTCCCCTGGGAATTTAGATGGTAATTAAAAAAGCATTCACATATAATGTGAGCTTCACTGTTCATGCAGGAAAACAACAGATAAGCTGCTTGTAGATAAACTAGTTGTTGAAATGAAAAATGGTTTTGATTTCCTGTTAAACATACACTTTGTATGTGAGCTCAAACACATCCCTTTAAATCTCTGCCTTAGCTACTTCTTTCTCTCAGCCTTCCAATTTACATCCCAAATTCTTGAGGGAGAAAGAACAAGACACCCTTGAGAGTTGTCCTGCCCTACTCTGAATGGGATTTCTAGAGCTTACTGCATGATGCAAACAAAAACCGCTGTGATGCAAACAAAAACAATTGTGCCAGGCAAAACAAATACAACAACTGAAAAATGTTAAGGAGTGAATGCTGTCTGGAAGCAGATTATTATGTGTGTTTACGTATCTGAGGCAAAGACCTGAGTGAGAGAGTGAGCTGAGCAATCAGGGTAAAAACTCTGAACTTGCTAGTCCTTAAACAAGTCCCAGTAGACAGCCTAAGGGTGCCCTTGAGCACTGAAATTTTGTAAGAAGAAACAAGGAAAAGCATGAATTACTTTGACATTGAAAAACTTTCTTATTTGTCCACGTTAAGACTGCTTCAAGCTGACAGCTCTTTCCAGGCAGCAGTGAGTTACAGGAGAAAACACGGGAAACCCAAACAGACATGGCATCAAGTCATATGGATTCAGGATAAGTGTACTGTAAAAGAAAAATAAGGATTGATTTACTGTGGCTCTCAGGAAATAATCCATCTGAAATCCAAATGAGTCTGGCTGGGTGCCAGTTGGATATTAGAGGTCTGTCCGTAAAGCATTTTGAAGACACCAGCTTGGCACAGTTTCAAGGAAAGCTAGTTAACTGCAATGCTAGCATGGAAGAAGTAGCAACATAAATTTTATTTTGTTAATGGAATGTTTTATGGCTGATCCCCAGTGCTAAAGGTTTGCCAGTAATCCAGAAGTTACTGCAGGAAGTTATGGTCACAAAGGCAGAGGGACTTCATGGTGGCAGATTTCAGCCAGTTAAGTACAATTATTCTTGGGATATGTGACAAACTCTGTGGGCCTCTTGTTGTTTCCAGGGTAGCATGTCTCTGACTCACTGCCACTACAAATCTCATAAGGGTGTCATAAACAGCCACCAAAGTTCCTTCATTCAAAGTAAATCTCTGAGCTGCAATTAATTTCCATGGAAGGATTGAATAGTTCTTCTTCCCCCAAAACAATGTTTCAATGTTCATCATACAGATGTCCAAGGTAATGACTTTAAAAACAATATAATGTTGGTATTCTATCATTTTTAAACTATATTGTGTGTGCTTTCTTTCAAGTTTTTGTGGTGCTGAATGTATTAAAGTATTTTACTGTAACAGTAGAACTCCATGCCTGTATAATACGGGTACACATAAAATACAGATATGGATCATGAACACTGCTTTTAAATAGTGGCCATTGTGCTATATTTGGTTCTTTGCAAAAAAAAAAAAAAAATTCCAACAATGACCTGACAGCTTCTGCAATTACAATCCTGCTTTGTGCCCCTAGTCAGTGAATCTGAATGCTGATTTAGAGCACTTTTTACAGCTTTTCTGTGACTTTGCTAAATAGTTGTGAATGTCTGACAAATTAGATCTTGTTCAAATAACCATGCTGGAGAATATGTATGATGCTGTCACAAACAGTCAGAAGCAGAATAGGTTAGCGGGAATTGCCAACCAACTGAGATGCCAGTTTGTGGATTTTTAGAACTTGATCTTGAACTGTGTGGTGCTTTATAAGTGTATTTTGTAATAAGACTTTGGCAATGAATTTCGAAAGAAGTAATACATGTATAGTTTTTCTTATACTACCCTCTTTGCTTTAATAAGTTATTTAATAAAAGACCATTACTTAAACAGTGAAAAGACCAAAAAAATTGTAATGTGAGTGATTACATACAGGCAAAGTAAGTAAAAGGTTCTTAGGCCTAAATAGCCTTGTCTTAAACACAAGGAAATAATATTCAGGCTTTGCCATCATGTTTGCTTATTTATTCTACAATATTCCCCAGTCATTCATAAGATTGCACATCAAGAACTCCCCAACAGGTTTACATTAGCTTATTATTATTTGACCCTGTCACACCACAAGTCAAATTTTAATTAGTGCTGGAGATCAGAATGTCATTGGAACCTATTTTTAATAATATGTCTCCCCAAAAAAGCTTCAATCAGCTGGACTTCTACACCATATCTGCTATATATTGGCAGCCAAAGGAAGTATTTAACAAATTCATTATTTAAAGTTACGTTTAATTGAATTAAAAAAAAAAAAAAAAAAAAAAAAAAGATAATTTTGAGAGTCTGGAAAGGCAAAACTAGCAGGAAAAAATTACCCTGCCTGGAGGAGTTAGTACACAATCACTGAGGCAAAAAGCCTACGTGAGCATAGCAGTAAGGTTGCTTTGCATCTGCAACAGGCTGAGAAAATACACTGGTCTGAACAACTCAGCACAGCCAACATGACTTGTTAATGCTCATGGTGCCATGAACACTCCCGGAGTCAGGGTAGAGAATCTCAGGAAATTTTTAGTTCTAGTTAAAGCAAATTACAGTGTCTGCAAATTAACAGGCTTCTGGTCCCTTCTCTGTGCTGCAGTTGTAATTATCCGTTGGTTGTGTGATGTGATAGGAGTAGAAATGCATTTACACCAATGTCTGGTACACATTCTTATCAAGCCATCAGTTCTGTACTGCAGACACTTTTCTATTTCTCTCAAAGGCTTCCAATCTCTACCTAAACCAAATTAAACAAATTTCAACTTCCAGTTACAACTGTAGATTTGACTTACTTTTAAATGGTCTGCCTGCCCATCACCCCTTCAGCAATGTAAACCTCTACAGTTACAAAACTTTTCTATGGATTGGCAATAAATTCCAGTGCTTTGGTGAATAAACAAAATTTTAAGTCATCTTTCTGAAATGAAACATCACCAGCAAGGATTAAGAACAGTTTTTAGATTCTGATTTATAATTCTAAAATAGATTTAGAACAGAGTTTAGATTTAGATTTAGATTTAGATTTAGATTAGATTTAGATTTAGATTTAGATTTAGATTTAGATTTAGATTTAGATTTAGATTAGATTTAGATAGAGGGGTGGATAGTCATCTCACAGAACATTGACTTTTAGGCTACCTTGGAAATATTTTACTGGAGAGGGAGGAAATAACAAAATGCATGGGAGAGAAAGCTGTCATCATGCATAGGAATCAGAATGGGAAGCAAAGAAGGAACAGAGCAATTTTAAAAGCTCTGCTTTTCAAGTTACCCTCGAAGAGGATATAAAGTGTACCACCCTTGAGTGACACGAAAAGGAAGATAGGTATTTGAGGTCAGAGCAGGCTTTTGATGGATGAGAGTTTCCCAAGGATCTCCTATTTTGTTTCTGCCACCCCATATAAACTGTGTTTACATATCTGTCAAGGCAGTATCAGAATACTTTTATCTCCCTTCTTGATCTGTTTGTATGTATTGTGTAAGTGATGTGTTCATCCATATTGTGTGAACTGAGGCTTTCTTGTAAACCTTCCCTGAAGGTGTTTGAAACCTGTCTGCAGTCCTGAGAAAGACTATTTTACAATCAGTAATTTTACTGATTGTTACAGTTACTAAAAATTTTTACCGTCTTCAGTGTCAGTGGTTTCTGAATTGTTTATCATGGATCATATGACAAAGTACAGTGATTAATCTCCTGAAGGTCAAGGTATATCTGCCTGTTTTCCTTGGAAACAACATGACTTTCTGGACAGCTGTCTTCACCATGTGCAAACAAGTCTTTGAAACAGACATTTCTCAAACTGAGATGTTAAAAAAACCTCAGATAAGTAAATCCTTTTACTTCAGGAGCCTCCTCAGACACCTGCCCAGGTCCCAGTCACCACACTTACTGAGAGTTATTTGCCCTTCCATTTCAAAAGACAATGAAGAAAAGGAGAAACTTCCAAGGAGTCCACTTTCCTGTAGCCCAAACCAGTTGCGGTACTGGTGTCCTGGGCTTGATGACACACATATGCGAACTTAAATATTACAGCACAAATAAGGGCAAAAAAGTCAACCAAGCACTATGGAGTATTTTATTTAAGCAGAGAAAATAAAAAGAAACAATAAAAATAAGATAATATTTGCAAGAGGATTTTATTAATGCTGTAAATTCACAAGCACTCAAGAGCTTTCTAAGCAGAATAGAAAACATTCTTTTTTTCTTTTCTGACATATTACTTTTAATTTTTTATGATCAGGCCTTGAGATCAATATCAGCAACTTTATCTCCTTTGCTTTGCATGTGGAGAAACACAAATCCAGGAGATAAACTGCTCCTCTGAAATTGCATTTGTGTTGACAATTTGTTTTGTGGTTTTGTAATTTTATTAAAACCACTTTTATGCATCCTACATGATTCCAAACACAGTCTGTAAAATGAGCTATTTAAGCTGTAGTGGTTTGCTGTGTAAACATACTTATCAGGATTAAATTGACAGTCAGCATGTCTGCTGTAGAGAACCTGTAAGGAAAAAAAGTACACACACCCTTTCACATGGCATTTTCCTGTATTTTAATCAAATCAGAATTTTTAAACTGGTATCATTGTTCAATCAAAAGCTCCACTGTCTTAGTGAAATCCTTGCAGTGCCATTGTCAAGATCAGTAATAAGCAGCTGTCCTTATATGGCAGTTCACAGATATATAGAAGACATCCACTGAAGATATCTTCAGGCAGTCACATAGGACTCAAAGAATAAATTTCATGCCCTCCTTCTGATTTCCTGTGTTTGGGATTTTTTGCAGTAAAACCAGATCAGCAGCCTCTGGCTCTGCAGAGTCTCAGTTCTGATGTGTAGTTTCCTCATCTAAAAAGGCACATGGTCATTTCACTTGCATGAGAAGCATAATGATAGGGCAAAACGCAATGGACTCAGGTCATGACATGGAAATTTCCAAAAAAATATAAGGAAAAACCCTTTTTTTCCTGTGTGAGACTGGCCAAACTGAAAATTAGGTGTCTAGTGTGCCTGTGGGGTCTCCAACCCTAGTGACACTCAAAACTCAACTCAGCAAGGCCCTGAAACATCTGATATGACTGTACTTACTATAGCAATGGGTCAGACTAGAACCCCAAAGGTCCCATTCCACATAAATTAATCTCTAGTTCTGTGATTCAAACTGGGGAACAACAAAGGAAAAATGGGAGAAGTCTTCCAGTTTTATGTCTATGCATAAAATAAGTTATCCGGAAATTTCATACTGTCCTGTAGCAAAAATAAATTATCCTTTAATGTTGAAGCACCATATTGAGCTTCTATTTTATATCATTCTATTTTGTATCTCTACTTCATTTTTTAGACTTCTCAGTATATGGTTATTCCCAATCCAACTTTATCTCTTTTTAGTTATGTTGTTCTGATTGCCTTTCAGATTTCCCTGCAGATGGTGGTACATCGTCTTCTCCTGTTGATTCTGTTTTAATGTCTGCATTCATGTGTTTTGGAACAGAGTAATCATTCATGGTGCTCAAGTCAGCAGACTTTAATCTCTCTCTGAAGAATGCTGCATAGAGTTGACAAATGTAAGCTAAGGACTCTTCTTTCAGTGAACATGGCTGAGTATAAATACTCTTCTCTACCACTAAGAGCTAACAGCTCTTCCTTGTGAGGAATTCTCCAGTGCCCGTATCAACAGCCCTTTCTGCAGAGGCACTTAATTTCCAATCACTTTTTTTATGAGTCAGTTCTTGTCTTTCTATCAGGATATGAAACAATTGCAGGGTGGTACCAGCAATTATTTTCCTTCCCGCCCCCCCCCCCCCCCCCCCCCCAGATTTATCTTCTTCAGGAAACTGTTTTGCTTTGGTTGCATCAGTCTTTATCCAAAATGCTAATAAGTGCTAGCCGGCCCCCCCCCCCCCCCCCCCCCCCAAGTTTTTATATTATTTTGTCCAGGAAAAGTTTTCCAGATCCTTGGTAAATCCTTTCTTCTCTTCCTTTGTGATCTGAGTCCAAAGAAACTAAAAAACTAAAAATGGTGGAGGATTTCCAGTGCAGCAATGGAGACAGAGGAATACTGAGAGGGAAATAAATGCAATGAATTATCAAGGTTCACTAATTGCAGTTAAAGACATATACTATTTACTATTGCAGATACTCCTCTACTTTTTATTTTTTCTTTTTCTAAACACAGACAGTAGTATAAATAGTTTCAAGTAGTGTTGTAAAGATGGTCCGAAAATAGGTAGCATTAAAATTACACTTTAGGCTTTTTTATTCAGTCCTTCTGTATCCTAGACCATGTTGTTCACCTATTACCTCCTTCTGGCAAGTTGTTGCTTTTCCTGTCTCTGAATCTGTAGAGCACTTGGTCTGGAAGTGCATACTGCAAAACTTTTAAAAGTATTGTTCTGTTTCTCTAGGCTTGTTGTGAATGGCTTCCCCAATGTTATTTTAAATATCCTAATGTTCTTCCAACACTGAAAACATTGCTTGGCAATTTGTTTTCCATTGGTGATTCATTATTGTTGTTGTTGTTGTTTCTTTTTTATTTAAGAAAACAAACCAGCAAAAAAAGCAAGTGATGTCTGCATTATTCTAGCATCTTTTAGATTTTAGATCACTACAGTCTAAGGCACAAGATTATGAAATTCAACCAAGCATAAATCTGCTTATGGTATGTATATCAGGACTGAAATCTACAGGTGTCTGCATTGGCATGGGTGTGTTTGTTCATGTGTGTTTATGTGTGCCTGCATTTTTTCATTGCCTGTAGGTAGACTCACTGTGCTATCTGGCTTCAGTTAAATATTTGTTCTCTCTGACAAGATCTTTGTTATAAATTAAATTCCAGCAGCAGAGAAGATTGCTTCAAAGCCAATGAGCTCATTAAAATGAGTGGTGGTCCAGCAGTGTATCTATACTGTAAAGAGGTGGAGATTCCCAAGTGGGTTTTGAACAAACTTCCTGGTTACGAACACTTAAAAGATTAATATAAGATTATACTTTTTTTTTTTTATTTTTAGAAATAAGAAACTTTTCCTTTCAGCACACTTTTCCTTTCAGCATGTAAATAGAAAATAGAATACTTCATTAAAATTTGCAAAAGTTATCACTGTAAGGAATTTTTAACAAAGTTACTTCGTGCTGATGCAAACTGCCATGTTAAATTTCCTTGAGTACCCAAATAATTGCTTCTACATCTCATCTAAAATGTCTAAATCCTGCTCCAATACACACATCATAGTATGAAAACTTTGGCTCAGCAAGATACAGACTCATCCTTAGTGTCTGTAGTGATCGAGCAAGTTTTCTTCTTAGCCTCAACTTAATTATTTCTTGACATTGTGCACAATAGGACCTTCTCTTTTAACTACCTTATTTGGACAGGTATGACACTTGGTATGTTTGTGTTTTGAGCAATTTATTCACTACCAGTGTTTTGTTTTTCATCTGCCTATCTGGGCACTACGAGAGAGTATTTTCCACATTTCCTTTCAAATCCTTCCCTCTTCCTCTCTGCCATTGTCTGTCGGCTGCTCTTGCCTGCACATTTCCCCAGCCATTCACCTCAAATTTGTGTGTATGCTCTTGGAAAGCCAGAGTATTTTAAAGACTGTCAGACTTTGGAGGGACTGTCAGACATGTTAAGTGTGGAGAATATGATTTTTTTGTAAAGTTTTTAATTAATCCTGTAGAGAGGGATAGAAGAAAACATAGTTTATTTGTATGTAGTAAACTAACTAGTGTTTAATTTACTGCTGGGAATGTCAGGAGAAATATTTTATCATAGTTAATTGCATTGTGAACTTCCCAAACCTCAAGAACACAAAAGGTTATTCCCTACACTGGGGAACAGTTTCAATTTTATTTTCTCCTTTCCTGATATAAATGGGTTTGGTCAATATTATGTCAATTAAAGTAGATAAAAGAAAAAAATTATGCATAGGCAGATAGTTATTGCAACTTTGCAACTGAGAAATCCCATGTGAGAATATGTTGAATATCATCTGCAAATAATACTTGTCATTTTAACACAGAAAGTACCTGACAGAAATAAATAGTTAAAAAAAATAAGAAAAGTAATGAAAATCAGTAGAGGGGAAAAATTGAAGCTTTTATTCCATGATGCTTTATGAAGAATAGTTTTATGTTGGGCTGAAGTGAAAGGTCATATAAACATGACCTTCTTCAAATGAAATACTGAGAGTGAGAAAGCCATCATGATTTGCTTATTATGTTTGGCAAGCCTTCTGGAGAGCTTCCAATTATTTGTCTGTTCATGCTAATATAGCCCATGCTGCCTTGTTGGAAAGACTCATCTGTTTTCATATGGGCATTTATATTTAGCTTTCTACCTTTTTTTTAAATACAAAAAAAATTTCTTGTCTCTCAGTTTCTTGTGCACCTTTAAGCTCAAGGAAAGTGTGAGCTACTTAGAAATACTCAGTCTACCAGACAAAGGTTTTTGTTGTCAATGAACACATTATTGCTGGTACTCCCCATTGCTTAAAATATTCTAGTTTTTCTTAGGATAACTGGAATTTATGTAAATTTTTTAAATACAAAGCTTCATCATCTGGGACTGCTTAAACTGGCGTTTATGTACTTCTATGAAAGTTTCTATTCTTGAACTACATGAGTTGCATGGTAAACAAGTAAATAAATTTAATTTCTTGGCATAAATTTAATTTCTTGGCAGGATTGTTGAAATATCTCAGTGTATTTCTCTGGTGAAGAATATCTTGTTGCAAGAGATCCCAATCCTAATTGAATTTTCCAAGACCTCCTGTACTGGAAATTCTAATATCTCAGAATCAGGACCTTAATAAGCTAAGTACTGCCTTAGGACAAAATAAATTGACCAACTGCACCCAGAAACTCATTAGTCATCCGAAAAGAAGTGGTTTGAAATTTCTGAGAGATCAGATTCTTTCATGGTATGCAATGCTCAGAAATTCATTTTTGCTAAAAAGGCACCTGAGTTTCAAATACTTTTAAAAATAGTTTTGACATCTGTGAAACAATCTTTGATGGCTTGGAATGGAAGGATGTTAGAACAGATTATTAAAAATTAGTGATTCACAAACTTTTGTTGCACTTCTCCATAGTGCTTGAACTCATGTGGATGGCAACAAATAGATGTACATCTGTGCAAATTTACACTTGCGCACATTTCTTCCAAAAGCAGGTATTGATATGCTTTAGAACAGGAAGTTTGATATGCCTGTATGCATGCAGCACAGGCCTTGGCCTTGGAGTCACATAAGCCTTTGTTCTTCTACAAAGGAATAAAGCTCAAAATAGATAGGGTTTGAAATCCTGCAAACAAAAATAATCTTGAAGTCTTTACTGAGATTTCCCACAGGAATTCTGAAATCTCCAGGAGTATTACAGGGGAAGAATTCTCCCTGTTCTGCTTCCCTCTGAATTCTAATTGAGCCTGATAAAAACTGAGGTTTACATTTGGTTTAAGCATCTATCAAATACGCAGGTTTCCTCATCACCATTTTTAACAGAGATGTAAATTAATTTGGTCAAGGTGAGACTGCTTAAAATTAAAAAAAATTGAAAGTCCATATTCATCAAAGCACATGATTTCTCAAAAATATGAGAAAAATCTTCTATTGAGTATCTGAGTTCTTTGTTTCCAAGTTTTGAGAGGCTTGTGGCAAGTTCTGTGGTTGCATCAGATTCCTTCATCTTCAGTCTGATAAAGGCTTCATTGTCTCCATTAACGTGTATCATTCTCACCCACATCAGGAAAAGAAACTAGATTAAGTATAGGATTTCCAGTTTTCTTTTAGTATAAAAGTCCCTCTCAGCCACAGCGTCTTTCAGTTCACTACTTGTGGTTAGATATATAGGTACACTATAATGAAGCACTTTAAATCTTTTGTGAGTTAGAGGAATGAAAACCAGCTAGAACTAGCCTTGTTTAAATAATTACTGACTTTGATGAAAGTTTAGTCAAAATATACATATATTAATATCATGTCTTCTCACTTTGCTATTAGTATGCTAGTGTCCAGTGTCCATGTAATTTTATCATGGTTGCTCATAATAAATGGCCATGAAAACACCATATTTGAGAAATTACTTCTGTGGGATGCAGACATTTTATGTATTTCTTTTTAATATGGTTTTGCTTCCAAGTATATTTGCAAGAAAACTAGAAATCACGGAAATGAAGTTTCAGGCAGCTAAGGCCTTGAGGTAGATGGATCACCTAAGGGATGATAGGTATGCTAAAACATCTGTGCTAGTAGATTGAGGTAAATGAGTCATCCCCTCAATGAGCAAAACATGTCCCTGATGAGTTCTCCTTTCTCCTGACTACAGCTCACTGATGAGCAGTGCTGTTGCACTGAATTCTGTTTGAGTCTGAGTTTGCATGGACCTTGAATGGATCAAGGAAAATGGAAGACAATGCAAGAGCTTCTAGGAATTTCACCAGTCCCAGGTCACACTTCAGATACCTGATGAAATCCTCATTCCAGTGGGAAAAAATCAAGTTAACCACTCACCAGCTTCAGCTCAGAATGCCATATTCTTGAAAAAACTTGGCACTAATGGCTTTGATGTGACTTAGCATTTTGGTTGTCGTTTTAGTTGCTTGAACATCAGCTAACTCTATTGAGACTGTTGCTTCCATGCTGGAGAACTGGGCAGTGTGTGAAGTGGGAAATGTCAGACAGAACTATTTGCTAAATAAAAGGTTATGTCTTGGTGCTTCATAACCTCATGGTGCTGAAAGTGTTCCTGTGTAATAAGGAAAGTTCAATAAACATCCTAACCTAACCTAATCCAACCTAACCTAACCTAACCTAACCTAACCTAACCTAACCTAACCTAACCTAACCTAACCTAACCTAACCTAACCTAACCTAATTTAAAAAAAAAAAAAAAAATAGGCACAGATTTAAATAGTTTTCTACAAAGAGATACTTTTCCTACTCCTTTACTAGGGTATGGCAGGGGCCAGGGTCTTCTGAGGACTTGAAGTGCAGTAATGGGGTCACCATGGAATGGCAGGTGGGGACTTGGCAGCCAGGACTGTTGCACTGTTTTACAAGATGTCAGGGCAGATAGGAGGGGCAGCTGGGGCAATCCCTGTCCCAGGAAACTTGTGTCTTCCTAATGATATGGACGGACTGAGCTCAGGCTGAGATGAGCCTGTGAGTGGTTTTAAGATCAGGTATGGTGAAGGACTGAGGGTCTGACACAGTCCCAGGATGGAGCGAGGGAGGGAGGCAGGAAGGAAATTAATTACCCAGTGAAGAAAAAGGGACCCATAAAAGTCCACTGAAAACATGAAAACCTGAAAATCAGCATGAAACTTGAACCTCAGAATTTGCACGGTTAGCTTGAGCCTGAACTTGTGCTGTAATCACCAGCTCTGAAGTGCTGCCCAGGAGCACTACGGCTGCCTTTGATTCCACCTGAGGAGTAAGCTGAATGGGCCATAGAGAACAGACTGGGGGAAGCACTGACAGGCTTGATCTGTCCTCTACAGAACTCTCTTGCCCCATTCATTCTCTGTGAGAGAGGTCCTAGTGCCTGAGGGCGAGAGTCTGTCAGCTAAAGTGTCTGACTCAGAAGCGGGGGATCTTGGAGGCACCTCTCACCAGTGCCTGCTTCAGAGCTTTCAGTGGGAAAAATGGAGATGTTTGCAATGCTCAGGACACATCCTTTCCCATGACTAGGCCTGAAGGACTACTCATGTCTGGAGGTCATACTCCAGGATGATCCTTAACCAACATGCTGCCCTCCTCTTCCTCTACCTCTCACATTACAGAAAGAACCTTGCATCTCTATCTCCAGAGAACTCTTTGCATACAACTGTGATCTCACACTGCAAATTTCACTAATATCCCTGATGAAATTACTAAGGGGTTACTTAAGCACCCCCAGCAGCATTGCCTTGAAATTAGACCTCTGCTGGAGCAACCATGCCCAGAAAGACTCTGAGGACAGCAGATCTTTGTGTAATTTGCAGAGCTGGGGCACACATGCACTAGAAACAGAGGGTGTTCTGCCACTCTTGTAGAATATGTTGGAGCCAGGAAGAAAAGATAGGTGAGACCTGTACTCAACTCTCACAGATCTTTCCAGGTTCTGGGTTGCACATGAAATGTCCAGGACTGAAGTTTGTAACAGAGCTGCACTCAGGAGCTATTCCTGCCTCATCATCCTCCAAGAATCTATGGTTAACAGAGGTACAGAAAAACATTGCCACAGGGATGCTTTAGTGAGCCCTGGCTATGGAAGTGCTCTGACCTTTGCTTGTCTTCTACATGAACTGCAGTTCAAAAGGCTGTCCATTCTTACTCTTCCCCTTCCCTCCCAAATCATCTCCATGGGATACTGCTGGTGCAAAAACTGGCTGCTGGGCTGCAGCCCCATGGCCCACATGAAAAAGATCGTGACAGAGGTGTTCATCACTACCTAGAGGTACCTCTACCTTGCATTTGATACTACTGGAAACACAAGGTGTCAATTTCTATTTAATGTGTAAATTTTGAGAGCTGGAGTGTTGTTGGTGTCATTGGCAGCAGGATTATTTGAAATGTAATTCCCTGCGGTGGTAAATGCCTTTGCAGGGATGTGCACAGACGGTGTCAAGGAAGATACCTGTCTTCCTTGCAGACTGTATTGGGGCCTGGAAGGATTTTCTTAGATCTTTCTGTACCTGGATTTCAGAATTCTTTGTTGGGACAGTAGAAAGCCCCCCATGCAGCTGTGGCTCAGTGCATGCCCACAGCCCAAGATCCAGAGAAACCATAGGTTGAGAGGGATAAATCGGTCCAAACCCATGAGCAAGGGCTTCAAATTGTCTCCAAACTGTCCACTGGCTCCCATCCCACAGCATGCAGTGCTGCTTCTGGGCATCAGGGAATTAACAGATCCTTAGTAGCAATGACTGTAACACAGCACTCCAGGCACTCTAACTCATTCTCTGTGACCAAATGCAATGGTGGTAGAGGCTGTGGAAAGTGAAGTGTGATACAGCCCTGAAGGCTCCATGGAGAGAGAGTCCCCTTCACTCTGCTCTCCACAGGGCAGAATTCCCATTTTTGCACCTTCTTCTTTGCTCCCACTTGCTCCCTGCTGAAAAGCTGTGGGGGTAAGGCCTAGTGTTGCACCATTCTTCCTGTTTTGGTTTTTAAACTTGCTACTGCACTGAAATCAGGAGCTCATCTTTCTAAAGTATTACTAGAAATGGTCTCACTTCTACAAAAAGCTGTTTATATGCATATCATTCAGTTCATATCAGATAAGTAACAGTGCAACTTCCCTGTACATGGGACATGCAAATCAAAACTGAACTGCCTGCTTTGGATTCTTCTCAGATGGCATTTGGACTTCTCATTAGTCAAGGTTTCTGGAAAAAATTGCAGCTTGAAAGAGATGAGAAAATCAAACAGTAAAAAAGAAGCTCCAGATGGATCCCAAGTTTAGACACATGTCCAAGACGTATTTGATCTTTCCATGGAAGAAAAGAATAAACTTACTAGTCTCTTGCAAACTCAGGTATCATTGCTGAACAGAGTTTACAATTGTCAGACAGGCACTTAATATCTTCATCCAAATAACTTCTAACCGCAAGATCAAAGTCTGACAAAAGAAATCAGTTGCCACAGAAAATGCTGTTGAACCATGAAGAAATGAGAGTAACAAATGTTCCAAACATTGGAACATGACATGAAGCTCCACCACAGAGGTTCAACAGAGGAGACAGCAAGGCATCTCTCAACAGGAATGCTCTGATTGACCTGGAAGGATATAACCAACTTGTAAATTCATTGTGTCTTGTCATTTGTCTTCATCAGCACTACAAGTGAGAGCTATCTTCATCTGAGCTCAGCATATTTGCCCCAGTGCAGATGGCAAAATTGCCAGAATTCCTCCTGCTGCTGAGTAAGTTTTGTCTGGTATGGTGAAACAGAGAAAACAATGGCTTGAGGAGTAAGAGATTTCCTTTAGGCAGTTGTCAGCCATGTTATGGGAACACGAATGTAATATGTCTCCAGTGCAATCAATTCAGTGGCTGCTATTTTTTTAGAGAAGTGCATTTCCTTTAACTCAGAGAAATGATACTATTATCAAAAAAAAAAAAAACAACCCAAAAAAAACCAAACACATGGCCTAGCAGAACATGCCATTCAGAAATCACCACAGGCAACTCAGTAGAAAGTTAATTTTAAGAACTGACCAACAGGTCAGCTTTGCAGAAGGCCATATAAGAGGAACAACAACATTAATAAATTCTATGATGTTTCACTGGAGGGTTTCCTAAGGCACTTGAAAGCTTGAGGTTTTATTGTGAAGCTTACAATGTGTTCTAAGACAGTTTTCAAGTCTCTGTCTTCACTTCTGAAGGATGGTATTTCTCATTTCCACATGTGATCTACAGCAGAGTGACTCCATTCATTAAGATACTGCAACTTCACTCCCCTTCTTAAAAGAGTTGTTTTATGAAGCTATCTTGAAGGCCTTAAAGAAGTGTTCTGAACGTAGAAATGCTTTACTATGCCACCTTCCTTACAAACTGAACTGCGCAGCTGCTAGTGCTAACTAATAGAAAGAAGAGTTTATAAATTAGGCTGTCAGTTTGCTGGTAAACTCTAATACTATAGCAGTCACTCCGTAACACTGGGAAATATTGCAAAGCTTACTCTTTCACTCCATCTAATTTTCCCTGCTTGCCTTCTACAAAGCAAACATTCTTTTCTTAAAGACAACCACTCACAGAATTTTAGAGGGGATACTTCAGAGGATGCCCTTCTAAAACTGGGGGTTACGATTCCTCTGGAAATTGATCTGTCTGTCAGGGCTTTTCAAACATGAAAGACAGTGTCCTCACAGATTCATCTGCCAGTTCCCTTCCCCTAAATCTCAACAGCTTTTGGGAGGCCCATTTACAGGTAGATATTGCTGTGAACTGGTTCTCTAGGTTTTCTTTGGTTGTCCTAGTACATTCAAAAGCGATCTTTTCCATCATTAAGGATGACTGAACTGGTAGCAGGGAATGTCTGACGGGTGCCTTACTGGTTGTCAGGTTTGCCAATTGAAACCAAATCTGAAGATCTTGATGACCGAAAGCTATCCCTTTGGTCTGGGAATGAAGGACAAAAAAATATACTCCTGCATATCCGGTCCATCTTGTTCCAGCTGTCATACCCAGCCAAGCCTCTGTCTGTAAACATGGACAACTGTAACAACAACCTGTAAAACTTGTGCCATGCTATTCACTCACTGCTCAGGCTTTCTATAAGGCAATTAAAAAGACAATCTGAGCACATTTTAAAAACTCTTACATCCCTCCTCCGAACGGAGCCTGTCATACACCAGACAGTACAGAGGGTGACCACCCTGATCTTGCATTTTGCAAGGCCTGGTGGACCCCTGCTCTGTCAGAATATTCTGTTTTGTGTGTGGAGAGGGACAAGGATGGGGCATGGCCTTAGACTGGAGCAACCTGCCTTCTACTCACACAAATCCCCACAGTGTTCCTGGGGCAGCATCCTTGGGTAGGTACACGGGGAGAACAGGATGGGGCTGCAGCAGGGCTCTGATCTGCAGGGCCCTGACAACCAGTTCTGAAGTGGTCAGTGGAAAAGCATTGCATATTCCAAACTGGAGATGGAGATGAGCCATCAAAATTCATGAGGGAGATTAATTTTAATATATATGAGAAAGACAGTGACAATATGCAAGCAGTCATGCTCTGCATGATGAATTGCGGTCCACTCATATGCAGTGCTTGCAGTAATGTCCATTTGCAGTGATATATCATTTTCTTTATTATTTAATCTCATAGCTCCTAATTAGCGCATTGAATTTTATGGTTGTTTTGGGGCTTGTGGGGACATGACTAGAACTTGTGTGTAAAATCCCTTCCCATGTCACATAAGGAGCCTCTGTTCAGCAAGTTCACAATTGCAATGCTCTCTGGCTTTACCTTGGATAAAGCATTGATGCCACATCTTTCTTTTTAAATGTGTTTTTAAAAGACTTTCATAGAGGGAGACTTCTAATTTTTTCATGTCAAATTGGTAGTGTTCTGTCTCACTGAATGTCGAACAGGTTCCTCCTGACTTGTATTGATGAGAGTCTCAAATGGCCTTTGAGGAAACTCCTCAGGAGGTTTTTTACTGTGAGTCTTCCTCAAAGAGGAAAAGATGGAAATATATCATAGGTAAGAACATTTCTAGACACCAATTTTGCCTCACATTTTGCTTCTGAATTAAATGAATTTTATAACCCCAAATTTCAATTACGAATTGGGATCTCTAAATTAATCTCAGAGAAAATGACAACCGTTACATTGAAACAGATCTGCTAAAAGGTTGGATGGCTTATCCTTTAATCAGCTCCACTGAGAACAGTGGTATTTTCCACCACTTCATTATTAAAGTTCTTTAATAATGTTAAGATCACTTATAAAATCAGATCAAAACAGATGAGATTATATTGAACAAAGGAGGTAGTTCATGATGTGATTAAAGAAAAAAACAATGGATGTTCACAATGACGTATTAGGATAATGGAAATGTGTACAAGGTCAAGGTAAAGAATATTAAAGATTATTAAAGTATTCAGAAAAATAAAAAATTCAGAAAATATTATATTATTTTGAAAATGTTCAGTATTATAAAAAATTAAGTTTCAACAGTTGGATGGAAAGCAGTTGTAAAATGCAGAACTGCTGACTGAGTTTCTTGGAAAACAATTATGAGAGCAGAGCTGAAAAACTGGGATTTCTTTTCTTCCAGCTGGGAAAATATGTTGAACCATAAAAGCTGCAGATCTGTTAGAATAAAGGTTGGCAGCAACCTGCTTCAGTTGCATAGCCTAAACTGTGAAGAACAGCTGAGAACACAGGAATTGATTCAACAAAGATTTGGATTCTCTAAGGATTGAGAAAGTGCTAGCAGAATAAAGTATGGCTGAGCAACATGATACTTCATTCTTAATGCATACTTTCATAGCCCCATAGGAAAAAGAGGGCTGTAAGCCTTACTTCAGTTTTGAGGATAACATCTAATTCTTCAGTTTCCTTACATGCAGTTGGAAATGCTGATGCTAAGTGAACATGAAGAGCTGTTGGAGCAGGACTTTTTAGAGGTTCCTGTTGCTGTGCTGAGTATTGAAGAAGTGTGTTATCAGGACTCAAGGAGTAAATGAGAACACTGAAACAGTACTTAATTAAATCAGGGAGAGAGGATGGAAATATTGCATCAGAGATGAACAGGTTTTGTATCCCTTTTAGTACCTGACAATTTACAGACACAGCATCCCTATTTTCAGCTACCTCACAGACTGGAGTACCTAATTCATGATGTCTTGCATATCATGTTAACGAGTAATTTGACTTGTACTTCCAGTACTTCTCGTACTTGAGTTGCAGAAAGAACTGAAGCAGCAAGTTTGCAACCAACTAGCTATAAGAAAAATGAGCTAGCTTAAATTCAGTGTCATATTATTAGTGGAGAAAAGAAATATAGATGCAACAAATAGTTTTTGCATATGCAGAGTTACTTTTAGAGGTGCTAGAGCTTATTTTGCAGACTGGAAATCTGATTCCTAAGTGAGGGAATGGAATCATGGCTTTGGCAGACATGTAAAGTTTGGTCCACTTGACACACCTGAAGGATGGGATGCCATACAGAGGGATCTAGACAGGCTTGAGAAGTTGGCCTATGAGAATCTTACATGGTTTAACAAGATTGCCACGGGTAACCCAAAAATGCTATTGTATTTCACATCTATCTGTGCTCAAATTGTCTCTTTAAGGCTGAGCACTGTGACTGGAAACAGCCATGGGCTACCTAGATATTTTAAGTTGGAGTATGGAAGCAGAGACTGCATGGACTTGTGATCTTTTGATCCATGCAGAATCTCTTTCTCTTGCCCTCTGGTTTGCTTTCATGTCCATTGCCTCACTTGCCTCTTGATTATTTGTACTTAAAGAGCTGAGGCAGCTTTGTGAATGACAGCCACACCACAGTCACTCCAGTCTGGCACCAAGGCCCAGCTGAAGTGTGACAAGCAGCTTGTCCAAGATGCTCCAGCCGACTCCTCCTGTCATCTCCTGATGGGAGAAAGGTGAAGTCCCAATGCGAGTTCTAGGCCCTTGCCCTGGAAAATACCAGTAAGAGCTGCTGGGGAGATAAAAGAGCAAAGTGGGTAAGGAGAAGAATGAAACCATCTTCTCTTTGTCCTTTGAGCCACATGCTCATCTGCAGAGTGCCATCTTGGAAGGGGGCAGTATTCCAACATTCTGGATGTTTCGCAATTCCTTTGGTGTTCCTGAGATTTAGAAATTTTGTACCCAGCAGTTATTTATGATTATTTTGCTTGTTGCTGTTCATCTTGTTATCTTTTCACTTTTATCTACTCATATTAATTTCTTACTGATGAAAAGGCATTGACTAAACCTGTAAGGGGAAGCAGCTCATTCCAGAATGTTTCTTAAAGTGTCTTAAACCAAGATGCAAGATCAAGTTCAAAGGTGTTGCCCCTGGATCAGGACAATCCCTGATTCCAGCACAGATTTAGGGATGAACAGATAGAGAGCAACCCTGCCAAGATGAGAAGCTTGCCATGTGCAGTCCCAGCCCAGAGAGCCAAACGTGTCCTGGGCTGCATCCAAAGCAGCGTGGGCAGAAGGGGAGGGAGGGGATTCTGCCCCTCTGCTCTGCTCTGGTGAGAGCCCACCTGGAACCCTGCATCCAGCTCTGGGGGCCCAGCACAGAAAGGACATGGAACTGCTGGAGTGAGTCCAGAGGAGGGACACCAAAATGATCAGAGGAATGGAGCACCTCTCCTCTGGGGAAAAGCTAAGAGAATTGAAATTGCTCAACCTGGAAAAAAAGGCTTCAAGGTGACCGAATTGTGGCCTTCCAGTACCTGAAGGAAACTTACAGGAAAGATGGGGTAAAATAATTTACAAGAGCATGTAACGACAGGACAAGGAGGAATGTATTCAAATGGAAAGAGAGTAGGTTTAGATTAGATATTAGAAAAAAAATCTTTGTTGTGGGGGCACTGAGACACTGGTACAGGGCACTGAGAATCTCTGGATGTCCTATCCATGGAGGTGTTCAAGGAAAGGTTGGACAGGGCTCCAGCAACCTGTTTCGATTGCAAGTTTTCCTACCCTTGCAGGGGGGTTGGAACTAGGTGCTTTTCAGTGTTGTCTTTCATCCTAAACCATTTTAAGATTCTGTGATGATTCTGTGGTTAGGAAATAGATTTTTGTAATTTGTAGTTAGATGACAAGAAAAGAAAAAAAGTTTGAATAACGTCAGAAATACTGCCGTATGGGGTTAGGCACAATGGAGTTTGTTGTTTTACTGTAATTTGTTTAGGTGTTTAATTCCAGCTATTCCACAGCTCTGTGAATGTTAACTTGATCCATTAGTCAAAAAAGTTCATTGTGGTTTGGGAAAAGATGGGAAACATTTTTCCAGTCAGTCTTCCAGATGCCAGTGAAAGGTAATGGGAGTTTCTTCATTCTGAATTAGCTAATTTGTGGTATTAACTATACAGCTAAATCACATTGAAGACAGAGGTAGTTAACATACAAAATTCACAACATTAAATAAGAACACACTTTCAGTGCTGAGCATCAGATGAAGGCATTGCAGCTGGCAATTGAAAAAAGTGTTCTAGTGTGGCTTAAAATATGACTTTCAGACTGCTTTTTTTATAAGAGCATTAATTAAACCATGGAAATTTTAAAATGAAGTAAGATGCTTTAACTCACCTTTTGTGTTTCTAAATTGAAAATTATGCATGAAGCTAAGGCTTTTCATTTTCTAAAGTGCTAGAGATGCTTAATAGGGAAGGTTGGAAAAGTTTATTTTGACAACTTCAGTGGCAATGTCTACTTGGTGAAATATGGAAAGGTATCTCCAATAACTTTATAACTTTATTTATATTTTATATCTTTATTAACATCTTTATTAATATCTTATACCTTTATTAATTTTCTACTACATGGACACTGCATCTCATGTTTATACACACAGACAGAAATGGGTTTGTGACTTTGACTCTGGATTTGAAATTAAAAAGTACGTGCTTGTAGGAAAATAATCCCAATTTGTTGACTCTTGAGAACTTGCTTAGGTAGTGATTTAAACTTTAATCATCTTTCTGCTATTTTCTATTTTTTATTTCTATTTTGCTATTTTCTTATGATTTCTCAACATTCCAAATTCCTCATGTCTTTAAGCCTTTAATCCTTTCCAGCCTCGTGTTGTGTAACTGTGGTACTTTAAATTCCTTCAGTATTGTGGTTTTTGTGGGGAACCTAGTCTGCAAATTGAGCTCTTCTTTGTTTCTGTGAAGGAAAGTAGTAGTTGAATAATGTATAGCTATTTTGTTTCACTCTACCTGGTGTGCAAGTAAGCTAAGTCAACCATAGGTGTTGACTTTGACTATTTTGCTTACTTCAAGAATACGAAAGAACTTTGATCATTCAAATAGATGTGCAGTGTGTCGTCAAACATTTATATTTTCCATTGCAAGACTGCAGTCCAAGGATAGACAGAAAGGGAGGTCCATCAGTATTAGGAAGAATAATAAACAAATCAAAAGCATATCTTAGTGTTAGATCCTTGCTGTTGTCTCTGAGCATAGACTGAGCTTTGACAGCTTTTCTGTGAGTCCAGAATAAATGTATCATTTTTGCCATTCCACACATGGGTAGTGCCGGTGAACATATCTTTTTTCCTCAGTCAGATAATGTGTACTTTATCAAGCTGTGGACAAAGTTTTGATTTCACCAAAACAATTGTGTTCTGGTCTTCCTGGGACAGCACTTACTGTACAGTTTAACATTTTTTGGATTAAACTCTTCTAAATGTCTGTGGCCTATAAAACATTCATCATACTTCCTGGTTTCTTATTATCGATTTTTTTTATAACAAACATTATAGTTTACAAAAGTGAAGCCATATTCAGTGTCAAAGCTAGAAAAAAAGTGCAGCACTATGGTTTTAGGTTTCAGGAGCTAAATATTGAGGTGGTTTTGTTTCATTCTGTTCCTGGACAATAAAATTGTTCCTTGTTATCATTCATTCTGCCTCTAGTGGCTTATTTGTTTTTTCATATTCAAGTCTGTTAGTCATTCAACTTCGAGTCATTGCTTCCAGTCTATCACCAGTTAGCAGGTCACTGGCTTTTGTGGTACCCTTGACAAACCCGACCAAAATACTTTTGGTTGGAGATATTTGGAGACAGCTTAGGTTGGCTGCAAGTCAAAAGAACCTAGATAATGTTAATCTCCAAAAATGTGGATGAGAATAATTCAGATAAGTAGAAATACCTACTTGGATGCCTACCCTTTCTGTCTCTTCTTTCCCTCTGTGCAGTTCTCCAGGGTGTGTTCATTCTTTATTTAGGCTTACTATTGCAAAGTGTTGTGCAGATTTAGCTAAGGTCATTCATTAAAATGCGGAAGGGGAGATGCATTGACAAGCAGTAGTGATAGAGGGTTCCTCTCCATGACAATGTGTTCTTGACAATGCTATAATTATATGAAGAATACATATGAAGAGGTGAAATAATTCTAGACATCTTTCAGTAACAAGGGAGAAATATTCCTGAGTTCTGAAGACTTGTGTGTATCACAATTATATTGTCTGATTGCAATATGTTGTCTCATAAACAGAGAAATATCCTCACATTTCCTTTGTCTTAATAAGTCTTGTGTAGGCCTTTGCCAGGAGGTTAAGTCTTTCTGGTTTAAATTGATTTCTCATTTAGCCAAATAGAAAAGAAGGAGCAGGAATAAAGAGAGCATAAATCATGTCTTGCAGGGAGGCAGTTTGTTTGCCTGAGTTTAGATCGATTTATCTGAATACTTCAATATTTTTCAGGTTCATATTGTCTGGAGCACAGTAAAAGAAATATTTTGTTTTTCTGCTATAGAAAAATTTTGGGCAACTTAGAGAAAATGTCCTTGGTGCACATTTGTGTTTCCACTGTTCCCTGCTATCTGCTTTTTCTATTTCCCAGCACTAAGTACAGTGCTGACAAAGGTCAGTCTCCTTGTCCTTTTTGCAAAAAGGAGTATTTTGTCCTGTTACATTGTATGGAGGAGCCCACAAAAGACACTCTGTGATTGTGAAGAAGTGGTTCTAATGTAAGGAATTCTTCAGATTACGTTATATTGAAGGCCTAAGAAAGTGGCAGAGGGAAACACATTTGTTAATATCTAGTTTTGTCTCTTCAAGAGCAGAGCCTTGCAGAAGGGCAAGTCTGTTCAAGTTTGGAAGAACAATTCAGAATCAAACCTTATTAACAAGGAGGATAGTCCTATTCTGGAGCTACCCAGTGGGATTACATGGCAAGAATTTATTTGTGAGGCAGGGGGCTACAGGTGGCTTCTGTGCCGAGCTTCTAAAAGCTACGTTCTTGTCAGATGGAGCCAGTTCCAGCCAGCTCCAAGATAGGAATTCTACTGGCCAAGTGTCTTAGTTTAGGGCAAATTAGGGAGGAAAACTCTGAGTGGGCATTTCCCTGGGGAAATTTCCCCACCAACCGGTCCGGGAAAGGGAAAAAAATTTCATTGGAGAGAAGTGGAAAAAGCTGTTTATTTAACAGAAAATTGAATAATATTAAATAATAAAACTTCTTGCTGTTCGATGGGATGGCAAATCTAGGAAGAAAAGTCTTTTTTATGTGGTGTAGCTCGGCTCGCTCAGTTTCTTATCAGTCCCTCCAGCGCTGGAAAGTGCCGAGGCCCAGGCCCCGGTGGGCCACAGGGGTGAGCTCCCGGGGTTTGGCTGGGTGTTCAGTCCAGAGCAGGCTTGCACAGATCCAAGAAAAAGGAAAAAAAACAAAGGTCCGGGGAATTCCTCTGCCTCAGCTAGCTAAAACTAACTAAAAGCCAGGGAGAAGCTCTGTCCCGCTGTCTGTCTGTGCTGCAGACAACACAGTCCAGGAGCGAGATGTGTGGGAGTTATATTTTCTTTAACACAAACTGCAGCTTCTTTTTCCCCCTCTCTTGCTCTCAGAGCCAGTCTTAAAGGTACAGAACTTAATATATAACATAAACCAGACGATTGGGGATACCAGTATCATAAAGTCACCCCAGGACATTCCACCCCTTATCCCCATATCGTCAACTTATTATCAAAATTAATATATATATATATATTAACTTTACAACACATACATTATACAGACAAGGGAATTAATTTACGATTTTTACTTAACTATCAGATCTCCCTGAGGTACACATTGTGTTGTTTTATCTTTCTGCATTATCTACCATGTGCAACTCGGTCCCTGAGCAAAAACAACCCCACGAATGGGTTTGTTTGCACTTGAAGTAGAATTGATCTAAACTGTCTTTCTTAATAAACTTCTGAGATGTACCGCTGGGACTTTGTTTCTGTCTACTATATACAGGGCCTCGGATTGGGCTGGGCCTGCTTGGTTGGTGGAACCTCGGGTGTTAACTATCCAGGTGGCCTTTGCTAGATGCTGCTCCCAATTTTTGAAAGATCTCCTACCCAATGCTTTTAAGGTTGTCTTTAACAGTCCATTGTACCTCTCCACTTTCCCTGCAGTAGGTGCATGGTAGGGGATATGGTACACCCACTCAATGCCATGTTCCCTAGTCCAGCTGTTTATAAGGTTATTCTTGAAATGAGTCCCATTGTCTGACTCAATCCTCTCAGGGGTGCCATGCCTCTAAAGGACCTGCTTCTCAAGTCCCAGGATGGTGTTCCGGGCTGTAGCATGAGGCACAGGGTAGGTTTCCAACCATCCAGTGGTTCTACCATCGTGAGCACGTAGCGCTTTCTTTGGCGGGTTTGGGGCAGTGTGATGTAGTCAATTTGCCAGGTCTCCCCATACTTGTATCTGGACCACCGCTCACTGTACCAGAGGGGCTTCAACCGCTTGGCTTGCTTGATCATGGCACATGTCTCACAGTCATGGATAACCTGGGAAATACTGTCCATGGTTAAATCCACTCCTCGGTCTCGTGCCCACTTATAGGTGGCATCTCTACCCTGATGGCCTGAGGCATCATGGGCCTATCGAGCTAGGAACAACTCTCCTTTGTGTTGCTAATCTAAGTCTATCTTTGACAACCTCTATCTTTGCAGCTTGATTCACCTGCTCATTGTTTCGGTGCTCTTCATTAGCCTTACTCTTGGGGACATGGGCATCTACATGACGGACCTTCACAGACAGTTTCTCTACTCTGGTGGCAATGTCTTTCCACTCATCAGCAGCCCAGATGGGCTTTCCTCTGCGTTGCCAATTGGCTCTTTTCCACCTTTCTAGCCATCCCCACAGAGCATTGGCTACTATCCATGAATTAGTGTAGAGATAGAGTTTTGGCCACTTCTCTCTTTCAGCAATGTCTAGGGCCAGTTGAACAGCTTTGAGTTCAGCAGGTTGGCTTGATCCACCTTCTCCTTCAGTGGCCTCTGCGACCTGTCGTGTGGGGCTCCATACGGCTGCTTTCCACTTCCGGTTCATCCCTACGATGCGACAGGAACTATTAGTGAACAGAGCGTAGCGTGTTTCTTCTGCTGGAAGTTGGTTATATGGTGGAGCTTCTTCAGCCCGTGTCACTTGTTCCTGCTCCTCTTCATCAGTGAGATCAAAGTTTTCACCTTCAGGTCAGTTTGTAATTATCTCCAAAATCCCAGGGCGATTTGGGTTTCCAATACGGGCGCGCTGCGTGATGAGGGCGATCCACTTGCTCCATGTAGCGTCGGTGGCGTGGTGGGTAGAGGGAACCTTTCCTTTAAACATCCACCCCAGCACTGGCAGTCGGGGTGCCAGGAGGAGTTGTGCTTCTGTGCCAATCACTTCTGAGGCAGCTTGAACTCCTTCATAGGCAGCTAAGATTTCCTTCTCTGTGGGAGTGTAGTTGGCTTCGGACCCTCTGTAGCTTCGGCTCCAGAATCCCAGTGGTCGGCCTCGAGTCTCCCCAGGCACTTTCTGCCACAGGCTCCAGGACAGACCATGGCTCACGGTTGCAGAGTAGAGCACGTTCTTCACATCTGGTCCTGTCCTGACTGGGCCAAGGGCTACTGCATGAGCGATCTCTTGCTTAATCTGAGCAAAGGCTTGTTGTTGTTCAGGGCCCCACTGGAAAGTGTTCTTTTTGCGGGTGACCAGGTAAAGAGGGCTCACAATCTGACTGTACTCAGGAATGTGCATCTTCCAAAAACCTATGGCACCTAGGAAAGCTTGTGTTTAATTCTTGTTGGCTGGTGGAGACATTGCTGTGATCTTGTTGATGACATCAGTAGGGATCTGACGCCGTCCATCTTGCCACTTTACCCCCAGAAACTGAATCTCACGAGCTGGTCTCTTAACTTTGCTCTTCTTGATGGCAAAACCGGCTTTCAGGAGAACCTGGATGATTTTCTCTCCTTTTTTAAAGACCTCTTCAGCCGTCTTTTCCCAAACAATGATGTCATCAATGTACTGCAGATGTTCCGGAGCTTCACTTTTTTCCAGGGCAGCCTGGATCAGTCCATGGCAGATGGTGGGGCTGTGCTTCCACCCCTGGGGCAGTCGGTTCTAGGTGTACTGCACTCCCCTCCACGTGAAAGCAAACTGAGGCTTACATTCTGCTGCCAGGGGAATGGAGAAAAATGCATTGGCAATGTCAATAGTGGCATATTACTTTGCTGCCTTGGACTCCAGCTCGTACTGGAGCTCCAGCATGTCCGGCACGGCAGCGCTCAGCGGTGGAGTCACTTCATTCAATGCACGATAGTCCACAGTCAATCTCCATTCTCCTTCACATTTACGCACAGGCCAGATGGGGCTGTTGAAGGGTGAATGGGTTTTGCTGACCACCCCTTGGCTCTCCAGCTCTCAGATCATCTTGTGGATGGGGATCACAGCATCTCGAGTTGTTTTATACTGCCGGTGGTGCACCGTCGAGGTGGCAATTGGTACTCGCTGTTCTTCCACTTTCAGGAGTCCTACTGCAGATGGGTTCTCTGACAGTCTAGGCAAGGTGTTCAGTTGCTGGACACCCTCTGTCTCTACAGCTGCTATCTTAAATGCCCACTTAAGCCCCTTTGGGTCCTTAAAATACCCACTTCGGAGGTAGTCTATGCCCAAAATGCACGGGGCTTCTGGGCCAGTCACAATGGGGTGTTTCTTCCACTCATTTCCAGTCAGGCTCACATCAGCTTCCACTAAAGTAAAGTCCTGTGATCTCTCTGTCACACCAGCAATAGAAACAGATTCTGCCCCTACATATTTTGATGGGATTAGGGTGCACTGGGCACCAATGTCAACCAAGGCTTCATATTTTCGTGG
This sequence comes from Poecile atricapillus, assembly GCF_030490865.1. Classification (NCBI taxonomy): domain Eukaryota; kingdom Metazoa; phylum Chordata; class Aves; order Passeriformes; family Paridae; genus Poecile; species Poecile atricapillus. Next base: position 97,178,294 of record NC_081289.1, on the reverse strand, counting down.
TTCAGATGTGCCAGGCTAACGAATCCACACAGTCCAAAAGACACGGTTTTCTTTAGCCTCTACCTGGCTAGAGGCAGGGCCCCTCTAAGCCTGGTTATCCTTCTTTCCTTGGGTATATGTTTTGGAGGTTCCTTCAAGGGAATCAGACATGTCATCATCATACTTGTCAGTTTGACTACAGGCTACTGGAGTGGCTTTCTTTTTGGTGGAGTATCCCTCCTGAGTCTTGCTGTCTTCTAATTCACGCACCCGTTGTGCCAGAGCACCAGTAGATTTTCCATCCCATCTTTTCATGTTTTCTCCACAGTCACGTAGGAAAAACCACAGCTCAGCTCGTAGCTTTTTCTCTCTATCTGGGGAATTTCTGCGTTGAGTCCCGGGGCTCTTGGACTGTACTGCCGAGACTGGAAGAAGATCTTCCTTGAGTTTCTTGAAATTCTCTTTCATTTTGTCTTGGAAGTTTTGCATATCTGTTCTCACAGCTGCAATTGTTGCCTGCATGGGGCCATGCACGGTATCTGCATATGTTCGAAGTTTCTTCGCCATATCCAGCACAGTCTCTTCTCGGTCATCCCGCTTCATTGTTGCTAAAGCAGAAGCGTATTCTTGTGGCCCAAGTCGAACAAGTTTTCGCCACATCACAGATGTACATGGCACCAAATCTGGATTTCTAGTACTTAAGTCACTCACGAAGACAATCTCTACTATTGCCATTTCTCTCAAGCGCTGAATCCCTTGTTCTATGGTTTTTCAACGAGTTTGCTGTATATAGAGATCGTCTGCACACAGATATCTTTGTGCCACACTTCTTAGGACCCGTTCCCAGAGACTGTAAGGGTCAGCCCCCCTCATCATTCCTTGGTCGATAACCGGATCGTGTGACAGGGATCCCAGATGCCTCGCTTCAGTGCCATCCAGAACTGTAGCCTCACCTGCAGCATCCCACAGACGGACTAACCAACTAATTATAGATTCATCAGGTCGTCGGGTGTAATCTTTTCTCAGGCCACGAAGGTCCTTCAGGGAGAAAGGTTCACCAGCGCCTTCTGATTTTTGATCAGTTGCTGGTCTTGAGGGTCCTTCCCCCGCATCGCCATTATCATCATCTACTGGCCGATCGGTTTTGGTTTTGAATTTCATACCTCTCGTGGTAGGAGCAACAGACACTGGCTTAGGTTCACTGTCTGGTTTGGCTGCTGGCTTAGGCTCACTGTCTGGTTTGGCTGCTGGCTTAGGCTCACTGTCTGGTTTGGCTGCAGCCTGAGTGACTGGGGTAGCTGCTGATTTATCTGCCTGCCCTACAGTATCTAGCAGCGTGCGATAAGCATACACTAGGGCCCAGCTTATTGCAATGAAATTTTTCTTCTTAGAATCATCACAGCAATTCTTTTTTAGATATTTCCCTACTTCATCTGGGTTCTGAATTTGTTCACGTGAAAATTCCCAGGCTGGGGAATCAGAAAATTCTTCCAGAGTTCGGCCAATTCTCTCCCATTCTCTACTCCACTCAGGATTTTTCACACCTGAGCTTACTTCTGGGACAGGGGTTTCATTGGCTCTTCTGGATATCTTAGCCCTCACTCTAGAGAAGTTACAGGCCGTATAGAGGAAGCTTAACAGCTTCCTCTAACACTCTAACACTGGTATCCTTAACACTCAGGGGAAACTGGATATTTTCAAAGAGGGACATAACAGATTCAAAGGAGAAAAAGGAAAGAAAAGGCTGAAAAGCTTCATCCTCTGCTCTTCCTCTAACAAACTGGGTACAATTACCAATAAACTCTCAAAATGTGCTACTGGGACTGGGAGGCAGGGTCGGGCGAAGAAACCATAAGCCAAACATACTTGACAGAAACTTCAGTAGTTCTATAAACTTCCTACAAATAATTATCACTAAGCTCAGTACAATAACTATTTTAATTTATGCTCCTCTATTGTGAAAGAGGGAAAAGACAAGTATTAAAACTTCAAAAAATTCTAGGGACCAGATTGACATGAAGGCTTCCACCCCGAGAGATATTATGTATCTAAACAACATGGTTACTGACTGCTTTATCTTAACACAGAATAAATACAACCAAAAATACAACCAACAATCAGTACAGGTTTTTCCACTTTCTCTCGCCCCGCCCTGGGCGCCAAAAGCTGTATATGTCTTAGTTTAGGGCAAATTAGGGAGGAAAACTCTGAATGGGGATTTCCCCAGGGAAATGCCCCTCCCCACCAACCTGTCCGGGAAAGGGAAAAAAATTTCTTTGGAGAGGAGTGGAAAAAGCTGTTTATTTAACAGAAAATTGAATAATATTAAATAATAAAACTTCTTGCTGTTCGATGGGATGGCAAATCTAGGAAGAAAAGTCTTTTTTATGTGGTGTAGCTCGGCTCGCTCAGTTTCTTATCAGTCCCTCCAGCGCTGGAAAGTGCCGAGGCCCAGGCCCCGGTGGACCACAGACGTGAGCTCCCGGGGTTTAGCTGGGTGTTCAGTCCAGAGCAGGCTTGCACAGATCCAAGAAAAAGGAAAAAAAACAAAGGTCCGGGGAATTCCTCTGCCTCAGCTAGCTAAAACTAACTAAAAGCCAGGGAGAAGCTCTGTCCCACTGTCTGTCTGTGCTGCAGACAACACAGTCCAGGAGCGAGATGTGTGGGAGTTATATTTTCTTTAACACAAACTGCGGCTTCTTTGTCCCCCTCTCTTGCTCTCAGAGCCAGTCTTAAAGGTACAGAACTTAATATATAACATAAACCAGACGATTGGGGATACCAGTATCATAAAGTCACCCCAGGACACCAAGGCAGAGCCCATCTCTGAGAGAGATATCTCTGCGAGCAGTAACATCTTCTGGGATAACCTATTGAAGAAGGGGAAAAACTGCTGTGCAAAACAGCCAGAAGTGAGAGTATGTGAGAAAAACAGTCACCAAGGCCAGACAAGAAGGAGAGAGGGGAGGTGTTCGAGGCAGTGGACATTCCCCTGCAGCCCTGGAAAAGACCATAGTGAGGCAGGATGTTCCCCCTTAACCCATGAAGGTCCAAGGTGGAGCAGATATCTGCCCACAGCCTATGGAAGACCCTTTTCTGGAGCAAGTGATTACATGAAGGAGGCTGTGAGCGTGTGGAGCACTGGAGCAGGCTCCTGGCAGAACCTGCGGCCCTGTGGAGAGAGGAGCTCACACTGGGGTGGTTTTACTGGCAGGATTTGTGACCCCATGGAGAGCCCAGTCTGGAGCAGGCAGTTCCTGAGGGGTGAACCATGTGGAAGGCAGCCATGCTGGATCAGCTAGTGAGGAACTTCAGCCCTTGGGAAGGACCAACATGGGAAAAGCTTGTGAAGGACTGTTTCCCATGGAAGACATTGTGCACTTCAGCAGGAGAAGAATGTGAGGGGTCCCACCTCTGAGGAGGAGGGAGCATCAGACACAACATGTGATGAACTGACTATAGCCACCATTCCTCATACCCCTGCACCATTGTTAAGGGAGGAAAGAGAGAATCTGGGGGTGAAGTTTAGTTCAGGAAGAAGGGAGGAGAAGGGGAGAGGATGTTTAAGGATTTGGTTTTATGTCCTATGATTCCACTCTGATGTGATTGGTAATAAACTAAAGTAATTTCCCTGAGTTAAGTCTGGTTTGCATCTGACAGTGAGGGTAAGAGTAATTGGTAAGGGATCTCTCCCTGTCCTTAACTTGACCTCCTTTCCTTGCATTTTCTCTCCCCTGTGCAGCTGCGGAGGAGTGATAGAGCAAGTTTGGTGGGCACTTAGCACCTACCCAAGGTCATCACAGCACACCTTCCCATACTATCATGATCAGGGAAGACAATTTTTCTGATCCAAATCTTATTTTATTTTTAAAAAATAAATAGGGGGAAGGATTAGAAACTGTCGAAGTTTGCAGTGGCTTAAGGTCTGTCTGATTTCCTAAATGTCATTTCATAAATGAAACAGTGATTTTTTAGGTTTTTTTTCCTGCTTGAAACCTGATATAACTGAAATATTTATTTGCTTTAAACACTGCCACTAAGGTCATTGCCATCTCTGATGTGACCTATGTATTAGCTAGTGAAAAGAAAATTTGTTTTTTTCTCTGCCTTTCCTGCTCTTTCCAAGACACCATTTCTGTCCTTTAATAAATATATAAATACCCATCTCTGGGTTCTCTTAGAGCTGTAGCTGGAGAAATTACCCATGGTATTTGCACTGATTCTTCAAGGAGCATTGTGGGACTTCCTCGTCAGATGTAGCTAGCTTAGCTAGCCCAGAGCCATTCCTGTGGTGTCTAGCAGATGCAAAAACCCAGGAGGTATGAAAAGTGAGTTTTCTTGGGCCTTGACCCTTTGAGTTTATTTGACTTTAAGCTACTGGAACATCAGTAGGATCCAATGACTTGGAAAGATATCACTGGATCAGTAGCATCCAATGACTTGGAAAGGTTTCTTTCTGGCTCTTTCATACACAGAAATTGCAGCAGTGATTGATCACCTGTCATCTCTTGTTCCTTGCTGCACCCCTCTGCCCTCTAGGAAATCAGGGTTTGCTTGAATAAGCCCATGTAGAAGCAACATCACATTTTCCCGTTTCTGCAGGGAGGCAAAAATCTCAGTACTTTATGCCTGTCTCCTAGCTGTAACAGTGTGAGATCAACAGTAGCAGCAGTAAGAGAAAATAAAATAAGTAAGAAAGAAAACCTAATCTAATAGGGTTTAACTCTGCTTTTGGAGGAGGCATCTCTAGGCGGCAGCTCAGCATTGCTCCAGGGAAATAATTATCTGAATTTCATTGAGAGGAGGTCTAGAAGGAAAACTTGTGAATGAATGATTGCTTCCATTTCAGGATGTGACAGCAATCTTTTGACTGGCTTCTGTGAAGACTCAAATTCTCCTTAATCCTGCAGAATATTAGACAGCAGAACATTTTTCAAATTTGACCCTTTTTCATAGCAGCTTCTTCTGCTTCTATAACTGTTTCTGCTGCATTGCCAGATCTTGCTTCGTACCCTCCATATTTGAAACATTCATCCATTTGTCAGTTCTCAGGATCATGTAAAAGCAGGAATGTTTGACAACTCAAAGAGGCTAATAAAAAATGATTTTCAACCTATGGCATTTTTTCCAAAGTGGTCTCTTTTAAAGACTTCTCCTTGATGTTAATATTTTGAGATTTTCTGCTGTTTTTCCAGAATACAACAGTGCATCCAATATAGGGGATATGTATTGCTATGTGAAACTGATGTTAATGCAATGAAGCAGATATGAGCATCTGGATATTTTGCAGGTTGCAGCTTTTTGGTATCAGGTAGCAAATATCTGTCACAGGAAGGGAAAATGAGAGAGATTTTCTGAGAGGGAAAAAAATGCAGGAAGGAGACAGAAGCACTTTCATTAAATTCCAAACTAACAAAATTTGACATGATTTTTTTTTCTTTTCAGGTTCTTGTTCAGGATATATCTCCTACTTAGCACAGTGTGCCCACATTTGAGATTCCTGGATGTTGCCATAATGTATGTGCCTGTAAATTTTTGAAGGTTCCAGCAAGAGTGGCACCAATTTTTTGGAAAATGAGACCTGGCACCTAGATTCCCCTTTACATACTGATTTTAATGGTGACAGGTACTTCTGATTTTGGGGGTGGAGGATGACAACTGTGTTGAGCACGATGAAACTCTGTTCCTCCTCCTGTTTTGTGCTGATTCTTTATTCATGGTGTAGGATGTTATTCTGCTTAGCATCCACAGCCCAACAATGTCAGACCTTCCATTCTTCTACCTTTTTGTGGGCAAGTCCTGTTCAGTCAGGGGAAAAAGCCTTTTGTAAGAGAGTGAGAAAAGGAATGGTGGGTTAAGCTTGCAGATGTAATTCAAGAGTAATGTGAAGTTTCCATGAAAACCCCCAAAATAGTAACAAGATGGAGTAAGAATAAAATGAAAAATCATGAATTTATATTGATACCATACTACTCACTTGCCTTGCCTTGTTCCCTCCTCTTCCCTTCCTCCATCCCCTTTCTCTCTTCCCCCCCTCCTCTACTACACTGAGGAAACTAAATTATTGGGACTTAATTAGGCTGAGTGCTGCATGGGGAAAGCAGTGAAAGTGCTTCCATCCCCAAAATGCTGCTGAACTAGGAAATTCAATTTATTTATAAGTGTTTCCATCTGTTCAGTGAAGCTAGGGAGGCTAGCAAAAGTTTCAGAATAAAGGTTAAATTTTTTTTTTGTAGTAGCGAGGGGGTGTATGTAGAAATATTTTCACTAAAGGACAGCAACATTTGAAGATTATGCTCGTTGTTTAACATCATGCTTACCTGTGGATACTTGCTAAATGCCTTCTGAAAGAAGTGAAGTCAAAAAGAGGATGAGGAGGGACAGAACTAAACACTATGCTTCTAGCATGTAGCTGTACAAATACCAAAGTCCAGAACTTGGATACTAAATCCAGTCAGTAGTGGATATGCTCTGTTTTTATCATTCTTCTGACATCAGCTCTGGAGCCAGGAACCAGGCAAGCACCAGCCAATACAAGGTGCAGAGTTGGGCCCTGTAGGGCCCTTGTGATCCTAATTGGAGCACAGGCTAAGACCCAGTCAGCTGGAAATTCTCAGGATGGAGGAAACACGTCCAATTTGTTGTGTCCAATGTACACATTGGAATTTCAATTCTTTCTGTCTGTTGCCTAACTTGTTAGGGTAATTATCTAGCAAACAAGCATTTTTTGTTTTGCTCCCACTTTTAGGTAAAATTTGTATTTTCAATTCATATAAAATACTGTAAGGATTTAATTGTGTCTGTAATGGTATATTTCATCAGTGTTTTCAGCTTTAAGCTGACTCAAGAATTGTGCCACATGATGAATAAATTTTCATGTGCTTTTCTCATAATTTTCTTGTTCCATCAGAGGCTGAAAACTCAGCTTCTGCAGTTCACGGAACTAACCTTTGACATACCACAACACACTACATAGAGCAAAACATTTTCCCCTTTCTTGGATGCATTTCTATAGTAACACCACGTGTAAATTGTCCTTCTTACTGCTTTTGATAACTCTTCAGTGTGCTTTGAGCACTTTCTACTGGAGCTAATTTAAGAAAACTTCTTACGCCCAAAGGATGGGAGACAAACTTCCCAAAGGACTGTGGTAGTGAGTGCTAGATGCACAAGGGTGATTAAAGTAACTGATAACTGATGCACAGCAAACTGTATAACATATTGATTTCCTGACACAGAGAACTCATTTAAGAGGTGCAAGTAAGAAACAGGTGAATTAAGCACATACCTGTTTTTATTCAGAATGCATTGACCACAACTGATTCTGACATCGGTGTCTTTCTCTCACAGGCTTCCAGAAATGGTTTGTCTTGTGGAAGACAAAGTGTAACAACACAGTGTATATGTATATGTAACAGGTGACGTAGTGTAAATGGCTTCAGAGAAAAATATGACACACAGAAACTCACTGCTGCTTTATGCCCATTTCTTCAAAAACATCATGGCAAAAACAAACTCCTTCCCCTCCAACCTCCAAAATCCAAATGAACAAAAAAGCACATAAAAAAAACTTATGCCTGGTACCAAATAATTTTACAGTAATAACTTTTATTATGAGAAATACATTATACAGTATAGTTTCAAGTGATTAAATTATGTTTCTGTTTAATACACAAAACAGGTGCTTTCATCTTTGCAGTATATATATGAGCTAAAATGATCCATCATTTACATAGCCAGGATAAAAAAATTTCCAAGTGTACCAATGAACCTTGCCTAAATAAATGTATTTACTATTGACCTATTAATAAAATGTGCATTTCTGGTTATGAATATACAACTGTTAAAAAGATTTATGGGTATTTTCTAACACATATCCCTGGGGAGGCTGCAAAAAGTAATTCTTCCTCAACAAACAGCAAATAAATATTGTTGAAAAGGAAGCAAACTGATATCATATGAGGATAATGTTACCACTTCCTACCTTATGATTAAAAATAAGAATAAATTGTTTCACCTGTAGCTCATAAAGATTGATCTCTTACTGATCTCAATTCTCTATGCATTAGCTATACCAGTTCCCTTCTTCTTCCTGCTGTCAGCACTGATGTTCTCCTGTTCTTCCTCTCTGATGCCAAAATAACACTACTTTTTTTTGTGCAGGTGGCTCTAAACCATCTCTTATAATCCCTTAAATTTCTTCTTCCCTCTTTGTTGTTGGCTGACTAAGAAAGGGTATGAATGGCCTGGGGTAACCAAGCTGATTACCCAACAGATATGTTAAACAGAATGTACTGGTATTAAAATCATGCTATTCTCTACTTCTATGTATACATTAGGGCCTTGTTAGGGTATGAATTCATAGAAATTTCATACCTCTCAGACTCCAGCATCTATCAGATTTTCTCAAAAGATTTGAACAAGATATTCAAAACTTTTGAGGATAAGCACAGTCAGTTACAATCAATATGGTGGCTATGCAAACAAAGCTTATGGGAGGAAAGCTGCAAATCCTTAATGTACTATGTTAAAATGGTATTGATCAGTAGATTATGCTGTATATCATATAGCTGTAGTTGGTGGACCTGTTTTGTCTGTTGGAGTCTTTTTAATGCAGTCTAAATCCAAGTCATTAGCATCTATCTGAGTTTTCTGGCTGGAGTCTAAACTTTACTGTCATTTTCTTCCAAATAAAATTTTTTAGCTTATTCTAGCTTCATAAGATGACTATATATACACAAATTAATTTTTGTTTCTTTGACTCTTCATTTTAGTATTGTTTGGGTATTAATTTCTTTCTAGAAAGTCAGTACAAAATTTTATTTAACTCTGGTGATCTGAGTGCAAGCCATTATTTTTATAGTTTTTTACATAACAGTAAGGTACAACTAATAATATAATTCAAATATTAATACATCTGTGGAATTCCTTAAAAAACTTTATGGTTCTTTCAGTCAACACAAAACCCAGTGCAGAGACTGTCAGTACGAAGCTACAGAAAACAAAACCAATGCCTGAAATCTCTGCATTATGGTCTTCAAATCAAAACAACAGAATGTGTTTCTCCATGAAAAAAAAATTATGCAGTCTTAGATTTGCTTTCAGACTCACAAGAACCTGATCACTCTCTGACTTTAGAGAGAAATAGAGTCTGTGCAGGAATCCATGTAACTGAGATAATGAGAAAGTCTCTACTTTTTATGTCTAGATGGCTTTTCTTTGAAATAAGTTAATAACTTTTTTTTTTTTACTTAAAAATTGTTATTTTGTTGTGCATCTAATCAAGTTACTAATAATTATAAACACCAGTAATTTAGAAATTAATTTGTCAAGTGCAAGTTTACAGTTGTTTTACTATGAATGCCCAATATTGTGTTTGCCATTCACATGTTCTTCATCTCCTAGATTTTACCACATGAAAGAAGATTTAGTAAAATGCTCAGTAATTCCTTAGAAATAGTAAGGTCACTTATGACTTTAACCTGTTTCTCTTATCTGAAGTGAGAAGTGGAATATGAAAACAGGTTTTGTTCAAGCAGCTTGAAGAAGTAGCACAGGTCATGGGCACAAATTAGTGACAATTAGAATGAATGTTTTGTAGTTTCATCTTCCACTGGAAATCACTTTGTGCACTCAAAACAGTTTAGCCTGAAGTGTGTATTTTCTCCTGGACTAGAGTCCAGGGATCTCTCAATCTTTGCTATAGAACAGGCTTTGAAGTCGTTATCTCCACAAATGAACTAGTGCCTTCAGTACTATTTCAGCTGGTTGTTGCCTTTTTTTCCCCCAAGAAAATATTTCACCTTGGTAGCATCAAAATGTATGATTCATACAGAAATGATTGAAGCATTTATGTTTATTTTGAATTCTTTACTCTTCTCCTCTTCCACCTTTTGGGTGTGTGTCTTTTTTTTTTTTCCCTGGGAAATAATGCTTGAAGAAATTGATCTACATTTCAGAAAAGCATCTGTTTCCTCTCAAATTCTGCAACTCAGCAAATGCAGTAAATTACCTGCCTCTATGCAAAACTGAGTAAGGTAAGAATTTGGGCAAGAGCCTGTGAGGGCTTCTGTGATAATGCCTTCTTTCAGTCTAATACTTTCCATTGTATCTAGTGACCAGTGAATCCAATAATTTGAGTCAGTAGATCTCATTAACAGTCTTTGATAATCCTTTGATGGTAGACCTATACTGGCAGTAATTAATATTGGCAGCCTGAGTATTAACATTTGGTTTCCAATGACAGAAAATTCACGTTCAGGTACTCTTAGAAGGTAAATGGTGGCAGTTATGGGGAGTTTCCTAACATTCATGTACTTTTCAGAGTGTTTTTCTGAAAAAGCTGATCTTTTTCAGCTCTGCAAAAATAATTTAGAAATTTGGTACCAAACCTAGAAATACTTCTAGTTGAATCAGGTGTTAGATATCATAATTGCAATATTTCTTATAGCTATGCAGCTCTTCAAGTTTCCAAGACAAAGTAAATCCATTAATAAGGATGAAAATAATATCAGACAAATTCACAGGAGTTGGTTAAAATTTTGGATAAATACTGTTTTTATTTTGCTCAAGATGCAAAGATATTTGCATCTTGATTAGATATTACATCTCCCTTGTAGAGCAGGATATTCATGTGACTTTTTATTAAAAATTTGAGGAAACCTTCCGAAGTTGAAAAATATTCTCAAGTCTCTGAAAAAAAGGCATTGTTAAAGTAATTTGTTTTCTTGAGTTATAGAGCTGATATCAGAATCTGACAGAGTACCCTACTGCAAGGACAAGGATGATGGCATAAAAAGGATGGCATAAACTACCAGTGTCAAACTGCACACTTTCTCTGCACAGGAAACTGGTGCCTTGAATCTTTTAATTTTTTTATCATACTTTTTTACTCTTATTACAGTATTATCTCAGACCCACCCTGAGGTGCTGAATATCTCCACAGTTCTCTAAGGACAGCAGAAGAAAAAAATACTCTTTTGATAAACAGTCCAGCTACCTAGAGCAATTGTGAAATATTTGTTTGGCTGCTCTCTCTCCTGGATCCAGGGCAGTCTAGCTCTTCTGTGATTTGCTTAAAAAGCTTGCCCAGCCTTATGGCAATAAAAGCAATGGCTTTCTCTCAAATAGTATTACAGCTGGTGATTATATTAATTGCTGCAAATTTATAACCCTTACTGTGTTGTTTGGGTCTAATATGCAAACATAAATCCTGAAGAAGTGTACATTTCACTGGATTGTTTAAGGCTCTATCTGATATATATGCTGGTGCATGATAGAATTTTATTTCTGTGACAGTTCAGTCCCAGCAAAAAATAGCATGTGACAATTGACAAGGTCCTTTCTTCTTGCCTACTAGTGACTGTATGTCAAGATAACAATGCATGCAGTGTGCGTAGAGAACAGAATAGGCATTACCAGCAAGCTGTTACAAATGTGTAATATAACAGTTCTGCTCTAAAATCTTTAATGTATTGCACTCAGCACACCAGTCTGCTCTTCTGGGTGTGCTTGAAAAATTTCAGCTCATGGTGCATTATGGATGATGTGCAAATGCATATCTGTCAAATTGCTGAGTAAGTATTGGGGTTGGAGGGAGTGGAAAGAATCATTGCTTGCAACAAACACCAAGCTAAAAAGTTGAGCCTTTACAATTTTCTGTTAACTTCCTGAGCATTCTTATTAGTGTTCATGATTCCTAAGCAATTCACCCTGTTTCAGAGGTGTTTATACTTAATCTTCCCATCTTGGGAGACACTGTTCTCAGAACTGACAGAGAGTGTCCTCATGCCATACAAGTGTACTGATCATAGATATACCTGCAGTCAGCTCAAAAGAAAAAAGTGCTTCTATGAAGCTAATTTACCTTGGAGAAAGGCAGGGCTTGGAGGATAAGGTACTGCCCTGACCTGACACTGCACTGGGCTTCCGAGGGCCCGGGCCACCATTTCCATCAGCACAGTGTTGCACTGCTCCACAGGAGTATAATTTTGTAATACTGCATGCCCTTTTCTGTCATACAAGATAGACCTGGTGCAAGGTTCAACTCATCCTCATAAACCATCCCAGCCACCAGAGGAGGGTGGCTGCAGCCCTTTATTAGTAAACCACTGGTCATTTCCTAAACACTGAATGCTGCTGCATGCTTTCTTATATTTTTTTTAATTTATTTTTTTTTTCCTCACAGTCACCTACATTGAAGGGAAAGGGATATATTTATATAAGTGGAATATATGATATGTCTAATGAGAATAAAAGGTGAGAATTATTGGCACTCATTGTTCATTAAATGTACATTAAATGTCAGGGGGAAATAAATTTAAAACTCTCCATTTCGTATTCTAGAAATGTCACTCTGATTCAGTCCATTTTGAAAGGGTGAAATACTGCTGAAGACATGGAAGTTGTTACTGATTGAAAAATTATGAAAGGGCAGAAACTGGTGTTTCATGTTTTCCAAAGGTAGAAAGGCATCTACTTTTTGTAAAATGAATGCCATTGAGGGTTAAACACAAACACTGTTCCATTTTAGTAGCAATCCATAGCCAAGTGTGATGATTTTTAGGCAGCAGATGTGGGAAGAAGCATGAGAATGATTCTAGAATTATACAGAATTCAACCTGCTGTCCTCTCTGCTGAGACTTTTTTGTTAAATACTTCCAACTATAATGGAAGCAAGAAAGGGTTATTCCTAACATCCAGTCTTGGAAAAATATAGGATGTAGTGGGTTTGTACTTAAGGCACATCATGCTTTGAGGTTAGTTAGAAGTGGAGAAGAGATGAGAGAGATCTGCTCATCTCTTTTCAAGGATAATTTTTGTTCGACTGTACTGCATTTCTGCTCAGCTGATTTGGTTCTGTTCCTGTTTTAAATAGTAATGGTTACAGAACATTGTGAAACTAATAGGTCTGATTTTATTGTCTATGTTTGATGAATGCTGTGGTAAATGATTTGCATAAATAGCTAAAGGAGTACCCTTTATATTTCCTACACTTTTAAAACCTGATTTTATTAATTATGAATAGAAATTTTCAGAGGTATGGGACTTTGGAATTGTCGGCTTTATGGAGAGCAACATGACTGATGAGAAAACTGTTATTTGTTTGTTTGATTGTTTATTTATTTATTTAATTATTCCCTTTTTTTTTTTTCTTCTCACTGGTCAAAGGCATTCATGAGAATGGGTCTGATCATTTGCAAGAGTAGGGAATATACCCCAGAGAAGCACCTGTATTGAATATCCTTTTTTTAGAAAAATTCAACAATCTTAGAGCAGCTCTCTTGGGGAAGATTGCTCAGTGAAGATGCTTGAAGCGTAGGCTTCCTGACAGTGTAAGACTCATTGATTCAGTGCAATTCGGCAGGGTTAAGGAGAAATTTCTTATCTCATAAGGGATCTGATACAATTTCTCAGCTTGACTACTTGCAGTTTCTGTCTGAAATCACTGTTTCTTGGTTGAAATATTGTCTTTGCTTTCTTGATCTGACTCTGTTCCCTCATATAAAAAACCATTAACTGTATTCATATATCTCCTGCTGAGTTAGATCCATTGGAAATAAACCAGTACAGATTTATTTTCCCCCAGAATTCACTTCACAGTATTCTAGAAGGCTGGCTAGTTTGTCTGCTTCTTCTGGTGCACTGCAGAAAATCTGTTTCATCTGTCCTTGGATAGTCACAGCTGGTAGACCATCACCTAATAGGTTAGGAGCAGGTTGGTGAGGCTTCTCCTTGAAGATCAGGGGCTTAACCTTTTTAATTCTGAACCAAGTGAAGGAACATCTTGTCATGCAAATGAAATAAAGGTATTGGTCAACACCACATTTTATTTCCAGATGTTGACAGTTAATTTTCCCTTTCTCCTTTGAACCACAAAAATTTAATCAACTAGTTTATTGAAGTGTAATCACAAGGAAGAAAAACATAAAAAATACAACCTTGTAATAGGAGCAATGACTTCTTTCCTGAAATCCAAATCTGAAAGGTAGGTGATTTATGTGAGGAAAAATATGGTTCTTATAAAATATGAGAGAAGTGCTATAAGAACTCAGGCTGTGGGGGGATCTATTGCTCCTTGCTGGAGCCAAGGGCAAATGTCTATGGACTGTGGTAAGGTTATGATGTCCTCCTGTATATAATGTATATAGTGTTATGTTATCAGTTCAGCTACTGTCATTCCACTTTGTTTTCTACCACCTGACATGACAATTAAGTTCCTATAAGGCAAATTATAAACATTGATATAAATTTATCTATTTCAGTAGAGCTGGACCAATTTGTACTCTCTGGATGGATGACCTTTGGTGCATGGATACGTCCCATTTTGCAAAATTTTATCACTGGCATTTTGGCTCCTGTAACAAATGGACATCTTGGACCTGACCTTTTTCATGAAGCAAAATTCCTAGTATCACCATCAGATTATCTCATTCTCTTTCTAAAATAACTTATAGGCCAACAAAACAAACAATGAAGTTATTAAATGTTAAAAACAAAAAAGGAAGAAAAAATAAATGTCATGTGACTAAACTGTTTGAAATGAATCAAAAATTTATAAATATTTTCAATGTACTTGCAGGTATTTTCATCTAAAACATCTTCTCCCTCACTTTTGGTTCTTTAGAAAAGCATACTACATTTTCTGTATCCACACAAGAACAATGGATGTACTATTTGTTTACTAATCTAAATCTCTTCAGTTTTTCACTGTGCAAAAACACGTATTAGGTATACTTTTATTTCTGTTTTTTATATATAACTTCTCACTCAGCTATGTATACAGGAATCTAGACAAGCTACTAAAAATGGTCTCTGAACTACTTTTTCCTAAAGGTGTACCATAAACTTGACATGATACTAGTAAGGTTCTAATTCTGTATTGTAGGTATGTTGAGTTTAAGAACATTTATGTCTTTGAAAGGAATTTTTCATTGGAGTTTTCAGTTTGGACCTAGAGGAGTTCAGGTGAGCTTCACAGGGCTCTTGATTTTTTCCCTTTTTCAAAAACCATTATGTACAAAATCCAGTTAATTTCAGTGGGGTGGAACACAGTGAATAAGAAGGTGGTTTCACACATCATGATTTTATACATATAAAACAATGGCTATGAACTTCCTGTGCACCAATGGATGATACAGGCTGTTACCTCAGATACTTTGGAAATGCTGAAGTGGATCAGATTTTTTTTCCAGCATCTTTCACTGTTGTTTTACCTTCCTCCCACTCACACTTGTTGCCAGGAAAAAATCCCTTTTGTAGAATCACTGAATCATTAAGGTTGGAAGAGACCTCTAGGATCAGCAGACCACAATTAACCCAGAACGACCATATGGAAGTGGTGGATTCAGAGGTTAAAAAATAGATTACTCCAGGTGTTAGGTACTGTTCATTCAAAGAAAAATGTAAAAAATTCCAGACAATCTCAAAATTGTTACCATAAGTGGGAGCAGGACTTCATTCAGAGAGACAGTTGTACAGTTTGACCTGCTGATAAGCAAACGTTTCTAGTCCCCTCTCCTTTATAAGTCAATGGTCTCAAAAGTTGTCATTAAGACTGCTCAGTTCTTTGGAACGGAACAAAACAAGTGTGTCTTTTTGCCAGCCAGTAGCAGTTGTTACTTGATTCAACAGTGAGATTTCTCTCTCAATCAACTTATTCCCAGTTATGACTCTTTGAATACAAAACTGCATTTTCAGTGGTCATTCAAACACACGACTTTGACAAACAAGAACAAAGCTGATTCCTTTATATCTTACAAAGGAGAAAGTGAAAAATATTGAACAAGTCTTCCTACACATCCCCTCTGGCAACATGTGGGTATTAATTTATCAGTGAGTGTCTCATGTGCTGCAAAGGTGAGCTCATTGTCACTGCCTCTTTCTGACTGAGCTGGATGCAAGATGGAGTAAAAGTGGGAATGATTGAAACATCTGATTTGTTGAGATATACAGGCAATTTTGTCAAAGGAGATGCTATCTGTGTTTGAGCCTGTACATCACAAACTGCTATTACATTTTTCAAAACACATGAAATACTTGGTTTCACCGATTTAGGTCACTGTACTTTATTAATTAGTTAAGGTGGAAGTTTCATGCATTTCTGTGTCTTAAGATACAAGAGGTTAACATTCAGGAGAGAACTGGGAGCCAACAGCTCTATACATTACTATGTAGCTAGAGCAAGGACTCCAAAAACAAGCCATGAGTGATTGTGATGGGATTCTGAATCAACAAGACTTCATTTAAAAATTCTGTTGTCTACTAAGATTATAAAAATACTTGTACAGAAAAGGACATCTATTAGCCACTCTCCTGTCATCTGTCTAATAACCTTTTTCATAAGACCTGAGCACCCCATTATATTTGGAAGTTTTATAGTGGAAAAAGAAAAAAATAATCCATAGGTCTTCAAGTTTTGGTAAATTCATTCAGTTCTGGAGAATCTGTGCATCTTCTCAGTTTAATTTTATGGATTACACTTAGTGTAAAGGCAAACAATCACTTACCAACATATCTATACAAATAAATAAGCAAGTAGTTCTTTCCTTCTCTTACTGGATTCCATATTTATAGTGTGTTGTATTGCAGAGCAAACTCTGACTGCTTCTTCAATTGGGTAGATCTGAAGGGATTGTCTGGGAATTGAGAGAAATGCTCTCCACATCCCCAGGCATGCCTGGTCCTATCACTGAGCTCATGCAAACAGAAAAGGTATTGGACTTTTCATCTAAATTTTCACAGCCTCTATGCTCTGGGACCAAGATGACAAACAAAATTCTGTAATCTGCTTCATGCTCTGTCTGTGTGGTAGTAGTCTGTGCTGTTGCACTTTGCCTGTGTGCAAAGGGAAAGGTACATAAATCAGTGCAATGGGCTTGCATCAGTCCTGGGTATAAATCAGTGATCACAGAACCATAGAATTGCTTAGATTGGGAAAGACCTGTAAGATCAAGAAGTCCAGCTGTACATACAACATTGACTGATCATACAACAAGGTTCAGCTTTGGCTGAGGAACAGTCATGAAAGATAATAGAGACTGTAAACTCACTTTTGGGCCAGGGAGGTTTCAGGACTGTTTATAATCTCATTTTGATGCCTTTCTGGTTTTGCTGAGTATCACGGGGATGCTAATTATGCAGGTGGAAAGGGAACATAACCCTGAATTAGGCCCTAGTGGTCTTTTCTCAGTTTTTCCTCCGCAATACTAGCTCCTTTGGAGGCAGAGACAAGACATGGGATAAATTGTCTCCAGATAAATTTGGTATCTCTGCAATCTGGTGATTGAATTAGTGTGAGAGAATTATATATGCTGAAGCAATACACTTTCGATATTCTTATAATGTTCTTGTGATAATATTCTGTCCTTGAAGTTGCAGCTCATTTTTAATAGAGCTTCACTGCAAGGTTAGGTAATTTATTTGCTGATGTTTGGTTCTTCTGTTCTATCATATCTTTATTCAGAATTTTAAAATCTAAAACTTTAAAATGCATGCTGATTGACTTGGTGGGTATCCAGATCCAGAAGAAGGCACATTTAATTCTGAGGAAATTTAATTTCTAATATTTGTGCAAAGCTAAGAGTATGCTCTGCTGAACTGAGTTTATCAATGTCTGATTATGCCAGCTTCACTCTGCCAGTCTCCTAAACAGTTTAATCATTAGGAGAGCACCTCTACATTTTCTGGTCATTCAGAGTTTGTGAACACTTCCTTAATATTTCAGGATCTTTTGGTGTAAGAATAACTATGGACACAAGTAGCAGAATCAGACTCAGATTTATTGATATTCCTATTTTGTATAGATAGTGATGAAATCATCAGTAAGAGCTCTGATGATGGTTGCATTAGGTCTTTTCTAGTACCAGTGTGTAATGTCTTATTGTCTGAGTTTACGTAATTGGTGTAAAGATGGAGGATCCAAGTTTCTTCCTCAGCAAAGACACTGCTTGCTAATGGTCATAATTTCAGAATTATTAGAGGAAAATTAATCTAAATCTAATAGAAAAAAGGCTACAGTCAGTGTAGACTCTTAAATAGAAACAGTACCACTGATTTCTAATTGTTGGGAATTGTACAGTTTTCTGTTATTTTAAAGGCAGCATACTAACTGTGGTTTTAGCATCTGTGTTATTGAAGAAAAATATGAATCTTAATGTGAACTGGGAGCATAGAAAGGGGTTCTTTATAGTTCATCTGTCATTTCCCTAGTCTTTTACTTGTTAGCAACAAAAATTGAACATGAAAATCTTCAAAACGTGTAAGTGGTCACTGCTGGGTCCCTGAACAGGTGCTAGATATGAGGTCAATGGTTTTAAGGAGGACAAGGGAGCATTCTGCTTCATTTTGAGATAACCTGGCAATAGATCAGCTACAAACAGTTTTAAGTTGGTTAATCTTGTCTTTAAAATGAAGATCAACTTTAAGGAAAAAAAAAGAAAAGCTATAAGCTAGTGAGAGTAAGTAGAGATTTTGGTTTTGGGGAATTTTTTGGGTTTTTTGTGTGTGAGGGGTTGAGGTTATTACTGGTTATCAAATACCTCTCTTGCATTTCAGCAGATAACAACCAAACAAAATGTAAAGCCAAGAAACAGCAAAAACAACAACAAAATGCAAACCCTCAGTACACTTATTGATTTAACTTGATTTAACACAGTCAAGGCTACATTACTTTGAGATTTATGTATCAACTTTCTTTAATTGCTCATGCCAGTATAAAGCAGTGAATGAACCATGTCTTGTAGATGGGAGGTAGAAGAGGAAGGAGGAGGGAAGGGAAGGGGAAGGGAAGAGACTGTGGTAACAGCAAAAATGAACTGACTCCAATGCCATCTCTAAGAAAGCTCTTCCTCTCCTGTGACTTGCATGGGGTAAGCTGC
The DNA here is from genome assembly GCF_030490865.1 of Poecile atricapillus. Classification (NCBI taxonomy): domain Eukaryota; kingdom Metazoa; phylum Chordata; class Aves; order Passeriformes; family Paridae; genus Poecile; species Poecile atricapillus. Next base: position 97,159,437 of record NC_081289.1, on the reverse strand, counting down.
CACAAAGATACCCCTTTTTATCTCTCCTTGGTAGTGAGAGACATTCAAAGTAAAAGACTTCACTTCCTGCAAGGAAAAGCTTGCTTCAGGTACTTTCCTTTTCTCTAACATCAAGAAACATCAAATTTAAATGTGATCCCGTTTGGCAGCAATGAAGTTGAAGGGCAAGCTTCTGTCAGATAAAAGAAGGACATTCAGAATGATATGGGTCAGGCCAAAACCAGCTGTCTAATTTCTCTCTGTCAGTGATAGACAGCCTTGATGTGAATTAACTTTCTTGTCTGGCTTTCTGTCTTTGCTGCTAGGTGGTATAATGGGATGCTGGCACTTGGGATAAGGGCTGATTTCCTTATATGTCTGAGCACATCACAGATATTTTTATGGTGTGCTGGCTTTGAGCAAAGCTCCTGTAAAATGAATATCACTTTATTTTCACCCTTTCCTTTGTCTTTTCTAGTGGTGATCTCAAGTGGGTTCTCTCTAATTCCTTACAGAAGCATAAAATTGGCCTTGCGATCTTTTTGGAGTTTTTGTTTTTGCTGTGTTTTCTTCGTAGTGAAAATGTACATTTTGCTGTTGCGCTGCATCACACTACTCTAGGTGCCTTAGCATTTGTGACCCTGTGAGATGTCCCTTTGCAGTTCCAGAGCACACCCTTTTGCTTTGCAGTCTTTAATCCACACACCCACAGGATTCCTGGTAGTGCTTTCAACCTGTTGCTCAGCTGCTATCTTCCCAGGATCATACTCTTCTGAACCTTCCTAACTGTTGTTTCTTGTGGATAGTGATTGCTAGTGATGTTTAAATCATCCTACTCTTTCCCTGCCTTTTTATCTTCTTTCATGATTCTGTTTCATAATTGTACACTACATCTCCTTTACCCTTTACCTCATAAATTTTAGTCTATAAATTCGTATTGGAAAATGTACTGCCTAGTAGGTAGGAAATGGATCATGTCAGTTTCCAGTAAATATTATCTAATAGTTAGAGGCCTACCTTATTACCTATAAGGTAGACAATATTTAATAATGCTAATATCAGCAGTAGTAGTGCCAGAAACTACCAGCTGGGGCATTGTGTTACTCGCAGTGAAAACTGTAATGGTACTAGGAAGGAATCAACAAAGGTTAATTTTCATTATTTTCTTCATTCTTATCCCCTCCTTTAATGGAGAGGAGGATGCTTTTCACAGTATATCACTGCTGGTTTCTAAGCAGGAGGCCACTGTGTGGAAATCCTGATTTTTTCCCTTCCCCCTCCCCCTCCCTCTCCCCCTCCCCTTTTTTCCTGCCCCCTTCCCCCCTGGACCAAGCCGAACTCTTTGTGTTTCTGAAACACCCACTAAGTATCAGCAGTCAGATTTCCCCGCCTCTGATAGGTAAAAATTCCATAGGTGAGCCTGAACAAAAGGAAGGACACTTAACCTCAACAGTTTTCTATTATTGTTTTGGGGTTCTTTTAATCCCTGAGGTAGCTTTGAAGTTGATGTATGCACCCTCCTCATCTAGTACTTCATCTTGCCCTGTGACAGCTGGTAAATCTGTGGAAAGTGGAATTCACCTGCACAAGTTAATTCTTATTTAGTCTGCCGCCCTTACAAAGGCATCATATCAAATTTCAGAAAACGGACTTCCTACTGTTTTCCACTTGGAAAATCATTAAAATTACGTTTTGTTAATATTAAGTTAACTCTTAAAAGTCTCTTCAAGGCTGCAAAACCTCTGCAGACAAGCTTCAGATTAAATAATCCTTCAAATTAAATTAAATTCCTTCTTTGCAATTTTTGAGTTCGAAGTTACTGTAAATAATTTGTTTTATTTAGCTGGCAAAGAAGATTGAAAATGGAAATGTACTTTACAGACAAACCATTTTGGACAGGTACACACCTGAAAACAGCTGTAAAAGATACGCTTGATTATATTTTTCATTTTGACCTTGAAAGAGTTTGAAGTGACCTGAAGTGAGGCCTCTGGCAGAAGGGTGCTGTCAATTTTCACAGTAGCCCTTGAACACATGGTGATGCCCAGCAGCCATCTGGTAGGGTGTCAGAAATTAACGCCTGCTCCATCTTCATCTCCTGACATCAACAGCCACAGGCAGGTGTTAGTTCATTCTGCTGGTGACTGTGGTCTGAATAAACACAGCAATGGAGGGGTAAGCTCTGAGGGTGAAAGGCAGAGCCCCAAAGGGACCTGCCTGCCCATGGGGTTCTGTTGCAGCTGAAGACACTAGGGATGAAAACCAGAAGGTTGTGACAAATGGACACTGGATTTAGAGGTCCGTCAGTTCCTGAACATGAATTTTGCTTTTCCACTATTTGCCCTGAAAATACTATTTTAAAATCTCATCCCGTTTTCCACTCACTAGCAAGAAAGTGCTCTAGCAGATCTAATTTCATGTTTGCTGTGGGTGACTGTTAAATTGGCTTTTTGTCATCTCCTTGGTATAAATAATACAAAGGCCTCTTGCTGTCAATAAGAGATTTCATTTGTTGATATAAGGAGAAAACTGTGCTGTCTGTAATATTTTTTCTTACCTTAAATTAGCTGTTTAAATAAAATTGTCGACTTGAAAGAATCCAGTAATACAAGAAGAGAAAATGAGTGTTACTGTTACAGTAATGGCTATTACTGTTACAAATTTATTGGTCCGGAATACAATAAAAGCCACAATTGATTGCATAAAATCATCCAAAGAATGGTTAATACATTAAAGTATGAATATTTTATGCAGGTCATTAACACTGATAGTTTACCTTAAAATAACTTTGAACTGGCTTGATTTTGATTAGTTTCTAATGGAGCTTGAATCATCTAGATGTTAAGCTTCCCTATGTGGCTGCCAGGTTGTTGAGGTATTATCAGATGGATAATTATTCTTCCATCACTCTTATAAACTTGAGACATGCTCAAATGAAAGAATAACTGTGCCCATGCCACATTTTTTTCCTAGGGTTCTTTCTTAGTACTGCTTTAAAAATATAAAAGATAGGCAAGTCTATGATGTCCCCAACAATCAACCTTGGAGCTTGCCTAACCCTGAGAGCACAGAAGTTTTCCATATTTCTAACATTTCGGCTGTGACATTGAATTGTTTTCTTCTTATACTATGCAAAATCAATGTGGAAAACACACTGTTCTGGTCCTTTTTGATTTTTTTTTTAATTTTATTTTTTTTTACATAGATTTATGTGTTCAATTAATTTGGATTTGTTTTCCTGACCTCTGCTCTCTATGTTGAAATTGTTTGTCTTGCAGGATGGCCTTTCTTACAGAATCTAGAATCCAAGCCAGTCCTACAAGGTGCTCATTTATGTTTTGGGAATAGAGTAACAGAGGGATTATCCTTAGCAGACTCTGGGAGAAAGGAAAATATGTTGGATGGGAGACTTGCAGTCCTGTACAGAAACCTCCTAGATATTCATGATATGCTCTAAGTTTGTTTGCTTTTCATGTTATTTGATACTTTTATGGTAGGAAAATGTGGGTTAAAAAAATAAGTTATCAACTGTAATTTTCTAGTGAAGAGAACATGGAAAATTCAGTGCTATAAGGAAGTTTTAAACACATGAGTTGAGTTAGGGATATTCTTACAAGGACATAATTCCAGTTTAAATGAAAATAATGTCCTGAATTCGAAGAAACAAAAAGAAAAGTGGAAGAAGCCAGGAGAGAGACATTGACAAAGTGAGGTCTGACTGACAAAACAGCACCAGTCATCACAGATAATCTTCTATTAGAGCCTGTGAGGAAAATTTTCTGCCATGTCCCTGGATATATTTCTTTCTACAGGAGTGGAATGTTTAAAATATTAAATTAGGTATGCAATAGTAAAATGTGCAATGAATTTGTTTACAAGAGGGAACAGTAAGTAGAGATTAATAGAAGATACAGAATTAGAAAATGTGTTTGGTTGTTGGTTAGCAAGAGCTATACATACTTCTTCATGAAATGGTAAATTATTATAACTAATATCAGATATTCAGTGAGAGCTAGGTATTTTGTTTTATTCCAGGAGCTCCTAAACCCCTGATTGCCTATATAGCATGTTATGTAATCTCAAAGAATATGGACAAATCCATTTTCCCACCAAGACTTCAGTTTCCAAACAGAAAAGAAGGAAGGAGAAATAACATTCTTAAGTAATTTCTTTTTAAAGTACTTCCATTTGATTAGCATGAACTGGATTGATGCATTAGAAGAATTCATTTGTTCAGTTGCACAGCTAGGCAGGCTGTTCTGGAACTGAAAAATTCAGCCTAGGGATTTTGGATCCCAAAACAGTGAGTTAATTCTATCTGACTTTTAGCCTTCAAGAAGATTTTGTCCTTCAGCATTATCTCACTGTTGAAAGGTTAAGAAAAAGTTACATTTTCTTAGCAAGGTCCCCAGAAGCTATCTCTGTAGGCTACATTTCACAGTAGTCATTTCTCTTAAGCAGCCTAAGTCTAAGAAGCTATTTTTTAATAATTTCTTGTATGTTACTCCCTTTTGCAAAAGCCTCTCTTTCACCCCCAGGGTGTCTTTTCAGGACTCCACGTTGTGTTTGCCTTTTTTCCCACCATTTTGCACAGTGAAGGACAGGGTACCTAGCTAACACTAGGTGGTATTGGAGTCCTTTTATTCTCATGAGTGCTTTGAAATATATTGCTATCACCATGTCTCATTCATGTATAACCAATTTAAGAATAGCCGTATGACCTAAAATTATTTATCATCTCTCTTTGAAGAATACAGTTTTTTGCTCAGTCTAAAGTACTTCGCCAACTCTTTCAGCATGCATCAGCCTCCTTGAAAACTCAACAAACAGCTCTAAAACCCTGATAGTCATTTTAGATATGAGAGCATTGTTAGGATAACAATGAAGACAGAGAAGAAATAGATGGAAGATTAGATGGAGAGAATGTAACACTTGAATTTGGCTATACTTTAAGTTAATGAGGGGGGAGAGCTACTGAAGCATAAAAGAATAGTTCAAAAGTTGTTGCTATTTGATAGATGTATTCTCTCTAAGTTATCTGCAGATGGCTTCAGAAATATTTCCTCCAACTGTTGTTGAGGGATAAAATACAGGATCAGGCTGGGAAACCATAGGTTAAACATTCAGAAAGCTGCCTTTGTTTGATCTTCATTTTGTTTACCAGGGTGCATGGCAGAGTGAGATCTTTGAGAGCCTGTTTGATGTTTGGTTTCAATGAAGAAGCAGGTGATCGTGACTTACATTAAGAATTGAACATCGTGGGTTACTTCAGTAGGCTATCATGACGAAACTTCAACATGACTGACATTCTCATTGTGCTTGAGAGTGATAGGTGGGTGGCATCCTGAAACAACTGTTCTTTGTGCTGTTAACATGATACCTTCTAATTGATATATAATTTCTTTCTCCAAAAGCAATCCATGAAATGATATGAATTAATAAAAATCTGTTCAGAAGTAGCTGTTATTTTAGAAAACTTTGATTTCTTCCACATAGTGGCATCTGAATAACATATTCCAACATAATAACTCCTCCTTCTTCAAGCATTTCAAATATCTGAAAAGCAGAAGAAAAAAAATGTGTGCAAGAGCTTTTAAGTTACGGGTTCAGTTTCACATGTGAAAAGTGTGAGAGACAATAAAGAGAGTGAAAAGATGTTTTATATATCTGAACATGATTCCTAAATCCTGAGACACTCCCCATTACCATCACAGTGATTAGATTTTCTGTGTTAAACTTTCTTTTATTGATTTGTATCACACTGATTTGCGTTACAATGTGTAGTGATAAAACTGGAGAAGTAATACTGAAGTGACTGGCATTCTGTATAAAAGTACAGTGAAAAAATGTTGGAAATTTGCTAAACATGCATTGCTATTATATGTCCTCTGTTTATCACATCATTTTGTCAATGAAGTTATATTTCCTGTACATAAATTGTCATGTTTGTCATGAACATGCAATTTTCATGTCCACAAATTTTTCTTGCTTGTATAGATTCTTATGGAATATTTACTTTTTTCCTTTTCAACTTTTTTCATTTTTTTCCAATCTGAGTGACAATTCAATTAAATCTCTTTCCTCCTCTGGCTTTTTGAGAAATCTCTATATTCCACCATGAATAAAGGGGACACACTATTCATCTGCTAATGTTCTTGGGAATAATCCTCTACCCTGAACTGTTGCTTAAACCAGATATTTTACAAAGATCTGACACAAAAAATCAGTGAATGAATGACCATGGGCATATGAGCTAATGTGCACACTCTGGACAGAAAAAGCACCTATCACCTCTACAACCCTCTAACTCTTCCGTTCTCACTCATTTTAAGATTTTTGTTATTATTTTTCTTTTCCAACAAAATTCTGGCTTCCCTGTTTTTCAGTAGGGATTCCCTTCCATTGAAGATTTCCACTCTCTGGTTTCTTTGGCAAGTTTCTGTTATAACTTGGAAAATCTCTAATGTCCCTCTGTGAAAACCTGTTGGGGGTTCACCCAACCTCCAACAAAACCTTTGCATGGAGCCAACCATTCCATTCTGCTTCTTTAACACAGACTGGTTTACACCACAGCATTTGACCTGACAGTTTATCGAAATATGGATTTTCCTTTCTTTGTCTGCTCATAAGAAAGGCTGTCTTCTTTCAGCATGAGAAATGTAGAATCACAGTAAGAATCTAGACTTCTTCTGAGATAAATGGTTAGGGTTGTCCTATTGTAGCTCTGGATGCTTCTATAACCTGATTATTTAAAGCTGTTTTCAAAAAGCTAGTTACTGCATTTCCAAAACGTGAATCAGGCATGTGTATCTTGCTGGGACCCTGACTGATTACAGCAGTAGGCTAGAGGGCTGAGGATGTCTGCAGCTTGATCTCAACATTACATTTGCATCTTTTATTTTTAGGGAACTGTAAAATTGGAGCACCATACCAATTTATGTTGTGGAATCTCTAGTCACCTATTATAATAAGCCATCAAGAATTGGCTTGATAAGTCAGGAGAGGAGAGGATTCTGAGGGGTGAGAGAGGTGTAAGCATTCAGAGCTCCTTAGGTTTGCATTGGCTATTTTTGCATTGTACAAGATAAGCTCATTTATGTGTAAATAAACAGTGTCAGGACATTGAAAGTAAGTGGACATAAATAAATCAGACTGAAAAAAACAGATTTAACAAATTCCACAAGATGTGTCAGGAATGATATGAGTTCCCCCAAAGTTTCTTTTAAAGTACCCTTCCTTTAACTTGAAGGCCTATCAAAATAACCTAAATATTTTTCAGCCATGTGAGTTTCTCTTTTGTTTTATTCATGGAATTCATAAAAGCTTGTAATTCTTGTGCTAGAAAAGCTTTTTTCTCAAATAAATTATCTAGTCCATGACTGCTTTTTTCCTTGATTTAATTTTCTTAGGATAAAATTGCTGAACAAAGAGACACAAGACTCAACAATTTATAATTTTGCGTATTCTTCTTTGCAAAGATATCTTTTGGTGAAAATTAAAATGTTTTCTCATGTCAAAATCTGCTTCTAGATTTATATGAAATGTGGAAGTAGAAGATGAATGGCTCTTCCTTGCTTGCACTCTCATATACTAGTTTCTTTTTTTTTACTCTTCAGAAAAAAGTCATGAAACAATTTCTTGTACTAGTGTAACTACTATTCATAGCCCAATTTAATTTGAAAGGGTTTTCTTCATTCCAAGAGAACAAAGCAAGGAAACAAATACAAGTTGAAAGGAAAGTGGAGAAGGCTTAAATTAGGAGGTGGATTTATTACATTTTTACAGAGCAAATGTCTACACAGGTCTTATTCAAGTAAAGAGCTCTTATACTGATTTGTGTGATTTTCACAGTCTCTCATTATTATTTTCTGTCTTATGTATTTATGATACTAGAAGGCCACAGTGGCCAAGCAATTTAAAAATACAAGGTCTGCCAAGAAGTGCTTCCAGAAACATATCACCTTGAAGCTACACTTATTATACCCTCTAATCTTTAATTTGTTATGTAGGAAGGGCTTTGTTTGACAAAACCCAGATTTTTTAGCACCCTGAGAGTTATCGCTAATCTTTTATGAAAGAAATATGCTCATATTTTTAGAGAAAATGAAAATTTTCCTCCTGTCAGACCTGAGAACCTGAGCACACTGCAAGCACGCCTTCAGAACAGCCCCACAAGTTATTTTCCAGTCTGAAATGAGAGGTAGGATGTGTAATAATGTTTACATATATAATTTACTAAAATTTGTTTTCTTTTCATCTGAACTATATTCTTGTGTTTTCCTATCTCATGGTCAACTCATTTTAACACATACCGAAGAACTTTTTTTTTAGGTTGCAATTTTCTCTTTTTTTTTTTTTTCTCTTGTAAATGCCATTTGTGCCATATCCTACTGTAATTTAAAATTTTGTTATATTTCAGTAATGCTAATGAGAAAAATGTTATGTCAAAACTGCTGTGGATTCTACTGTGGATTTTTCCTTGGAAAACTGTGAGGATTATGACTACTACCAGTGGAATCTAAAATAATAAGCAATCGTTCCTTAGGTTTTTTTTCCCCTCCCAGAAAGATGTAATGTCAAAAAATGGGAGTTCATTGAACTGTTAGAGGAAAAGGTTTATTTCTGTGTATGTTCTTCCATGGTAATGTCTTGTAAAATTTTGAATTTTAATTTCAGTGGATGATAAATAAAATTTAATTCCTATCCTGTGTCTGTACTTTGTCCTGACCAAAGTGCTTGAAAAATAAATGAGTGTGCTTTAAAAGTTGTTATTAAATTTAGGCATAAAGATTTTTTTTTTAAAAAAATTAGGAAATAGAGATTTTTAAACCTTTTATTTTTTTTATTTTACTTTGTAAATAGGCATAAAATTTTGCAGGTTCAGAACTTTTTCATCTTGATGCATTTTTATGTCAGACTCCATCAAATGCAGAATGAATATATTACTTTTCTGTGTGAATCCTTCCAGTACACGTTTTGAAGAAAATATGTACAGCCCAAGAATAGGAAACATTGCCTGAGGTAGCACATTTCAATGAACATTTTCCAGAGGTTGAAAAATCCATTGTTGATTTTTTTTTTTTTAATTAACTAATTTTTTCAGAAACTTACAATTTATGTATATCTGAATGTGTCTGTGGAGTGTCTAAAAATATTTTAAATAATTATATATTTCTGAATCTCAAACTGAGTATGGAAAATTTTTTGTTATCCTCAGCTTTTAGGTGGGATTTTCACTCACCGGAAATTCTGTGTTTGCAGTAAGAAAAGCATGATGTTGACAATGGTAGATACTTTTCAGTTATTAGTGTTGTGAAAAAGGTTTTGGGAACTCTTCTCTTTGGTCTACCTTTCTGTCCAGAAAACCAAGTTATCTTTTACCCAATTTACATACTCATCATCGAGAACCACAGTGCGTGATCAGGCTCTTAATGGCTGAATCTGTATTGTGTCGCTTTTATTAACTGGAGTGTCCAGGTTATGCCACTTCTTTTTCATCCAGATTTTAAAATGTAAAACTTGCCTGTCCTGGATGAAGCTACCAAGGGGGAGAATCTTGCTAAGGAAATCTGTTCCAGGACCAGACATTGCTCTTTGTCCCATCTTCCATTTACCCACTGCCTATTCATGCTCAGCTTAAATTGCTCTTTTTTTTTTTTTTAATGGCTGATATCATATGCCTTTTGCTTTAATTTGGACTGTTTAATTAGACCTTCTCCAATGTCATAATCACTTAACAAACCACTGGTGTCACTCAGATATGAACATACTGTATTAAGATTGGATTAATAATTCTGGTTCAAATGGAATAAAGCAGAGCTTTTGGTATCTATTTTATGGGGTAATACTTGACATATGAACCTTGCAGTCTAATTTATTATTTGTTAATTTTTTGCTATAAGTTAATACATTGCACTTCAGGTCTACTTTAAAGGTGGTACCTTATGAGATCAACAGTTCCAGCCTTCTCATCTATGTTGTGTGTTTGATTGAATTTCAGTCTCATTTTCCACCCCCTGGATTTTCGTGACCTGATATATATAATGGGGTCAGTGAAGTTATTGTTAGTCCAGGAACACAGCATACCTTGACTGAGTGCAGCAGTTGGTCCTGCAGAATTGCAATCTCCAAACTCATTCACAACAACTAGATGAGACTGTGTCATACACCACAAGTAACTGTATAGAAATTCACATAGTTAGTGTGAAGCACACCATATTTTCATAGGTAGTGGCTCGTGTAGTCTTGAGGGAACCAATCCAAAAAAACACCTACTTTTTCATATAGACTATGGATGCATAACTGGACCAAATTAGACTGTTCATACCCTTGGTTACTGGTAATATTTATGTGATGGGTTCTGCACTTACTCCTTTGTTAACTCTTGTAATAAATCCCTTCTTCTTTATACTGGAGACACATCATGGAGGGCAATGAACAGATGGAAGACTGTGATTAACCACTGATCTCATAGGCAGGTTTCTGTAAATTGGTGAGGAAGTCTCTACCAGCATCACACTGCATTCTTTGTAAATACATGAGACGATAATTACAAATATATACGCACATGCACATACTTAAAGTACAGAGATCAGTGTTTGCAGGACAGCAATATGGTACTTAGTTTTCTAAGTATTTTGCAAGAATATCTGATAACTTTTATTAATTGCCATCTTTGTTTCCCATGCTGGAATACAGCCCTTTGTAGGAGTGCCCATTATACCCAATTACAGTATTTTTCCATCTCTTCAGTTGTCAGTTTAGTTTCTTCTCTACATTAAACATGAAAACTTTCTACTTTAGCTAATATCAGCAGTCATATTTATACACAAATTTTATCCTCATGATGCTGTTCCCCTTCCCTTCCCTTCCCTTCCCTTCCCTTCCCTTCCCTTCCCTTCCCTTCCCTTCCCTTCCCTTCCCTTCCCTTCCCTTCCCTTCCCTTCCCTTCCCTTCCCTTCCCTTCCCTTCCCTTCCCTTCCCTTCCCTTCCCTTCCCTTCCCTTCCCTTCCCTTCCCTCCCCTCCCCTCCCCTCCCCTCCCCTCCCCTCCCCTCCCCTCCCCTCCCCTCCCCTCCCCTCCCCTCCCCTCCCCTCCCCTCCCCTCTCCATATTTACTATCCTCTCTCAAACCTTCATATTTGCATACTTGTCAATAGCTAATCTTAACCTTTTACTGCTTAGGTTCAGACATCACTGACATGTTTTCCTCTCTGTTCCAAACTTTCCACCTTCCTGATATCTCCCCTTTTATTGCACAACTGTTAAAAACAACATGACTGAAACCAACATTTTTATTGCTAGTTTGGCTGTTACTTTTTAAGGTGGTGGTCTTTAAAGGAGCATCCTTTAAAACATGGCAAAAAGACCAACCAAATCATTCAGATTATTATTGTCTAGGTTTGACTGCTGATGCCATTATTTTTTAGGTCACTCAAGGTCACCTACAACTATAACTTAAGTTCAAAGTGTTTCTCTTTATTGATTTTTCTTTCTGTCTCGCTAATACTACACAAAAGATTTCATTTCTGGTCTATATTTTGCTATTTGGTCTTGCAACACAAAAACCACCCAAACCCATGGCATCAGAGTTGCAGTATAGATGCAACACATTCATACCGGTGCACAAATGAAAAAGCAATACTAAATTATTCTTTATCCTGATGAAAATTGCATGTCTCCACATGCTGCCATTAAATTCTGTGCAGTCACACAGAGGATGTGGTATACATGCCGTGTGCATTCAGACACATACTGTAGAGCTAACTGCGTCTCAAATGCATCATTACATACAGTGCACAGTCTTCACCTGCTTAACTGGGGTCGTGCTCAGAACAGAAACAAACTGAAGCCAGCTGTCTGCCTGTTTTTTCTGTAAGAAATTATTTTCTCATTCCCCAAGCTTGCAGTAATGATGGTAAGGTCGCTTGAAAATAGTTTTTAAAAAAAAAATTTAAAATTAGCACCAAATTTTCAAACTAAACCCAGGTAATACTCAGAGAGAATATATAATTTTTCATGTAAGGAGTAAGAAAAATATGAAAGTATGTGGTCAAAAATATGCCAGTGAAATCTTAAAATGTACTAGGGCTGGAGTATATTTGTAGAATATATATCTAGGATGGTCTGTATAGAGTTTATATATATTCTGTATTGTTATTTGAATGATTATTTGAATGGCCTATTGCTTAACTGATGTCACAGCAATCAGAATGCAAAAAGACACCTTTAACAGAACAAAACCCCCAGGCATAACTTCCTTGTCATATCCTTTTAAAATCATATTGGATATGCTACTAATGCTAGCCAGGAAAGCAATCAAATTAGTTTACCACTTTTCATTATTTGCTTTTATTAAAAGAATTAACATCAAATAAAGGAAGTGTTCAATTTTAAAATTTAGAAGGAAGATGCAACAAGATATCCCTGAAAATGATCCCTTAAAAGGCTTTATTTCAAAATGTGTGGGCATTCATGTAGATAAGAATATCAATAATTACAGAATCAAAAAAAGCATACCTGAAAGGACTTTAGAAGGCAGCAATCCCACAACCTGCCCCAAAGTCAGAATAATTTTTGTTCATATTATTCCTGACAGAGCTCCAGAAAATTCTTAATAAATCCTGTATTCCATGCCTTTGACATGAAGGCATTGATAAAATTTTCTATAATATATCTGGACATTTTGTTCCACAGTTAAAACAACTAAGTTCTGGCTTTATCTATGTGTGTCTGAAGAACAATTTTTTTTTTGTTTTTCCCCTAAAAATGGCAGAAGAGATCGGGGCAAGGCCACTAGTCAGTACTGTGGAGAGTGAGACAGCTATCTTCTCCTGAGCAAAAAAGTTAAAAACTTAGTTTTTACTAGACTCTAGCAGTAATTCCTTCTACCTCATTACCTTTGGGTATGGTCAGTATGAATGATTTACTTGATTAACATTTCTGGACTTTCTAGCAATCAAACACAAGCAGCCTGACCTATGACTTTCTGGCTTATTTAACTTGTTTCCTTTCCTCTCTCAGCATGAGCATCATTAGTCTCATCTGATTAACAGGCTGATTTTTCCCAGTACTTTCTAATTAACTTTTGGTGGGTGTCTTTTTTTTCTTTTCATTTTTGTGGCTCTATAGTCCTCTTACCTTAGCTTTTAGTGTGCTGGCCACCAATCATTCTGCAGTTATACTCTTTTGAAAAGGCACGTGCTGAGGGAAAGCACTATTTTTTGCCTTGGGTAGTCTGTTCATAGTCTTCTGTGTAGACCACTTGCCATGTATTCCTCCTATGACAAAGAACATAGAGAACGAATTACCATGTACTTTTTTGTATTCCAGTAATGTACTCCATTAGCACTTAGCTTCTAAGCTCTTCAACTTTGCTTTTACCAAGACTATTGCACAAAATGTCCATGCTTTAGTGTGTAAACCAAATGCTGAGAGAAAGAGGAGAGCAGCAAGCTAATCTCAGACAAGAATAGCACAGTAATTCTGTTCATGCTCACTGAAGTGTGTGATATTAGTGAAGGAAACTCAACATACATGCTGGTGATAACTGGTACCAAGGTTTCGGTGCCTGTGTATTATCTCTTGCTAACCACCACCCAAACAAAGAGGAAAAAAAATACCTTACCTTGCACTTTTTAAATGGTTTAATCATGATATGCAGTTAAGTTTTCTTTGAGGGACATGGGCAACTCAGATTTACAGCATACTTTGATTAATGATGACTAATCATGGTATCTTTATGGTATGTTATCCATATCCATCTGGAAGTATTGTTTTCTGTGTCAATGTAGGTTGTATAATATATGTGTGGGGAATGTTAATTTGTTTCTTTTTCTGTGTCATTTGTATATCCTGTAATTCTCTTGCAAAGCTTTGGGGGAATTCAATTCAACTGGAATACTTACAGACTCAGAGTGATTTATAGTCTTCTCTGGAAGACACATAAACTACCTGACGCTGTTAAAGTCTGAAGAGAAACAGATAGCAATATATTTCTTGCAAGAAATTTGTTATCATAGCAGTTGTCTTGAAGTACCTTTTTAAAATACGCTCTTTGTTTTAAATCCTGTGATTTTTCTAGGAAGTCAGGGAACATTCACTGAATGCCCAGACTTAACAATATTGTTTTAAAAATGTTTACCTAGATGTGTTGTTTTCCTTTTGAATGCTGGGAAAAGAAAACAAAATGGTTGGCTGCATCAAAGAATTAGGTGTTCTTAAATATGACTTGAGAAATACCTGGACTATTGATGTATAGCAAATTTATACTGAGATGCATTTACTAATGGTGTCATAATATACCATGGGTCTGTGAAAGAGTCTGGTGCTCATCCCTATATTTTAGAAGTGTTTTTGCTCAAATGACATCTCAAATGATTTACCGTCAGAGAAAGCATGTGAGAAGAAATTAGGTATTATGAGCCCCAGACAAGAAGTGGAGAGGAAGAAGGAACAGATAAATGACAACACTAGAATATCTGTATTGCATGAAGATGCTTAGTATTGAAGTATTGCCAAAAGTAATGCCTCAGTTTATGATGATAAGGATAAAGAGTTCAAGGGATTGAAACAACCCCTAATGAAATATACAGGTTATTTTGGAAAGGGTCTTGAGAATTTTTTTAACCATAATAAATAAACAAAATTATCTTAATAATCTTGGGGCTTGTCTTTTATTTTAGTTACACAGAAACCACAATTTACCATGAGGACATCTATTGCACTAATACAAGTAGAGAGGTAAGTATAACTTACTACTATAAAAGAACTTCTGAAACTTTTTTACATATAAGAACATTATTGAAAAAACAAAAGACAAAAACCAAAAAACAAACCAACAAAAACCCCCCACCCTGTTACCCTTTCACTGAGCAGCTATGCATTTCCTATAACTGTCATCACAATTTATAAAACATAGGTTTTGCTACATAGAAAGTAGTTGAGTTTTCTGGTATAAAACCAAAAGCTAAGAACTGAACCTTCCTTTAAAAAAAACCTTTTTTCCACTCTGGATATTGCTGACATATTCTCAGAGCAGATGATACACAAGAAAATAAATCAGCTACATATATTCAGCTGGAAGGAATAGTTTCAAGGGGGAGAAATTCTGCTGAAGTCTGAGGAGAATTCTTTATGGAAATAATGAACCTAGATAGGTTTATGAAGGTAAGAACAAGAGATCTTCAAAACTATTAAATTTAATATGTAAAATGTTCATTCCAAATCCACAGATTTATTATAATTTATGGATGTAGATTTTACTTTTTCTGAGTTCTCCTAGCCTTGGGCAGATTTCCTCCATGAACAAACAGTGCACAGTTTTTACTGGATCAATTGAAGAAAAGGTTTGCATGCATATTTACTCATCTGTGTAGCCTGGTACAATATGTGATACTTAGAGGTAATTTTATGTAATAAGCACTGTAGATAAAATTCTAATTCATAATTTAATGTAAGGAAGGACATAGATCAATGAGGTTTTGTAGTTCTAAGCCAGTTCAAGATTAAGCTACCCCACAAATTGTGGAATAACTCCAGATTTAAGAGAGAAATGCAGCCCCTTAGGCTGCGTATAGTTTTCTATTTTTTTCTCCCTTTTTTCATAACTAACATAATTCCAATTTGTGTGCTGTTGCAGAAGGAAGATGGATAAGGCGTATAAGGTCTGTGGACTGCAACAGTTACAGAACCTAAGAATGAATGCTGTTGGAGTCCCCTATTCTACATTTGCTCAACACATCTGTATCTTTTAGTCTCATATTGAGAAACACAACCATAATGCAGCCTGGGAAAAGTGAAGGAGGAAAGAAAAGTCAGCCTAAGAAGACTTTAAACCACTGGCATATTATTAGAAAAAAAATTAAAAGCAGTAACTCATTCAGGGATACTAACCTTTGTGTTGCAAATATTATTACTAGGTTCAGGTCTATTATCCCATACAGTTTATAACCCTCAGAATGTAACCATCCATGTGGCTGTTGTATAAATAATTTTACTGTGATAAGTAACAAGTGTGAATTTTTGTTACAGTTTTCATCTCATTCTCTAAATCTGTAAAGAATTTCTAACCTCACATACCAGTAAATTTGGATATTTTTTGTCATTCTCAGATATCTTGCAGTTGTGAACATTATGACTGTCTTCAAACTGGTGAATTTTTTATTTATTTTATTTTTTTAAAATTCATCAATTAAATTAGTCATTTAAGCCAAGGATGGAACAGGAAAAGAAATTCTATTAATTCTAACGAAGTATATTAAAAGTTCTAGAAACTACACTGAAAGTCACCCCTGTGCAATCTGAATTAATTTTTTGGATGCTGCCTTGGAATACTGCAGAATTCACTTTGTGTACAGAAGAGCTGTTTATGAAGTAAAATATTTCCAAAATAGCTTAAATAATCAAATTTTAGTTTGATGAAGAAAACTCTGCTCCCTTTCTGATGAAATTAATTCTAATCTTCTTTTTCCATCCAACCCTTAGTGGTGGATCTCGTATTTCTCAACCTATGTATCTTCCTTCACAGATGACAAGAAAGTTTCTCACCTTCCAGTTTCCTTACAGACTTACAGTGGCAAGTCTCAATAACATAATTAGGGAATAGAAATTCTTACCCAATCAGGGATTAATAATTAGACAAATGACTCAGACATCATCACATCGCTAAATTCTATTTCAGACACTAATTCACTAGTCTGGCTACTAGTAGATACTTAGCTGCATGTCATATTCTCTTAGTGAAACTGCAATCTCTTTTGCTCATTTTTAGGGGTCACGCTGAAATCAGGGAAACATTTTTTTTCTGAAGTGAAATGCTACTTTTTGTCTGATTCTCTGATTCTGTCTCTTTTTTCTCTTTCCATTTTTTTTTTTTTTTTCTTAGCCTAGTAAACAGAATCTCTGGTGATTGATGCCATCATAAAACCTTAGAATATCACTGAGAGTTGTTGTTATTGCTCGATACTAAAAGCAATAGAAGATACTAAATCATGTATTAAAAATGGGAGAGGTCAAGATGGAACAATACTGAATAGCAACAAGCCATTTTGACTTGAGGACAATTTTTATTATGGGAAAAAAAAAAGAATGATACATAATCATGCTAAGAAACTATTGTAAAGAACAAAAGTTCTTGTTTCATCCTTCTCAAACAGGAACATTCATCTTGATTATAAGATATTACATGACTAAGGATACTGATGCTTAAAAGAAGAAGGCAGTTTATTTTCTCTTGGGAAAAAAAGGACTTTGGAAAAAACAGTATCATATTTATTAAATATATTAAATATATCTTTAAGAAACTCATTTGATATAGACTAGTATTTTAGAGGACTTTAGTTCTGTTTTGGTACACTTGTCAAGAGGGACAGAGGCTTTGCAGTCAATACTTTGCTCATAAGATTGATATGGGTAGCAACTCTATACCCACACCCACAACCTCATCTGTATGCATATGTTTAAGTGTCTCTCTGGTGCTTAGTGATAGGACATGAGAAAACGATATGAAATTTTGTCAAGGGAAGTTTAAGCTGGATATTAGGAAAAAATTCTTTACCCAGTGGTTGATGAGGCACTGCAATAGGCTTCCCAGGGATGTGGTCACAAATTGAAGCATGGCAGATTCCAAGAAGCATTCAGACAACACTTTCAGGCACACGGTCTGATTTTTGAGGTGGCTCTATGCAGGGACAGGAGTTAGACTTTAATGATCCTTTTAGGTACCTTCCAACACAGGATATTCCATGAATCCATAATTCTGTAATACTTTAATATCATCATGCAAAATGAAAGGATGGGAAAATTACTATCTTATTCCCACTGACGCTTTTCAAAACGTTGTCTACTCTCCCCAAATCCTGAATTATGTTCTACTGAAGGTAGCTGGTGTATGTTGTACTATCAATGTTTTGGCTGTAAAATAATACTCTGGGTCACACCTACCCGTGACTAGGCACTGTAAACAAGAACAGGGAGATAAGTGGGAGATAATTAGGAGATAACTGTATGGCTATGAGGTTTGGCATAGGTACTCCTGGCTGGTGTCCTGCTCCTGCCATGGTGCCACAAGTGGCTGGGGGCTTGGGACAGCTGTGGAGTGAGCCAGACATGCTGTCACCCAGGGCATCAGGCACCTCTCAGGGGACATCAGGGTCAGTAAAGCCTATTAGTACTCTCAGGTCTCTGAGATTTGCCACTTGTACCTGATTTTGGTCTTTTCAAATGCACTGTTAAGTGAGTAAATGAATCAGCATTAATAGGATGAAGCACACTTGAAGATGTAAGTGACCTGAAGTATTCTTTTACTGAGTGCTGTGTGCTTGCAGATTCTAATGCTGATATCTGTCGGTGCTGGGAGTGGTAAAGTTTTGTATAAACACACCAGAAAGCCAAGGTCAAACTCTGTTTTTTGTTACGTTTATTGGTGTGCATTGTGAAACTCTGCTTCATAGTTCAATTTGGTAGGGTTTTTTTCTGAAATCTTGGAGGTTTGCTCTTAATCTTCTAGGGTAAAAAAAAAAAATAAAAAAAGTCCTTTGGCTCTTTTCCAGGAAAGGGTTTTGTTTGTTTATTTGAGTTCTCTATTTCCTCTTGCTTTGTTCCTCAGAAGTAAACTTAGTGGAATCTTCCTCTATACATTCATCTCACACTTGTGCAGTGTGGTGTGAAAAAATTCTTGTAGGGAAACTATTGCAAAATTGTTGCTGCAATATTTCTTAAACATGGAAGATGTTCCCTGCTTACCTGCCCACAAAGACCCCTCTTTTAATTTCATTTTGGTGGCACATCTCTGCGGCTATTGATTTTTTTTTTTTTTTTAAATTTTATTTCTTGGCTTCTTTTAGGCTTAAACTGGTGCTGGTTTTGAGACCCAGATGTCAAAATCTGAGAAGCTGTGACAGATCTGATGCATTGCTACTAGAAGCATTAAAATCTTCAAGGGTTAAAATTTCATGGTCATGGTTTTCAAAGATCTGTCTAAAAGAAACTCAGGAGTATTGCTGTAGAGACAGCTTTTCAAGTTACATTGTTGAATCAGTTGACCAGTTGGTTTTCGTGATTTGTCCCATGAAAATTAAGTGTGAATTAGTACTTATCTAAGGTTTGGAAATAGAACCAGCTATCTTGTAAATCCACATCTCATTTTTCCCTGTAAAATATAATTTGGTTGTACTTGTGAGTACTTTGAGCAAATTTCTAACTGGAATACTTCTCAGAAATACTAAGTTAACTACCTTCCACTAAAAGAAAAGCATTTCAGGAGTTATATAAATAGTCTATAAAAATCATTGAGAGGGTTGGCATATTGAATTACTGTCTTGTTTAAATACTTCTTGATGCAGACAACTATAAAAGACATGTCTCTTTCTTTAAGCCCCTGTTCCTGCTAGAAACAAGAGTTATATTGATTTATTGCAATTTATTTTCTCTCTGGATTCTGGTTTTGACACTGTGAGAAGATTAATTGGAATTAATGGCATTTGCACAGCTAATTAAAGTCACTCTTCCTTCAGTCAAATGAATTCCTTTTATCAGAGACATAACAAAGTCTTGCTTAGTTCCTGCAGTCTGCATGTAAATGTTCCTCGCTTGAATAAGCATCTCTGCAGTCATTAGTGGTTGAATACAGACACCATTAATGATATCTGATAATTTCTTCAGCACTTAAAAATCACAAATAATATACCCATTTATTCTTATAGATAGTCCAACAAAATTGGATTTTTTTTTTTAATTGAAGTTAATAAAAGGTGTATTCTTACTCTTGAGAAGGATTCTGGAGATGAGCATAGTAGTATCAGTGAGTGAACTGTTAGTTTTCCTTACATTGCCCTAACAGAAAAAACTTGTATGGCTCAAGGAAACGAATTCCTCTGTATAATCCAATGATACAGTCTCACTGTCTAAGCATAATGCCAGTTATCTTATTAACAAATTGCTATGTATAAAGGTGTTGCATTGAAAACACAAACAGGGTGGGAAACAGAACAAAACCAACATGCTGCTAATCTGTATGCATCCACTGAAATGGAGGAGGTGTAATTTTTACTACAGGGTAAGGCTTTGGAAGAATATTTTTCTTAAATCAATCCATATTGTTATCTTAATGCTTGAGCTGCATTAGACTCTGTTGGCAAACATGCAGAGCTTTACTAACTGCAGTGGCCTTCTGAATTGGTATTTAAGTCTGAACAAGTAAGGGCCAACTTTTTTTTTCCTGTATAACACTGGATTTATGTTCTATTTTGATTTTTGCTTTTATGTGACATGACAATGACATGAATCCAAGGACATATTGAAGATGTTGTTTGACTATGCAATTATTGCAAAAAAATCCGCTTGCTGAAGTATTTAGAGTGAATTATCTTTTAATGTATATGGAATTTTAATTCCTGTAACAAAAAGAGAAAATATTTTGCAATATACAGATCACAGAATATTTTGAGTTGAAAGGGACCCAACAGAACCATCAAATCAAGCTCTTAAGTCAATGGCTTGTACAGGGGTTGAACCCACAATCTTGGTGTTACTAGCACCATGCTCTAACCAACTGAGATAATCTCATTTCATAAGATAGTACTAAATGATATGTCTGTGATTACAAGTTCTGTTTCCTAGACACAGATCTAATTTTCAGACTCAGAATATATTCATTATCTTTGCTTTTATACTAGATGTACTCTGAAAAAATGTGATGAATAACATAATAAAAAAATGAAATTAATATCTCTAGGCAAAAAGTATGACTGGTATTATTCACAGTCTCTTGTGAATGTTGAAGTAAAAGTTTTTGAACATTGACATTAAAACAATTATATGACTACCTGCAATGGTAATTGCACTATGAATAATGGTTTTGGAAGATGTTAACTCTTGGGTTTCAAGCAGTAAGACAGACTGCAATTTGTGTCTTGTACTCATTGTATGATGGATCAGCCAGCAAGTTACAAGCAAGTTGCATCCCAAGAGCTGGTAGGGGATACTGTGGCCCAGATGCATTGGGAAGAGACACCTCTTTAAATGATCAAAAGAATATTCTCCCACTGCTCTTTGTGGTTATAGGTACCCTGTATATGTCATCCCTTTTCTCCACCCCAGTTCTAGAATGTTTCCTGCTCCTGACTTTCCTATTGGTCCCTGTTCCTTGTCACTCCTCCCCTAGATCTGGTTGGCTGTTACCCCTTAGCCCCACATCCATACTGCCCCTATTCCTTCAACCCATTGGCCCTCAGCTCTAATGCTCCACCTTCCACTGTGCGTTATATAATCCTGGACCCTCTTTTGCTCTTGGTTCTTTGTCCCTGGTTCCCTTCTGTGTCAGGTCAATAAGCTCCACAGGAATACCATACAAAGAACCCCTCTCATATTTATTTGTCGACCCTCAGATACTGTTGCAGTGCATGAGTGCTTGGTGTGCTGAGCTATCCCTTCTTGTGGAGACAAGACTCTGAGAAAGGTGGTGGTATTGGCAACTCCTGCTGCACCACTGCAACAACTAGAAAATTATGGAGATTCAGGAGAAGGAGGGGAAGAGGAAAAGCCGTTCTAAACTACGTAGAAATCTTTTATTAAAAATAAAT
Organism: Poecile atricapillus; assembly: GCF_030490865.1. Classification (NCBI taxonomy): domain Eukaryota; kingdom Metazoa; phylum Chordata; class Aves; order Passeriformes; family Paridae; genus Poecile; species Poecile atricapillus. The sequence goes on along the minus strand of NC_081289.1, from coordinate 97,137,879 downwards.
TAAAAGTAAAAGAATTCTATTAAATTTATGGTTGAATCTCAGCTGCAGAAGAAGACTGTTAAATTCATTGAATATGTTTCTTTGCTTCAAATAAACCTTTCATAGTCACTTAAAAACATTTTTTTTAAGGATAAGTTGTTGTATTTGTATTTCCTGGTTGTTGAGTCAGTGAAGTAGAATATACAATTCTGATCCTGTACAGACATGGAGAAGAAAGGCTGTTTTACCATGTGAGGATAGCGTAGTACATTTTCAGAGGGACAGCTGCAAGACCTATTCAAGACATATCCCAATTTTTAAAGTAATAATTTCTTCTTTAGACTACAGTGGTCTCTTCATTGAAGCTGTCGTGTGTGAATGGAGCCTTTATATCATGTTCCAAGGGTTGTAACATTATTTGCTATTCAGTTTTATATGTAAAAATTTAAATAATGGACAGCAGGTGCAAAAAGCACCTTCTTTTTCCCACAACCCTACAAAATTATGTTTATTCTTGATGCAGCTTGGGGCTGTTAAGCCTGGAGAAGAGATGGCTCTGGAGAGACCTTATACCAGCCTTCCAGCTCCTAAAGGGGGCTTACAGAAAAGCTGTAGAGGGACTTTTTTCCAAGGGTGTGCAATGACAGGACAAGGGAAAATGGGATAGACTGGAATAGGGTAGTTTTATATTAGATGTTGTTAAGAAATTCTTTACTGTGAGAGTGGTGGAGCACTGGGACAGATTGCCTAAAGAAGTAATGGATGTCCAATTCCTGGCAGGGTTCAAGGCCAGACTGGGCAGTTTTGAGAAACCTGTTCTTGTGGGAGTTGTCCCTGCCCATGGCAGGGGGTTGGAGCTAGATTATTTTTAAGGTCTCTTCCAACCCAAACCATTTTTCTATTCTTCTACAATTCTATGAATTTATGTATTTAAAGAAAAATTACAGGAAAGGCTGAACCCAAAGTCTCCATAACTGAGGGAAACCAGTCCTTTAACTTTCACCTAATACTAAACAAACCAAATAAAGCAACAGGCTTAAAAACCTGTGACCTGTTTCTGAACAAAGATATTCTGAGCAAGGAAGGACTCTTAAAGCTCTTCTTCCAATACTTGCCTACATGTTGTATTCAGCTCACCCTCAAGTGGGATTGCAAATACATTTTGCTATGCTATTTCTTCCCAAAACTGCAAGTTGGCACTGTCTAGTATATTTAGTCTGTTCAGGGAATCACTGTATTCATAAGGGATGAAAAAATATTTGTATACTTTTTTTCTCATTTAGACATTTTGATGCTGAAGTGTTTTCAAAGTTATAATTTAAAAGCCAAGTTCTGAGCCATGTGAAATACAGACTTCCATTACAGAGATAGTTTGGTAAGCTAATATGCTTTGGGATGAATGACTTATTGAAAACTTCAAACAACAATTTGGTAGCTGTGTGCCAAGAAGGTATTTCTCATTCTCCAAGTCGCTGCTGAAAACCTTCTGAACTGATACAGATGAAACGTCAAATATTTTTCAGATGCCATCGTCTTAACTCAGAAAATCCCTACAGCTTTAAATACAGTCCTTTGAAAACGTCACTTTTGAGTTATCTGAATTTGTAGTGAAAAGTTTTTCAACCACAACATTATTTCAGCTGCATTTTGTCATGATTTAACCTCAGCTGACAACTAAGACTCACACAGCCACTTGCTCCTTGTGGTATAGGGGAAAGAACTGATAGCATAAAAGTGAGAAAACCTGTAGGCTGAGATAAAAACAGTTTAATAATTGAAATAAAAATATTAAAAATAACATTAAAAAATTGTAGTGAAAGGGAAATTAACAAAGAGAAGAAAGAAGACCCAAGAAAGATATGTTATGCAATGGAATACAATTTCTCACTACCAACCAAGAGATGCTCAGACCAGACCCTCAGCTTCAGCACCCCTTCAATTTCCCTCCTTGTTTCTTTTGCTGAGCATGATTCCATATGGTTAGGATATTCCTTTGGTCAGCTGAAGTCAGCTGTCCGGACTGCCTACTGGGTCAGCTTCTTTCCTTCCCCCAGAGCCTCCCCCGTCTGCTGGGGGGAAGAGAAGCAGAAAAAGTCTTTGCTGAAGCCCATTATTTGCAATAATGAAAACTTCCCCCGGTATCATCCCTTGTTCAGCACCAATCCAAAGTACAAATCCAAAGTACAGACACATATTAGCATCTATAGGGAAAATATACTCTACCCCAGACAGAAAAACAGGACACAGTTTAATTAGCAAATTTTACTTTTGTCTAGATTAGTCCAGTAGAATACATAGCTGCCTATTCTATTGATACAATTTAAAACTATTTCAGATTAGCAGCAGATTTTAGTCCTCAGATAAATTGATAAGAAAACTCAGAGTTTGATGACTTAGTCTTTACCTGGTAGAACTTTGAGAAGTCATCTTTTTTTGCTCTTCAAATGCAAGAGTTTAGAAATCTTTTCCTTTGATTTAAATACAATCAGGACTTTGTAAATTCTGAACAATGAGTGGAAGATTAAACATTTTGACTCAGATATCTAGGGCTAAATTCTCACTTTCTCTGAATTTGCTGGAGCCAATGTCTATTTCAGCTTTTTCAAAGAAAAATATCCATACCCTGCTTTTTATTTGCTATACTCTACAAATATTATTTAATTAAAGTCAAGTAAGTCTCCCCTTTTCAGCATGTTTTACTACTCCAATATGTTGTAGAGAGCTATTAAATGCTGATAAAAAAAATCCCAGACTTCTAAATAGATTATTTTCTCCACTTAATGGCATTGAAATTTTATACACAAATACATTAAATTGATATAATATGAAACACATAAACTATTAGAATATTATATAAAACAGTATAATATTACATCTATGTTTTTTAATCATTAAAATGTAATATAATTTTTACAGATTGTGTAATGAAAATTATCCAATATTGAGAAATTAAGCTTATCCTGGGTTTCAGAGTTGATGAGAGCTAGTTTGTCACGTTTTGTTTTACGGATGAATTCAAATACCTTCACAGAGAAATGCATTGGAATGCAACTCTTCCCTCATGCATTCTTTACTTTAAAACAGTTCTTCTGCTTCTTTAAGAGCCTGGCTGCTGTATATTGTGTCGGACATTTCTGTCAACATTCTCCACAGAGCACTTGCCTCCACAGGAGCTTGCTCTCTCACTCTGGAACAGTTAAGAGCTTGAATCTCCAAGTAGTTGCCTGCTGAAGCAGGGTGGTGGAAGAAATTAGTTCGGCCTAACTAGAAAGAATGTTGAAAACATCGCTGGAAGACAGCTGGAAGGCTCAATCAAGGTCCAGGTCCTATACAGGTGACCCTAAAAATCAGGATACAACTTTTAATTGTGTGAGCTAAAAAGTCCCACTATTTCAGATGTAATCTGAGCCTAGTTTTGTAGATACAGAACTCCTGCCTAGCACAAGTACCAAAATCCAAGCCTTGCAAAAATGGGAGGCTAAATTGTAGGTTAGCATAAGAAGGACAACTTCAGGGAAAATGCGCATCAAAAGGGTGTTTGGAATGGTATGGCATACACAGTTAATAAGTACAGGAGAGGTCACTGCAGGAGCACTGTCTGAGTTACTGAAAACTGTAAAATTACTCTATTTTTTTTTTTTTTTGCTCAGATTTTCATAGTTTTGAACTCTTAATTCTATCTACGAAAGTGCCTTATTAGACAAAAATTAGGAATGCTAGTCAGTGCAAGTGACAGTGAGTCATTCAGAAGACACAATACACTTCTTTGTCTTGTTTTGTAGAGAAGAAAATATCAAGCTCCACAAAAACTGGTGAAACTCAGGCATGGAAGCAATCCTGAGACAAAGGAGTTGTTGCAACCCTGAATGTTCTGAAAATTTTATATTTGTAAGCTATGTTAAAGTCTGCAGTAGTTCAGTAACTTTGCTTCTGTGGCATGGTTTGTTTATGAATACAGTGTAAGTCAGCTGCTTTGTCACAAAACCTGAACAGAAAGAAGGAGCTGTTGCTGCCTTTTTTCACTTCCTGTACTGCCAGCTGTTTGATGCAGACATTAAAGACAGAAGTAATTGATTTACTTTTAAAATTTTTAATTAAAAAAAAAAAATAATAAATTACTGAGGTTGGGGTGGGAGCTCCTACTGGAAGTGTGAAAGGAAATTATATACTGTGCTTCTATTTGTGCGTGGAGTACTTTGAATATCAGACTTGGAGTGTGCTAGTCAGAGGAGGAACTGGCAAGGCCTGGAGAAATGTCTGGAAATCACAGGGTGTGGTGGTCACTGATGCATATCTGCACCTTGGAAAATAAATGCAGATAATATATCAAAAGCCACGAAGGACCATTTTTTCTTTTACACATTTTGAATTTCATATATAGAGCAAAGCCTACAAATAGTGAATGATGAGCAGGAGCTATGTTGTTATTTCACAATTCTTGAAACCATGAGACTAAACCATGAGATCTTCCATGTGCTAGTTGATGTCATCAGCAGTGACCAGGCTGCTTTCAACTGGTAACAGACTTAGAGAGCTGTCTGGATAGTTTCTGGGCAAGAAAAGTTCATGTGCATCCCAAATAATTGTAAAATTATTTTTCAAATAGATTTTTTTAAAAATTTATTTTTAGGGGCTGAAAAGCACTATGGTACCCTTTGGGACGTTACTGTACTTTCTGTGGGAAAAGATTAAATGGTGCTGAAGGTTCTAGGAATGCTACTTACTCCAAAAGTAACAAAGAAATTTTTAGTACATGGAGACATCATGGGCAATGGAAAGTTGACTCCTTCTGTCAGTGCTGTCAAAGCAAAAATTATGTAAAGAGAAATGAGTTATTCAAGAGAAGTGGTAAGGACCTCCACAAAAATGCGTGACTCAGAAGATGAAATTACGCATCTGGATGGTGTGGTGCAGGCTCTACAGGGTTTGTGTTGAGAACAGGGTTCATATTGGTTATGATCCTTGGTACACAGGCAAATTTCATTTCAAATGGCAGAAAACTACCCTTTGATACACCAACTTTGCCCAAAGTTCTATGCATAGAGATATCAGGGCCTTCTCCCCAGAGCCACTCCCTGTCCCACTGTCATCACTTCCAGGGGTCTGCCTTCTGGAGACAGAGCTGCAGGGCTCTGACTCGAATGTCATGGAGGCCCTGTTAGCCCCATTCCTCACACTGGTCTCAGTTCCTCTGAACAGTGACTCTGCTGTCACAAACATCAACTAGTCCCCTGCAGTTTGGAATCACCTGTAAACATTAAAGGCATGCACCTTGTCACCTACCCAGATGACCAACGACCCAACACAGAAGAATATGGTGGGCGACGGTGATAAAAACCACACTAATGTCAAGGTGAAGGACATCCACATTTTTCCACTTAACCATAAATACATGTGTGTTATCACAGATGGCAATTGTCTGGGACTGACATGGTCCACCCATGGTCAGTCTATGCTGGCTAAATTTGTGCACCGTGAGTTGTGCTCCAACAGGACTTCTTCCATGGTTTTTCCTAGCACTAAATTGTCAGACAAGCCTGTAGCTCCTCAGACCTTGCCCTTTTAAAGGTGGGTACAGTCTTTGTATTTTAGATTCCATCCCTGATCACCGTAACATTTCAATGTGCTCGAGAGCAACCTCAAATGGACACCAGCCAGCTCCCTCAGCCATCACCCCTGAGTGCAGCCTGTTGGCTTTGATCCTGACAGCACCTTACTCTTTTCTGCAGAGGGACGAGGTGATGCCTCTCACTAGGGCAGGTAAACGTAGGCATGCTGACTCAGTGGTGCAGATGTCAGAGTGTGTTACAGCAGATTTGAATATCGCTGTTCTGTGACATGAGTGCTATGAATACATTTTCCTGGTTTCTCCTTTACTGTACAAGGGGCTGCCAGCCTGTGGAAGAAATCCTTTATGAGGTTCTGCGGTGCTGTTGTGCTTTCAGTAGAATCAAAATGCATGATATAGTGACCTCTTTTGCAGAGCTGTGATCAAGCTGTTGGCTTAAGAGATCAAATTAGGTTGATATTATTCATTATCCTAATGGATTTCAGGTTCTTCTGGGTTTCAAATAATTGATAATGACATCACTTTCACTTCCACTTTAATATTATTTGCCATTATGTTATTTGCTACTGGTGTTCAGAACAGTGTAAAACAAATAATTTAATCACATCAAATTTTTCTATTGCTTTCTGATCAGAAATAAAGAGTATTTACTTTCTGCTTGACTACTTTACTTTTCTTGATTACTTTGTGTTCATTTACATATATTTTTTCAATCATGGTTTCTCTTAATCTTTTTACTATTCCAGTGCCCATATTAAATTAAAATAGGATTCAGATGCATACATATCCTCTTTAGTTTCTGAAAATGGTCCAGATATCTAGCTGAGTGAATTTATGTGATGTATGCATTTACTTGGGATTTTAGCCTCACCAAAACCAGCCTAAACCAAATTAGGAAATCAATGTGATTTCACAATGAATAATTCTGGCTTAATTTACTAATTAAAGTACATCTAGTGAAGAAAAGGAGCTACATCATGTGACCAGTTAAAACCATTCAAGTGTTAACATTTAATATTCTGATCAAACAATCCACAAATGTGTGATAGACAAAGAATTTTCTTGGTAACTATTTTACGAGTAGTTTTAAATTACTGATATCTTCAGAGACAACTGCAATAAAAAAATGTAGACCAATCTGACCTATAAAATTATTCCTTAAAATTTATTTCTTCACCTCTAATTAAAAACGATAAAACCTGCTTCATGAATATTTAATCTCAAGAAAAGTCGTACCAGTTCCATTACTGTTCTTTGGAAAGGTTTATGTCAAGAAAGCATATGATCTCCTATTTCTCTGTCTTTTTTTTTGTCTTTAAATGCATGAATATTTTAGAGCAAATTAGACAAAATAAATTTGGCCTATGTGTTAATTTCTTTAAAAATAGAAGTGTTCAAGAGAATACAAAAACCATGAATATTGATATTTTTACTCCTTATGTGGAAGGGAAGAGAGAACAGATTTTATAAGGAAGGCCAGGAACACTGATCTGAGGATATCTTTATAAAAGTGTGTTTCAGATGATGGCAAATAATAATCAAACTTTACACGTCATTACACCTGTGTCTCGGGTTTGGAAGACAGGTGTCTGCTAGGGACGGCAGGAGCCTCCCTTGGAATGAAAATGTAGACCCCCTCCCTCCAAATTACTGTAATTTTAGAATCAAAGGGCTCTCAGGCAGAGGTCTGGGGATAGGAGTAACAGTTCTTTACTAGTACATATAACAAGGCAAACAAACAACAATAACTACGGCATTAACAACAAATCAGAACCAGGGGCCCCGTGACAGCTTTCTCGGCTGAGACGGGAACCCCCTCGGGCGGGCAGTGCCGGTGTTCCTGCAGGGCTCTGAGGAACACTCAGCTGGGACGGCAGCGATGAGCAGAGATGCCGGGCCGGTGGCTGAGGTGTATCAGCAGCTCTGCAGCGGTGGCTGGCACTGCCACACGTCCCGGTAGGACAGAGTCTGCGAGGCCACCAACGAAGAGGGAAGAAGGAGAAGAAGCAGCAGCTCCATCTGGGCGAAATTCCCTTCTCTCCACAGCAACAGCTCTCAGCAAAGTGTCCTTCTTTGAAGCTGAAGAAGCTGCCAAACTGTCCCCACCCTCCCTTTTTCCCTGCTCCCCTTCCTCCCCAGGCCCAGCTGAACTCTGTGTTTCTGAAGTACCCACCAAATACTCACAGTCAGGTTTTCCCTGCAACTAATGGGTAAAAATTCCACAGGTGAGCCAGAACTAAAAGAAGGACACCTAACCCAAACAACCTGATAAATTGCTGAGCTAAAAAATTGTGTATAATGTTGGTCATTCTCCAGGAAGACAGAATAATAGAATTATAGAACAGTTTGGGTTAGAAGGGACCTTAAAAATCATGCAGGTTCAGCTTGCCTGCTGTGGCCAGAGACCTCTCACTAGACCAGATTGTTCTAAGCCAACATGGCCATGATCACTTCCAGGGATGGGGCATACGCAGCTTCTCTGGGAAACCTGTTCCAGTACTGCATCATATAAGTGAAGAATTTTTTCCCTGTATCTAAAAACCTAGACCTACTCTCTTTCAATTTAAAACCATTGTCCCTTGCCCTGTTGCTATCTGCCCATATAAAAAGTTGCCCTCCATCTTTTTGCAAATCTCCTTCGTGTACTGGAAGCCCACAGTGAGGTATACCTGGAACGTTCTCCAGACTGAACAACCCCAGCTCTCTCAGCCTGTTTTCGCAGAAGAACTGCTCCAGCCTCTGAGTTCATTGTAGCCTCCTTTGGACCTTCTCTAGAAGATACATATCTAGAGGATAACACAAGAAAGGATAAACACCTTTATGTTGGGCTTTTGGTGCTTTTGACACATTGATAGTATTTTGCAGTGCTTACTGTATTGCCGATTTAACATAATTCAGTCTTTTCCTTGAAACCTAATATTTCTACAACTTTACCTGCTACAGAACTTTAAAAAATGATTGAAACACTACTGTCCGGACTGTTGTTTCCAGCCTGCTCATTTCTAGTAGATGAACCTACTGCAAATTGTAGCAAGACTCAATTTAGCCTAGTAACTTGGCAGACTAAGTAATACTCACTTGATTTTGACTGTGCTTTTCAATCATGCAATGATATATCAAGCAGAATAAGGATGCTTATAAAGAAGACCAGACAAAAAAGTTCATAAAGTTTAGAAAGAAAGACTTGGAAGGTTTTCCTCTGTATACAGAAACCCTCATTTGTTTTTTCTTTGATTATGAAATGGACCAAAGAAAAAATACTTCAAGCTCATTGCATGAAACATTTGCTACGTACCTTACTGCTCTATGCACCAGACAGCACCAAAACAGAAAGTTCTTGAATGTTGTGGTGCTGAATAAATTATATTGATATTTACATTCAGATTCATTTGAAATTATTATATTAAGAGCATAAACAGTGGGAATTTTTAGCAGTCACCAGGACCCTGGCATTAATAGAAAAGATATTGTGCATGTTCTAGATGATGAAGGTATTGAGTTCAGTCCTGAGGAAATAGTCTTGGGCATACTGGTGGGTAAAAAATTTTATGTGGTCTGGCCACATACAGTCAGGCCAGAAAGCCAGATGTGTCCTGGGCTGCATCCAAAGCAGCGTGGGCAGCAGGAAAGGGAGGGGATTCTGCCCGTCTGCTCTGGTGAGAGCCCACCTGGAACCCTGCATCCAGCTCTGGGGGCCCAGCACAGGAAGGACATGGAACTGCTGGAGTGTGTCCATAGGAAGGTCCTGAAAATGGTCAGAGAGCTGTAGCACCACTCTTAAGAAGAAAGGCTAAGAGAGCTGTGATTGGTTTCCCTTGGTGAAAAGAAGACTCTAAGGAGACCTTATTGCAGTCTTTCAATATTTAATATGTGTATTTGGTTTATAAGAAAAACAAACTTTTTTTTACTAAGACTTGTGTTGACTGGACAAAGGGCAACGGTTTTAAAAGGAAAGATTATAACTTAGATTGGGCATAAGGAAGAAGTTTTTATGATAGGGGTGGTGAGATGCAGGAAGAATTACCCTGGAGAAGCGGGTGCTCCTCCCATGGAAATGTTCAAGGTCATGTGAAATGTGACTTTGAGCAGTGCAATCTAGTTAGAGATACTATATGATCTTTAAGGTGTCTTCCCACCCAAATCATTGTATGATTTAGTATTTCTGATTCTCTTGCTGAAGTAACCTCTCAGTGGTCATTAAACTTTATACTTATTATGCCATTCTTCAATTTGGTTCATATCATGAGCATCTGACTTATACATAAAACCTTAAATTTTATTGGGGCATTTTTTGTTTCTCTTTCTGCATGTGTTATGTCATTTATGTTTCTCTGCTATCAAGCTTTGTGCTTATATGTATGCCTACAACAAACATAAAAAAATCTTTTCATGAATTGGAAAACATACTCAAATAATAAGGCTGTTTTATATTCTCTATATGGGCCAAATATAGACTCTTCAAAATAACTCTGGATGGACCCAATCCTCAATTATTTTCAGTCTTCTGAGCTTCATCTATAACCTTACAAAAGAGATGCATTTAGGTACCCTAGAAAAAAGCATCACATGCAATTTTTCAATACTGGATGAGTGCTATACAGGCATAAACCAGTACATTTTCTAACATGGCTTGTGATAAATGAGAACTACTCAGCCTCGCCCCCTATACTAGTACTTATTTAATCACAGTATCCAAGTGCTGAGATAATTTGTGAATATATTTAAGATTCAAGTTTAGCATATTTTATTTTTTCTCTCCTTATTTTTGTACTTCTCTGACTAATCACAAAATGCTGATTTATTTAAGCTGAAGATCTACAGTTCCTAAAAAGTTAGGTTCCCAGAGCTACCACTTTTTGGAGAATCCCTTTGCTATTGTGAAAATTCCTTTTTACAAAACTTGATCTGTTTCTTCACACAGCTTTAAGTGCACTTTTGAATACAGATAAGATGTTCTGAAATACTGGAGAAAACCTTAGGAACTTGAAATGATTCCATATGTTTTCCCTGTACAATTCCAAATTGTAATTTAAAGGAGAAAGGCATTTTCATGCCTTCTGATCTCTGAACAAAGAAAAGACAACTCAAGGGTGTGGGGGTGCAGGGAAAGTATACCCAACACAATAAGAAGCCACAGAGCTTTGTCCAAGTCTGAAGAAACTGATGAAGTTTTCCATGCCATGTTCTGAATCTGAGCCTCCATGAAGAAATAACAAAGGGTGAAATGTTGGAGAAGGTGAAGAAAGGCTAAAACCTAATGCTGAGGCATCAGGGAAACTGTGATCTCTGGTTCTGATAGGATGGTAAAAAGGGCTAAGAAAGAACAGTGAAGAAAAGGATGCAGAGGACTCATAAGGGAATGCTCTGTGCAGAGTAAATACGCTTTGGAGTGTCCTAAATGCAATATGCTGTCCCAGAAGTGTTTTCTTAGAGGCCATTTAGGAAAAAAACATCTCTCACTTTCTGCACAAGAGATGCTTAATAGCACTGAAAATATTCAGATAATTAAGACCTCACCGGGAAGTCTGGTTTTTTTTCCCTAATATTCCTTGTAATATCACATTTTTTTTCTTTTCACGTTCAGACGTGAAGATCTCATTTGCAGCTAAAGAAGAGTGAATGACATCCTAATAAGACTCTCCTTTTTACACCATGGGCTATTCTCTTCTCTCAGTTTGGTGTAAATCTGAAGTAGTTTCATCAAATTAATATGTTGAGGGTTTTTTTCTACAGTTGTAAAAACTAATTAATATAACCCTGTCAGGGAAAAATCCAGAGAACAATTCTGCTAATATTCATGTGGTTGCTCTGCATACATCTCATGTGTTTCAAGAAATCTGATTCTGATTTCCCCTCTGACAGTAAAGGAAGAAAATTTTTCCCTATCTTCCAGTTATCCATATTTTTTAGTTGTGATATAAGTATAATGATCTTTCCATCAATGTTTTCTAGTTTGAAATAAATATGCATAAAATTTCTTAAATAAATAAGCACAAGATTATTACAGTGAAAGTGTATTCTTCTACCTTCACACCCTGCCTTTCCTTTTTCTTTTCTCTTTTTTAACCCTGCATGATTATGGTGCCTTGTTGCCACAGAGGTCTTTTTGATGGCAGTATCCACAGATCTATCAGGCCTGATGAAGCCAGGATGTTTTCAGAGCAAATGGTTGGACTGAAGCTGTAATTTTAAATTGACCTACTCCCAAAGCACTTCTTAAAATAGGCCAGCATCAGTCTGGTTCAGAATAACCCTTTAGCACTGGGGAAAAGACTGATTCTTGTTCTGAATTCTGCAGATTTCATCTGACAAATGGCAAAATGGCATTCCACCAATAAAGGGAAAATTCTTACAGTTCCTGGCTGTTTTACTTCCCTGTAAACTTGGAACTGGTTTTCTGTAACTTTGCTGGCCTTAGATTGATGAGTCTTTCAGTTGTCTTATAAAGTGCTTGCCAAAGCTGACAATCAGAACTTCTTTGGAGAAACTTTTCTTTCTTTGAATGTGCTTGATAAAACTGCTTAGTGCTCTTCAGACTGAAGACTGAAGTGCAATTGAAGTGCCTCAATGCAAAGAAAAAACAGACAAATGTGAAAGCCAAAATAAAGGTTATATATGAAAGTCCAAGACTATATTTCTTGACTATGTGAAGAAAATATTACCAGTCAGCCTTCATATTGACTGAAATGTTTAAAAGTTAGATCTTGCCTTCATTTGTTCCATTTTTTATTTAGTATTAAGAGCATATTTTCACATTCTGGTAGTTGAGAAAATCCCTTGCTGCAAACTTAAGCCTGGTTTTACTCAACATCTATCTATGATTTTCACACTAATACAGATTTTAATTTTGAATATGTAGAGAAATCATTTGTATTTTATTATCAAAGGCCAGAAGGTGACATCTCAGTATTAGTCTAGCAAATAAAACCTACATGCAATCCAATCAGTGCTGGAAGGAAAAAGGTACAGAGAGAGATCTGGATATATTGAAAGAAAATGAGACCTTTTATATTAATCTTTTTATTTTGTTTTGTTTAAATCAGTAAATGATCTGAGATATCCCTGCTCAGCTAAACCGTGATCCTTGAACACATAATGATTGTTACAGAACTTGACAAGTCTGAACCATATAAGACAAATAAAGCATCATCATCATTGTAATCATCTCTATTTGCTACTGTTTTTAGTCACCAAATAATCTTCTGTTACAAGGTAAGATGGAGTATTAAAGCATAATACTATATTATTTATAGTCTTGTAATGATTGTCTTAAAGTGTAAATGTACACCTTGCCAGGGCCATTGTGTGTAGTGACATTAAACTCATTTATCATCATCTTGCAAAATCTGAAGTGCTTCATACATGGAAAAAAACACATGCAATAGTTCAGGTTTTGTTTGTCTGACCATTTGTTTGTTTTCTGTCTCAGTCATCTGATTTTAACTGAAGCAAATAATTGCACTGATTGCAACAGTGAGGGCTGTATTTAATATTTGCATGATAACCTCAATATATAGACATTTGGTATTATAATTTAAAGCACTAAATGGCCACATTTAATTCCACTCTCTTGAACACCAACACAAGAAGCACAACAAAATAGAAGTTATTGTGGTAAAGAATGAGCAAATGAATCATCTTCCTCTTCCCAAGCATATTTGAATCAAACATTTAAAACAGATATTGCTTATTATATGCACAATCAGTGTAATTAAAGTTGTAATTGATTTAAGTTCTGTGCAATGCCTTGTGCTTCATGGTATTATAGCAGATAATGTTTATTTAAGTAGTGTGTTCTGAACAAAAAAGTTGCCTTTGTCTTGCTTTTCCTATAAATGTCACTATATAATGCTACTTGCCTTACTCCTCAGAAGATTAGAAAATGAAATTGTACTCTGTGGAATGATGCATGAAATATGTTCCTGTACTTTTTTTGTCTGAGCTTCTTCCCCAGTTCCTACCAGTGGGATTGGAGGAAGAATCAGAACTGTAAAAGTGCAAAAAACTCTATTTATCTCAACTCTACAGCTGAGATAAAGACAGTTTAATAGAGAAAAGCTACATGTGAATACAAACCAAAATGAGAAAATCAGTCACTTCTTCCCCTTGGTAGGAGGTTTTTACTCCCCCAGTCCCCATCTTTCTCTCCATCGTCCATCTTCCTCCAAAGAAGGGAGATTGAAGACTGCAGCAAAAAAGTTGAGTACCTCAGCCTTCTTCTCATTTGTTCTTCTCATTTGTCATTGTTATCAGTGTACCAGCCTGTCTACCATGGGACACACCTACTTCGACCTCCTTTTTCTGGCTGACAAGCCTTCCTGTTACTCCTTGTGTCCCTTGCCAGGTTCATTTGCAGCTTTGCCTTGGCCTTCCCCACCCCATCCCTACGCAACCCAACTTTGTCTCTGTGCTCTTCCCAGGTTGTGTGCCCTTGTTTCCACTGTTTCTGCACTTGCTTCTTTGTTTTTAGTTTGACCAGCAGGTCCCTGCTCAGCCATGTCAGGCTCCTGCCTTCCTTGTCTGATTTCTTGCTCCAGGGGATTGCAAGCTCTTGCTTTCTTGTGGAGATTTGCCAGCTCTGTTCCTCTCCTTTGTCCCTGAGGGCAGTCTCCCAGGCAGTCTCATTGACTGTGTCCCTGAAAAGCTGAAAGTCTGCTTCCCTAAAGTTCAGGGGCCTCTCTTGACTCCTTTCCTGACACATAGCCCTCAGGACTGTGAATTCCACCAAGGCATGGTCACTGCCTCCCAGGCTGCCTCCCACCTTGACATCCTCAAGTAGCTCACACTGGTGATCAGTATTGAGTACCCTCTGGTAAGGCTCTGTATTACTTGGGTCAAGAAGTTTTCCTTCACGCATTACAGCAATCTCCTGGCAGCTCACCATGCTACTTTCCCGGAAGATGTGGAGGTGGTTGAAGTCCTGAAGGACAGGAGACTGCAAATGCATTGTCTCCTGTAGCCGAATCAAGGAGGTTCTGTCCATAGGCTCCACTTGACCAGGGGGCTGACAGTAGACACTGACCACAGTGGTTCATTTTGTTGCCATGGTCACTGATTTCTACCCACCAGACTACTAGGTGCTATTAGAAAATGCATTTACCCATGTGAAATTGTACAATTCTAATCCCTTTTTTCATAGATTTCTCAGTGATTGGTGGGTGTAAGATGAGTTTGAAAGGTGTAGATAAGAGTATTTTAAAGGAGTTGGGAAAGTGCTGCTGTTCTAGCAAAAAAATAAAAATCAATATTTTCTATAATTTGCTTGTGAGTGAGGAATTATAAAAACAGGACAAGAGAGAATGCTAGGAAGATCTGTGGGGTTTCTTTTTTTTGCTTCTGTAGTGAAGGATGCTTTTTATGTTGTAGCTAAGACCATCTTCTCCAGAAAAGGTTTTTGTAAAAAATCTAAATTTCTTTTTATAAGTTTTTTTATGTATTGGAGAATATATAGGAAGTATGTTAGTTCTTCTTTTGATCTTCTGTAATTTCAGAACATTCTTTTCCCTTTCGTGATAAAGTCATTTAAGTAATTCAGTCTAGCAACTAGAGGCATGAAAATGTCCTATGTTCCGTCCTCCCCTCACTTCCATAAATTTAGGCACTGAAAAATCCTGAAACAAGTAAGTGCATTCAAAATAATGTTCTGATACTGATTCTTCATTTTCCTTAAACAAATCTTCTAACCACCTCAATTTTCTTTACCAGTCTTTTCAGAAGAGGGTCCATGATGGTGTTTTGGCATTTTAACAAATATTTCATAGTGAAAGTCTGAATCTTTACACATTTGTAAAAAATTCTTATCTAGAATAAGAAAAACAGAACAAAAGAAGCATGCTGAAGTTTTTTTAAGGTGGTGGTTTATAATGAGTCTGATGCCTTGGGAGGCTACCTAGAAGAGAGGCTAGAGAGTGTTAAAGGAACAAAGTAGGTATTTATTAAAATATCCTTCAAAGGATACACCTTGGGCAGTACAAGAGCCCAGCCGTGGCTACACCCGAGATGGACGACGGGTCACACGTCTTCACACTCTTATAAGTTTTGGTCCATTTCCATATTGGGGCTAATTGTCCAATTACAGCTTCAGGTTATGAAGTTCCATCCTCCCAAATGGCTCTCCTCAATTCACTGTTTATACCTTTTGGGCCTGAAAATGCAATGGTGTCCTTGGTTCTCGGGCTGGAAAAGGATTATTTTGTCTACACTGTGAAGAGAACCTGCTAATGCTCTAGATGAGGTTCAGAGTATATACTAATGGAGTACAGAATCTGGAAAATATGAAAGCTAAAACTTATGGCATCAAGTGAAATGCACGACTTGTTTTTCATCTTCTAGCAGCTATAGTCTCAGCCATTTGTGCTTATATAAAAAGCAGAAGCCTCCATCTTGAAAGAGAGGCATTAAGACCTAATGTAAAAATGTCAAGCTAGACAGTTTAGTCTGACTAACTTGATAGTTTCTGTCTCTTCATCTGGCACAGGTGTAATGTATTTGCTCATTTTTAAGACTTATTTATTTATAAATAAATAATTTCTTTTTTACTGCCCCATTCAAAAAATACCCAGGTAGAAAGGGATGAACTTCCTTGTTTCCTTATGAATTAAAAGTTGCTATGATCTGTTCAAGATTTCACTGTGACCTTTTGCTGATGTCCACATGGATCATGGTGCAACAAGTTAAGATGCCAGTGGCACTGAAAGCTGCACTCTGTAAAAAACACTTGGGCAGCCACCTTGTGCTGAGCCCCCTGTAGCTGCAGTTGGGCTCCAATCTGGAAGGGCAAAAGATGGACCATTCCCTTAGTGAAACTTGGACTATCAATCCAATTGCAATCTTAACCTTTGAATGAGAGTTGCAAGCATTTAAATTAAGTTATATTTTCAACTCTTTTTGAAAACAGTAGATCTTAACTAAGAAAAAATAAAAGCTATAAAATTTTAGCCCATCCATTTGTTGATATTAACATAATATTTGCTTAGGACTCTATAATAAAGCTGAAAAATCATAAATGAAGCAACAGCAGTCTAAAGGAGTGATACACACCTGTTAAATACAAACAGTTAAAAATGACCAGGTTTACAGATTTAACAGCATAGTACATTAAACTACTTTTCTTGCACCCCATAAGCCTATGGAAAAGATATTAAGCAGGCCTCTATATGAGAAATGAATGCATGCTTTCTGAAAGCTTAAAGCATATCCATGAATTGGTGTGTGGTGAAAGAAAAAAAATCTGTTTTTCATTGTGCCTCTAATTTTAGGCAAGATTATTCTGAGATTCTGCTCACCATTTTGTCTATGTGTCACAAGATTTATTGATAATGTTCACTTGTCAGCCTCCAGATACGCATATTGTACATGCTAAATTCTAAGAGAAGTGTGCTTTGTAAAGACTTATTTTGCATGTTTTCATAGGTCTTTGTAGTCTATTTTTCTTTTCTTTTCTTTAATAATTTGATAGATTCATAGATACGTTTTATGGTAAGGCCTGAACCTAGCTCTAAAATTTCTGCATCATCTTGACAGAGAAAATGTTTTAAGTGTCTTAATGGATCATCATTACTTGCTCCTTCCTTCTAAAAAATCTGTGATCTCACTTACAGTGAAAAGGGTATTGATTCTGTAAATTGTGACATTTTCTCTCTCTGTCCATTTCTTTAAAATCTGTGAACATGTGAACATCTTTTGTGTTATCTTCCCAGAATATGTGCCAACTTGATGGCTGTCTTGTGCTTTAATGTATCAAACTTTTTTTACTGACCTAGGTTTCTGTTAAATTTTAATGGTCCCTCCTGTGTTGATCTTTTCCTTAATTCTAATTATCTATACAACAGGGATGTTTGAGGTTATGTCCTATCCTCTTTTAGCGTTTCAATTTTAAGCCTTAGCCACATTTCAAAGCTCTCCCGTTACACCAACAACATATATGATGTGTCTGAGAGGACTGAAAACTCATCTGGCCAGGAGGATATGTTTACTGGGTCTACCACAGTATGTGTAAAACAGTAGTAACTCTGACCTCTAGGCTGAGAATTAAAGGAAACAGTGGAATAAAAGAACAGAGACAAATTTAAGTATGAAGCTCTAAAGGTATATCCATATTCTGTGCTTAGCTTACGGCTTCAGTAAGGCTGTATAATGTCTATATATAATGTCTCTAAATGAAGTGTAAGGCATTTTGAGCAGATTGTAAAGACAAAAAAATTGCACAGTCCTTCAGAGAAGAATTTTTGGAAGCTAACTTATTGGTTGGAAAATGCTTCAGTGAATGTCTGGGTGAATGCCAGGGAGTTGACAAATTTTATTGTGCTGATTTCTTCTCTTTCTCATGTACCAGGTAGACACATAAGTTCTAGTTCTTTGATTTCTTCTCATGAAAATACCACAGCCTTGACACACCTGAATAGCTCTGGTTCCAGTGTACAGAAAATGGAATTTGCAACTATCTCTGCAAGCTCATCTTAGATTTTGTTCATTGCATTTAGGCCAAGTTTTACAAGGGAAGCCTTGTTTATATTTTTTTTGTATTTGAATTACACTTGTAGATAGTATTTTTTGGGGAAAAAAGGGTATTTTCCTCAAAGATGTCGAATTTTGCCTGTATCTTATATAACTTTTCTTATCCAAAGTGTGTGTGGGAGGAATGGAAAAATATAATCCAGAAGTAAATTTTAAAATATAGCCAAGTACCAATTTCAACAAAAAAAGAGAGGAAATTCTGGGTATTGAATGAAATTAAGCTATATTTGGTACTGAATTTCTGACTGAATATCTCTATTCAGTCAGAATATTTTGCATTTCTACCTAATGATAAACGATCTTTTTTCATTGAGGAATAGCTGGTCTAATGCAAAATTTTCACAAGTTATGTGAAAATGTTTTTTTCAAATCCAGGAGTTAATGTGTAAAAGGAAATAAACACAATCAAGTCCTTTATGCCATAAGTATGCTATTTTTTTCCTTGTGTTTATTTCTTTGTTTGTATGTGTTTTCTTATATGTTGGTACCTTTAACAAAAATGAACACGCTGTGGGTAATGTAACTTCAAAGACATCAAAATAGTCTTACATTCAGATAGTTGTACTCTTTCTTCTACTGCTACAAGTATCAGTTTTCATTTATCTGATGGTAGCCACTGATTTATTTCCTAATCCCTCCTCATTCTTCTGAGGTGGGATTTTTTAATGAGTTCTTTATGGAGTATTGGTCAATGAAGCATTGCTAGTTTGATCTCGTGAGGTTATTACAGTGTACATTGCATGCCTTAAAGTTCAAATAGCTTGTTTTGTTTTCACCTGAAAAGACTTTTTTTTAACCATGCACAACTGAGAATAAACACTTTTGAAAATTTTATGTTTTATATTCTGTTGATATTTAAAAGGGGCTGAAGGGAAGGACCCCAAAAAGTAACATAACTACTTTCCTAAGTACTACTTAAAATGTAGTGCAACACAATTAAATAATTGTAAACAACAAAACTAAAAAGATATTTTCTTATTCAAATATTATATTAATTGCGACTTGTTGCCTGAATTTTCAGTGGACAGATACTTTGAATCCTCTAAAAATGACCAGCAGTGTGTTTCTTCCTTTAAATAGTACATTTGCAGTTTGTCCCTTGTAAAGTGAACATTTCAGTCCCTTTTTAGCAAACCTTATGTTCAAAATTACTTTAGAAAGTATTGATTGCTTGTATTGAAAAAATATTTGACCAATTAATCTTGAAAAATTACAATAGAAAGACTAATTTATGCAGACAGAGAAAGCTTTTGTTAAATAATTTTATGTGTTGAGTTTCTTCCCAGCATTTCTGTACTCAAGCAAAAGAGCCATCTCTTTTATAAAGTTCATGAGGCAGTATTATGGCTGAGTTTGGTGAATGAAGTGTACGTCTGCTTTCAATCCAGATATACCCTCTATACTATCCATGCAGATATACTGTAGATCTACTATTTAAAGTAAAACCA
Organism: Poecile atricapillus; assembly: GCF_030490865.1. Lineage (NCBI taxonomy): Eukaryota > Metazoa > Chordata > Aves > Passeriformes > Paridae > Poecile > Poecile atricapillus. Next base: position 97,118,367 of record NC_081289.1, on the reverse strand, counting down.
GAACTTAGGATCTGTTCCATATAAATTCACATATTTTTATGTTGTACCTATTCCCTGTTCTTCAACATCTTTACCTTATCATGGCTTATGTTTTCCGGTGCATAGAAAAGCTTATTCTTTGATGTGAGAGAGAAATTGCTGGAAAATTAGGTCTTTTTGCACAATATATGTGAGTATATGTATTTATGAGAACAGATATATTTTTTGATTGGTTATATAAAGCATGAAAAAAAAACATGATGAAGGGATGCTCTGAATATGTATTTAAATGCATTAATGACTTTCATTGTACAGTTTTATATGAAAGGTCATATAATGGAGTTAAGTAATTCTCCCTTACTTTCACTCCTACCCTACTTCCTTCTTGGTTCTTGGTCCTATGTCTTCCTTTCTTCCTTCTCCTTTTAGCATAGGAAAGAAGAAAAGTTGCTTGTGTTCGCAGGTCAAGTTGCATTGCTTGTATGTTTGAACTACATACACTTTAATAGAATACTGTCTGTATCAACATCTCAGGTGGCAAAAATACACTTTAAAGGTATCCTATTGACTAATTATGGAATAGTAAGTAAGGTAGTCTGCATCCTACAATGGGTTTGAACATTTATAAGTTTCTAAAGTTAATGTTTTTTTCATTAATCACACTTCAGGAATAAAATACTATTTAGGCTTTTCACTTCCCTAGGCTTTTGATATAAATCTTCAGCAAGTGAAGTCTTCAACCAGTGTAATTCAGGAATAAACTGAACAGGTAGAAATTTTTAGATGAGGTTACTTTTCAAGAAAATGTGAGACTGAAGTAATGTATGCAGAATTATAGATAGCTTCAAATATAGAAAAGATTTCAAACAGAACTTTGGCCATGTTGATCTGGACAATTTGGGAGACAGACTTAACTTTCTGGAATAGACTGGATGCACTTAAATGTTGGCAGGATGTGATCCTTCAACTGTCACAGAATGTACTACAAATTTTTGTAAAATATACATTCACGTCAATTCCAATTTATAGTTGCAATTAAAGTCCAAAATGAGTATGAGAGACAGGAGAGAAAAAATGGCCCCTGAAGACATCCCAGGCTCTATGCCCAGATTCTTGATACAAGTCTTTTGCACCTCGAACAGATACTTTTAAGATATTTCAGATAGTGAGTGAAGATCTGCCAAAATAGAATGAGGCAGAAATCCTAAATACATTCTAAAACTATAACCATGTGCAAGCATTGAAGTATATAGTGTCTGAATAAATTTAGATTAACAAAGAATGACACCACTCTTTGCTTTTTTTTGTCCTATTCAAGAAAGTGAAGTAAATTAATTTCACTGTTCTTTGCTCAAAATAGGTATTTCACTGAACTGAAGACATTGCACTACTGACTGCAGAAACAGAGTCTTTGGAGGTCCTCTTTTCTAAAATCCGTTTCTACAGCAGGAAAACCTAGAGCTGGTTGTGTAGACCTGTGTCCAGACATCTTTAAATATCTCCAGTGCTTTAAACCCCATTGTAAACCTCCTTGGACAACATCTTCCATTGTTCATAAATGTCCTACATTTATTTAGTTTAGTATTTGTGAAATAAGTTAGTTTAAACTAATGAGCATTATAACATTTTCAAATGAATATTGTTACCTATCTTTGTTTTGAAGCTTGATGATTTATCACCCACAAGAAGACTTCTTTATCTCTTCAACACACATGTGAAAGATGAACCTTAACTTTTCTTCAAGATGAGATTGATATTAATTGTCTTAGAGCTATATTGATTTGGCAGATGTATTTCTCTTTTGTTTAATTTTCAGTATGTTCCATGAAACATTTTTGAAAATGTTCCCTTTCAACTGTCATCGCTTTTATCAAAACCTTTTCTCGTATCTCCATAATAGGAAATTCCTCACTATTTCAAGTATTTGACTTTTATAGTCTCTCAATTTCAGTTTCATTCTGAAACACAGGAATTCAATCCTTTTATGATCAGGTAGCCTTCTCAGCAGATAAGGGAAGGACTGTGGATGTCATGTAACTGGAATTCACCACAATATTTGACACAGTCTTCCATGACATTCTCCTGGAAAAACTGGACAGGTATAGTTTTCATTGGCTTAAAAAAAATAGATGGATGGAGAGAGAGGAGACTGGAGGTGAATAGTGTCACGTCTGTTGGTTGCCAGTCACTATTTGTGTTCCCCAGTGATCAGTGCTGGGGCCAGTCCTATTTAATATCTTTACTTATTATCTGAAAAATGGGACTGAGTGAACCCTCATTAACCACCATATTGGGTTTTGGGTATTGACCTGCTGGAGGGCAGAAAGGCTCTGCAGAGGGATCTGGACCGGCTGGATCAATGGGCCAAGGCTAGTTGTATGAGGTTCAATAAAACCAAGTGTCAGGTCCTGCCTTTGGGTCACAACAACCCTGTGTGGAGCTACAGGTTGGGGCAGAATGGCTGCAAAGCTGCCCTGTGGTAAAACACTTGAGGGTTCTGGTCAACAGCATCTGAAAGTGAGCCAGGAGTGTGCCCAGGTGGCTAAAAAAAAACCAGTGACATCCCGACCTGCATCAGCAATACCAGCTGGACCAGGGCAGAGATTGTCCCAGGTGAGGTCACACCTTGAGTTCTGTGTCCAGTTCTGGGCACCTAACTTTAAAAAGGGACACAGGTTCTGGCCATGTTCAAAGGACAGCAACAAATCTTGTGAAGAGGGTAAGTCATATGAGAAGCAGCTGAAGAAGGTGGGGTTGTTTAGCCTAGAGAAAAGGAGAGACAACCTTATCATTCTCTTCACCTACCTCAAAGGAGGTTGTAGCCAGCTGAAGGTCAGCCTGTCCTCCCAGGCAACCACTAACAAGACAAGAAGAAATTACCTCAAACTGTACCAGAAGATGTTCAGGTTGAACATCAGGAATTATTTTTATGGATAGAGTTGGTAAGCATTGAAGTGGACTGATCACAGAAGTGATGAAGTCACCAGCCATGGAGGTGTTCAAGAGAAGACTGTCTGTGGCACTTAGTGTCATGGTTTTCAGGGTGGTGGTGGCTGGTCAAAGTTTGACTCAATGATCTTAGAGATCTTTTACAGCTTAAATGATTCTGTGATTCTGTAAGAAGTTGAGTATAAAACACTGAACCTTGAGTAGCACTGAAGATGTTTTTTTTTTGTTGGTTTTTTTTTTTTTGTATTGTGCCTTCTTTCTTTTCACTTGTGTGAGGAAAATGAGAATATTTGTAAGCCTGGATAAATAGATGACTTATGAAAACATTTTTCTCAAAGGTGTATGATGACATTTGCAATTAGGCTGTAGCACTGGCTTCAGTGGGAGCAGAGTTGAGCTAATGCAGCAAACATCACATGCCTCAGGAACTCAGCAAATTCACCTTCTCCCTTGTGGTGTCTTTTTGACACTGCTCCATAATGTATGCTTTTATACCACATAATAAAAATCAAAATTCAAGGACTTCATAAACTTTGTTCCAGGAATAATTCCCTTTATATTGGTTTTATTTCAAGTAACCTCTTTTCTTTCTGCTTTTCTTCACTTCCTAGATGGACAACATTTCCAGGTAAGTTGAAAGAAACTATAATTGGAGATTTACAAAGAATGTGTCCTAGGGATTCAATAAAAAGGAATTCTCAAAAGGTACACCCAAAAAGTGGGTCCAGTAGCAGCTGACTTCTGTCTCTAGAACATGTTTCTAGCATACCACACACTCATTTACATTTTTCCTTCATGGGATAAAGGAGATCTTTGTTTGTCTTTTTTCCTTATTTTATAAAAAAATATTAGTTTTCTAAGGGAAAAGAATCCCGTTCCTCTACATCTTTCCTCTTAAACAGCAACTGTGAACATAATGAAATTACTGTGTAACTCCATTTGCCTCACTGTGAGGCACCGACAACTCAGCATTCTTAGGGTACTGTAATGGTATTGTAAAATTGTGTGGGTGAGCCAAGTCAGCTCCTTTTCATTTGTAGTAAAATGTGTTTCAATGAGAGATGAAAAAAATGTGCAGGAAGTAGACAGTTTTGGAAAAAGAATCCTATCCAAAAAGTGCCTAATGATTCATAACTTGCCTTTCATGCAAATAAGCAAGGAATGGCAGAGAAAATATTCCTTGCTTCCTGGTTTGAGCTGGGATACGGTTAATTTTTGCCCCTAATAACTAGTATGGGCCTGTGTTTTGAGTTTGTACTGGAAACAGGGTCGATAACACAGGGATGTTTTAGGTCCTGCTGAGCAGGGCTTACACAGAGCCAAGGCCTTTGCTGCTCCTCACCCACCCCAGTGAGGAGGCTGGGGGTGTGCAAAGATCTGGGAGGGGAGACAGTTGGGACAGCTGACCCCAGACCACATGGTGTCGTGCCCAGGTTATAAAGGAAGAATGAAGGAGGGGATGTTAGGAATGGTGGACTTTGTGTTCTCAAGTCACTGTGAGGTGTGATGGGGCCCTGCTGTCCTGAAGATGGCTGAACACCTGTCTGCCTCTGATTAATTTCTTGTTTTGCTTTGGTTGTGTGTGAGACTTCTGCTTCTCCCTATTAAACTGTCTTTCTCTCACTTCAAAAATTTTCTAGCTTTTTCCCTTCCAATTGTCACCCTTATCCTACCAAGGGAGAGGCTATGTGGGATGCTTAGTTGCTGGGTGACCAGTAACTTAATTATTAAACCACAGCACTTGCCTTTTAGCAGAATTCATTGTATTCAGTGCTGATGGTCTTAGTATATGTCATAAAAGAGGTGTTCACTTAGAAAAGCTTTTCTGTATTACGCTATTACTTTTCTCATTTTCCTATCACAAAATAATCTCCAGCTTGTGATGGCACTGAATTGTACAGGCTACTACTTTGACAGCCAATGTACTTCCAAGCAATGTTCAAAGGACCATAGATTTTGAAGTCATCATATCTGCTCCTTTTCTCTTTCTTAATTTCTTTAGTGCTTCTTTCAGCTTGTATTAAATGCCTATTATTTAGATACTTTCATAATATATGTTTTGTTCTATTCCTGGTGATAGTGTGTCATCTCCCCTTGTATTTTCTCTTTTTAACCTCTGTGTGTACAGTTTGACCTGTGAAAGTTTTACACTGGTGATTGCAGGAGGAAGCTAATCTTAGCTGGAATATTTATGAAACAACTAAACATTACTTTTGCAGTTGATGTCATTTTTACAAATTTCAGAAAACAGAATTAATGTCTTGAATCATATTACCAAGCTTTCCTTGCATATTTCCTTCTGTACACAACGCATTTAAATGAGCAAGTAAAAAAGTTATGTACACTCGTTGTCATATGTGTATCTGGACAGTTCAAGTTGGCCTTGTGACCTAGTGCCTGTGGTTTACAAGTTGCAGAATACAGAGAAGGAATCTGTAAATATTTTTGCAGCTTGAGTAACGAAGGGTTTGGTTCTTATCTGGGTGATAGTGGACAGTGGTCAAAAAAACAGGTTAAGAAATAAAAAAAAGCCAAATAACTGGACTATGGCGACCTTCATTTGAAGTGTTGTTGATAACATCACCCATGCTTTTAAAATGAACTAAAATCTCTTAGGATGCCTTATCCAGCTGTTGACAAGCAAAAAAAGGAAGCAGGCAATATTTCTTTTATTAACTGTTTTGCATTATGGCTGCTCATTAACATTTTATTTCTAGGAGAAAATGGAAAGTGATGGTAACTGGGGTTCAGGAAGTTCAGAGGCACAAATATAAGGATGAGAAAATATTAAATTTAAGAGGGATTTTAGGATTCTTCTTTGGCAAGTGATCCACATCAGAGCTGTGAAGGTAATGTGAAGGTGGTATAAAGATATTAATATTCAAAAGTGGAGCGCGTGTGATGTGGTCTGCTGTAGAAGGTCTAGTAGGTCTCAATCACTTTTTTTTAGCAGTGTATTTTACCTTAGTGAGGCAAAGACTGTTTTCCTGCTCAGCTTGAAATTTCCACCCATCCTTGAAGAGAACAAGTAATCCACTACTGAGTGCATGCTAGTTTTACCAGAAAAATGAGTGAAAAAGTGAATGTTCTAGTTAAGCCTAAAGCCTGAAGACTGTTGAGCCAAATTATATCCATCCTGCTTACCATATGCTCCTTTTCCATCTCTGTTGTATTGCAGCAAATTTGTGTTGTTGCCCTCCTTCTTTAGCACCATAGCTATTTATGGCTACACTTCTGGACTGCTAGAATTGCAGTTATAATATAAACAGATTCCTGGCTTCTTCTGACTACTCAAAGTATTGGTGTAGAGGTCAGCTTTCTAAAATGGAATATCATTTTACAGCTGTCTGATCTCATTCACACTGTTGTCAGGACTAAAATGATGTGATGCAAAGGTCTCATGACAGGTATTTTGAAGTAAGTCAACTGATTCCCGTGGTGGGATGACCCTGGATAGACACCAGGTGTCCAGCAATGCTACTCTGTCACTGCCCTCCTTAACCGGACAGGAGAGAGAAAATATAGTGAAAGATTCATGGATCAAGACAGGGAGATAGCAGTCACTAATTACCATCACGACCAAAACAGACTCAAGAAATGAACTGAATTTCTTACCAATGGAATCAGAGTAGGGTAATGAGAAGTAAATCCACATCTTATAAACCTTTCCCCCCACCCCTCCCTCCTTCACAGGTTAAAGTTCACTCTTCATGTTCTCTGTTTCTTTGCTCCCAGAAACACAAGGAGATGGGGAATAGGGGCCGCAGTCACTTGTTGTCTCTGCCACTTCTTCCCTCTTAGTGGGATGGCTCCTCACACTGCTCCAGCATAGGGTCCCTCCCATGGGAGACAGTCCTTCATGAACTGCTTCAATGCATATCCTTCCCAAGGGCTGAAGTTCTTAATGAACTGATCCAGCATGTTTCCCTTCCACAGGATGCAGTCCTTCAGGAACAGATCACTCCAGCATGGCTCCTCTGTGGGATCTCATGTCCTACCAGCAAACCTGCTACAATGTGGTCCTCTCTCCACAGGGCCGTGAGTGCTCCCAGGAGCTTGCTCCAGTGCAGGCTGTGCACAGCATCACATCCTACTTTACATACCCACTTGTGCCAGCCTGGCATCCTCCGTGGGCTGCAGGGGCATGCACAGCTTCCTCACCATGATCTTCACCACAGACTGTACAGGAATCTCTGTTCTGGTGCCTGGAGCACCTCCTCCCCCTTCTTCACTGACCTTGGTGTCTGCAGGGCTGATCCTCTCACATGTTCTCAGTCTCCTCTTCTATGCCTTAACTTTTTCCCCATTCTTAAATCTGTTATCATGAGGTTATCATCACAGTTGCCGACTGAGTCAGCCTTGGCTAGTGGTGGGTCTGGCTTGGAGCTGGTTGTCGCTGGCTCCATTGAACGGGGCAGAAACTTTTAGCAGCTTCTTACAGGAACCTTCCCTGCAGTGTGTATGTATGTGTGTGCGTGTGTGTGTGTCTGTGTGTGTGTGTCTGTGTGTGCGCGCACACTTGTGTGAATGCCGCCCTCCCTTGTTTTAGACTTTAACAGTCTAAGTTCTTCACCTTATTTATTGCATTGGCAGTTACACATGGGTAAGTGGAATGTAGTCTCATTTAAAGCATTTGCTTCTCACTACAGTTAGTTCTGTTTAATAAGTTTTTCAGGGTATAGAAGACAGTGCAGTAATAGATTAATAATAATAGTAATAGATTAAACTAAAACCTACATTATCTTTTTTGGGGTTTTAATGCCTTACAATAATTAAAGCACATTTAATACTTAGTAGTAAGTCTTGAAAAGTTATGGTGAATTGAGAAATTCTTTTTTATTAGCTGACATATTTAGCATGAATATTTAAAGTGTTTAGATGTAGATACTATGTTGTCAGCTGAGTTTTTTTGTAGGTATAGGCCAGCCTATCGGGGAACTTGTGTTCCAACCAACCCTTGTTAACTGCAGTCTTCAGGCAGATAGAATATGCGGAGGAAGGAGAAGTGTGGAAAAAACCCACTAAAATGAAAACAAACTAAGAACACCTCCCAGGACTTCAGAAGAAATTATTTCAGGAAAAAAATCTTGCTTATCAAAAACTTGGATGCTGGAATAAACTTCATCAAAGACAAGTTAGACAGCAGATAACTGGCAAGAAGATAAAGGATGTATGTTTGGTTAATGAATCCCATCTCTGAACCCCTAATGATAACACCTCCACATGTGTATAGTATATTAAATGATTGTATCCATAAAACACATACACATACACACACACACACGCACGCTCCATCCTACTGTACACTCAGTCTGTTAACATTTCCAAAGCACTTGTCATGTCACTGTCTAAAATTTTATGAAATTAAAGCACCACTATAAATATTTCAAAAGATTTAATTAATTGTCCTTATGCCAGAAAAAAATTATAAACTTCATTTTCTGAAGAAAAATGATTGTTGCACTCCTGCTCTCCTTTTAGTAAATGTCTGTTTTTTAAAATCCTACTATATTGCTTTTGCTCAGGCCATTTGGAAAAGCTTGAGTGATGAAGCAGGTCTTCCAAAATAATCTAAAGATTGTAAGGTGATGACTTTTCTTAGATTTAATTCTGGATGATATTTCAGAGTCTTGGACCTATGCTTAGCTGTTAAATGTAGTGTGCCTGTGTCCTGGTTTAGGGCAAATTTGGGAGAAAACCTCCAAACTGGGTCTCTCCACAAAACAAATTCAAGCGGCCCCTCCCCCGACTGGTTCAGAAAAATATTTCCTTGGAGAAAAGTGGAAAAAACTGTTTATTTAACAGCAATTGAATAATATTAAACAATAAAACCTCTTGCTGTTCAACAAGATGGCAAACCCAGAAAAAATCCTTGTCATGTGGTGTAGCTCGGCCTGCTCAGTCTCTTATCAGTCTCTCTGGTGCCAGATAGCGTTGAGGCCCAGGCCCCGGTGGGCCACAGGCGTGAGCTCCCGGGGTTTGGCTGGGTGTTTTTCAGTCCAGAGCAGGTTTGAACAGATCCAAGAAAAAAGGAAAAAAACAGTCTGGGGAACTTCTTTTCCTCAGTTAGCTAAAAACTAACTAAATGCAAAAGAGAAGCTCTGTCCTGCTGTCTGTCTGTGCTGCAGACACCACAGTACAGAGCAGGATGCGGGTCAGTGAGTGCAGTTTCTGAAAACAAACTGTGGTATCTTCTTCCCCCACTTCACTCTCAGAGTCAGTCTTAAAGGTGCAGAACTTAATATGTAACATAAACAAGGCAATTGAGGATGCAAGCATCATAAAGTCACTGCAGGACAACCTGTTGATCAGCAATAACAGCCACAGATAAAAGCCTTGAATCTGTGCCAAAACAGCGTGCTGCAACAACTGAGACCTTAGGCTTCTGAGAAATAAAATAAAATCCAAATTTTTGGAAAGCCCCTCATATATTTCCCAATTAGTTCCTTTTGCAGTGAGTAAAAAACTTTTTTATGGAAGCTTGCTTCTTTCCTATCTTTTAAGAAACTCATCCATCACTATGACCCAAAGATATATGAAATATTGCTATTCAAAATGCAACAACTTCTTAACTACTGGAACAGTTAGTCTAAGATCATTCTTTTTTCCAATCACAACAACTACAGTTCATCCAGTTTTCTTTTTTCATTCATTTTTGTTTTGGGTGGGATTTTGACACAGTCTTCAGCCAAGCAGTCAAGTCCACTTCTTTTCCTTTACTGTGGAGACCTCAGCAGCAGAGTGTTCTGTAGACAGAAAAATGCCTGTCTTGATCCTCTACATAATTAATTTCAATTTCATACCTTCCTAATGTGCCAGATAGATCCATAGAATAAAAGGAGTTGGAAGGAACTTTAAAGATCATGATAATCTAGCTCCTACACGCCTTCCATAGACAGAGACACCTCCCACTAGACCTTGAACACTTCTAGAGATGAAGCATCCACAACTTCTCTGAGTAATCTGCTCCAGTGCCTCACCATCCTCACAGTAAAAACTTCTTCTTAGTATCTCATCTAAACCTACTCTGTTTCAGCTTGAAACCACTCCCCCTTGTCCTGTCACCAATCGCTCTTGCATGTACAGTCTCTCCATCTCCCTTGTAGGCTCCCTTCAGATATCTAATTTACTAATTCTGCAGAAAAACCTCAGTGGTGCTGAATTAAGGTGGACAAAGTAGAATAATGTCATGATGCAGTAAGTTGGGGCATCTCTAAATGAAATGCTTAAAAGCTCTAGCACTACAACAGAAGTGCAAAAATGCTAATTGTTACATCATAGAGTAACTGAAGGGTTAGATTTATTACTATATCTTATACCCACTATAGAATTTAGCATATATTTTTATATTTTCGGAAAAAAAAAGTTGTGTGGAACATTAGTCTCTGCAGTGTTGTGTGACATGCAGAGTCTGCACTGCTGGGTTTCACTAAAGGCTTATCTGTGTTATGACCCACCCCAGAAGGTGAGGATAACTTAGGTTCTTTCTAATAGATCCCTTGGGAAAGATCAGAATGAGACAACACTGAAAACTGAGTATATATATATATATATATATATATATAGGGGAGGGGAGGGGAGGGGAGGGGAGGGGAGGGGAGGGGAGGGGAGGGGAGGGGAGGGGAGGGGAGGGGAGGGGAGGGGAGGGGAGGGGAGGGGAGGGGAGGGGAGGGGAGGGGAGGAGAGGAGAGGAGAGGAGACTCGAGGAGAGGAGAGGAGACTCGAGGAGACTCGAGGAGAGGAGAGGAGAGGAGAGGAGAGGAGAGGAGAGGAGAGGAGAGGAGAGGAGAGGAGAGGAGAGGAGAGGAGAGGAGAGGAGAGGAGAGGAGAGGAGAGGAGAGGAGAGGAGAGGAGAGGAGAGGAGAGGAGAGGAGAGGAGAGGAGAGGAGAGGAGAGGAGAGGAGAGGAGAGGAGAGGAGAGGAGAAAAAGGAATTATGAGTAGAATAATATCACCACCTGTGGATACCGTGACAGAATTGGTTATTGCGTTTTCCAGCTCCAGTGGTTTAAGTGATGGTCATAGTCTTGGTCTGTCAGGAGTGGGGGAAGCCCACGAAACACAGAGTTCAATGGGTTAATATACATTCAGGTTTATGTGGGATGTGGGAATGCCCAGGCACTGCCTTTTGAGTGGGTGGTGATTTACACCATCTGATGGGGCACTGTGGGTAACGCTTCCCTGGTGGAAGGCCCCAAAAACGAGTCTGGGGGCAGACCTTTGGGGGTCTTTGGTGGTTGATGACAGCTTCTAAAACTAGACAGCTGCCCTCATATCAGTGTAGTTGAGCCAGTTATGCCCCATCAGAAGGGATGGACACCCTCATGCCTATGTGTGAATGTCTCAATACCTCCTCAGGGAGCTTTACACCTGATCCAGTTGTGTAAGGGAGGACATTGGTGTGACAAAAAACATTACTGTACCTCAGCAGGGACTGCTTCTTATTTGCCTTTTTCCTTGTCTGGATCAAAACCCAGCTTGTGTCCTCCAATGGTGGGTGTTCAGTTTCTTCATCTGATGCAGTCAGAGCTTTCACCACCACACGAAAAAACTCTCCTCCTCCCCTTCTTTTGGGGGCAGGGGGCACAAATTTGGCCTCAGCAAAGCAACCAGTGTTATTACATGTTGCCAGTTATTTGAGTCATCAACGATTAATGTTTTAGTTTTTCACAATCTGTAGTGTTAATTAAGTTCAGACCAGCTCCTCTCATTTGGACTCTGCAGGTTTTCACGTTGTGAAACTTTGAATCTGGGTTCTAGATCAGTTCTGGCCCATGGGCTTCTACTGGCTTTCATAAGTCATTCAGCTTACAGAAAAATACATTCATATGCTTCTCTTCCTTCAAGGATCTGTTGGTAGTTACATTTTAATTCACGTGGGTAATTAGTGTCTTTGAACAGCAGAGTGTGAACTACTCATTTTCTCTTATCCTTTTGCTGTGTGACAATATTCAAATGGCATTGAAAGCATTTTGAAATTACTCCAAAGAGAGAAACAAGTCCATACAAAGATATTTTATTCTTAGGAAGAAATACAATAGTTGAAAGTAGGACAGGAAATGTCCAGAACATGTAAATCAAAAGCATCAGCTGGATAATAGCAGCACTTTAAGCAGTTTTTGTTTGTAGAGCAGAAATCCTGAATCTGAACTGCTCCATTAGGATTGTAAAACAACCTGGCAGTATGAAAAATCTGGGTCTGGAGACAATGATAAGGACAGATAGTGAATGCAAAGACACTATCTTGAGTCCTATGTTGAACAGGTTGTTTTTCATTTGTTTGCTTGCTTGCTTGGGGTTTCTTTTTTTATGTTTTGTTTTTATGCTGTACAATTTAGTCTGTTGGTTCAAACCATCAAATTATTTTTCTTTCTGATGTGACATCTTTATCCTGTGAGAACTGTTTTGCACCAAAATAAGGTGCTATCATCTGACTGCCTCATTTGAGTGGTGGCACCGAGGAAGAACAGGCTCAGGAGACATTTTGCCAATGTACATGAATACAAAAAGAACACAGCCTCTTCCAGCAGTGTGCAGTAGCAGCAGAAGAAGCAATGCGAACAGACTGAAACACAGTTTTCCTCTCCAGGAAGCCAGGAAACCTTTTGAATTTTGAGAGTGATGAAACACTGACACCCGTTGCTCAAAGAGGTAGTGGACTCTCCATCTTCTGAGACGTTCAAAAGTTGTCTGGGCAGTTTCTTTGAGCGCTTGGATGAGAAGATTGTACAAGGTAAACTGCAGTGATTGTTTCCAACCTCAGGTATTCAATGATCCACTGTAATGGAAAGAGAATCAACCCTGGGGTCACTGGAGACTTAGAAGAGTATACTGCAACCCAGAGCATGAAATCAGGAAGAGAGCACACCAATACATCTTTGGCCAGTCTGTACAGAGCTCACAAAAGGAATAGTTCAGTGTACTTTAATTTCAGAGCTCTGGTCAGTTTTGGGTTTGGTCATCCCCAGCTGAAGAAATGCCTGTGTGTGTATATCAACTTTATGATTTGCATGTCCCAGATTATGTTTAGAAAACGGGACATCCAGTTTCAAATATGGGGTGAAAAACAGGACAGTCTTGAAATGACTTCTTTGTGTTTCTCTGCTCCCTATTAACTGTAAGCTAAGAATGGCAAATCTTTCCTTTATTAACTAATGGGAATGATTATTATGTAGTTCCTATGCACTGGTGATTTCTACAGCTTATCTCATTTATTAATGTCAAGAAACAAAAAAATAGTTTGCCAGTAGTATTCCTGGAGCTCTGAAAGCTGTCAATCTTGTCACCACTTCACAAATACTTCCAGAAGTTGATAAATACTTTCTTTTTCTTTCTTATACTGATGAGATCCGGCAGTGAATGTAAAGGTAATGATAAGTGTAAGAAACCCAGATACAATTAAATTTTTTTTCAGCCTTATTATTTGAGAACTGGTTTACTTGGCTTTAGTGTTATTTCCAGTGTCTGAGTATTCTTTGCCTAGTCCAATAATTCATTGATTTCATTAAAATTGAACAGAGATAAGCATATCACAAAGATAAGCAAGTTTTTATGTGAAACTCGGAAGCAAAATTGTGGGGAGTGAACTAAGATACTTCAACAGTAGGAAAAGCAGTGGTGTGATTTCACACAGTTTAAAAGCAGGAAAAATATCCAAACACAGCTAACGCTTCAGTCAGGGCTAGCAACAGGATCAGAAACATAGGCCTATAGATGAAATGTTTATATATGTTTTGGTCCCCATAGAATCATTTGTTGAATACAAGACTAAGTCAAAATCCATAATTTTGCCCACTTAAAAAAAAAAAAAAATTGAACCAAAACAAAAAAAAAAAATCCTAAACAAAAAACCTGATCTGCCTCACACTCCCCCCCTGAAAAAAAAACAAAACAAAGAAGCCCCTCCCCCCCCCCAAAAAAACCAAAAAGAGAAAAAGAAACCTACCAAAAATCTGACTCTTTTACTTTAGGAGACTTTAAATACTTTTTTGTGTTTTGGACAGAAATTTGGATTTTGGCAGTCAGGTAGAGCAAGGTCACAGAAAATACTGAAAAGCACTTAGTGAAAGAAAGCATGAAATAGCGTAAGATAGGATAAAAGAAAGCAGCAACTGACCTGGGATATCAGAGGGCTGGAGAGATAGGGGCTGATGGGGCAGGGGACTTGGGACAGGAATCTAGACAGGAAACGTGCTGAGTGAGGGAAGAAGGGAGAAAGACCTGATGGAAACCTGGATCAAACAGAACTTGAATATGGGTGAGGCAGCTGTGAAGCTGAGCCACTGCTTCTCTTTATTCTGACTTTTCAGTGGTTTGATTTAGTCCTTTTCCTAATATTTTAAAAGTTAGGTTTGGGGTTCCAGAAGGCAAAGACTAACGGAGATCTAATTGAATGTATGTATATAAATTGCTATGGTTCTTGCTGTATAGAAAAATAGTAGATTCAGAAACCAAGATTTTAACTAACACCTGGCTGCCAGAATAAAGTACAATACATATTGTCACCTGGTGCTGTTTCAGGCACAAAAGCTGTTCAGGAACACTCTAATATGCTAGATGTTTGTGTACTGAATTTAAATAAATTTTTATTCTCTTTCCTTTATTTCCTTAAAAATAATAATATTAAAATAATTTTTTTAATTTGAAAGAAGCCTTCCTTCAAAGACCTTTAAAATCTTCTTTAGAATAAAATGGTGCCAAACTGAGTGTGTATGCCCCAAAATTTTACAATTTGTGTGTCCAAATCAGAAGGAATGATCATGGACTACAGATGATGCAGTGTCACTTGATTTAGGCTTAATTTTTTGCATCAAGTTTTATTTTTTGGAAGGAAGTCCACGGAACATACATGGATTGCCATAATCTTTTAGAGCTAGAGATAAGCTTATTTTATCATTACTTCACTTGTGGAACAACACTCAGTAAGACAGTTATCTGAGGCTGCTCCTTGCCGCACCAGAGCTCCAGGCTAGCTCTACGGTGCCACTCCGGCACGGGCAGTCGCCAGGAGTGGGGAACTGCACAGGAAAGGCGATCCCACTGCAGAACCTTCAGAGCACCGAATCTTGCCAGGCTCTGCCAAATTAGGTGTCATGGGTGATGGCAAAAGGAAGGAGGAGACTCACTCGGCTCTACTTCCCAGGAACAGCTTTATTCAGGAGAGGGGATGAGCACAAGGGTCTGCGCTAGGACAAATCAGGACCGAAGACAGCCCAGAGCGCCTCTGTGCACTGGGTTTTACCTCAGGGGCGGGCACAGTCCAGGGTCCAATGGGAGCTCGCAGAGGGAGGGGTGAGGGGAGGAGGTTACAATGTCAGGGACCAATGGGGATAGAAAGAAGGCGGGAACATAACGTAACAACCAATAACATGTCGAGGAAGGGATGATAAACATGGAAGGAGCTGGAAGGAGTGGTGGGGTTTATGATGATGGATGGGGAGATGGGGCAGGGTAAAGGTGATTGACGGGGAACATTCAGGAAAACTGGGAGGAGTTTATATAACAGACAGCTGGGGCTAAACCATTACAATCAACAGGGAGAAACAAGAACATACTAACAAGTTTTAACAAATACGTAACAAAATTAAATAAATGAACTACAGCAGTTATCCACTCAGCCCACACAGCACTGGCAGGACAGTTTTCTCTGAGCTCCTCAAGCACCATGTCTAGTGAATGCCTCAACACAAAAGGCCTGAATGCCAAGTCAACCATGGTGGCAGTTTGTTGGGGTTTTTGTGCCCGTAAGTCACTTCTTTGTATACACACTGTAGAAACAGTACAACAGGAATGAAGGTCTGTGATATTTTTGCTCCTTGTCAGTCCTAGTGAACTGCAGCAGATTGTTGGATTTTGTAATAACTTTGGATTTCTGTGCTACTGTGGAAAAGAGATTTTGGTAAAAATGTGAGGGATTTATTTTTAAATTTTATTACTACTTTGTCAACTCTGTTCTGCTAATTTTTTTTGCTTTATCCCTCAGGAAATAAATACTAATGCTGTTTTACAATGTGATAAGAAAATCAATCTGTGAGTTATTTTTTTATCTCTTGTTTTCCAGTACCTATTCAAGAAGTTAAAACTTGTGCCAGGAATTTACTTTCTGGTGTGATTAACTACAGGGATTAATGATTAACCAGGTCATTCAAAGAAATACTCTGCAAGTGATGTGTTATTTATATGTGTCTGGAAAAATTTGGTATACCATTTGACTGCAAGCATCTTACATTACAGGCATAATGAAAGATTTAATTGCAAACTTTACTTATATATAAAATAAAATTATGCCTCTAGTTGCTTACTTTTTTTTCTTTCCTGAAGAATTTGCTAATATTTTTCCTGAAGCAAGTTTGATGAGGCTTTGGAGTTTCAACAAGATGATCTTTAAGGTTCCGACAGAACCTAACCAAACCAAACCAAATCAAACCAAACCAAACCAAACCCAACCAAACCATTCTGATGATGTGACTCTCTAGTTCTGTGCTACTAAATATTATTTAGAATTAATTCAACAAGTTTTGAAAATGTACTTAGGTGAATTCTGACCCTTGAAAACTTACTAATGTATGTTCTGCTCAGAGTGCTAATGGTCATGCCATGCTGGCCTGAACAGTTCTCTGGACTTATGACTGGTAATCCTTTTCACCTCTGAGTCTTTCCCTAATGAGGAACTTCGTATGCCACTGTGATAAAACATTTGTGTGAATGCTTTTTTTTTTCAGAAAGTATGATCTTTGAGATGACTCGAGGAACCTGCCTAGATTTGGTAAGGAGATTTACCTTTTACCCTACCTTACCCTTTCTCAAGAGGCAGAAAATGTAATGGCCAATGCCTTTCTACTAAAAGACAACATTAAGAATTTTGCATAAATTTCCTTTGACATTTTTCTGTCCAGATTCTTAAACCCCATAATTTTACAGAGACACAATGATCCCTGAGAAGAAAGTAAAGTCTGTAATAATCTTAAAATCCATTAAACCTTTAGCATTGAGAATATTTTATTTTGACATTTACGTGCAGCATTGTAACAAAGAGAAAATAATAGATAGGTGCTCATTCCCATTTATGGGGATCATGTCCCCTTACGGAAATATTGCTATTACCAGATGAGGAATTTATCTGTACTTTAAGAGTTACACATGTCCTTTGTCTTTCTGTGGAAGTGCACTTCAGAATACAGAATATAACAGAAAATTGAATTTCTTCTCAATGGTAGCAAGATAAAAACTTCGATATCTTTTGAGTGTAAGAATTTATATCCTTTCCCAGAGTAGCGCAGTGCTGATGGCTTGGAATTGGTCTTGGTGCTGTGACTCCATATTAATCAAGCCTGTGATTCCTGTCTTGTTTAATCAAGTATTCATGTACAGGTTTTTGAGCTCTACTACCATTCCACATCTTGAATCAATCAAATTCTGACTGGCTCTTATGTTAAGCAAATTAAATTCCAGTTTCACACAGCCTTTGCTAGATTATTCTGCCATGGAAAAAATTTTATCATTTACAGAACTTGATTGAAAACACATTGTTGTGTAGCTTTAACACCTAAAATTTATACAGTGCATAAACTAATCTCTAGGAAGTGTTTCACACATTCAAGTAGCACTTCCTTAAATAAAATCATATAGAAATTTTTCAACAATTTACCTTATGCCTGTTATTGAAAAGTGTGTTTTAAAATATATTCTGTACATTTTAGTCACTGCTAAATGGCAGTTGAGACGGACAAGTGGGGGTGTTAGTCTTTAAATTTTTCACTTCATTTTACTGTAATTATTCTTTCTTTCTTTTACTCTGTAGGAAAAAATCTGAATAGTCTGGAGAAACAAATTATGGAAAGTAGTATGATTTGAATTTATTCAGGCTGTTATCTAATATACAACATGGAATTCCTTTAAATATGTTTGTGTCTATAAATCAAAATGTAATTCTTTTTAAATGTAGATTTTTTTCCAACACTACTACAACTGGTAGAGTAGCTAGAATAAACTCCCTAAGACAATCCTTCTAGAAATAAAATATATTTTTAATTTAATCTTTTGGTAGCTTGGTAGTATTTTTCCAAGACAAAAATCTGAAAATATAAACTCAGTTTACCTTTTTATTTCTCTTCATGAGAATCTTTTAGACTAGAGAGGAGAAGCTAAAAAAGAAATGCAGAAAATAAATGGAAGTTGTTTATTTTGTGATTGTAAATGGTTCTGAAAAACCATAGCAAAAGAGTAATGGGAAAAACATGCACTTATGGTATAACTCTTTACTCTAGGTAACCTTCACAGAGGATTAATAGAAAGATGGTTTTAACTCATCTGTAGTTCTGGTCTGATCTATCAAAGTTGTTCTGTTCCCATACTCCAAGGATCTCCTGAAAAATAAATTTGTCAAAGTGGCTTTGAGCCCAAAATAATGTCTTCAGCTTTCATGAAGCAAAAGGAATTACTACATATGTAATTATCAGCTTGTTAGCTTAATTTAACTATATTATGTATGTAGCATGAGTTTAATTAATTAAGTCATTGGCGTTCAGTCAACACATGTTTAAACTGTCTGCTCACTCCCAAAAGACTTACGAAGTGTCTAAGAATTTAATCTTTCAGAAGGTAAGCAGACAAACAAACTTTTTTATTCTTCTGTTCCCAGTTAGCAGTCCTTCCCATCTGTCTAAAATGATTTAATCAGTACCTGAATTTTGTTTGGTTTCTCAATTTTATTTTTCTTTTTTTTCAGATGTAGTAACAGTGGGTTCTGAAAATACCCATTGGAAAGTCAACTCTGTCTTAGGCTGGGTCTGCTCTGTTCCACCTCCTTAAAAAGGACGTTTTAAATCATTCACCTGATCACTATTCATGTGGAAACTTTTCTACTGCTTTCCTCAGAGTCTGGTGGTGTTTTTTAGTGTAAGGCTGTTAGCAAAGGAGTTTGAAAGAGAATTTTACTACTTGAAACAGACTGGGAACCAATATCTAGTCCTGGAGGACATTTGAGGATTGCTTCTGGAATAGTCCTCCATCTGGGTTTTATTAGTTTACTTTAAACCATGTTCCACCTGTGGGTAAGTTTAGTGAAATAATGATTAGCAAAATACGTTCAACATTTTTTTCCCCCTTTCTTCTCATTCCATAAAATGGACTGAAGAGGTGGCAATGGACTTACTTTTCTCTGTCCAAAGACAACCCCTTACAACATGGCCTTGAATTTTTTTGCAACATTGTTGATATATCTGGGCATAAAACACCAGGTGTTTCAGCATAACAGGAATGCTTCCAGACACGATGTTTCGATGTTTCATGTCCAGAATCTAATTTGAATCTCTGCCATGAGAGCTTACCTTTAATTCCTCTGTTTCTTTCCATAGTAGGGCTTTGTTGCAATTCTCTTCCAATTACTGAGTCGGAATATTTTCACTGATTTTGGAAAAGGCTTTGAAGTGCTTGAAAACAGGCACCTGATTATGATTCTGCACTACAGATACAAGGAGCTGCATTTAAAATTGTAAGTGCCAAACTTAATGCAAATTAATCTGTGTTATGTTTGCTGGGAAAAAAAAATCAAATAACAGCTTTATTTATTATATATAATTCTGATGACTCCCACTTTGTCACTTTTAGTGTCCCTCTGATTCACCCACTTCTCTGTGGACTGTCTAGTGTTTCTTGATGAAAGGCTCTGGTGTTCCTACCAGTGTGGTAGGAAGGACGGAGCTAGCAGGGTGCATGGCAGAACTTTAGTTCATCTCTATGATCTAGGTAACATAACAATTACATATATCTCTATTTAAAGATAACTACACCAGTGAAATCCTTTAGATTTCTTAGCACTGTAGACTACATTTCATTTTACCTGAAGTTCTTTCTTGAGTGTCTTCATCAGCTGTATTGTGTGTGACATTTCACAAACTGCCTTTTCTCCTTCAGATACAGCACACTGAAATATGTAGAAGAGAGATAGAAAATGGCTAGATTCAAATGCTCAGATAAGTGTTTGGCTAATACTTGCTATTGCAAAAGTAGTCTGGAATGGGGCCTAAAATTTGATGAATTTGCACTAATTCAAATTACGGTATGAACAGTAAATAGGCATATATGACTCATCAGTAGTGACTACAGTGGGGACTACAGCTGAAAAAAAGGAAAAAAGAAAAAAGAAACAAAGGACTTTGGTCTTGAAAAAAGAATAGTTAATGAATAAATCAGAATGGGTTTATTACCTGTTCTTTCAGCTTTATTTTAATGGTACTTACGTAACTTGCTTTTTTCTATTTGCATTCTAAAAGGTATTAGATTGATTACAGTTCGGCTCTATGGTTCCAAGGGAGTTATCACATCTTAATAAATGAAAATACATAGTTTTTCTGTTCTCAGTTGAGATAATTTCATTTTTTATTTATTCAATTTCAGCAGTCTTATTGAACCTTTCAGTTTCCTTGACACATGAATAATGGCAGGCCAATGAGATGAACACTAAAAGTTCAGAAATCCAACTTTTCATTTTGATAATTTAAACTGTTCAGAAATTGCATGATATATGTGTTTGCTTTAACCTTTTAGATTTTGGTGACTGATGCTTCAACATCAGTACACTGATGCTAAAATAATGGTTTTAATTTTTATGCTTTCCTTGCCAGCCACAACTCAAGAAAAGTACTTGAACTTCACTCAAATCCTTAAATGGCATTCAAATCCTTCCTAGTGCATGTCTCCTTTTAAGTCTTCCAAGCTTTTTTGGTTCAACAGAACAATGTTTTTGGCTGATGTCTAAGGTAATGCCTTAAAAAAACAGATGAAATACTCTAAGTGGTACTGTACACTTAACTATCCCCCAGTGGACTTGGTACTAACAACATCACTTGAATGATAGCTCAGACATATCACTTTCATATTACCACTGACATTAAGTCACATTACGTCATATGTCAATACATATTACCAGAGCCAATTATCCAGCTCACATGTTCAACATTGTAGTGGTTAAGCTACCCCACTTTATAGGTATCACCCTATTTTTGTCACAACTTGAGAATGTTTCAACCCAATCAATTGCATAACCTAGGGCTTGAGTGTTATCTTACATAATTAACAAAAATAATTTTTCTAAGTCAAAGTCATGGATATGGTATTTTCCTGTTACCCTGGTGATACCTGGGAACATTGTAAGTCAACTGTTGCTGTGTTGGAAGCCTTTGTACTTGTGGTGCTTCCTTCACCAGAAATTTTGAAATGGTCAGAGGTCTTCCTCAGCTGTCCAGATATGAATATGAAACTTCTCAAACAGATTTTTGTACTGCCTTATATGTTGTTCAGTCATTGACATTTGTGTAAACGAGCACAAAGCATTCCCACATTGGAAAGACCATTTCACATAAATTTTTCATAGATATAAAAAAGTACTCAGTGGGCAAGAATTTGACTGCTGAAAGCTAGCTTGTGTTTGTTTTCAAGGCTGTGTTTAACTCCACCGTTTTCTGTAAAACACAATTTTCACTCTCCTTACAGCTGATGTGAAAGTGCTTGCATTACTAATGCGTGACCTTGTGCTTTGGAGATTCAAATAATTAGTGAGAGCAGCCTGCTTATCCATGGCAGACAAAAACTCACCTTGACAAGAACAGGGGGATTCCTTCTGTCTGTTTCGAGAAGTTTGATGCCACAGATCAGGATGACCCCTGTTATCACATCTTTGTCTGCCTGATGTTTAGACATTAAGTCAGTGCAAAGACAACTGACCTGTTGCACCTTGGAGGGAGGCATTGTGGACAGCTGGGATTTGCAGCACACTAAGCATGTATGCAGGTGTTTAGTTTTCAGAGACTATTGCAGAGGCTGTAAGACTCTCAGTTGTGGAAAGAAGGACAAAAAAATAATACACTTTTATAGATTTTAACTAGGAGGACTGAAATTGGACTGTTATTAATTGATTTTAAGTAAAAAAATGTCTTCAGTACCTTACTTTCTCAAAGTTTCTATATAGAGCTCTGCCTCTCTTCCTCTTACTGTGCATTTCTGAAGGAAGTAAGGCATTAAGTTAAATCTTTGGGAAACTAAATCCATAGCACCTTTCTGCTGTAGTTTCCAACCACTGAAAAAAACCACCAGATTCCCAAGTTTTTTAATGATTTTGACACTGCAAATCAAATTAGTTAAATATAGATTTGTAAAACCAAGCACAGACACTCTGTGAACTGTGGTATTAATTATGAGATGAAAAGTCTGGATTTAAATAAAAACTGTGAGTTTCATCTTAACCTAGCTGTGACAGGAAAATAATCCCAAAAAACAAACACCAAACACTTGTTAAGGAAAGACACTGTAATGTGTCTCTAATAAATATTAGAAATATTAATTAATAAATAAATAAGAAATTAATATAAATACCTTTGGAAAATGCTGATACTTGCTGGAGTAATTAATTCTGTGTCCCTGCTTGAATAAACAGCTGATATTTGTCCCTGATTGTGATATACAAATAAAATGAAGTTTTTCCATCCTGAGACAGGACTCATTGCAGAGCAAAGGTGACAGGTATAACAGTGGAAAATAATTTTCCTTGTGAATTATGTCTTTCTTGAGGGAGGCAGGCTTTACCTAAAGACTGAAAATGTCTTTGCCATTAAGCAACATAAAGGTCCACATTTCACTCCTTTGAGTCCCCTGTGATGCATTTTAAAATAAAAATTGTTCATATTCTAATTTTGAGAGCAGCATTATTAAAATCTATTTTCTGATTTTTTTTCTCTCCATTTGCTTTTTTAATTAACTCAGAGAAAGTGTATTAGTTTCAGAGGTTTTTCTGAAACTACTCTAAGCATCAGTAATTTCAAAGAAGTAGACTTTTTTCACCATATTCACTGGAAAGGGACAGTATAATCTAACTGTAGTTTAAAACATATAGAACATAAACACCTTTAGAAGGATGATAGTAATAAAACATTTATCATATATGGAAAAATATATTGATGCAAATAGCAAGGGAGACATCTTTAAATACCTCTATTTTCAGCTGTCCACAGGAAAAAAAAATTGAAAAAGTTACCAGAAATCTGAAAGCACAAATGAACATGCACAGTAACAAATGGTGGTCTAAGTATTTGTTCACATTTGTGTAGGGAGCATGGGGTCTTTACAGAAACTTTGAACTCACCAGCCACTAGCTCACATGGACATATTTTTGTAACTGCTAGAGTCTTGTGAATGAATTTTTAGAAACATCTCATATGTTGCTTATAAATTAAATTATGGGAAGATGACTTAATTTTTAAATATTGTGGGTTTGGATATACGCCAGAAAAATAGATCTATTCAGTTTAAGGCTAAAATGGACATTGCATATTTATTCATTTTACCTGCATTAGAAGTTGTTTTTTTTCCACTTTTATTAATAAATAAATCAATAAATTTATAAATAACTCCTCTACAAGTCTGGACATGCAGGACTGGCTTAGAGTATTTTTTCTCTAAAAAATGTGGCTTAAATTAGAAAAAAAAAAGTAAGTGGAAACATTTTAGATACATACCTTTTCATAAAAGTAAACAACCCTGTTCCCTCAAAAAAAACAACCAAATAAACAAACAACTGAAAAAGCCACATATGTCTTCGTTTGGTACTTCACATTTTTCAAGCTCTCAAGAAAATTCAATCAAGGAATCATATAAAACTGTACTTTATTTTGATATTAAAAAAAAATGAAAACTTCATCTAGCCTTGGCCATAGTATTTTTCTTTTGTCTTTTGGCCATGGGAAATTAGGATTTTCTATGTAAGTCAGGGCAAGTTAGACAGCTACTGCCAGTCCCATGAAACAACATGGTAAGATCCAGCCTATCTTACTCTGATGTGAAACATCTTCCCTCAGCCTAACTTACATGGTTTCATTTCAATCACTCTTGTCTCTCTAATTCCTTAGCAACCAGGATATGTATGTGTTGTTTCATCCCACCTGGCACCAAAGCATTACACACAGCCACTCGCTCTCTCTGCCACCAGCAGGAGTGGGAAAAGAACTGGATGGCTAAAAGCTGGAAAACTCATGGTTTGAGATAAAGACAATGCAATAGGGAATTCAAAAGCCACACAAAAGCAAAAAGCCGCAAAGAATTCATTCACTACTTCACATGGCCAGGCAGGTGTTTCACATCTTCAGGACAGCACAGCTCACTCACGCTTCAAGGTGACCTGGGGACACAAGTGCCACCATTAAAAACATCTCTCTCTTCCTCCTTCTTTGCCCTAGCTTCAGATACAGAGCATGATGTCACATGGTATGGAATATCCCTTTGGCTAGTTTAGGTAAGCAGTCCTGGCTCTGTCTCCTCCCATCCTTTCAAGCACCTCCATCTCCCTCACCAGCTTGGCAGTACAAAAAGCAGAAAAGGCCTCTGTAAGCCTGTTACCACTGAAGATGAATAGATCACACAGATACAGGTCGAGGTGTGGTGAAAAAAGAGCAGAGTTTATTTTTCTTCCCAGGATTTATAGGTTTCTTACCACAGCCAGGGATTGGATGGTCAGGACAACACTTTTTCACTGCACTGGCCATGAGAGATACCCATCACAAGATGTGTAACAGGAAGAATGTACACATATCTATGTTTACAGTTGCTCTCCTGGGAAAGTCCTTAGAAAACTATGTTAGCAAGCTCAAAAGATGAGTTTTCAGGGCGACATAAGCCCTCTTAAAAAACAATTAAAATATCACTAATGATCAACCCTGTGTTCAGCACAAATGCAAAACTCATCCTCATACCCAACACTATGAAGAAATTTAACTACACCAGCCAAAACCACCACAGCACACTATGGGGTAGGACGGTTACTTAAGTCCTGACTATGAGTAAACAGACAAGCTCAGAGGTGAGGATAGTTAAGAGGTTTTATGGGTAGAAAAGTAGACTGGACATTAACAGAAGTCATAAATACTTCAGCTGCAGAGATGGTCATGGTTCATCTACATCTGGATCAGTTCTGTAGATGCATATTAATATTTGAGTCCTAGTGTATCTTAGTACTCTTTAATTTTACAGATTTAGTTACATGGGTACAAACTGTGATAATGTTATTTTTCTTGAACAGAAGTGACCAAAAATGGACTCCATCCTAGTGAAATAGATACACTGGTTTTCCATTTTCAAACCCGCTGTAGTGTATTACCAGAATTAGCTAATGGAATAGATCCTGACAGCCTTCCCTACCAAATGTCTGACAGATCTCACTTGGACAGCTCAAAACCTGTGCTGCCTATTTCTCCTAGTTTAAACAGAGAATGAGTATCTGTATCCTCAGTAAATGTCCCTGTGACTGTTGTCGCTGATACTCATTTCACAGCTGCAAAAAAAGCTTGTAGAGGAGTGAATCAACAGTGGATCTGGAAGCAAAACTAAGAGGTCATTAGCTCTAACTTCCCAGCCACTGAGGTTTCATCTCTTCCTTGGCACCAGCTTGCTCCCATGGATATGGATCACAGATCTGTTGTGCAGCTGTTCCTGAGAGACATCCAAGCAGCATAAATATGCCTACAATAAGCCCATCTACAAATTGCATTGAAAGCCATTCTTGAGTTAATGCAGTCTTTTTACTGTCTTTCTGTTTAGCAGCAGTAAGACTGGAGGATTGCTGTTTGATATACCACAGCAGTTTTAATCATAGTTCACTGTGAACTCTGAATAACCTGTGAAGCGTTCAGTGATAGACAAAACACTTTTGCATTAAGTGACAACTAATTATTTATTTCAATACATGAGCATAGCCTGTATCAGGGGACAATTGGCACATCTCACTAAACATTTGAAAACTGCATAGCAAATAACACAATTACAGTTAGATCTGTGAAACTTTACTGCATTAAGAAGACTGAAAAAAATGTGGTAGTTGTTTCAAACAGGAAATGTTGGAGGAGCTTGTAGAATAAATGTTTAATTTCATTTAAAGTACCTACAACCATCTAATTCAGGCAGCAGGGGGAGAAAGTCTATGAACCAAATACTAACTACATTACAGTAGAAAAGTGTTTCAAATTCTGTGCAAATGTATACTGAATCATTAAGATTGGAAGAGATCTTTAAGGTCACCCAGTCCAACCATACACTCAGCACTGCCAGCATAACCCCTAAACCACTGAACCACATCACCCAGAACCAGATCCAGGTGTGCCTTGAACACCTCCAGTGACTCCTTCACCTTCCTGGGCAGCCTTTTCCAATGCCTGACCATCCTGACATAGAAATTTGTTTTCCAGTATCTGATCTGATTACCCCATTCTCAGCTTAGGGCCATTTCCTCTTGTCTTCTCACTGCAGAGGAAACTCTACAGACTGCTATTACTCTGTTACTCCAGGTAACAGATTAAAGGCTTGTATGCTTGAGAGTATGGACCAGATACTACAACCAGTTAGACTCTGGTACCCTTTGTTCCTGATCACTAGTCCCAAGAAACATCAAAAAACAAAACTTCTTTTATTACAACATTTTAAAGGGTTTTTTAATGTCAATATTACCTGAAAGTCAGTCCAGGCTTCTGTAGGAAGATGGTGGCTACCACTTTCTTTATGAAATGCTTTTCTATGTTGTCAGCCATATCTAACTTCTTAAGGTAAAGAAGAGATACCTGCCTCATTTAGCTTCCATTTCCTCTTTGGGAGTTTCTGAAATCTGCAAGAGAAATGTCTGTGATCTGCTCAAGATTCCTTCTCTTCCTTTGTAAAGAATGAAATTTTTTTACCAAGTGTGTAGGGAGCAATATGAAAACCTAATAAGATTACAAATTCATACTGAGTAAGCTAAATTATTGATGACTTAATCAATGCCACCTGGACACAACTGACACAATAATTTAACTCACTTGTAAACCACACCATTTGCAGATAAGCATCCCCTTTTGTTTTGGATTGATTATTCTTGGGATCTTTCATTATAGTTTTGAATATGGCTTAAACATTTTTGAACCTATGTGTTCCCAGGAAATCTGCATTACATTCAAAGCAGAAATGTAATTAAAATTTTAGTTTTGTTTTATTTTCAAGAAACACTTTGACATAATGAAATTAACAAAAAAAATGGTCATAATCAAATGGCAACAGTGAAGGAGAAATAAACTGGATATTTTTGGCTGTGAATTGAAATTTTTTTTCAGTGAATACTGATTTTTTGAGTCTGAACAAAATTAAATCCAGTGAAATAAATTTTCTAGGAAAAAACTGGAAAGTTTTAAGGAGTTTCTCAAGTGACAAAGCTCAGAATTCCACCATAATGAGTTCATTTAAGTTAAGGTATTGATTTGATTTGTAGCTGCTAGATTTGTTGTAGCTTTACAAAGCTACAACATCAGGTTAGAAACTTTAGGTCTCCATCCATGTTGTTTAAAAGTTAGTGAATATCAGGAGAATTACCTATAGAAGAACTGCAGTTCAACATAGTAGTGCTGAGGTGAGCTCTTGATTTTGATATAAAAATTATATATCAATAAATAAAATAGCCTTATTTTTTTCTGACTCTCGGTTAAATTTTTAGCTGTTTTGTACAGACAATGACATCTTAAATTATGAGACAAGCTCTCAGGTAGTTTAAGTTGTTGCAGTGCATCTGAATGAGGTGTGTTTTTTCCTCTCAGCTGAGAATCTGCTACTATAGAGGAACAAAAGGATCCAAGATTTGTTCAAAATTATTCTAACCTCTGCTAAAACATTATTTTTTCTTGCAGATAAAAAGGAAGCATCAGGAGTGTATTAATAATCAAATATTATTGCTGGTGACAGCCCCTAGCAAACGATCTTTTACAGGTGTTATTGAAAAGGAATGCCTTACTGTGTAGGAAAAGACGTGTAAATGCAGTTCCTGAGTTTTAAGATGTTATAATGAAATTTTCGGGATAGCGTGGTGAGAGAGAGGTCATGACCCTCATTCATCATGGTAACAGTTTTTACTGTAATGTCCATGCACAGTGGTGTAAATGTATTCCTATACCATGCTGTGCTGTACAAAACAATATCTTCCTCTCATTCAGCAGGAAAGAGATCTCAGAGTGAGCTAGGTCTCTGAAGGCTCAGCAGTCCCAGTCAAAGGCTTTGATTAGGTTATAAAGGTTATAAAGGTTTCAGCTTCCACTAATAAGTCATGTCATGTCTTACATCTACTTGGAGAAGAGGTACCTGAGTCAGCTCACTTCCTGTGGATCAGAGTGAAATCCTGCACAGAACATGGGGCTTGCTCTTTGGGGCTGTGTGAATCACACACAGCCCCAGGCCCTCCCTTGCCCTCATGCCAAGTGCTCACTTTCACCTTTCCTTTTTTTTAAACAAAATAAGAAAGATGCTGAGGTGTTCCATGCTTCAGCAGGCTTCTATCCCTTCCATTTCTGTGACTCAGAACTGTGACTCTGGGTACACTGCACACTTCCCAAACTTCTGCTGAGCAGTTTTCAAATCCAGAAACCCAGTTTCTTCCGAAAGCATGATGTTTTTTTGTTTTACCTCTTCAGGGATTTGCATTAGGCTGCCTTCTAGCAGCAAAAAACCTGTGCAATATCTCTGTCATCCTGCAGATATTAATTTAACACCTTGTAAATGCAGTAGCACTAATGCTTACCAAATCTGGTAGAGTGATCTTTGAATGCTTCATAAAGCTGCTGCATCCTGCTTTGACTCAGAATAAGCATTTTACCAAAGCTGAAACTGCTCCTGGAAAAGGTCCAAGGAGAATAACGAAGAATGGACAGTATTAATGTTTTTGAGCCCTTTTCTGGATCTTCACTGCACAAGGCAAAGTTCTTGATATCTAAAATTCTTTAGCAATGGGCAGCTCTGTTTCTCTGCCATACCTATGTTGAATAAGGATGAGCTGACTTCTGTTTGCCCTCTGTTTGCCAGAAAACACTATAAATACTCTATAAATCCCAGTGTTATGAGTACCATCCTGTAGAGAGTGTGATTTAACAGCTCTTTTTAAAATCAGATGAGTTTGTGTGCTGAGAGCAAACCTGGACATGGTAGCATTTAAAAACAGGTAGAATCATCTATGGTTCCTAAAAATACATTTTTAAAGGTGGTCAGGATTAACATTAGAAATTCTGTAAATTAATGACACAAATGCCCACTTATTCCCGGGAATCAATTTTTAATAGCTCTTCTGTCTTTTATCATGTGTGTCAGTTTTTCTGATGGGTCAGTTTTTCCCCTAAATCCTGGGCTTTCCTGAATCATGCAAATAAAAAGTACTCTTTCTTTGAAGAAATATATTAGTGAAATGCTAGAAGAGTTAACACTTTGTGCTTTGAAAGGCAGTGTGATGTGAAGGATCATCCTTGAAATGTCTTGTCTTTAAAGTCCATTTAATAAATTTGAAATTCAGTGGCAAATAATATTTCATAGGAATACTGTTATAAGAGACTGATTCTGTTTCTCAGTCTTAAAATGGGAAAAGACAATATAAATATTAAACTCACTGTATACATAGAAATAGTTGAAACACCTGATGCCTACATAGTTAGACCTACCTTCTACTTACAGTCACTCAGCACTCAGTAGACAGACTTAAATTGCCTACCAGGCTGGTTGATTGAGTCCTTGACAGTTTTACCAGGGACTTTTCATCGCTGACTTGCAGCCTCCCACTGATGCTGCAGTGCAGCAGAATCCCATAATGCTTTAAGTGTTAATCCATGTACACGTGTCTCTGACTACAGAATTTCTAAAAGAGTCAGGAGAACACATAAAGAGAGACCTTATATGTAAAGGAAAAAAAAACCAGCTTCTTTCTTGTCAAAATACAGAGAAAGGGAAAAAAAAAAGTGGAAAAAAAATTATTTCCTACCACATGCATCCTAAAACATTTTGGGTGTTTCCAGGGGCTGTGATTTGATCATTATCACTTTTAGACAGGACCTAGAATGGAATAAGAAAACTAAAAAACTGTCAGCAATAGATGTGGTATTTATTAGAATGAATTTCAAGTCCAGAAAACTGAAAGGTTGAGTCCTGATGATAAATATTTCTATCCCCTGTGCTCTGTAAACAGTGATGTCTCTGCACAACTTTTCACCCAATCCACAGAAATGTCTGAAAATAACGTGTTCACTTGCAATTATGCAAATAGTGAAAAACTGTGCTAGATTATTACAATAAGAAAGCATAAAACTTCAAGCAACAAAAAGTCCAAGAAAATTGTCTGCAATCTTTGTCCTTAAAATGATTTTTTTATGATGGGATCACAGTTGATCCAAAAAGAGACATCTTTTATGTGGTTTGTCACAAAGGTAGTAGAACCAACTAGGTATATGTGATATGAGTACTGAAAACAAGGAGAAAATTCTTAGGGGGAAGAAAAATATTTGTGCTTTATGAAGCTAATGCCTTTTCCAAAGAATGTTATAATGTAGGAGAATAACACATTGTGATGGATTTCATATGCAGAACTCTGACTTGTAGTAGAAGATATGAAAGAAAGTATTGGGATACAGGGTAGGTAGGGTCAACTAAGAGACATTGTAAAAGGTGTTTTATTGCATAATCAGTCTCATGGAAGGGCCAGGTTATGTATTCATGAACCAATTGCTTTGTGTCACACGATTCGACCACAATGCGTGTTTTCTCATCAAATCGTATAACACTCCAGAAACTTTGCTACATCTTAGGCTTCCTACTAACTTTATAGCAAAAATTTTCTACTATCTTGCTTAACATATTTATTCACTTACATGTGGCATATTTCTGCTTCTTTAAAACATATTTCTACTCAAACGACAAACTTCTATTCTTACTTCATGTCTGTTTCACTTCATTGTTCTAAAGCTCCAAGCCTTCTCCAAGGTCTCAGGTCAAACTTTGTATCCATCTCTATCTCTGAGCCTGGATGCTTAAGGCTTGAGAGTTTTCTGTGACTGCATTTCCCACAGAAAGCACAGATTAAACCTACAGTGTTGAGCAAAGATCAACAGAAATTGGGTTGAATGTAGCTGAGATATAAGAGGGTCTTAGAATAATAATTTTTAGCTGAAGGTGACAGCAGACATAGCAGTTTGTTCCTACAAAATAGAGTCTGATGATGTGCTGAAAGCAGTGCATATATATGGTCAGCAAGTGTGGTGATGCTCTACCAGTCATTGTTCCCAGCATCCACTGGACAAACTACCTCGGCACATCAGGGACAGCAGCCTGGATGGGGCTCCCAGGATAGGATACAAGTCTCCAGCCATGGGGCTGTAGACCTTTAAGCAGTATGGGACTGTACTGTGACCAGGGTGGGGGTGATGGTGCTGTTGTTTGCAGAGTGGCTGTGTGGGTGGAAGATGTGTGGTGCCAAACACAACCGCTGCAGAATTGAAGTTAAAGGTGAGCTGGAAAATAGAGAGTCAATGGTGAAGGCTGAGGGATGTTGGCATCATGCACCAGGAGAACCACTCCTGTTCTCCCTGTAGGTCTGCATCAACAGATCAGGTAGTGTTCTGACAGCAGTGGAGGGCACAGAGGCTATGACCAACCTAGCAAAAAGTGCCATCAAAGCCTAAACTCAGCAGCAGCATCAGAAAGTAGGGGTGAATGTTCGTAGATGAAGACCACAATTAGGGATATGCAGAAGAAAACTAAAGAAATTAAGTTTAGCAACACAAAGAGCACAAAATTGAATCAATCATATATTAATCATATATAATATATCAATCATATATGAATGTTTTTTTTTAAAGTCGGTTCAGAGATGTCTCTGTACTTGAAGCTGTAAACTTGTAGCTTGAAGCTGTAGGAGTCAGATTCTACTTTCCAACATAAGTCATCATAATCTTGCTTCATTTTTCATTTACTTTCACATCTCTGTTTCCAGGCACAATTTGTACATCAAATTTCAATCTGAATGAATTCAGGGAGATTAAATATCCTGTGTAGCTTTTTGTGTCTGGTTTCTACCTCTGAAAATGTTGTGTTTGGCTTCCTTGGAAGAATGATGTGCACACCCAACAAAACAAAATTGTGGCTATATAATGGTATTGAAATAGTCTTCTTAATCTTGTAGAACAAAGCAAGTTTATATGGCTTTTCAAGGAGAATGCTGAGGGATTAAGCAGAATCTCTGCTTTTTAACTATTTATTTCTATCCCCAATCTAGATCCTAGCATACACACCCATTCTCCAGATACAGTTCTCAAATCATTTTCCCTCAGCAGAAAATCTGACTTTTCCAGGAAATAAAAACCAGTTTTGAATATTTGGAGTTCTGTATTTTTCTGAACAAAGAGTGCTTTCATTTTAGAAGCTTGTTCTGCATTTTGAAAGTGAGTAAGCTTTGTGATTTAGAAGAATTTGTGTGCATATATATGTTTATATCTGTATAAATATGTGAGTATAAATAAAAGCCTCAATCTTTCTCCTTTTATGCAAATTTGTGAAGCAAAAAGAAAAAAAATGAAAAGAATGTGAGTTGAGAAAATTAAATATTCTACAGTAAATACCATAAAAATACTACCTTAAAATAATAGTATTCAAACAATAGTTAATTTCTAAAAGTCTTAAGTAAAATCAGTGCAACTAGTCACACATAGAAAAGTTACCTTATGCAGTAGAGAACTAAGATGTTAATGAGTATCAGAAATAGGAACTGATATAAGATGCTAGATCCATTAGCACCTGAAAAAGTGACATAAGAATTTCACTAGGTACAGGCAGCCTTTACTGCCTTCTGAAAAGTGACTGAAAAACAAAAAGAGCTCAACTAAAAAGCCTTTATCATATTTTGCCCAATGCTGGACAACAAATTTGTGAAAAAGGAAGTTTAATGAGAGAGTGAAAAAAACCAGCAGTCATATCTGTCTCTCATGCACTCAAATAGTTATTTGCCTTCTAGAAATTACATTGCTGGGATACTAAACCTTACATATGCCTGTGCTGCTAGAATAGAAACAACAGAATTCCTTTGGCACAGATAGTTACAGGTTTAGAGGTACTTGGCAAACTGGTTCATGAATGGCTACGCAGGCTGGTAAACAAGACAGATTAATTCCTTCTTTAAAATGCAGGGCAGTGTTTGCATGATGACTAGTTTTGGGACTCCTGAGATGAGCTCACCACTCAAACACTTTATACACTTTCTACGTATATAAAGAAAATGATAGAAAATAGGCGTACATGGAAGAGGGCTCAAGGGTGACTTTATCACTTTCTACAACAAGTAGAAAGGTAGCTGTATCCAGGTGGGGGTCAGTCTGTTCTGCCAGGTAGCAAGTGACAGAATAAGAGGAAACAGCCTCAAGCTGCACAAGCAGAGGTTGATGTAGGATGGTAGGAAAAAAATTTCCCCTGAAACGATGGTTTGACACTGGAACAGACTACCCAGAGAAGTGGTGGAATCACCACCCCTGAAACTGTTCAAAAGGCACGTAGATGTAGATGTGGCACTTGGGGGCATGGTTTAGTTGTGAACACCATGGTGCTAGGCTAGCATTTGAATTTGATGATCCTAAAGATCTTCTCCAATGTCAATGAGTCTATGATTCTAAGTGGCAAATCCATCCAATGAATGGGATCTGTCAGGGATACTAAGTGTGAAACCCTGTGATTTGTATTTTATGTTGCTGCATGGTGATCAGACAGTAGGAAACAACAGTAGAACAGGAAACTGATAATATCTACAAAATAATTCATGTTTGTCTCTGCTATCTGAACATAGCTCTTGAGGAAATAAAAGGTGCTGATTTTATGCATTTTTATATTCATATTCAATGACAGTGCTGTTACTGAATGTGCAGTTCTCAGCTCCATTTTGCAGTCTCCTTTTAGTGCAGGGGTAGTGTTAAACCTTGGTTTAATTAACTCCTGAAAATTATCAGAGTAGGAGAGGAAAATGTGAGTAACACAGAAACTGGAGGCAGATCTCAATGGCTTATCAAAAGTATTAGTCACAGGAAGCTGCATAAGAAGACAATTCTGCCCAAGTGATGAGATTCTCAAGTTGCTCATTTCTCAGCAAGTTCACCTACTGGACGAACATGGAGCTGAATCACCTCTTATATTTAAACAATTGCATATTGAGCAGATCTTAAGATGTCTACACCATACTGTCGTGCAGTACATACTTTTCAATTGCTAGTCTCTGGCCATATTAGGGATGAAATAAAATTCCTTCATCCACAGAGAATTTAAAGAGAAAGAGATTGTAATCTACTCAGTCTACTAATTGCTCTAATCTAGTTTAAGAAACTTAATCTATTGTTTTCCTTCCACAAGTATTCCTTAGACAAAGATTTTATGTGTTTATATACAGTAGTACTACAATTAAGAATAATGTTTAAAGACATGATAAAGGATTTTTCAGGTTAAAAGTTTTGTTCAGTTTTATTAAGGTGTCAAAAAATGTATTTTAAAGTCGTGGAGCACAGAGGAATTATTTGGAACAAATTCAGAAAGCTCTGAATAATTCAGTGCACAAGGCAAAGGAAAAATATGCTGCTTTTCTTTGCACTGCCTTTGTGCGCTTACTGTTCCTACAGAAGAGAAGCAACTGTCACAGAGAAAGCACAAGAGAATATGTGTATGCTGTGCGTGTTTTGTGTAGGTTTATATTGGCTATATAAATGTGTAGGTTTATATTGGTAGTGTGCTGTTGGTACTGCAGCATTGGTCCCTCAGTTATTTAAGGAATACTGCATCTAAAGAGGGAAACAATAAGAGCTCTTGACAAAAAATAATGGAATTGTATACTCCAAAATTCCAGGAATTTCTGGAAATTTTCGGAGTTTTGTGAGATGAGCAATTAACTTGGTGTTTGGTGAATTCTAGCTAGATGCCAGGTGCCTGCTGAGGTATTTTCTCACTCCCCCTGCCCAAAAGCAGAGGCAGGAGAAATTGTGACAAAAAAGTTGTGGATCAAGGTAAAAATAAGATTTTTTTATTAAAAACCAAGATTACTCAGCAATTTGTCATGGGCAAAATAGGCTTGATTTAGGGAAACATTTAGTGTCTTTCAAATTAAAGCCAGAATCTTTAATTCTAGTCCTAACTTCTTTGCCAGACTGCCATGTGCAGGGACATCTTCCATAAGACCAGGGTGCTTATATCTGCTTCCAGCTGGCCATAACTGCATCCAGGGATCACAGCTTCTCTGGGCAGCCTGCTTTAGTAGTAGGTTTTATTCACAGCCGAGCCTAGTACAACTTTTAGATGTCAAGACCTTACTCTAAATTTTTAAGTGAGTAAGGTAGCATTAGAGTAAATACTAGCAAAACCTAGATTTAGCTCTTTGAGAATTTACTGTCTTCAAAGAGTATCTTTGCTAATAAAGGATGACTCACAGAGAAGAGAAGAGCAAGACTGTGGCACTCTCAATGAGGAGTACAGCCAGTGGCAATTTATTAAGTGAATAGGTTAAAAAGTCAAAACACAAAAAAGGAAATAAAAAGAAAAATATTATTCTTAAGAATCCCTTAAATATATCATGACATCTTTTCAAGATGGAAAGATTTTGTGGTAATAATATTCTACTTCTATCTGTACAATTTTATATGATAAGTTAGTTTGAATTTTTCTACCAGTATAAAG
Organism: Poecile atricapillus; assembly: GCF_030490865.1. Taxonomy (NCBI): domain Eukaryota; kingdom Metazoa; phylum Chordata; class Aves; order Passeriformes; family Paridae; genus Poecile; species Poecile atricapillus. The sequence continues at coordinate 97,082,932 of NC_081289.1, read as the reverse complement.
ACTCCTGCTTTTTATTTAATTACTATTTTAATAAAGATTGAAAAATGGAAAAAAAGAGATGAATACTGAAAAATATAAAGTGCTCTGTCCCTGAATTTCACACTTTCAACAGAATTGTAGAAAGTTTTCATCTGAAAACAGTAATCATAATAAATATAACATGATGTTTCAATATCTGTGTTTAATGCAAAATCACTAGTGAGCTTTTTACTGACTCTCTTGAAGAAGTCATGTAGAATCTCCCCTTAGGTACTTTTTTGCTTTCTCTTCTCCTCCAGCAAAATGCATATCTCTTATGTATCTGCTTTATTCTGAACTCCCCCCTTCTTTTACAGTGAATCACCAAAACAGTTTCTCATTCTCAGAAAAATATGCTTGACATCGTGTGAGTCAAACCACTCGAAACAGAAAAGATCCCTCAAATGGACAAGTAATATGGAAGTAGTCATCCTGGGCCAGTATTTCCAGATGATAGTTCAGGTAATGGGAAAAAGTAGAAATTCAAGCACTACCGTTGCCTCTTTAATTGGTCCCTTTGGAACTGGAAGAAGCAGTTGTTGTAGGAGTGTTACATAATGGAAAAAGCTGTCATTTTCCATCTAAACTACTTCAAGTTTTTAGTGTGTGGGGAGGAAGGTTTTGATGGAGAAGGTTTGATTGGTGTTTTTTTAAAATTATAATTATTTTCTTTCTGGAAATTTTATAGGCTATCTCATGCTCTTCATGTCTATTTGTCTATCTATAGTTCCAAGAAATTATATAAAGCACTAGGTATGGTGCAATTTTATTTTGATTTATGAAGTAATGCACTCATTCAGAGTATATTTGGACTAGAGTATGTGAGATTTTCTTTAGTGGTAGTCTCCCAAGAAAAGATTATATATCTTTTGTGAGAGTGACTCTTTCTGTGAATGAAGGTTGCAGCATGCCAGGGGAGTCTCAGGATTTATGACATCTTGGAAGATGTCATCTCAATTTCCAGTAGCCTCTGAGACACAGTGTAGACAAGAAACATTCCTCCTTGTATTTATAGAACTAATTTGACTTGTGCCTGCTAGGGATCACTTTCTAGTTTCTTTTTTCTTCACATTTCTCACATATGCAGCATGGGGAGCAAAAAGGACAAATTCATGGTCTACATGTACCTGCAGGGCCACAATCTCAACGGGATCATGGAGGTATAGTGGGTCAACTCATACAACTGGCATGCTGCTGTGGGTGGATACAGACTCTTCAGTGTGGGCAGGACAGGAATGTGAGGAGGAAGAGCAAGAATTCCAATTGATGTGCAAGCAGCTGGTATGTAAGGAACTCTCTGCCTAGGGATGGATAATGAGACAACTGACGGTTTATGCATCAGGATGAGGAGGCAGACAAACACACATGATGTAGTGGGAGTCTGCAATGGGCTGCCTCATCACAAATGAAAAGCAAATGATGCCATCTTCAGACAACTGGAAGAAACATCACATTCACAATTACAGGGAACTTGAACTATGCTAATGACTGCTGGAGGGACAAGAAAGCAAGACACAAGTAAACTGAGAAATTTCTGGAGTGAGTGAAGTGAACCTAACTTTCTGCTGGAGATGCTCATGCTGACAACGGGAGCCCCTCTAGGGAGATGGAAGGTCTGGGGATATCCACGGGGCTGTTCTCCTGTCCCTTTGGAACTGGGGGTATCCTTTTGGCCCAAATGCCTCTGGTCCTCTTCACTACACTGGTGCACGATGACATCTATGGGCCAATGCAAGAAAGCTGCTGTGTGGTCTTTCAGGCTGGGCTGCACCTCCTGGACTACAGCCTCCTTATGAGTCCCAGAAGGCACAGACTTCATGACCAGGGAACTTGCTGGAACCATTAGCCACCACCATATCCCTTAGATCTCTTGCGACAATTATTGCAGCCAAGGCATCATGAGCTCAAGGGTTTAGCTCAAGGATAGCTTTGGAAAATGCTTGCCCAGATTTCTGGTGGGAGGCCACCCACAGCAGCCCTGGGTATGGTCTCTGCTGCCTTGAGGAATGATATACTTTGGGAAAAAGGCGGTGGGTGTCTGGGTGTTCAGAACTGCTTCTATATAGCTGCTGGCATCCAATGGCTCTGTGGTAGGCATGTTAGTTTAGTGTAAAAAGTCATCTTCCACCCACACCTGGAACCTGATGCACTGGAGAAGGCCTACACAGAGTGGGACAGTCTGTTTTCCTACTGTCCACTGTATCATGAAGCCAAAGCAGACCTGGTGTAGACAAATGATCATGAAGGTCAGACCAAGATTTGTAGGAGATGGAATCTGTCCAGCCTGATGCTGTGGCCACAGTCTCAATGCATGGCAGCAGAAAGCTGGAGAGAGCTCAGGGCAGCAGCTGCTTTCCCATGGCAACCAGGGAAGCACAGCCAACAGCTTCAGGGGCAGGCATGGAGAACTGCTGCCAAAAGCCACCAACACACCATTCAGCACCAGCCAGAGCCTTGCTTGACTCTCCAGACATTGCAGATACGCTCAGCAGGAGTCCAGGCCTTAGTCAGGCTGGCACAGGCTCTGACAGCTCCTGGGCATGCGTAGTGAGAGTCTGTGCCCGCCAAAGTAATGAGAGTGAGGTTTGGGGAGGGGGTGGAGGCCAGCTGCTTTTCTTGTCAGAACTCCGTCTGGTCTGGAAGCTCCTGGGCAGCAACTGTTGTCAGCGCCTTCCTGAAACAGGAGAAAAGATGTTTCACTGCCCAGTTCCTCTGCTGGTGGTTGTTAGTAGGCAGGCAGGCGGGATAAATGAAGACAGATGCTTGAGTGCTTATAAAGAGGCACACAAACTTGTTCATCCTATTTCAATTGTTCTTGTCCATTTGATTGGAGTGGGCATCTGTCCTCATTTCATATACACCTAGCTGATCAGGATGTTTGGATCAGAAGATAACATCCATTTGGTTGGTCTTTGTTTTTTGTTTTCTGGTTTTGTTTTGGATTTCCTTTGATTTTTGTTTTGTTTGCTTTTTTTGGGTTTTTGTCTACTTGTTTTTGTTGGGTTTTTTTCTTTCTAGATTTTATTTTTTAGGTTTTTTTTTTTTTTTTTTTTTTTTTTGGAAAGAGCTTCTCTTAATTAAAGAAAATAGTAATATCACAAACCTGATATTTACCCAGACTGTATTTGTATTTTGCAGAACTGTGAAGGAAGAAAAAGGAGCTAGACATGGTAACAACATAAAGAAATCTATTGTTTTAAGAATAATGAGATAGGCAAGGGGTTGTGAGACTCTGAAGTAATCATTGTTTCTCTTCATGAATTCAGAAAAGTACATATGTCTTTGTAAAGCATAATTTCCTCAACAATATTTACACTTCAGCTAATTGTAACTTTTGTAAAAAGATCTTAATCAAATCTTGATCTATAATCAAATTTTGGAGGGTGAAAAGTTTTTGGAAGATCATACTATTGACATTTGAATTGGTAAATTTTGATAAAATGATATAATGCTTAGTTATAAAACTGTAGAAATAGTTCAGTAAGGGTATTTCTGTGTGACTAGTTTTTTCCATCAGCATTAAAATTCCCACTCTCCCTTGCGCCCCCTGAAAACAAAATTTGCCATAATCTCAGGTGCAGTATGGACTTGCTTGTTCATCCCCTTGTCCACATTGGTCCCATTAGTCAAAAAACCCTACAGCTGAGCTGACATGGGACTTTAGGTAATTCTAGCTTTAAGCTTTCAGTTATATGGCTTTCAGACTAAAAATTGGTTGCTTTAGATTTTGCATGCCTCAGCTCACCCAAAGTCATGCACATGGCATTGAAAACTTGGTCTGATTAAGATTACCTAAAAAACCCAACAGTGTCTTAATTCTGTTGGTTTACAAATTCAAATGTTATATTAGAGCAGGAATGAACAATTTTACCCAAATACAATCAGAAGATCTGACATAAAGCTGAAAATGAAACTCAGAATTCTTGCTTCCCAAAACATGGCAAAAACCACAAATCAGTGTTTGTTGGTTTGGTTTTTTTTTTAATTTCTAATTACAAGCTTTGTGACTTCTTCCATGTTCATGATTTGAAACTCTGAATTTCCACAACATTATTGAAATGAAACTGATCAGTGGGGTCTAATTTTCTGGGTTAGTATTTTCTTTTTCTTCCACGGTTTTAATCGACTCTTCCATAGGGGTTTTGACATACAGGCAGATAGGGACAGGTACTTATGAGCATGCTGAACATGCTCTGAGTAAGGCACCAAGAAAGCCTGATCCTAATTCCTTGTTGGCATAAGGCACTGATGTTATTCTGAAGTGAGCTCCCACCTTCTTGTGTTGGACATGACCAAGGGTATCTCTCTGATATACATGTGCAGTGCTTTCACATGTCATCACATTTGTCCAGCACTGTTGGCATTTGTGGACAAGCCACATGTTGGCTGGAGCAGCAGTGCGAAAAAGTTATATGGAAATTCTGGTCTAGTGATTGATGTAATCAATGTCCTGTTTTTTACTCTCAGATTTAAGTTGCTATTCTTGTTCCTAAGTCTTCTTACTGCTATCTTGCCTCTGTGTGTTTTCCATTCTATATCTTGCATGGGTCTATTCTTTGCATATTCTCATAGTTCCTCCTCACAATGCAGAAATTTCCTCAGAAATCTGAGCTATGTTTGTCTCTGGGCTGTATCAAACTTAGGCTTCAGGTTTCTGCTAGGGGTACTTCAAGGAAGACTGAGGGACAAAGCAAGAAACCAGGACATAAAAGAAAAAGAGAACATTAAGAGGGTTAATAAACTGGCTAGCTTAGAAAAGTGGAAGCTGTTGATTATGATCTACTTATTTGATACATTCCTCATATCTGGAAAACAAAATGAGAGCAGAGCAAGATGAAAAATTGCAAGTGGAATTTGTAGGAAGATAGTTGACCTCTGATAGCATTGTCTATATTGAAAATTCACTCTTCTTGCTGAGATGGTTACAGAATTTCCCAGAGCGCTCAGCTGAAATCACTGTTATACGTCAGTGAAATCTGATAGATGAAACTCTACTTCAGAAAAAGGAAAGACTAAATCAGGGAGTCTATTAAGAGTAAACCTTTATCTTAAAGCAATGTTTACAATTATTTTCATCTTAGGATACATGCGTATCATATCCCATTTTCAAATACGACTTCTGGTTGCTTCTAATACCTATGGGGCAAAAATAAATATTTTTTTTTAAATTATAACTCTAACAAGAACTCCTAGTGTAGCTATTCATTGCTTTCTCAGCAAAGCCAAGATAATGGAGGAATATGTTAGAAACTAAGTGTTTCTCTTAAGCAGTGGCTATAGCAGTAGAAAACTGTAATTTGCCTGCTCTTCTGAAAGAATGCAAGATCATTACAAAAAAGTATAGGAAAAGACAGAGTTGTACAGATTTCAGTCTTGCAATAGCATGCCTGGATGATTCCTTCCTGTTTCAGGATTACTGCTGGTATAAGTTTGCAGCGTCAGCTGGTTTGCAGATAATAGAAAAGGGAAGAAATTGGACTTTTACACTGCTGCTTGCTCCACTTTGCCTGTTGCTGGGATAAAAAGAGGAGATAATCCCTTCAACTGTTACAGAACTTTTCTGCTATGCAGCACACAGTAAGAGCTGTAAGCCCAAAGAGTTTAGAGCTTCAGGAGTAGTTTTAAGTCTTGGTAAAATGAGAGCAAGAGTGGAGCCAAGAAGAGCCAGGTAACCCCTATTGCTGAGCTGTTACACATGAGGGCATCTGCTCCAGGCACTCTTGGGGCTTTGCAACTGGATTTGTATCAACCATAATAAGGACTGTAACTTACCACTACATTCACTTAGCCTTTTTACTGATTCTAGCTGAAAAAGGCATACAATTAAAATGCTGTGCCAGTGCTGCAATTGTTACATGAAATGGTAATTTCTTTTCCTCCTATAAAATCCTTTTTCAGAAGAAAACACTGAAAGTCAGAAAAATACACATTTTAAAAAGGCTAATAAATGAACTTTTCTTTTTCTAACTTGTTTTGAAAAACAGAGTGAAACACAGGATGCTAAACAAGAAAGTGCTTGGATTTTTTTTCTGTAAAAATTTATATCCCTTTCATTTTATATTATTAAAGAAATTTAAAGCTCAAAACCTTGGTACCCCATCATTTTTGTAAAAGTGTTTTTGACTGATAAGAAATGGTTCACTCAAATTTAAAATCTCATTTTCAACTGCAATATTTTTTTTTTTTGCCCCATATGCCTGAATTTGCCAAAAAAGTTGAAAAATGTGTGTATTTCTAAGCTTGAAATTATTTTTTTGAATAAAGACTATATTGTACTTATTATCTCATTTTGCCTACTAATATAAGGGTAAAGCAGCGCTTTCTTCCCCCATTTTTTTTCACAGTGCAGAATCTTTTTGGGATAAAAAACAATAATGAAACCACACTCAAGCTGTATCATGGATTAGTAACTAAGTGTTGTGCATTTTTCAAAATACTATATCAGATATTCATAAATCTCGTTGGTAGATAAGTGGATGGCAGGTCTGTGTTGATAGAGCTTTAATGTTTTTCTTCTTCATTGATTTCCCTTATGACACTGAGCAGATATTCTTTGTACTATTGGTACTTTATCTCTGATATGGACACTGAGAATTATGTCTGTAATAATGTCACTGACCTGAAATGAAAATGTGAAACTAGGAGAAAAGGTTATGTAGAGAAAAAGTACCAAAACAAAACAAGCCTGTTATGTTCAGTCAAATGCCCTTGATCTCAGTGTAATTGCTGAGGACCAAAATTCAAATGTGAGGAATTATGTATGCATTAAATAGATACTTGCATTGATCTTGCCAACCACTGTAATTTTCTCAAGCAGAGATGAAAAAAATCTCTTTTAAGCTCATCTCCTGTAGCTGTTTCCAAAGAGTTTAATACAGGCTTATCTTTCATAAGAATGTGTTTCTGTCAGCCTTAAGTTCCTCATCTTAACCAAATAGTAGCATGTTATATGAAGTCCACATCATATTAACAAGAAAACTCTTTCTAACATTTAATACATATTTTTGTTGGAGTGGAGGTATGTGACCTCTTTAAAGAACAACTTGTCATGCCTATTGCAGTCACACTTTAGAGAACTTGTCTTCAAAAACAAAATATTGCTGCAATTTTAAAAATGAAGAATGATATGTGACATTGTTGATTTGACAGAATTTTTTCTCCCTCACATTTTTTTTTTCTTTTTCCCTTTCCTCTTCCAAATTACTATCATGGAACTCAGTACCTGAGCAGCATTCTCATCACATTACTGTTTTATGAAACCCAAGTAGTACCTTGGGTGAGCACTTTTGGCCTGTAATTTGTGTGATAAAATCAGATATTTTATTAGAACAATGCAATATGGCCTGCAAAGAGCAGAGTTGCTCTCTCTGTGTCACAACCCATTTCAATTTCTTTCAAGATTTCATATGTGTACCTCCCTTTTATAACTAGAGAATTAATAATTCCTTATGTGTAGTTAGTATTTATCTTTGCTATAATAAACATAAATCTAGAGGAATAGGCAGTCTATTCCTATACTTAAAAACGGTCACTGACCTTCATTATCTTTTTATTCTTCTCTAAATGACCTCCTTGTGTTATTATTCTATGATACTCTTCAAGTTATTAACATTTGTAGTGTAAAATAATTAGTTTTTTTAGTAGTGTTCTTTCTTAAAAGGAACATAACAAACACAACAGCTGTAATCATATAGTTATTTGTTTTGAAGCTTCAGCAGTTGAAAGGGGGCAGAAAGTACATTTTTTGACTATGAAGGAATTTCTTGGAGGAGAAAAACTGTGTATGACTTTTTTTTCAAGCTAAATGGGACACTGGCTAGCATGGAAAACTGGTGAATCTGACAGGAGGTGTAACAATTCCATACTAAATGCTATAAGTAAAAAATTGAATCTGATTTTTTTAACTGCAAAATACTCATAAATGTTCACTTATTTGAAAATTTCTTATACTGAGTATAAAGAAAATGAAAATACTTAATGTAGAAGTGGTTTTTGCAGGCTGGCCAATCATGTGTCAGTTAAAAAACTCCAAGAGCAATGAAAAAAAATACTGTAGATATATTATATATGTATGTTCTGAATGTTTTAAATTTAAAATAAATGCTTATTTTAATTGGAAATGTTTTGGGAAAAGCAAGGTGGAAGAATGGATTTTGCACTCTCAGATAAGTTATCTGACACCATGCTGAGGGGTGTCATCGATACACAAGGATGAAATGCAAACCAGAGCAGCCTGGACAAGTGCAAGGAATGAGTCCATGGGAATATATGAAAGTTTAACAAGCTCGAGGGCAAGATGCTGCACCTTGGTTGGGGCAGCCCCTGGTATTGACACAGGCTGGGGAAGAACACACTGAGAGCAGCCCAGTGAGAAGGACTTGGGGATGCTGGTGGATCAGAGGCTGGACATGACTTGGCAATGTACCCCCACATTGCTACAAACTCCAGGGAGTTGTAGAGAGTGATAAGGTTGTCCCTGAGCCTCCTCTTCTTCAGCCTAAACAACCCTAGCTTGCTCAGCTGCTTTCATAGGATGTTTCAGACCCTTCACCAGCTCCTTTGCCCTTCTCTGGACACACTTCAGCCCCTCAATGTCCTTATTGTAGTGAGGGACTCAGAACTGGACAAAGGACTTGAGGTCTGGCCTCACCTGGCCTTCTTGGCCACCTGGGAACACTACTGGTTCATGTTCAGCTCTTGTTGACCAACACCCCCACATCCTTTTCCAGTGTGCAGCTTTCCAGGCACTCTGCCCCAGACTGTAGCACTGCATAGGTTTTTAACCCAGCACAGAGTGCTCCTGTCCAAGCCGTGGGCTGCCAGTTTTTTCCAGGAGAATGCTGTGGGAGACAGTGTCAAAGGACTTGCTGAAGTCCTTTGATCATCCAGCAGTCAGGTCCCCTGCTCATAAAAGGAGATCAGGTTGCTCAGGCATGACCAGCCTTTCTAATCATATGTCAGCTGTTGATGACATATTCCCTCACACTTTGAATGAAGAATGGAGGCATTACATGGCTCTTCTTTTGAAATTAATGCATTTATAAAAACACTATTTATTATCCTTTACAAAAGTGGCCAGATTAAGTTCTAACTGAAATTTTCTCTTCCTAATTTTCTTTCTACCATGATCATAGTTGAGGGAGGTAATTCTGCCCCTCTACTCTTGTGAGACCCCCATATGGAGGTCTAGGGTATACATGCAGATCCAGGATCCCCAGCAAGAACACCTGGAGTGAATCCAGAGGAGGGACACCAAGATGATCAGAGAATGGAGCACTGCGTCTGTGAGGAAAGGCTCAGGAAACTGGTTTTATTCAGCCTGGAAAAGAGAAGGCTTGCAGGTCACCCAATTGTGACCTCCTAGTACCTAAAGGGAGCTTGCAAGAAAAAATGGAGAGAGACTGTTTACAAGGGTGACAAGACATGTTGTGACAAGACAAGGAGGGATGGTTTCAAACTAAAAGAGGGCAGCAGTGAGGCACTGGATGAGGTGGCCCAGAGAAGCTATAGATGCCCAAGTCCTAGAAGTGTTCAGAGCTGGGTTGAATGGGCCATTGCACAACCTGGTGCAGTGAAAGGTGCGTCCATCGTGGCTGGGAGTTCAGACTATGTAATATTGAGGTTCCTTTCAGCATAACCCATTCTGGAATTCTATGATTCTATGATATTGTCATTCTAAGCTTCTAATTTTTTTTTAAATTCTGGACTGATTGCAGAAGGTTGAAGTGGTTGCAGGAGGAATGCATGTCACTAAAATAATAATATGTGAAAACATAAACATACAAGACTGGATTAATGGAGTTTTTGAGGATTACAGGAGAAATAGGGCAGGGAAACCTATTTATTTAGCCTTTGAATATCTCCCTCTGTCTCAGAAAATAAATTTGACTAAGCTTGTTAATGCAATTGTGCTCAGAATTCTTAAATGACTGTACTTTGTTTTCTGGCTAAACACAAATCAGGAAACCTGAAACAAAACATGTAAATCTAGCCTGAAAATACTTCAAACTCTAACATACACCATCTAGATACAAGATAGTAGATAGTTTATGGTAACTCCTTAATCTCATTACTAAAGGACTGCTGAAAAACATATGCTTTTGCAGCTGAATGTTTCATGTGCTGCTTCAGTAATTTCTCTGAATGTCTTTATACAAAAGTCAATAAAATAAGCTAGTTTAAAATGTTGTGCTACCATGATATAAAACAACTTTTGTTGATACTGTTGCTCTTTCTTCTTCCTTTTATTATTAAATAATTTGCTTAATTATTTTAATCTGCTCTTGAATGGTGCAGGACAGAAAATATGTGGCAAGTTACAAATGAAGTCTCTCTTACCAGCAATATATGTAAATGGCTATGTATTTACTAAGGCATGCATTTGTAGTTCATTTATGCTTGGAATTTTCATTTTCATGATGAAATGGTAAAAGACATATCTGTTATTGCCTGTGGGCAGTGGGTAGCCTTGTGCCTGCTTTTGCTGCCAAGGGTAATGAGATTTTTCTTCCTGTGTTTTATTTCTTTATTTATTATTATTTTTTTTTATTTTAAAGCATAAATATTAAAAAATAATTATTTTATCTCAATTGTTTGAAACTAATTTATTAGTATTAGTAATATAAAGTTTCTAAGGCAGATTATCTTTTTGCTTCTTACTGTTGGGTGGGAAAAAAAATTAGAAAGAAAACTATTAGAAGAAGATTGTGAATGTGTTCATGAGAGCTATCAAGGGTAAAGAAGCAGACTTCAGAGAAATATAGTGAAATTGTTCTAAAACAAAAATATGCCAACAGTATGCTTGAGAAGTAGAAAGCTGGAAAGATATATGTGCATTGATTCAGATTCTATATTTCTTATGCTCTAAGATTAGGCAATGTTATCTATTTTAATTTGATTTAAGTGCTAAGAAAGCAGCTGGTTAAATGTTTTTGTGAAGTGTTTCTTGGGAAATCATTAGGCTAGACCGAAGCAGGCATGATCTGAGAGTATGAGAGGTTAGTGCTTCTCATGTAAGGAAGACAGGGAAAGAGTTTGGTCAACAGTAACATTTTAAGATCAAGATTTCCAATTTAACTTAAAGCTGAATTTATAGAAAAAGAAATGTTTTTACCCATGCTGTAATAAGACTGGCACATCAGAGTTTATTTTGAGCCTCAGGGATCAGGTTGCAACAGGCTTTGGAGAGGCCAGACAGCTGATATAAACTAATGCAGTCTTGACAGATGTGCCTGAGTCTGACTGACATGAGGGATTTCAAACACATTTTCCATCAGGCCTGTTCCCATTGCAAATGCTCCTACAGTGGAGTGATAGTTCTTGAAACACTGTTTTCTCCCCATGAAAGTACAGCAGGAGTTTTGCACCCTCAGGGAAGGGTCTGGTCTTATGGCTGCCTGTCTGTGCATGAATGCAATCGCGACACCCTTTCAAAGGAGAGAAAAACACCACCCTCTTTGCAAGCGTGATATGGTGGGAAAAAGAGTGGTACAGTGACATTACTTGCTGCAGGTAATGAACGCCATGACAGCTTTTACTCAGCCAGGTCTTCCACAAATTTTTTGCATCTGTATTATTCATTGCTAATATCTGTATTGGTTGCCTGTTTTTGTCATGTGTTTGTTCATAAGACATGCATCCCTATTGCCCTTATATCCATTGTTTTTAATTTAGTCCAATTAAGTAGCTGTCATCTCATGCTCTTTTTGGGGTTTCCAAAACAGAAAAATGCATTAGCAATATGTGTTATGATGTGATCATTATGATTATTAGAGAGATGTCTAAGGTAACAAGACCATATGCCAAAGTCAATGGTATGGATTTTGTTTAACAACAAATGTGTGAGAGAGAGATAGAAAGAAACAGAAAAAAAGAAAAGCAGGGAGAGAAAGCTAGTGTAAGAGAGAGACAGATTAAGTAGGAATATAGCCACCCTCTCTGTGAATCCACCAATGTCCCTTTGTTTTTCTTCACTCTGAGCTTCTCAGGAGTGTGAATCCCACAAAACATTAAATTCAATGGATTAAAGTATGTTCAGGTATATGTGGGAATATCCAGCACCTCCCTGTATGTACCGGGGGTAGTTTTGCACTCTTTTGCTATAGGGTCTGCATCTGTTGCAACTCTTCAGATTGCATCTGTCATCTGGTGGAAGACCTTAGAAATGAGTTTTGGGGGTGCCTCAGTGGTCTTTGATGGTTTCTTGTCGCTGTTGGACATGAAATGATTCACACAGACACAGCTCAATGTGTGATAGGGAAAAGAGTGTGATCTGTTCTGTGGTTTCAGTATTTATAGATTCTTGACATCAACCAGGGATTGGATAGTTAGGTTACCACCTTCCCAACCACACTGGTTGTGAGAAACGTCCATCAAAATACATTTCTTTAATGGAATGTATAAACTTCTATGTTTATAATTACTTTCCTGGGAAAGTGGGTAGAAACTATGAAAACAAGATCAGAAGGTTTAATTCTCAGGGTGACAGTTTATGACCTCTTCTTATGATGTCTTCTACTGCCTCTCACTTGAACGTTCCATGCAAATGTGACCTCCTCAGGGGTGTGGACTTTTACAGCTGAGCCAGTTTGTGTAAGGGAGGACAACTGGCATAGTGAAATACACTATCCAGTCTCCACAGCATCTGTTTGTAGCCTCTGGTGGTGGTGTTCACCCCTTTTGTCTTAAGCTGATCAGAAGTTTTGCTCTTATACCCCCAAAATCTCTGCTCCCCCATCTCAGCTGGGGGCAATGTGAACAAATTCAGCTGCAGTAGATGAGTCTCTGGGCTATGGCCTCCCCCTGCTGAACCCTGACAGAGCTGCTGGGTTTTGCTTTTTTGTGGATACATTCTTCTCTGCCAGCATTATTTACTGTTCCTTAGACCTGAGATAATTGGACTGTAGTGGCTTAACTCACCGTCCAAATTTTCATCCACAGGCATCTTTGGGAGTGAAAGGCGGATGGCTTCAGTGGTCACAGGTGAGCAGCTGCTTCTTTGCACCGTTTGCTTCAGTGAGCAAAATCCTTTGGTGATTTTAACAATGTTTGAGCCAACAACTTTTCAGTCTCACACAATATGAAGTAATGCTGTTCCCCCTAATAGCTAAGCTGTTCATCATCTGCAACATGTGTCTCCTTCTACAGCACTACTGTCTCTCATGTAATGCAGTTCCCCAAGGCACAAAACAAAACGCTGGCTGTACTCTCACTGCTGCACTAGACTTTACCGGATTCAGAGGCGTCCATTGTATTCCTTTCAAGCTGGAAAAGTTTCCTTGTTATGGGTACTTTTTCACAAATACTTGTAATATACCCTTGAAATTCACATCAACACACGGAGTTTTTAGCTATTATAAATTTAGAGCTCTTAAATGCCTGTACTAAAATACTATTTATGTTCAATGACATCAAGACTCCTGATGTTACTCTCTATTCCAAGGCACTTGATTGCCTAGATAAAGTAATTTGCTTTGACAAATCTGTGATACATAGAATGCAGTTCTCTGACAAGGTAAAGGCTTTTTATTATTATTCTTAGGTTTGCTTTTTATTACTAGATTTGCATACACAAAAAAAAGTCAATGTTTGCAGCTAATGTTAACGGTTTGTCAAATATGGTTGACATTGCATATTAAACTTATTAAGAGCACATGACATACTCTTCAGGGAAGAATTATTTTTTTTCCAGCAGTATTTGTTTTCCAGATGCTCCTGTTTTGTTCTTTCTGCTTCTTCCTGGTAGGTAAGAGAACTGCCAAAGAATCAGACAAAACACAAACTGTAACTGTAGGAAGGAAAAAAAAAAAGCATTTTCATAGCTTTACCCTGTAACACAGATATATTTTTGTCATTTCTGCTTGCCAGAGATATTCAAAAGGTTCCCATGGATGCAGCACAGAGTAGTATTCCTGAAACTATCTTACATGGTTCTAGAACCAGTTTCATTATTCATTTATTCACATAATGGTCAGCATGGGTAACAGTTCTGATTAAACCATAGAGATGTGATTTTACAGGTGATTTTTCTTACCAGTCATGGTGAGGGGAGGCAGAACAAAAGTATTGGGATGAAATTAATTCCTGGTATGAAAACTTACTTAAAATTTCTCATCTACAAATTTGTTTTGATTTAAATCATAATTTTTTTTTTCCAGCTTTTTGATCAATAGCCGTGGATATTGGTCTTGGAAATTCATATAATTAAACAAAATTAAAAGGAATATAATTTGTGCATATCTTACCACCCCCAGCTAAGGGATAAAATGACTAATAGCAACCTGCTGTCCATAAACAAAATTTTAAAATGGACTAACTCCTTGCTGGAATATCATTGTGCACCCAGACTCTAAACAAAACAGCTTTTTATGGAGACATTTATCATTTGTATGTCATAGGGTTTGTTTATTTTGCATCTACAAGACAAGCAAAGAGAGTACACATCCCATATTAAGCCAAAAATGATATATTTGCCAGTGCTGGGAGGAGATATGAGAATGAGTCAAGACATTTGTGGGTAACTACAGATTTTGTAGCTTGTGCTTGACTGGATTAGACTTCAAATTTTTTTAATTCTTTTTTCTAGCCTTGAGTTGTAAAATTTCCAAAAATTTTATAAACAAGTATGACAATTACCTAAGTATATAATACTGTGCTGTTTCAAGCGAGTAAACAACTGGTATAAGATTTTGAATATACGTCTTCTCCCTGTTATCTCTTGTTAGACATAATTTTCGCTCTACATATATTATTTAAAAAAAATAAATCCAGACATCTTTATTAAGATTTCTGTATTTGTTGCACTTTACATTATAAATAAATTGTATATTCTAGTAAATTATTTAGGTAGCTCTACTGAGTAATCTAAAGTTGTGCACCTGATGTGCTCAGTGTAAGCTAAGGAATCAAATGAAACCAAACTGGATCTTAATTATGTGAAAAGCTGGTCTCCTTTCTGACCCCAAAACAGTTTTAATGATACGGGAAGGAAATTAATTGCTGATGAGAAAAAGAAATCAACAAACAACAAACAACAATAACAACAAATAACAGCTACAACAAAACACACACAAACTAACCCCCCCACAAAATCAAACAAAATATCAACAAAACAAAACAAAAATAACAAACCTAAAAAAAAATTCCCAAGAGAAATAGCCATTTGCGATGCATATACGTTATAGAAGCATCAGTGTGGTATATTCGTGAAAAGATTTTCACAGTTCTCTGGCAGGATGGGTCACTGTACCCACAGAACCTGGACTTTTGGCTCTAGACCTGCTGGTCCCATCTAAACTCTTCTTACTGGGTGCTCTCCTGTGACATGCATCAAGCTTTAATAGACCTTAGTATTTCATTTGTATGGGAAAGGACATTAATCTACTGGCAAGGAGAAGATCGGATTTATTTCAGCTTTTGTTCTATTAATACTAGTTGAATATAGAGGACAAATAAAGCTTGTTTAAGAAGTTCTGATGATTTTTTTCTCTCTAGCCATCTGATAGAAGTTCTTTGCTGACAATATTTCTCTTTTAAATTAAACTCATTCCATACTTAATCATATATATTTATTACCTAGAGCTATTTAATTTTTTAAAAAAGCTTTAAATTTGCTGCATGTATCTAGTTTATCTTTCATGTGAATACTTCAGGTATTTTCTCTTGGACAACAGCATGTCCAGAAATATAGCAAGGTATAATGATATATGGTACTGCATTTCTCATGAATATGATATATAGAGAAAAAGACATAATGAAACATACTCAATAAATTGCTAAATTCAATTCATGAGCAATTCCTCCCAAGACCAGAAAGATGATGAAGGTGATATTATCTGCTTACTCTTACTTACATTACCTAAGAAAGAGACAACATATTTCTAATATCTCAGTATCCTGGTTGATTAATCCAGTGCCTTTTAATTAAGTGCTTCATTTTCTGAATTTCATACCGGTGCCAAGCTAATACAAAGACTGATTGAATATTAAAATTGTTGCTACAAGTGGTCTTTAAAGGCTATGAAGATGTTATGCTTAACCCCATGCTCAGAATAATTCTGAAAAGAATAATATAAAGTTTAAAAAATTATTCAGCTCACATTTCTATCATGTTCAGAGAAAGAGCCTCTTTCTACAATGATGCTGGAGATGGGAAGAGAGGGCTTATTGGTAATCATTAATTGACAGCTCAGAGTAGGACTATGAAATGGGTGGCAAAACAACACAGACCACTTTATTAATGAGAAAAATTAACAATATTAAAAATAAATCGCACTCAGGTAGTACATACAATATGAATTTTTTTCTTTTCATAATTTAGATTAGAAACCTTTAAAACCTCTGAGGAAAATGTTTACTAGGAATGTAACCCAACCTCTTTCTAGAGGTGGTGAATTTTTAATCCTGTCCATCAAATTTTCAATACCTCTTATATAATGGTTTCTTCTAAACTAAAATTATCCAATCCCTGTAATATTTGACATTTTATCTTACTCAAAAATAAAATAGAAATAAAGTATAAAATATAAATAAAACTGCTTTTATTTTTCCTTCTTTCATCTGGTCTATAGTCATTCTCTTGAATACTGTATGCTGGTTAATTTAATGAAATGCTTCAATATGTTATAATAAAGTAACTAAATATGGTTATTCAGAAAACATTTGGACTTGTCACATTAGATTGCAGAACTACTAAATGTAATATAAGTCATTCATCTCGAGCTGACTGCAACACTGTTATTCTTACTGAGAAACACCTTAATTTGTTAAGAGTGACAATAAAATAATTATTATATTTCTATGGCTTCTACATCATTGCATAAATTCACTGCAACCTCTTAAAATATTAAATTGGGATAATCTTAGATGAAACATTGACTCCCTTGAAAGCAGAGGGGACCTATGGAGAGTTCCTGACACATTAGAAGGCTGGACAATCACCAAATGAAGTTGAATAAGGGCAAATGCCTGGAATGGGGCATTTCTGTATTTGTCTGGATTTACAGACAGGCTGGGAAATTAAGAGGCTGGAAAGCAGTGCCATGGAAAGCGACTTGGGGGTCCTGGTTGATGTCAAGTTGACCATGGTTCAGCAGTGCCCTGGCAGCCAGGAGTGCCACCTGTGTCCTGGGGTGCATCAGGCACAGCATCACAGACGGGCAAGGGAGGGATTGTCCTGCTCTGCTCTGCACCGGGGTGGCCTCACCTCGAGTGCTGGGGCGGGTCTGGGTGCCACACAAAGAAAGACATTAAGCTGTTAATAGAGTGTCCAAAGCGGGGCAACAAAGATGGTGAAGGGCTGTGAGGGGAACCCGTATGAGGAGTGGCTGAGGTCACTTGGTCTGCTCAGACTAGAGAAGAGGAGACCGACAGGAGACCTTACTGCTTCCTGATGAGGGGAAGAGGAAGGGCATACAGTGACTGATTTCTCTCTGGCTACAAGTAATACCAAGAATATTCATTCAAACACTGGAACATGCTCCCGAGGGAAGTGGTCACAGCACTGAGTTTGCCAGAGTTCAAGAAGTGTTTGGGCAATGCTCTCAGGCACATGGTATGACTCTTGGTTCTGTTCTGTGCGGGGCCAGGAGGTGGACTTTAATGATTCTTGTTGGTCCCTTCTAACTCAGGGTATTCACTGGTTCTATGATTCTAGGAAATCAGGCAGAAATAGCATAATTTCAGAACAGAACAGAGTAGAAACAGAGTAGGACAGGATAGGATAGGATAGGATAGGATAGGATAGGATAGAATAGAATAGAATAGAATAGAATAGAATAGAATAGAATAGAATAGAATAGAATAGAATAGAATAGAATAGAATAGAATAGAATAGAATAGAATAGATTCAGATGGAAAAGACATAGAATAATTTTGTGCAACTGACTGATCTCTTCAGGGATAGCTAAAAGATAAAGCATTAAGGTCTCTCCAAACACCTCTTGAACATTGACAGTCTTGAAGGGCTGCCTCATTGTCCAGATTTTTTCTCTTGAGTTCCACGAGGTGTTGTTCCCTGTTCAGGCAAACTGCTCTTTTGTTCCATTTGCTTGACTTTAAGACATAGCGCAATTACATGTCCTGAGCTTTAAAAATCAGTTCTTAGACAGTTGCCAGTACTCATAGACTCACAAGTCCTCAAAGGCAGATTGTCAATGTTCAGTGCTAAGTAGGTGTCCAAGTAGTTTAAAGTTTGCTGTAAATCCAGGGGGGTAACTTTGCTGACCTTTGTACTCATTACACCAAAAATTCTAAACACATCCATTTCATGATAACTGTGACAAAGCCAGCCATCTACCACTGCATATCCCACAAGTCCTCCATCCACAAATTAGAAATACATCTACATTAGAATGCATCTTTCCTAGTTGACTGAGTACTTGTGACCAGAAGTTATCTCACAAACGTCACACATTTCCCAGACTTACTTGTCACAGCAGTACAGTATTCCTGTATGTCTGGGAAACTGAAATCCCCCAGAGGGGCAAAGGTTGCTGATTTCTCTTAATTACCTATAGAATATCTTACCTATCATCCAGGCTAGGCCATTGGTAACAGACCCCCACTGTAACATCTCTGTTTTTCATCCCTTTTTGTCATACAGTGCTACTCCTCCACTGTGCCTGCCCTGCCTATGGCTTCGGAACAGCCTGTAGCCCTCCATGCCAGCACTTTAGTCGTGCAACTCATTACACCAAGTCTCACTAATATCAATGATATCATAGTTCTGGGAACCAAACAATTAGTCATCTGGCAGAGAAATTGCTGTGTGAATTCTGTAAAAAAGTAAGTTAAATGAAACCATGATGACTAAGTTTTACTTAAGCAGCTAAATGTAATGCCCAAGGCAGTTCCTCCAACTTAAGATTCTGTAAAGGTGGATAATCCTTGTTCTACTCCCTCCACCAATTATTAGAGTAAATGTTAGTAATTTTTTCTATTGAATAGATGCCTGAGATACAAATCTTGTTGAAATTCAGTGGGGTCTACAGATAGTTAAGAATCCAAATGCCAAAGTCTAAGAAGTCCCTATTGATTCCTATAGGGTGTGAATTGGCCCCTACAGCCAGAAAATCATGTACTTGGTAAATAATTACAATATTTTAGAGTGTAATGTAAGTTAGAGAAACAGTTAAAAATTTCTTTGAATTATTCCTTTGTAAAAGCTTAGAAACTATCAAACTTTCCTAGAGAATAAAAAAAATACAGTCAAAAGTACAGTCTTAAATTTTCCTGCTTTTTAAGGGATTTTCTGTGGAGTGTATAAACATAAATTATTACTAATAATAATTAGTAAAAAGGTGTAAACTGCATTACTCATTTAATTTGGCATACACATTGAACATGTTTGAGTTATGGATGAGAGCTGTTGATAAATTCAGTGTCACATAGACTGCAATTGTTAGGATCTGTTTTGGAAGAATCAGGTGGTATAAATAATGAAGAATATCCTGGTTATCCATGAACACATTTCTGTGGTTATATGAATCAGACATATGAATATATCTCTACAGTGGTCAGAATATTTCTATTTTAGATGTTTATGTCTGACCTGGACTATGCAACCATATCTCCAGCTTTTGTATTTTGCAATGAAAGTGCAGGGGAGTGATCTCATGCCAGAATTTTTTGTACATTCTATGCTAAACCATCTCAAATATCACATATCTTTTATCTCTTTAACTGTAGATAAACTCATGATGGTATTTAAAATTACCCATCATTGGGCCTCATTCCCAAACAATCATCTTTAATCTACCTTGGTTGTAGAATGACAGCTGTTTTCTATTCAAAATTTGCTTCCATGGATATGTGTCTTTCAGGTAACTGATGGCTCCTCTTCATGTGAAGATTTGAAGTACACAAACATATGAAACAGCAGTACTGAAAATACTGCTAGTGGTCATATGTTTCTGTAAAATAGATAGAAGCTAAAATATCTAAGCATGGAAGAATTGCTCCATTGGTCATCAAATGATCCCGATTCTTCATCGTAGTCCTGCCTCATTCCTCACACTGGAGGATAAAAGACGAATTGGAAGGGAAGATGCACTGCTTTTGTTTTACATCTGAATTTGATGAGTGATAGACTTCTAGTTCAGGGAGGGTTAAAGGAGTTTATTTGTTACATGCTTCCAAATAGCCCCAAAATAAAATATGGCTCCATGTGCTTGTTCCAAATAATATCTATTATATTTAAAGGGAATAATATCTAGTAATTATTATATTTAAAGAGAATAATATCGAATATATTTAAAGGTATAAAGTATATATATATAAAATATATTTAAAGGGAAGTTATTTTCAAGATACTTTTTAGATTACTTTCAAGAATAATTCTGTAGACTTTCATTACAGGAAAATTTTTTTTTTTCAAATATTTCTGAATCTTGAATTTAGTTTTACAGTATCCCAGTATCCATCTGGATAACTCAGTATTGTTCATTCTTGCATGGAGAGACAAAAATTTGTACAATAAAAATAGACACATTTCAATTTGATTTTTAAATAAGATGAAGGGGCAAAAAGAATAGGCATTGCTGCATAAATGAGTAGTAAATATTTGAACAAACTCAGTTGTTCCCAGGAGGAAACTACAGCAAATACCATCATCATTAGGCTGCTGAATTTGCTGTACATCTTACCCCTTTATTATCTATTCACCTGGAGCCTGATTTTAATCTTATTTTCAGTTGTGTGAGATGATAAATCTGTTACCTTTTTCAACCACATATAATACAGAAGGAAGAACAAAGTTTCCTTTTTGAGTTGTGCTTTTATATGTAACAGATGGGAATAAATGGCCAAAGAATAAGAAGCTCTACGTGTCTTATTTCCAGAGTCCTTCTGGCCACTATATTTGGCTAGGAATACAAATATGAATGAGCAAGCTAAGATCTAAGTGGAATAAATAATCATCACATAACAGTACTCTATAGATTATTTCTATTGATAACATTTTCCAGTCCCAGGTATGTTTTTAAATTTCACGTTGGACAAATCAACAGTCCTTTTGTGCAATTATTTTTGCAGCCAGTCAGGAAAGAATGTGTACTATCTGGAGACTCCTGCAAATTGCGGCGACACAGTACAAGCCAGGTCATGCAGCCTCCTGGTTTGCATTAGTAAGAAAATTGTCAGAAGGTCAAGGGAGGTGATCATTCCTTCTATTCAGTACTGATAAGACATATCTGGGGAACTGTGTCCAGCTCTGTGCTGCCCAGTACAAACTCATGGAATTTCTAGAGAAAACTCCATGACAGAGACTGAAATATGATGAAGAAATTAGCACATTTCTTTCTTTGAAGAGAAATTGAATGACTTGGGACTGGTTCAGCCTGGAGAAGAGAAGACTTATATGGGATATTATCAATCTGATTAAATACCTAAAGGGAGGGTGAAAAAAAGATAAAACCAGGCTCTTTCCAGTGCTGGTGTGACAGTGGTCACAAAAAGACTCTAAAGTCCATCTGAAAAATAGGAAAATAAAATAGTTTTATAAAAAGTCGTCGGAGTGGAACGGTTTGCCTATATAGACATTTTGGAATCTTCATCCTTGGAGAAATCAAAAGCCCAGCTGACAACAGACTTTGGCAATCTGCTTGTGGTTTTGAATGTCATGAACTACATGACATTCAAAAGAGCCATTCTATGATCCTATGAATAGGAGGGTCAGCTGGCATTACTCATATAAATGTGAGAAGTGATTATCTGAGTGAGGTGTGCAGTCTGCTTTCTGGTACAGAACGTGTCACAGATGTGCTGATGTTTACTGGATAGGGTGGAGAATTTAAAAAAAAAAAGAAAAAAAAAAGAAAAAAAACCCAACTATGTATAGAAGAACTAAAACTCTGAAAATTTCCTAGGGAAGAATATCCACTGATAAAATATTTGCATTACACTGGCTGTTTATCTGCAGGATTTGTTTAATTTTCTTTTATTTACTTATGACATTTAATTATGATAACAGCATGAGGAACATCTAAAGGAGAAAATGAAACAAACCATAAAGAAATCAGGAAGAAGAGTCATTATGAAATACTTTTTTTTTTCTTATGTATGATCTGTGACAGTGAAGCACTCAAATAATACATAACAAATACCCCAGGAGAGTGAATCTACAGATAATGGATTCTTTATATTTTAGTTCTGATATTTTCATTAAAAAAGTCAGCGAGAGTCAAGTGAAATAGATGCCTCCTGTAAAAGTAACAAGTTCTAAAATGTGCCATATAATTTTGAGAATGTCTGTGTAAGTGCCTGAATGATTGGAGTTGAGATGCTCCTGAAAAATACAACACAAAGATATTATACCTTTAAAAATCACACTACATTCTTGGGTTTTGTGATTTTTTTTCAGCAAAAGGAAGATCCATGGACTTAAGGATATTTTTCTGAGTTTTGAGCCAAAGAAATATTGCACATTTAAGTAATAATGAAATTAACTTTTTAACTTTTTAAAACTGACTCTTTCACACTGCTTTCACATTTAGACTGAGTAATAGTAAGCGTTTTCTCAGTCAGGTAGAAAACCTCCTAGGTATGGTTTTATACTTGCTGCCTATGGACATTGCACTAATTGCTTAAAAAATACTTATTGTCTTGCTTTCTTCTCTTGTATCAAATTCTTCCCTTGAATGGGTTCAATACTACTGTCAGTATTGAAGCTGTGCACCAGTCGAATCAGCAGGGTAGGAAGACATGGCAAACCTAGACCAAAATTTGTATTCAGTCTGTGTGCAGCTTTCCCATGTGTACAGTGAAAATGTTTCTCACTTTTCACATCACATCTAGGGCATTTTTAAGTTACATATTTTAATTCTCAAGACTTCTTCTTCATGAGGTTTGGGAGATTTGTCCACAAAAAATGTCTCTAATGCCCATTCTAAATTGACATACAGTATGCTTGCTAAATACTGTTTGCATTTGTTTTGGACACCTTCTTTCTTTTCTTAGAGTGGCACAGTGAGAAAAACAGACCAAAAGGCCAAAAAGGCCAAAATACTTTCACTGAAAAATTTTAGGTACGCAGGAAATTAAAAATTAGGACTAACTTTTCTGAGGGCATTTATTTAGTATAAATTAATATTTCTCCCATTTTTTTTTATGTCATTTTATGTCTGGACTGCTGCTCAGACCTCATTTTCACCAAGGATGATGGAAGGTAGGAAGCAATTTGTACAGGTATAAATTATTATGATTGCAAATACCCATGAAAGGGTATCAATCTGAGAAACCTGTGCTTTTGAATTCTCTATAAAGGGTAAAATTATTATGTCAGAGATAAGAACCACTTTGCCCCAAGGTTGTGGTCAAGTGCTAAATCTGTCCCAACACTTCATTGTAAATGTCAGGTCTCAAAAGGCTAAATATATGAACATGTTTTTACTTTGTTCTGTTTCACACCCTTTATGTAAAGCTTGTGGTGGCCCTTCTGAGCTTAGTTTCAGGCCTGCTTTAGAGGCACACATCACAACCATATGTGATTTTCTGGTCCTTTAACTACAGAAGGTAGAAATAAACAACTGATGCTACAGTAGGGTAGGAAGAGCGGGGGAAAATGATCCTTGGCTTTTTAAAGAGACAGAGTTGACTGATCCCAAGGGTATGAATAATCAGAATTACCCAACTATTTTTGAGCAACAATGAGAAGATACTGCTGGCAGCTGTAGCCTTGTAATACATCTCCACATGCCAGCAGTGTGCACTCTTAAGCATGTGTTAGCAAGTCTTGTTTGAAGAGATACTTAATGTTAGCATCTTCAAAGTTGGAAGGGCTAATGAAAAGAATGAAAATGTCATGTATTTCATTTGATTTGTTATTGTTACCTCAAAATTGCTGAAATTTGTGTCCTTACAAACACATAGCTACACCACCATACCCCAGCACTCTCCAGGAATGCAGAAATAATTTGACAAAATGTAGAAGCAACGGTATTTTACACAGCACGCTCCCTTCCCCCCCCCCCCCCCCCCCCCAATTTCTTCCATTCTTTTGGTTTAGCTTGAGAGCTTTCAGTAGTTTATGATGAAAATGCAGGAAATATTTTTCATTTACATTTCTTTTATCTCACTAGAATATATAGTCTAGTTTAAATTACTGTGATTACAGTGCTAAGTCTAATGTGTTTAAGTGTTGTTAGGAGAGTGATACTAGATACACTTGGTGAATAGCTGTTAATGTGTGCAGTGTGTAAATCACAGGTTATTATTTGGCTGCAAAGTCATTATCTCTTTTCAATGTGAATATAAAATAATCTAAATCAGGGAACTAGAATATTACATTTTGTGAAGGATTGGTACTGTGTCCCTTGCACATCCAATTGGGAGTATACCAGGTAGCTTAACTATCAGGGAGATTCACTGAAGCTAAAAGGATTAGCACAGATAGCAGATTCAGTTTCAAAAAATACTTTCATCCACACAGATTGATTAGGGTCATGGGATATTTATACAGGATATGATTAATTCTATTGTATTTCTTTTAAGTAAAGATTATAATATATTCTCTAGCATATTCTTTCTGCTTATGTATGGAAATGTATCTCAGTGACCCTCAGATTACTAGTAGACTCATTTGTCTCACAGCGAGAGATCAAAATTTATTAAGATGCAGTAGAGTGAAATATATGAACCCTTGGGAGAAATAGAATCACAGTAAGTTTTACGGTCAGTCAAAATCTGTAGCTGACAGTGAAAAGGTGTTGTATACTAAAGCTACCTCTATCTTTGAGTCCTACTCCATAGGGGCTACCTGAGATTGACCCAAGACTCTGCAAATTGCTTGAAATCAGTTTTGACCTTTATGCTTGCAGTGCAGTGCAATGTTTGCATCCTAAAGACTCCAAAGGAAAAACAGGGAAAAGTGAACAGTGACTGAGTTTTGAGTGCAAGACTGATTATTTTCTGAGTTAGCTGGACAACATATTAGAGTCCTTTAATATACTGTAGCATACATGAACCCACATCTTTTTGATCCTCTGGAAAGCATATACCCACCCACATCTATCTAAGTGCAAAACAAAACAAACAAAAAGCTCCTACCCCAAACAATCTTGAGTCTGCTTGGGAAAGCTAGAAACAAACCAGCTATTTCTAGTCATTAGTTTTTATACATATGAGATGCCTAAATCTTACGTGTTGGCCTTTTTACAGAGGATTGTTTAATTCAGCAAAACTTACTTTCTACTTGATGTGGCAACATATTTTTTAAAAGTACCTTTTAATACTTTTAACAGAAGTGGGCTACCACCTTCACTGACACAGGTAAGATCAGTGCTGCCAGAGATGGTGCAGCAGGTTTGGTTAGCATATGACAAGGAGCTCGTTCACTGCAGTCTTCCGTGTCCCATGGCCCCAGTCAAAGCTCTGCTGATTTTGTCAAAAGGCCACGTAACAATACAAAAACTTCTTTAGCACTGCAAGAGCTGTCTGTGTTGACTTCTCAATCATCTAGGAAGTGCCTCCACAGATCTACAGCTGGCATTAATCAACATACCTGCACTGACTAAAAAAGAAAGTTTAGTTATGCCAGTTAAAGTCACACATCTACTGTTATTATTGTTTTATAGGAGCTGGCTTAGAAACAGAAATTTAGTTTTTATGATCAGGTGTTATCTACTTTTAATGATACTGCCTTAATCTTCAACTGAGGTTCAGAGATTGAAAAATAAATAGTAAAACAGGTTCCCCCACCATGTTTCCTGAGTTTCAATATGCTTTTTCCTGATCAAAAATCTTTTTCAATAAGATAAAAAGCATTCTAGTTTAAAAAAACCCTATAATGTCATACACTTTTGGGAAAAAGCTAGGCTTACAATCTACCTAGCCTCTAAATTCACTTGTGGACCTCCTCTTTATTTCTGTACTACAAAAATATGGTGTCCAGACAATGCCTTCATGTCCAATAGGTGGGGTTCGAATGTCATTCTTCAGTGTTAATTTGGATAGTTTTTCTGGAATGCTAGTTTGCTTTTTAGAAATCCAGAAGTTTATTTAAGAATTTACGTACTTTTAACCCTGTAATTAGTAGAAATACATGTCAGCAATAAAAACCTATGAAACACTTTATTTTCAAAGATTACTTGCACATACCACTATTGTGTCTGCTGTCATTTCTAAAATAAACTTCATGTTTCATGCACTGTTTGAAAACAATAGAGAGTTTCTGTGATGACAATACTGTATACACACAATGTAATTCCTTGGAAGGCTGTTCTTTGGAAATCAGTTTGGTGTAAACCTATCTCTGAAAAATGAGCAAAAGCAAGAAATAAGCGGTCAGATCATATGTTTTTGATGAATATTTTCAATAGGTGGGTACTTGGGACAGTGTGTTTAAGAACTTAGACACTGTTTTTGTATCCAGCATTAATGAAATATATTGTTTAATTAGTGTAAGTCATGAGCCATGCAATGGAAATGCAAATGGAAGGTAATATATGTAATGAACTAACACTGTGGGGTTTTTTCTCACCTTTCCTTCCCAAGTTTTCTTTCATATTTTCTCTCTCCATACAAATATAATAGAGTAATTAATCATACGACATTTTGCTTTTGACAGTTTTAGCCTCTTGAATACATTTATATCATCAGCCAGAATCTCCTTATGCCATATCCTTTGTCTTGCTGTATCTTGTCCAGTGTGCCATCCAACATTCACTTCAAGCAGCATTCTATAACCACTCAAAAATTATTATCTCTCTGAGAGATCAATAAAATGAGGGTCTATTAATAACACACATTATAAGGGGCATGCCAACATGACTGGCATATTCTCTTGTGTGAGAGCTGTCTTTACATAGAAAAAGCTGTCAGAAACCCATTAGAAATAAATCATTCTGACACCATCATTCTGCTTTTTTAATAGCGGGGTGTCAGCGCCTCAATATTTTCCTGTGCTGATAGATGGGAGGGGTGGGGAATAAAGTTCTCTGTCACTAGCTAAAGACATTCAAAGCTTGAGTTCTGGTGTGGCACAAAATGGAAACAGCAGACTTGCTGAAGAGTCACTATTACAGACTAATGATGCCAACACACTGATGTTTGGAGCATTTGAAAGTATGTCTACTTAGTTACAGCAAGGGACTTTTGCAAAGATTCACATCAAAATAAAACTGAAAATTACTGACTGGAATCACTTCAATTTAAATTAATCCCATTCCCTGGATATTATATGTTTGCTCATAGAACACGATGCACAGGAGCATACTGCACCTTGTGTAAGTAAAGTAGTCTCCATCTCACCCTAACAATTATAAATCCTGATACAAGCAAAAAATCCAGCTCCTAGCAATCTACGCCTCTATCATCTGTTTTATGGGATGATACAACTGAAGAGTTATGATTTCCTGGTCTGCTCTGAATATTACACGTCTCACAGTGGTCAGCTGCAATCACGGATGTGGGGTTCTTGAACAAAGCACTTAACAAGTGATCTAGGTTGTTCTTTAAATTAAGTAGTATAGGTTAAGAAGAATCTAGGGAAAGTAAATGTAGTATTTTCAGTCACTGTTTGGGTTAAATTTCACAGTGGATGGCTATTACTTACCAGATTTTCATCCTGATTTTCCCCTTTTTGCATTGTTTTTCAAAACTGAATTATGCAATCCTTTTGGAAGATAGCCTACCAGTCAGCAGGATCTGTTTACTTAGCTTATTTTCAGACAAGGCATACACAGAAATTATTTTCATTTGGATCCTTATGTAGCCGAGCTGGTGCATTATTGTACAAAGCTGAATTTATCCTCTCCATTCCTGTGGGAGAATGCTCCAAAGGTCTTTCTGTGAGAGAAAGAAACAGGTACAAAATATGGTGTGAGATAACAGCATCTATAACTTAGGTGTGAACCTGTTTTGCTAGGTAAATGTGTTTGAAAATTCCTGACCACCACCTGAAGAGAGAAGATAAAACTGGTTGCAATTTGTGCATGAAAGTATCAATTAACTGTGTCACATAACTTGGAACATGGTGCTGTCCTCTCCCTACATTTACTAAACTTCTACATGGAGTTTTCAAGGACTCAGATAAATTTGTTTGAAGATTGGAGTGGAACAGACATTCCAAATACTGTTGGAGATTTGAGTCTAATACGTTTTGAATAGAATGAATAAAGTAATTTGTTTTTACTGGTAGAATTCTATGCAGAATTAACTG
Source organism: Poecile atricapillus (assembly GCF_030490865.1). Classification (NCBI taxonomy): domain Eukaryota; kingdom Metazoa; phylum Chordata; class Aves; order Passeriformes; family Paridae; genus Poecile; species Poecile atricapillus. The sequence goes on along the minus strand of NC_081289.1, from coordinate 97,054,761 downwards.
CTTTTAAACTTTTGCAAGTAGATAAGTGACAGTTTCAACTGCTACTTTTTGTGACATGGAAGAAGTGATGAAATCCCAGACTGAGACACAAGATAATTGAAACAAAGAAGAAAATAATATGTTAGTATCTATGTGCAGAAAATGGGACAATTTACATAGTAATTAGCAATCAGATGTTAATGAAATAATACCTACAAGATTGGAAAACCCTCAAATTCAAGAGAAGGGTTTTGATAGATCATTTGTTGAAACATGGACTTTCAGGGAGTTTAGACTCCCAGGTTCTTGCCTTGCTGCCAATTAGTTGTTATCCTTTCTCTCAGTTGTGGTATGGATGAGACATAATTTCTCATTGGGGTGCTGTGGCTTTTCTTCAGTTTCTGAAGCTGATGTGTTAGACGTGGTCTACTGGCTTGGAAGCTGGCAGTTACCTGTGCGTATTTTCCCAGACCATGAAGCGGAGAAAACACTCTAACAATGCACAAACACAGGTCAAATTTACTTCTTGCTGAAATGAGAAATAAAAGGGGGATGAGTTAATGCTATGCAAGCTTAACTTTGAATTAATTGCCAGCCTTCTCTGATGTGCATATTTGTAATTTCTCACAGCAGCAATAAACAGGATATTCTGGGATACCAAAAACCAGAAAACCAGTTGATGTTAGCTGTGGTTTGCTACCTGTTTATACTGTATAAACAAAGTGTAAAAAATGTTTAAATTTACATATTTGACATAAATTTTGGGAACATAAGATCTCTTTCAGAAGTAAGTTAATAATTAGTTAATATTTGTGACTTTACAGTGCCTTAGTAAAACTTTTAAAGTTCTTCCTTCCTCCCTTCCTCCCTCCTTCCCCAAGAATGGGTTGGGTTGGAAGAGACCTTTAGAAATCATCTAGTCCAAACCCCCACAATGAGCTGGTAATGACTTTCTTCAGCCCACCTGATAGAGCTGAAAAATAAACAAGTTTTCCATCATCAAAATGTTTACAACAGCCTGTTTTGTTTAATTCTAGAAAAACAGAAAATGGGATTTACCATCCATAATTTAAAACTAACACCTAAACCATGTATTTGCATTTGAAAAAAGCTGCTGAGTCAGTATGCATTTTGTTGAATAAAATGGATAAAACAAATTTAATGAATGAAAAATATTTAAAATAAATATTCAAATAAAACTGTTATACAAAGTGTGCTAACCCTAGAAGATGATCTTTCAGGTCTGGGGGAAATGTTATCTACAATTTTTCTTCTGACACCACTAATATAAGTGCTGTAACTTCTGTTAAAATTCATTACTCTAACTCGGAAGAAGGCAGAAAAAAATTTATGCATGTAAATATATATGCACATGATAATGACTGTCAAAGGCTCACAGCAGATGATACAAAACAGTTTCATGTTCTTCACTGAAAAGCCTGAGTCAAAAGTTCCTACACAGACCCAGACCATGCCTTCTGTCTTAGATTTCTGCCTCTGTCATGTTTGATTGGCAAGAGATCTCCCACGCACTTAAGCACAAATTATACAATCAGGCTCATCATCAGCAATATGACTTTGGTCTTATGCAGTAACATTTAATCAGATGTTACTAAAAACATGCAAAGGATTGTTGAAAATATTAAACAGGTGGAAAAATTGAAGTAATTGTAGAGTGACTTAACAAAGTTCAGCACAAACGCATCAGAAGTCATGTAATTTTTACCTGTACTTATAATCTGTTTATCTCCAAACAGAAGATATAAATTTCATGTTACATAATTGAGATTCTGACAGTCATACAAAGTACCTTATTAATATTGAACAACAAAGATGTATTTGTCTATATATTATTTTAAATCTGCTTTCACTACTTTCTGAAATACTTTCACTACTTTTATTTTTTAGATATATTTTTTATTTAAAATATTACTCCTTCAAATCCATCTCACTGAAAATTTTAGATCTGAAACATCAACTATTCACGTGCCAACTGGTTTGACTTAAAGAAAGTGACTGAATTAAAGGAGAAGGTGAGATATCTGCAAACTAATTAGAGAGTATCTAAAGGAATGCTATGAAAATGCAGAACAGTCTACAGAGGAAGCCATATGAGGAACACCTGGGGTCACTTGGTCTACTCAGCCTGAAGAAGAGGAGATTGAGGACAGACCTCACTGCAGTTACAGCTTCCTTGTGAGGGGAAGAAGAGGGGAAGACACTGATCTCTTCTCTGTGGTGACCGTTCAATAGGACCTGAGGAAACGTCATGAAACTCTGTCAGGGGAGGGTTGGATATCAAGAAAAGGTTCTTCCCCCAGTGGGGATTTGGGCACTGGAACAGGCTTCCCAGGGAAGTGGTCACAACACCAAGCCTGAGAGAGTTAAAGAATCATTAGGACAATGCTCTCAGGTACATAGAGTGATTCTTGGAGATGTCCTCTGCAGGACCTGGAGTTGGCTTTCAATCCTTGTAGGCCCTTCCAAGTCAGAATTCTAATGCTGTTAAAGCCTGACAAATTTTTTCCACCTGTAAGCTGATATATTGTCCTCGAAGTTCAAACAAATCTCAATTTTTAGGGTAAAATCCTTTGCAGATGCAAATTGGTGCAGATGCCATGGGCCTGATGGGGATAAGTTCATTGTGTATTCCCTTAGAATCTGAAACAATCATAATTTTTATGGAAGTGAACCATGTTTCAGAACTCAAGAATTGAGAGGAAGTAGCCTTTTATATCAGTAGACTTCAGAAAAAATTATAACCTTAGCATATATGTGCACTAAAATGAAAACCTGCAACAAGATTAGCCCTCCAAAAGCTATGGAAATTCTAAATTAAGTCAGCCTGAAGAACTTTATTTTGGCTTCCTTCACACCTGCATGTGTTACAAACTGATGCATTGTCTTATCCCCAGCCACGTGCTCACAGATTCAGAACAAATCATAGTAAAAACCCCTGCAAAATGCTATGCTGCATATTGTTCTTTGCCCCATTAGTCAGTGTGTGGTCCAAGCCTTGTCTTCTACACATTTTTCAGATGAATCCCTGACAACAATTTATTTCCTCTCCTCTTCAAACCTGAGTGCCTCAGTGATCTCCATCTCCATTTATATTCACAGTTCCCTTGGAAGGATATTGTGTCCCACTTCTATGTAGAAAGGAGAATCTAGGATTCATAGATGCCTGTGGTTGAAAAAGAATGGAAAAGAATAAAAAAAAAAATCACAAAATTTTATTAACATAACTACACTTGAAAATTTATAAATAAATATATATATATTTATATACACATAACAATAATAATAAACAACAATAGAGTAAAAAGAAAGAGGGAAGAAAGAGGAAAAAAGAAAGAAAAAAAAAAGGGGGGCGCAGGGCAGTGACACAGGACAGGAAACGGGGTCAACAGTTCTGGGTTTAGCACTGATTCAGCCAAAAATGTGTCCAGAGTCCTGGGGTATGCCACATGGTCTTTGTGGGAGTAACTTCACAGTTACAGATCAGTTTTCCCCCCTGGGCTTTGGTTTCTCTCTTTTCACATAAATGAGTAGCAGGCACAGTCCAGGCTTCTGTATCTTTCTGGAAGTAGTTCAGGAAGCTTTGAGGATGTTTTGATGGTCTCAATTCCCCTAGTCTGCTCCTTGATCACATTTTGGTACTTGCACAGTATCTTGTGCAGTCAACATGGATCTGAAAAGAAAAACTGGCTCTAGAAAGGCACTGCCATACAGCCCCCTTTCCAGGCACATTCTGTTCTAACCAGCCTGTTAGAATGGTCATTAAAAGAATTTTTTTCATTGAAAGACTTGTTAAACTTTGAAACTGACTGCATTGGGAGATGACGGAGTAACCACCCCTAGAGACATTTAAGAAATTATTGTACGTGGCACTAGTGCCATGGTCAAGTTGAAAAGGTGGTGATCGGTCTAAGTTTAGATTCAGTGATCTCAGAGGTCTTTTCTAACCTAAAAGTTTCCATGACTTCATCTTTGGTGCTTGAGGAAGAGCAATGCATTAACTCTTTACTGTTCTAGAGAAGAGAGTGAGTATGACAACCATTTCAAGATTTCCAGCTGAAAGAATTGAACTTTTTCTCTTCTCTCAATATTTTTGTTTCATTTATTTTTGTTCCAAAAATAAAAATAAAAATACTCTGTAAAGGCTTAACTATATTCAGAGGAGAGATTAATATTTTATACAAGAGAGATCAAATGTGTGTTGTGGGTGCCACTGACAGTTTTGCTACTGGAAGCATACAAATGGGTATAAGACAAAAAACCACCAGCCTTTAGTCAGACTCTGGGTTTGGTTTTGGCTACCTTACTTATTGAGAAAGACTTGCACTGGATAGTTTTTGAAAAACCATGTGGGACAATTTGTCAAAGGATATGGTGTCCCTCACCTGTGTGGGTCTCCAGAAGTATATGTACTGCCAGCAGGGAATCTGACCAAGGCAATGTGACCAAACTAGCATTGGTCCCTACATCAGACAGACTCTGTGCCAAGGGTCAGGAGGGACTTCCTGAAGCAGTCTTTCACTTTTAATTGACAGTTCCCACGGTTCTTGGATTACACTCTCCTCCCAGACACAGACAGATACCTTTTTCACGTCTGAATCAACAGGGCTGCATCCAGAAAAGTTCATCAATGGAGGCGGGGATATGTAGTCAAGCAATTATAAACGCCTTATTATCCTACAATAGAGGTTTTCAATAAGCAAACATAAAGGAAAAAGGAGTAAGAACTATTGTACCAGATAAGATTATTCTAATTAAATTTAATTAATGTACTCTTGCACTACAGTATGTAAATTCAAGCTAATTTAATAAATACATTAATTATGTTGATTAAATGGAAATTAATATGGTAATTCACTATGCCCTTCAGTTTCACGAAAAATGTTAAGTCTTTTACCAAATGATATGCTCAGAATAGAGGAGACTGGGGAATAATATAACTCAGTATTCTGTCCTCTCAGAATCTTTCACGGTTAATAAGTCCTTTTGTAGAGCTGTTTTTCTTAACCTCTTTATCTAGAAGGACCACTTCACTTTTACAAACAACTCATAGATCTCCCCAGTATTTTTGTTAGCTGGAAGGGAAATAAATTAAATTATTATTTATTATTTAGGTATTAGAAAATCTGGTTTGTACAAAAATGTAGTGGGTTTTGATTAAGAATGAGACAGTTAAAATTATGGATGGTGTTAAAAAAAAAAAAACCAAACCAAACAAAGTAACCATATATCCATCTTCAGAATCTGTTATATATTGTCAACTTTCCATATGCATGCATTTTTATTTCATTTTGCATTTATTTCCAGTCCATACATGAGCTTTTGGGAGGGAGAACTCATGAATTCATGAGACTTTATTTATGACTGCCAAAAGACTAAGTAGTAGTTTTAGAGAGTTCTTCTCCAGTCATGAAATTTGTATGTGAGTATGAATCTAAAGATCGAATTTGCATGGATTGATGATGCAGTAATCTACTGGAAAGAATGTGTGCTAAAGTTTATTAATCCTGAATTCAAACCAGCCTAGATATTTGGGTCTTCACTGAGTGAATAAATCCCATTGTCTTAATGGTGTTTGTGAAGCAGATAATATCTTCTGTAGAAATCTGGTAAGACTGCTTAATCTATGTACAGTGTGTGCTCTGTTTTGCATATTTCAATCCTGAAAAATCCTTTCAATCCTTTGCACTATCCAAAAGAGTGGGCATTTTGATTGTGTTTGTGTGCTTAAGTTTCCTTGTGTGGAGAACAGGATATATGCACAATGATCTCATCTAGCTGTGGAGCCAAAATATGGCCATGGTATCTATACTGGAAATAGGATTCTAAGGCACAAAACCTCTGCACCAGTGGAAGCCTTCCTCTCTATGTTAATGATTTCTGACATGCTACCTCTGATTTACGCAGTTTGAATTATTTAACTCATACTATATTTCAGGGACTTGCAGACTGGGGACCATATTCCAGTCCTGAAAAGTGAATGTGTGTCTCATCAGGTGATCCTTGCAGAGAGACAGAGAAACAAATGGGGCATATGGTTTGTACTTGGTTATCTCATTTCTGGTAGTGAGGTGGAACATGCCAAAACTCACTTCTGTACTTTACTAAAACAGTCTTCTGCTTTCCATAATAGCTGGTAAGTTGAGCTAAGCAATCACAAAGTTAAGAGGCTCTTTGAAGAATCAGAAATCATTCTCTTAGACAGCCTCACTACGTCATGGCCAAGTATTACCAGTAAGCTGAAGGAGTGCCTGTGGTTGAGTCCCACTAGACAAAGGGATCTGGCAGCAGTGTGACATAACACAACAGAACTTTTCGTAGTAGGAAAGCCAGCAGCAGACCTCTGCAAGATGAAGGCATGCATCCTCAGCTACAGCGATCAGAGTCAGGAAAGGGGACCAAGAGCATTCTACTCATGTTTAATGTTTGTACTGAATCTAATGGATCTGGGATTAGAATTAAGTCAGAGAACCCAGAATGTGTTAAATGAATGAATAATAGGAAAATGTATTAAAAAAAAAAAAAGTCTCTGTACCAGAAACAATTTTACTGTGGTTTTATAGCACACACATATATATATGCGTGTGTACATATATGTATGTATGTGTGTGTGTGTTTTTATATATATATACATATACACATTATGGACTTATGGATTACATCTCAAATATGACATTTTTCTTGAGATTCATCTTTAGATCAGAGTTATTTTTCATATATATTCATCATTCTTGTTTAAAAATTAGATCATGATAATTTTTTAAAGCACATTTTAAGATTAAAGAAATCCCACATACTATTCTTTACAAACACATTGCAATTTTTCTTTCCTCTACTCCCTGTGTTTTGACAGTACCCTTTAGAAAAGCTATGCATTTAAATTTAGCCTCTGTAGTGAGGAATTTTGACTCCATTTCATGAAGGTGGATGAATAACAATTGACTTTCTCTATGGTTGCATATTGTCCTAACACCTTGTAAAGCCAAGCTAACTACATTACAAAAGCCACTTAAGGGAATTGCAGTACCTGTAACAAGAGTCCCATTTTGGAACAAAGTTTTCATTCTTAAGCTCCCCAGTAACCAACAGACTGGTGTTTTGAAATTGCCTTTTGTAACTATTGGTATTCTCTCTTTTTGGTGAAGCCCAGATTTCCAATAAAATGTAAGAAATCCCAAAGAGTGTGCAAATATGTCTAAACTAGCTACATTATGGTAAGCAATTTTGCTGTCAAATTTGTTTCCTCATGCTGCCTTTGGGAATATAGCAAGTTACCATGGGTCACTTTGAGACTAAGAGATAATGTAAAAACAAACTACTGAGACTTCTGTGTAGTGATATTATATAATTTTAATAAATGACACATTAATGCCCTTGGTTAATTAAATATCAAATTTAATTTCTTGAATAGCAGAGAACTATTAAATATGACTGTTTACTAGCTAGAAAGGCATCCACTTATTATCATTTACTAAGTCTTTTCTGAAGATCTCTGTTTTAGTGTTGTATTAAAGAAATTTAAATTTCACTTCAGCCTCTAACAACCTACTGTTGGTGTTGATAGCTGAAAACTGCTAACCCAGCTATCAAAAAGATTTAAAAGTAATTTTTTCTGAGACTAGTTAGCTGTTACCTGGTTAAAGAGGAAAATTATATGGCTTGTTCCTTACATTTTTTTCTATCTCTTCTTCCAGTTTCAGGTCACTGGTTTGGCTGGTTTTTACTTTATAATATGACAGAAGATATCTTTTAAGAATCATCTGTCATTCTTTTCTTTTGAGGTACATGCCATTTGTCAGGATGTAATAAGAAGACTGTTGCAGCATTCTTTTTCCAAAAGTTATTGGTCAGTATTTTAAATATTACTGTGGGGTTCATTAATAACAAGAAATATAATAGTTCTTGTTAATCTCATTTTTAGACTCTATACTGTACTGAAAATAATCTTCAGTTAAACTGCTAAAAGCAGGCAGCAAAACTCTTTTTCCAATTCTTTTCTTTCATGTGATGACTGTTTCATAAAAGAAACATGAACAACTGGGTCAGGGAGGACCTGAACACAGGACTCTTTCTTTCTAAATCACTGAGTCATACTCATATTGGTCTGTTTTTACCTATTAAAACTTACATTCTTTGCTGCACCAGTGACACTGCTTCAATTGGAGGAATTTGGTTTTTTTTTTGTGACCAAGCAGTGCAGTAAATCATTCCTTTTCAGGGATGAAGAGAGAGTACATTATCTGCCAGTCAAGAAAAGACCCTGGAAGATGGACAAAGAAGATCAATAAAACAGAGAATGTGTCATCTCAACAAAATGCACAAATTTCAGAAAAAAGCAATTTGTCTTCCTTTCACTAGCAAATCTGTGGCTGGGATGCTTCCATCCTATTCTACTAGAGTAACAACACTGGCTACCGCTTTAATAATTCTTCCAGGAAAATGACATCCCTTCATTTAAACAACCTTTTTCTTACTTTAAAACAATCTATTTTCTATATGAGCATAACCAATCTTCTCTCCTATTAGTTACACAAAGTACGAAGGACAAAGGCAGGATGATGTCTCCACTTTAGGGAAGGGTAAATTCAAGTTTTTTCAATGGTACTGCAGTGATTCATGACCCTCCAGTTTACTTCAAAAATAATACTAGAAAACTTTAAAAACTATTTTTTTTGACAGATTCGAGTCAAAAGCCATTTTATCTTATATCTCACAACAGTTAAGTTCCCAAAAGTTACTATATACAAAAATATATTGAGTGCAGTAGGGAACCTGAAATTATGTCTAAACTTTGAGCAAATAAGTACAAATTTAAGTCTGACTCTGTGAAGCTAGAGGACAAAGCATAACTCAATGTTTTTTTCCTAAGGAAATCACATTTTTTTTCACTTATGACAAGAATACTGTGTTTCTATGGGGTTTTGATTCCAAATTCTGGTCTCACTTTAGTTTTCAGAAAAACTGAAGATTTATTTTATGTCAGAAATATATGGTGGAAGGAAAACAAGTTTGCATCGAAATACTAGATAATCAAAACCAAAAATAAATCAGAATAAACAAAATTATGGATATGCTCCAGTTTAGTTTTTTTTCTAAGAGCTGGTAAGCAATATTTAGTTTGGAAGGATGATAGTTGTTACTAAATCTGTGTTTGTCTGGTTTATGTTCATCCAGCTACACGTTCCTCCAGATTATAGCTAGCTAGGAACAAATCAGCCCAGGAATCCACATGGCAAATTGAAAATTGCTTAGCTAAGACCAGTTGATAATTGTGCCTCTCACAAAATCATAGAATGGTCCAGGTTGGAATTGGTGAACTAGGTAGACCACAGTGAGTCATCTGATCCAACCTCCATGCTCTGCCTGAGTGCGATCATCCTAGAGCACATCTAGATAAGGATTTTGTCCAGAGGATTCCTAAATACCTCCAGTGAGGGAGAGTCCACAACTCTCCACTCTGTCCAGGCAGAAATTCCTGTGCATCATTTACTACCCATTGACTCTTTTTCTGTAGCTTGGAATCACCAAGAAGAGCCTGGCTCCATCCCCCTTGATGCCCTCCTTTCAAATACTTATAGGCATAACTAATCAGGTCCCCTCTCAGTCGTCTTTTCTCTAGGCTGAACAGGCCCATCTCTCTCAGTCTCTTCGCATAAGAGAGATGCTCCTGTCCCCTAATCATTTTCATGGCACTTCAGAGGCCCCATTCCAAGAGTCCCATACCTCTCTTCTACTGAGGAGCCCAGAATACAAAACTCCAAATGCAGCCTCACCAGGGCTGGCAAAAGAAGCAGGACCACCTCCCTTGACCTGCTGGCAATGCTTTTCCTAATGGACCCAGGGCACACTGCTGGCTCATGGACAGCTTGTGGTTCACCAGGATCCCCAGGTCCTTCTCTGTAGAGCTGCTTCCCAGCACGTCATCCCAGCCTCTGCTGGTACCTGGTGTTGTTCCTCCCCCAGTGCAGGACTTGCCTTTGCCTTGGCTAAATTTCAGAAGGTTCTTCTCTGTCCAACTCCCTAGCCTGTTGAGGTCATTCTGAATGGCTGCAGAGCCCTCTGGGCCACTCCTCCAGGCTTTGGGTCATCAGTGAACCTGCTAAGGAGGCATCTGCCCTCCACCCAAGGCACTGATGGATAGGGCAAATGATGTGGGCCCAGTATGGAACCTTAGGGGACAGTACCAGTGACAGACTTCCAACCTGACCCTGTGTCACTGATTTTGACCCTTATTCAGCCTCAGTTCCCATTGTCCACTCATCCAGTCCACACCTCCTGAGTTTTCCAATGAGGAATCAGTGAGAGAAAATGTCAAAAGCTTTACCGAAGTCAAGGTAGACATTATCTGCATCTACCTGCATCTACCATGTAATTTGTTTCATCATAGGAGACAATCAGGTTGGTCAAGTGTGATTTATCTTTATTGAATCTATGCTGACTACTGACCCCTTCTTGCCATCTCTGTGGATAAAAATGGCCTCCAGAATGAGGCACTCCATCACCTTTACAGTAAATGAAAGGGAGGATGACAGACCAGTAGTGCCTTAGGTCCTTCTTCTTCCCATTTTTGAAAGCTGGGGTGACATTTTTTTTCTTCCAGTCCTCAAGCATTCCTTCTGGTCAAAAATGACCCTTCAAAGATGTTTGTGAATAGTCATTCAAGTAATATTCACCAGCTTTCTCAGTCTTTTTGCTTGTCTTTATAAAGCAGGCTGTAGTTCACACAGGCATCCCTTCTCATCCCTGCAGGCACAGACACTCCTGTTAGTCACATTCACGTCTGTTTTCAATTTGTTCCCTCCAAGAAGGACTATGTAGACAAGACTGGTCAGTAATGGCTTCTACTCATCTTGACCTTTATAGGCTGGTGACTCTTTGATGAAAAGATTCTTCCTGTTGTCAGGTTTCTTAGTTATCTGTGTCATGTCTGGTACTAATTTAAAATATTCAAATGCCTTCTTTCTCTTCTGTCTCTGACTGAAGAATTTATATTATGTGCAACACTAATAGAAGAAGGTCATCCTCTCAGACACAGAATTATATAATGGTTTGTGGACAAACTTAAGACTGAACATTTTTTGCTTGGTTGTTGCATTAAGGAAAAAAAAATCATGCTAATATTTCTATACTGATTGTACTTCAGAAGTTGAAGAGGAATGTGTGCTGTGTGGTGCAATAATGTGTATATGTATGTGAGTGTGTGCAGGGAGAGAACTCAGTATTAAAAGGAATACAACATGAAGGACATACCTGCAAAATACACAGTACAAAAGGCAAATATATATTTTAACCATGATAACTAGGAGGACTTTACTTTTTAAGTAGCACTTACAATGATAAGCAATATAATTCGTATGTCAGTAATGGAGTGAATGATGGTATACTTCAGGCCTGGGAAAAAGAAATCCTTGCATTTGTGCCTTTTAATGGATATTTACAAGGGGGTGGGGACAAGGGGATGGAGTTGGATATGAAGACCATATGGGTCAGTAGTACCCACAAATGGAAGCAGCTTGGGTTTGGCTGAAAACAAATTTATTTTCCAGAAAGGTCGGCTCTATATAATATTATTTTTTTTACTTATTGAAGAAATAATTTCTCAAGGTTACAGGAACTAGAGAGAAAACTATTATCTAAATCAGTCCTAAAACCAGTCAGGTTCTTCTGGGGCTTTTAGGGTGCATTTCAGTTAGTGTCTAAGACTGTAAACTAAGCAGTGTTTTATATACAACAAAGTTTGTCATTTGATGAACTCAGTAATAAATAGACAAAAGAAGTGTTTAAGGCCCACAAACATGTGAGTATTTCTCTTGTGTTATACCATGAGGACAGAACCATGGTCTTTTGAAGAGTGGTATTTTATGCAGCATGAGAGTTCTGTTCAGTGAGGTTTGAAGTTTTTATTTTAGTATGCTTTGTGAAGTTTTTTTATGCTTGTGGAAAATGTAGTCCACTTATGGTCATGTAGCACTGCTGTGCACAAATTCCCAAGGGACTGTATCAGACTATGCTGGTTGAAGCCACCAGACACTGGCAGCAAGGGACGATCTTCTGCATTTAAACCCTCTTGCCCACCACATAATCCCTCTCCCACTCTCTGGGATGTTGTGCTGATTTTGCATTAATTGATATTTAGTGAGGACGGAAGAAGCTACGCACGGAAATAATTTTTCTGAGAGAAGCTGCTAAGAGCTTCCTCTGTGCTGGGCAGAAACCAATACCTGGCTGGCTTTGAGAGTAGACAACCTATTGAACCATTCAGAAGTTAGATCCAGCTCTGTGAGATTCACATTTTAAAGGTGGGCAAGCCTGGGAAATCTCTCTCTTGGCTTCCAGTTTTTGAAGAGGTAATTGGCTGACCTGGCCCTGCGCGGCTGGGCTGGGCGGATCCCATGCGGCCCGGCCGAGATTTTCTGTCCCCTGAGGGGAGGTGAGCGGGCTCCCCAGCTCCTCCCTGGGACATCCACCAGGCCCTGTCCTGACGGGGTGCTGCCGGCCCTTCCCCGCAGGGCCGGGCCCCTTCCCGGCAGAGCTGACCGGTCCTTTTCCCAGCAGCACTGCCGGGCCCTGCCAGCCAGAGGCTCTGTTGTCGCTGTGCGCGGCCCCGAGGCTGGGAGCAGCTGGGGGCCGGGAGTGGCTGCCATCAGCCCGGTCCGGGAGCAGCCCCATCGCTGGGACTGTAGGGCCGAAAAACCGGTGCAACCGGGGCAGTGGCGAGCGGCTGCTGCTGCCTCAGCATGGTTCACAATGAACCTTGTTTAAACACTCTGAGCCAGCCATGACGTGCAGAGAAAGGTAAAACCGGCAGCAACAGCTTTTCTTGTTTTCAGTGTTCCGCATAAAGAAAAGTGCTGAGTGGAGCTGGAGGCCAGCACGGCTCACGCGGTGTCAGCAGAGACCAAGTGACCAGCAGTGAGAGGCACAGCGAGTGATCCCCCCTATGCACAGCCTGGAGGAGATCCACCTTTCACTACTTCAGAACTCTGTAAAAACTGTTTCAATTGATAAAGCTTGATAACAAATGAAAATCAGTTCTCTCCCGAATCAGGAAAAGGGAACAGTGAAGACATATAGAGAAAACAACGTAAGACACTAAGGTCAGTAAAGAAGGAGTCAAATTCTGGTTAGGAGGATATTGAGGAGATGCATTAGTCTTGGGCTGAAATTCTTTTTCTAAGGCTATGGTGATATGCTATATTTTTGACATATCAGACTTTGGTTTTCCCTTGTAATTCATGAAGCTCATGGGGGATGTAGCATTTACCCACAGCCCATAAGAAAAGGGCACTTGTGCTGGAGAGTGTGGATGCTGAAAAACTGGAATCCAATGAGAAGCTTGAACAGAGATAGATGAGAAACTTTGCTCTATAGATAGAAAAAGAAAAGCCTCTGTTCCCAGAGATAAAATAAGAGAACTTATTTTTTTTTTTTAATGCTAGAATAGTTCAACCTTAAAATAGTACCCCATAAATTGACATGGCCCATGAAAGCAGCTTTGGGAAAGCTGCAAGGCATGGGAAGGACATTCATGCTGTGAACATTTTCCTTTGCCAGGCAGCTGATTTGCTGTGACATTGAAGCCACGAGGGAACTGTTTCTTGTGGAAAAGTATCAATGGGATGGCAAGAGAAACTCCTCTCCCTACAAGAACTGATGAAAGAGTTGGAGGTGGTAGCTGATTGAAAATCCCAGCTTTTGTCTATGTTGTCAGTAGGAAAGAAAAGAAGTTGTAGAGGGGGGAGGAGAAGTGTTCTCAAGGTTTTACTCTGATTCTTACTATTCTTTTAGTTCTGTTAATAAAGTTTTATTTATACCTTTTAAGTTTTGAGCCTGCTTTGCCCTCCTCCTAATTCATATCTCACAGCAGGAAATGAGGAAATAATACTAGTAGGTGCACTGACGATTTTAGCCAGTGCTAAATTCACCACAGATGTGAAAGACAGGAAAAATCATATGTGGAAATTAAATGTATGGATCCTGAGATTTTGAGCATCAGCAGTGTCAAAATAACTGGAATATTTAGCTATCTCATGGGGACAACATGGTAACATTTTGTACAGTTTTAGAGCTATTAGGTTTTCTTAGCATCTGTTACTGGAGATTTTTGAAGTGCTCTCAGATGCAAAGCCCACAGACAGATGAACTGCTTGGATATACAGAGGTTATCATGTACAGTTGTTTGAAAGTTTTCTGCATTGTGCAGTCAGTACCATGTAGAGAGGAAAAACCTCTGTGACTTGTGAGGCTTCTCTGGAGAAGAAAAATTACTTAATACAAGTCACGTTTTATCAGTAGTTACAAATTCAAATACTCCTAAGCTTTAATCCTGACTCAGATACCAGGTCTTCTTGCACATTTCTATTAAAATGTGTCCACTTCCATCTTTCCAATGGCATAAAAAAATCTAAAACCCTTGCTGGATTCAGGCAGATGGATGACAAACTAGCAGGTATTCTTGAAATAGTTTCCAAAGCACTATGGTTTCAGAAGATACCTTTTATAACTGGTGAATATTCAGCACAACCAATCCATGCTGTTACAGAAACGGCATTAGAAGTATTTGTTCAAAGGAAGCTTGGGATAGAAATAGTTTAACAGGTCTGTCCAGGAGGAAATTAATCAAGTCCCAGTAAGTTGTGCAATAACAGAATTGTTAGTATTCATCAATTTTGTGATGAATTGGATTGGATTTTTGCACTAAAAAAACGCATCGTGCTGGTTAGTGAAAGTGAATAGAGCTGCATGTCTCCAGTGAGCATCTGGGTATGTCTTACTAGCAGAAGATATACTAGTACACTGACTACCCCCTAAAGAAACAGGAGATTATTTCTGTATAGTTCATTTTTTATTAAGCACAATAATTAATAAAGTACCTAGGCTATCATAACAACTCTCAACATCTGTTCCCTAACCTCTACAGAACAGTAAAACATGAATTACACTAAAGTTAAGTATTATCATCAACATCTGCAGTTCTCTACTCTTTTGGGACAAAAAGACATCAGCCAGAAAATAATTAGAAATGCAAATAGAAAAGCGTAAAGGATACTCTGGTAAATGAGTAATACAGAACAAATTATCAATGATACTATGCTTTAGACAGATTTAGGACAAATGATGAGACAAAGTGAGAAAAGAAAAGGAAAGAAGGTGGAGAAAAATAATGAAAAAAAATAAGTCATAGTCCTTAAACCTGCTTAAAAAAAAATAAAAAATCAATGTTTGTCTTAAATTATTCAATGCCTTACCTTTAAATTTCCATCATGGATTTCCTGTTTTGTAGTGATGTGAATCAATTTTTGTTTTTGTTGAAAATATTATTCCTTAAATTACTACCCAGTGGAAACACAATGGAAAATATGTCAGCAATTAACTGAGCTTTTACTTTTTTTTCTTTTTTCTTTGGGAAAAAGCTGAGTCCTTAGCTATAGGCCTTCTAGAAATTCACGAATTGTGACTGCGATAAACGTCAGTAGAGATGATAAATATATTTCCATACATATGGAAAAGATACTTAATGTATAAGCTTTTGTGTACAAATCTATTGTCAAAATATAAAATTAAAATCATACTGACTGTATTAAATTCAGGACAAAATCATTATTTGGATTTGAACTTGACTGTGTCACTGTACATGGTCTTATCGAGGTGCTTGTGCATTCCATTGTTCATATGGTCACTGTGAAAGGCATGTCCAGAGTCAGCAGGACACTTGGATTTTTTTTACTTGCTCTTTTGTTTACTTGCTCTTCTGTTTTCTTTTAGCATTTTTCTGCAGTATTATCATTTCTTCTGGAGCTGATCACCACAGCTTCCATACATCTCATATATTAGTAGCATATCTTGTATTGTTGACACTTTAGCTGTAGTGAAAAAAGCGTAACATATCTGAAAATTATGGTTTAGAATAATTTATTTAATTTGATCGCTGATTGGAGGCAGAGGGTATAATACGCTCACAGAAAAAGTATAATTTGCTTGGGAGGTAGTTAATAAACAGACCTTCCCTTAGTGAAGAAACGTTAGACACAAGCTCTCCTATGCTAATATACAGAAATAACTTTATTATTTTTATAATTTGTATTGGCTTTTTTTTTAGACTCATTTCTGGGACAGATAAGGTATACTTTAAAAGCATTGGTCTTGGAAGGAAAGAGATCAAAATGTTTAGGAACAGTCTACAGAAATAATGGGATTGTAGTGGGAATAAAAGCAGGAGCTGCATGACAGTTTTACAAAATTATGGTATTTATTTTTTTTGTTTTATTCAGGATATACTTTTGAACTTTTTTTGAATTTTTTTTCTGTGTAAGAAAATCACATTTCATAAAAACAGAGTGCACTCAAAGGCAGCGTTAAAGGTGATCAAAGATACTGTGCTATTATAATGAATAGTGACATAATAGTGTTATTACAGTATGGGTGCCTCACTCCAAGATCTTGTCAGTTTTAAGACAGATAACTTTTTCACCTTTACAGTGATTAAAAGGAAAAAAGAACAAAACCCTGTCATGTTGTTCAAGATATCTTTGTTTTGTTCACATCAATCGAACAACAATGAACAGTATTCTGTGTTTGGATTATCATATTGCCCCAATTCGTGTGCTGGCATCATGTTGAAAGTATATGTGTGTGCTGAGATTTGTTGCATTAGTGTCTTGTACACAGGTTGATTTTGCTTTGTTTTGTTGAGTCAGATTTGCAATCAGAGTGTTTGAGAAGTTGTTTCTGGATGCCCCATATTCTGAACTTTACTGACAAGCATATGTCAAGAAACAGCTGTTTTGGAGAATTGCCATTCACTTGTATTTGAAAATAAATAGTTACCTTTTATGAGCACAAATGCCAATATGTAAAGGGAAAAACCTACCAAAAATCCAACATCTGAAATGTCTCTTTTTCAAAAGGATATGTTACCCACTGAGAAACTAAAGTATTGCACAGCTACTGTGGGGGTGGTGCATATAAATATACTTCAAAGGAGAGAATCCCATCTAAGATTTCTCATGTATTATTAATACTCAGGTCTGGATCTTATTTAATCATAATGTGAATCTGAAGTACTAAAAATACTTTTGATTTTAATATAATGCAGGCTTGCAAAGGCATTGCACTGTTCAAAACAAGCCTTTCTTATGTCAGCTCCTTGACACAGTTCTGTTCAAGGTTTTGCTGCTGGTTTAAAACATAGAAATTATAGCTTTTTACCCATGAAAGCACTGCAGGATTTATTTGGATCAAGATTGTGACCCCCTCATCCAAAATTTTTTTAAAAAACCTACTTAATATTCAAAAAACTCTCTTTTGAATACAATTATACAAATAACTTAGAAATGAATACTAAGAAGTAGACCTTTCTTTGGAAATCTCTAGGTTTACTTTCTTTGGAGAAGTCCATAGTTTCTGAGTGGACTTTTCTACCTGTACTTATTTCTCCACGTGAGTTTAGTAATGTAACTATATCTTCTCATGATTAAATCATTCATTGAAGCAATTTAAGTTCACCCAGGCACAGGCCATAACAAGGACTCTAAAGCTGACAAAATATGTGATAGCTTAAACAGAGCATCTGGAAGCAGAACAATGCTCAATACTCTGATTTTTAAATTTTTTCTCTACTTAGATTTTTCTGGCTATTTTGTTCAAGCACCTTAGTTTTGCAAAGATATTGAATGTCTTTATGGTAGCGATGTTTCTAATAACTGGGGATAAAAAGAAAAAGAAAATGACTTATTAGCATGTCACAAATAATTCTATATGAGTCCTAATGCCACAAAACATTCATGCTAATTTGAATAATATCTCCTGAAAGTACTGAGGATGTTGTTTCTCACTAGAAAAAATCTTTATAATACAAGGCATGTAAAGTACCTGATGATGAAGGAGTTTAAATGACAATAATTATATTATCAATTTTCAATTAATATGTTTTCCCCTATTTTTAATAATAAGAAATATTTAGGACTGAAGCCTTATATGTGAAGAAAAGGGCAAAGTGGTGCCAGTTTTTGTATTTGTTTAAAGTTAAAAGGCACGGCAGCACACAATATTGTAGAAAGTAAGTCACTACAAGTCTAAAACTTCAGTTCAGTGATGGTCTTCCCTCTTCATGAAGATGTGGCTTTCTGGCATGGATTTTTTTCTTTCTTTGTACTGCACTATTAGGATGATAACCTAGAAGACACATGGTTGCTAGGGGCAACTCCTTGCTGTAATGTTTATAGCAGACCTTGCAAAATTAATCCCTATTTGAGAGTAATGTCTTTAAATGTCAAGGGCACTTTGATATGGCTGTATAGTCTTAAGTACATACATATCATAAAATCATGTGGACTTTTCTTAAGATTTTATTTTTTACCCAAATCTCTATTGTACCTGGCTGGGATAGAGCTGATTTTTGTCATAGCAGCCTGTGTGGTGCTGCAGTTTGGTTTTGTGACTGAAACAGTGTTCTTAACAAAATGAAGTATTTGTTATTGGTGGATTGTGCACGCACAGTGTTGAGATTTTATTTTTCCATACTCTCCACCCACAACAAACAGGCTGGAAAGACATTGGAAGGTGGTAGGGGCACAGCTGAGGCAGCTGACCCCACCTCACAACAGGAATACTCTGTCATATGATGGCATAAAATATATGTTAAACGAGTAAGTAAGAAAAAGAGTATATATTTGATTCAGTAGCTTTTGTTGCACAATATATTTTTTATTGAGACTGTTATATTTTATTTAAGCTGGTAAAATTTTACACAGTGTTAATTTTTGTCCTGCACCAGAAAAATCTTTTCCCCAACATGCAAGGTCAGGTAGAGGAATTAATGACTTAATACCTGATTGTAACACTGTACTGGACCTAGCTAGCAAAGAGTTATTTTTCTTCATAACAGAATTTTGTTGATAATGTAGAATTTATTTTCTTCATAACATGCTAGTTTGTTTATTTTATATTGAATTACTTCCTTTCCTTTTCCTTAATTTATTGAGTATGGAGGGACACATGACTGAGTGGCTTTGGGGTGCTTAGATGCCCCCCGGGGTTTACCCACAACAGTGATTCTTAAAAATTGAAATACTGTGTGGGAGAAATAATCTGGAACAGCCTTGACTTAAACACAAAACAGACATTTATGAAAATGTGTGACTGGTTGTTCGAACATAGCATTTCACAACAATCAATCAAACAGAAATATGAAGAAGTAAATAATTTCTTTAATTCTGCATATGATTGGAGTCATGTTGACAGGAGTAATGGGCCCATTTTAATAGCTTCATAGAAAAATATTTTTACAGGAAGGTAAAAATCTATATAAAATAGAGAAAGAAACAAACTGTCCAAATGAAATACTTTGTCTTTTTCCCACTGTAGAAAGGGTTGTTAGTAAGTGCTCCTTGCAACTTCTGAAAACTCGCTATTAAACTGTAGGTGCACAATGTTTACATAATTTTTTTATCCTTTCTTTTACTTTGAGAACTGTAGATCCTTAAGAGTCTTGGAATATTTCAGAAATTTAGCATCTGTTCTTGATATTATACTGTTCTTCATTACTCATCTATGTTATCCAGATTTTTACGCTATCATCCTCATTATTGCTGTACATATTAGAAATTCGTGCAGATTTAGAAGATAACTACTTGCTAACAAGAAGCACACTATTAGGTGGCAGAATGATAAATAGGTAATGCTTTTATGAAAACTGTTGGAGTCTTTTGGGCATTTTTAAGTTAATTTTTTAATAGGAAATACCATTTATGTTAATGTTTTTAGGAAAACTCAGTGTCTTGATCTTTAAGAATGCTAAATTGTCATTGCTGACAATGTGGATGGTATGAAAACCTTATGAGTGCTAAGTTCAGTTGGACGTTACAAGCATGCCAGCATAGGCTGTTAGAATTGATGTTCAGACTCATAGTAGGCAAAATTACTTGAGTAAACATTTGCAGACACACTTTACAAATGTCAAATAGATTTTATAATCCAATATATACACATCTATTCAGATCAGACAGTTTTCTTAGTTCATGAGACAAACTCTTGGGCTACAGAATCAAGATCTTTAAAGAGCAGATGTTTCAAATCCTTTTTATTGAAGACAACATATTGATTGAAAAAGTAAATTGAGTTGTAGGACTGGAAGAATCTGGATCAAATTCCCTCAAGAATCTGAAGAAACACAGAAATGAGTAGGAATATTGGTGCAGTTTTTCAGTGGCTCCCATATTGCTACTTAAGTATTTTCCCATAATTTTGTCACCTAGAATAAGGAGTTTCTTCCTGGAGAAGAACAGAATTTGTTAGAAATGGGAAATGTTCTGAGACCATTTGAAAAGCCAAACAGTTACCTTATGGAGATCCCATTTCACAAATGATTTTGCCAGAACTTTTCTGCAAAATGATTACTTTTTCATTTCAATAAGCTTTGTTATATTTTCTACTTCTTCTTTACTGATGTTGTGGCCTAACTACGGTTTCAAGGCTTTGCTCTTGCTTAGTACACTACTTCTTGGCCCCCTAGATACAAAAATACTTCAATGATTTTTTGGTCAGTTTTATTTCTTCTTGCTCTGTGGAGTGCAATTATAATTTCAGATGAATAGTCCTTATGTGTTCAGGCGTATTAGTTACATGAGGGAATTAGATTTCCTTTAATAATTTTCCTTCTGCCCATGTGACATGTTCAGATTTTCTGTTTTAAAGGAATAGTTTTCACTCTTTTCCTCTCAAAGCATTTTTTTTTCCCCCAAGTCCATTTAAGAAAAATAGAACGCATAATTCATTGAAATTCCAAAATATTTCCTTTCAAAACCAGAATGATAAAAGAAAAATATATTTTTGGAAACTATCAGAAATCACAACAAAAATCCTATACATTCACCTTCTTCCTTTCTTTATTGCTGTTATATTAATAATTTGCACTAAATAATTTTTTCTCTATTTTTAGGTTCAATTATAAAAGCTGTGCACATAGGATTTTGCATGTATTTACCACCCTTATATGTGAAGAAAAGGGCATAGTAGATTATTTTTTTTTACTCCAAATTTTTTAGATTGCCTTAAGCTTTTTTCAAGATTTTCCATTTGATCTTCTAGAATGTATTTAGAATTACTTTTGTGACAAGGTAACAATTCAAGTATTCAGAGATATGTACCTTTTACTTGCAAAAGGACAGCATTGCTATCCTAAAGCTTGGAGTAAACAGCGGAATTTTTTTTTGCTGACTCATTCACACTGCTAAAACCTCAAAGAGCAGTTTGCTTTGAAATAAGAATATGTGTTATATACCCTCAGAACTGTGTCCCAGATATCTTACTCATGAATAACTGCTACTAGTGGAGAAAACAAAGGTATGGTTATTGCAATTGTTGTGAGAAAAAGGATTCACGTAAGAATGCCGACAAAAGCACAAAAGTTGAAAATTGCTGCAGGATATCAGACTGGGTTTGATAAAATATTGCTTTCTCCCTGGGGCACAGTCACAATGACTTTAGATGAGATTCCTTATTATTCACCAAAAAACAGTACATAAAACACTTACCTTGCCTTAATTGCACAGAAAGAAAACACATGCAATTATCTTTTTCTTTTTATAAATGACTACCTGCTCTTTGGAACATCTATTTATATCTTCAATCTTCCTTACTCTCACTGTTCAACCGGAGCTGTAGTTGCTGTCCTTCTAATTGCATTGCAGTGGTTTTCTATAACCTACTTAGTCATACATATCTTGTTTTGAAACTACAAAGCTATTAATATGAATACTTGTGAGAACCAAAGACTCTGTTGATGAACTGGAGCATGCATGACTAAAGATTATATTAAATAAATGTAGGTTGTTGAGAGAAAAGATAAACACGCGAAGATCAGAAATTTTAACTCCTCTGTAAAATAAATTGTCTTATTCTGTAAGAGGAAAGAAATTGTCTTCAGAAGTCTTATATTACTGACAAAAAGTAAATGGATAAGTGATATAGAAAAGAAGTGAAACATGAAAGAATATTAGAGAGCTTAAGAGTATTTGCATGCTTCCAAAGCCTACAGTATTGACAGTCATAGTAGTATGTTACTGGGATATTTGAGTTCTAGAGTGGTACTAAAAATGACTACAAACATTAGGAATTATCTACTTTGGGCCTACTTATTCTTCATTGAAATGGTGACCAGGCGTTGGAATAGGCTGCCCAGGGAAGTGGTGGAATCACCATCACTGCAAGTGTTAAAAAAAAAAGCATGGATGTGGGATCTGGGATGTGCTTCAGTGGTGAATATGGACATGGCTAGGTTAATGTTCGGATTCAATCTTAGAGTGTTTTCCAACCTTAATGATTCCATGATTCTGTGATATTCCTTTTGTCAGTTGAGGTTAGTCATCCCTTGTGTGTCCCCTCCCAACAACTTTGAGCACCCTCAGTCTCTTCACTGCTGAGGTGGGATGAGAAGCAGAAAAGGCCTTGGCTCTGTGTAATCCCTATTCGGCAATAATGAAACTGTTTCCAGCACAAATCAAACCCCTAGATCCATGCTAGGTACTATGAAAAAAAATTATCTCAGCCAAAACATTCTCCACTCCTGATTCTATACCACTTACATCATCCTCGTATCCCAAGCTATCCAATAACCATCACTCCCTTTCCTATTCTTTGGTAGAATACACAGATATAATTCCCTTAATCTGTGAACCATCAGTCCCATGAAATATGAATAAAACATTCATAAATGCCTGTAAGTGTCCACAAAATATCCATTGAGTTAATTTAGTCCATGACTTCAGCCTCCATCTCTTACGATGGTCACTCAGGACAGGAGAGGTGGTGTCAAGTTGACTTACTGGGCATCAAACCCATCTCAGGTAAGGTCACTGCTGCACTTGCACAGGTTCTTGCCAGGTTTCTCCACCACTGATTCAGGTTGTACCTGTTGTAGCAATTTGTATAATATGCAAGTCAAACCCTGGATTGTAATAACTTAAAGAGATACCCACTACTATCTTGTGGTGGTTTCAGTTCAAAACCAGGTGGAAGCTCCATTTTAGTGTAGTGGTTTAGGTTTGACAATTGGAATTTCCCAGCCAATGCACCAAATAATGTAATGGGTTTAGTGCTGGCTAAAATCGCCAGTGCACCTACTAGAATTATTTACTCATTCCTTGCTATGAGATATGAATTAAGAGGAAGGCAAAACATGCTCAAAACTCAAAAGGTTTAAAAAAATTCTATTAACAGAAATAAAGGAACAATAAGAATCAGAACACAACTGTCAGAACACTTCTCCTCCCTTCCCCACAACCTCCTTTCTTTCCCTCTGAAACGCAGAGACAAAACCTCGGATTTTCAACCAGATACCACCTCTACAATAGTCTTTCATCAGTTCTTGTAGGGAGAGGAGTTTCTCTTGACATGCTGTGGAGACTTCTCCACAAGAAGCAGTTCTCTCATGGCTTTTTAATTTCCACAAATAGCAGCCGCCCAGAAAATCTGCAATTGTGAAATTCCTCCCGTTTTCACAGCCTTCCTGCAGCTGAGTTCATGGGCCATGTCATGTTATGGGGTACTATTTTAAGGATGAGCTGTTCAAAAGCAAAGGTTCTCTTCATTCATCTCTGTGATCATCTTCATCTCTGGGAACAGCGGTCTTCTTCTTCTTTCCCTGGAGGCAAAAAGTTGTCATCACTCTCATCTCTCTCCCTCTGTTCAAGCTTCTCATGGGATCACAGTTGCTTCAACATCAGCTTTGCTTCATTATGGATGCCTCTGCTCATGTCTAGTTTGAACGCTCCATCCCTCCATACTTTCTCATGAATTAAAGGGGATATATTAGTGTATCATTGCCCATCTCCATGGCCTTACCAAATGAACTTTCAGGCCAATACTAAGGCATCTCCTCATTCTTCTTCCATTTGGGACTCAACTCCTTCTTTGGTGACCTTGGTGTCTTCATGTTGTCCTCTACGTGTTTTCACTCTGTTTTTAACTCTAGAGAGGATCAATGTTTTCATCATCACAAATTTCATCGCTGCTGTGAAAGAGTTAATACCTCACCTGGGGCCTGAGGATGGTCATGGTGGTTTCTGCTGGGCAGTGGCCAAAGCAGTCACGGTGATGGATTTCAGGCTGTGCTGGGGGCTGTGCCAAGATCCCAGGGGCCTGACCACAAGGGTGGCAGCTGCTCTGGCTGCATGGCTGATCTCCAGCCCCTGCTTCCCTCAGTTTCAGCTGTGGGCTGATGGCTTCTCCTCCCTCTGCCCGGCAGCCGATGGGGCCACACAGGCTGCGGCAGAGTGGGGTCAGTCCACACCTCTTCAAAGCCTGAAGGAAGAGAGCTTTCCTGGACTTTCCTGTCTTTAAAATGTGCATTTCACAGAGGTGGACCCAGCTTCTAAAGAGTTCAATAGGTTGTCAATTCTCAGAGCTAGCCAGCTATTGGTTTTTGCCGGGCACAGAGGAAGCTCTTAACAGCTTCTCTCAGAAAAATAATTTCAATGGATGGCTTGTTCCCTCCTCACCAAATATCAATTAATGCAAAACCAGCACATATCTCCACCTCTGATGCTGCTTATGTATTGGATGCAGCATGGACATCCATAGCCGCAGATATTTTCAGGTGTGCCTTCTTTAGCATGGATTTACCATTAAGCCAGAATAATTTCAAAGTACCTGCTGCCACAAAGACACAATCATGGCCACAAATGCTTTGATATTTCCACAGATATTTCAGGGTGCCCTGCTCCACTGTGGGCTTACTCACCAGTCACAGTCCCTTCAGCTGAAATTCACACTGGAATTGCAGCCTGTTCAGTACAGCATCACAGGGACAGCAGCACGGGTACAGCAGCCGTGCCCTGGCCACCTGCCAGCCCAGGCACATTGCCGTGGCTGTTATCAGAACGTTCCCAGGCACAACAGAGGGAGGTGATCAGCAGTACAGCACTGCAGTGACTGGAGAAAGCAAAAAGCAGCTGCTGACAAGCATGGGAGTCCAGTGTACAGCCAAGGAAGTGAGCCCCATGGCAAGCACAGGAGCTTGCTCATTTACCCCTAAACAGCAATAAGAGACGTAAACTTAATCTAGCACACCCTAACCAAACCTGTCATTAACTTGAAACTGTAAGCCCCACACTGGGTGCCAAAAATGATTGTTCTCTGCAAAAATATAAAACACAGTCCCATAGTATGTATTAGACATGAGTTTGGTTTTGAACATTCTTGTGGGACACTTAAAACTTAGTGAACAAAATAAAAATAGACCAGTTAATTTTTGCCTATACAGGTTTAATAATCTGTTTATTCTACTTGTACTTCTTTGACATCCAGAGACAGTAATTTCTCTCTCCTAGTCCTTCATCTCTACAGATCTGTATACTCTCCGTAGTAGCTACAAGTGTCTCTTATAGGTACTGTCTTTTATAAATTTCTTTCACATATACTTTCTTTGATAAGGTTATGGCACTAACGGTCTGTGTTCCTCTGAGTATCTTTTATCAGTATCTGAATATATTTTATCAGTATCTGTTCTTAATACTTCCTATTCCATATATATAGAGCGTGAAGAGAGGGCAGGCCATTAACCATCATTCACCTTGTCCATTAAGTAGAATATATCCGAGAAAGTTATTCAGGGCACACAGGTCACACAGGTGTTAGCTATATAACTTTCCACCACTTGTACAAAACTGATAACCAAGAGTAGACCAATATTTAACATCTCTGTCCTTTTTAGCATTTGATTTGCAATGTGTATCAGGAGTTTTGCTTCTCTGGTACAGGGCATAAGAAATCATGGAAACACAGCAGCCACAGAGTGCCTTTGGGATAACATACTTACCACCCAGCTTTTGAATGCCAAGCCACTGAAAACTTTTGGCTTTTGTTTTGACCATCCAATTCTGTCTCTTAGTATTGCTAAGAAACATGAATTTATGCTCTTGTTTTAATGATTTCTTCATTGAAGTTGTAATGTTACCACAATAATTTTTGTTTCTGTCCATTTCTTTATCCCTGACTAGAACACCAATAGTCACTAATTTTATTTTTTTTTTTGCAGCCTGCATGTCCTGGAACTAAATAGCTTGGCTTTTCTCTTTCAAAGGCCTTGTTATATAAACTGTAAAAGTTTATATATAAAAAGAGAGTGTTTCTGTTTTTTTAAGAACTTACTTAAACTCTTAAAAATAGAGTGTTTCTTATTTCTAAGAACTTACTGCTTTCTTTAGGACAACAAGCTCTGGTCTTCTACTAATGTTCCTTCCTTTTTTGAAGTGTCCGTTTCTCTCCTATTATATCAGACCTATATGTCTGCTTACGCTTTTCATCTGAAAAGATCTTCAATCTAATTAAATATTCCATTCTTATAGATTTTGGTTGTAATTAATTCCCCCCCTTGCTCCTAGCCTGGAGTTAGGACCATAACTTAAAGCTATGACCACAAAGATAGGACTGTAACTTAAATGCAACTTAAAGTTTGCAAAGTCATTTTTACTAACAGAAAGACAAGACAACTTGTGAAGCAGACCTCTAGAAAGATATCTTGCTGTCTCTTGTTGTCTTGCCAGATATTTATTGCTTAGCTACAAAATTTTAGCAACTGTACATCATGTACTATCCTCATGGCTGGTAAGTCAGAGCATCTCAGTTCCATTTGCTTCCACTAATGGAGGTACTGGACTTCATTACTCTCTCTGTCTTACTGTGTTATAGCACTGAACCAGCACCTTATTTTATGAAGACCAACCTCTCAAGAAAAAGGAATTAAAACAGACATAAAAAGATGATGAGAAAAAGAAAATAGTGACTTTATTCTGTTCAAACTGAGTAGTACCTTTTCTGTCTTTGGAGAACATGTGGTTTTGGTCTGGAAGCACAGTGCCAAGTTTTCAGTCTTCAAATGATAGAAAGTACATTGTAAACATCTTCCAGCAGACAAAATATTTTCCTTAATAGAAAAATACACTCAATATGGAAAATTATCCCCATATACAAAACAAACCTTGTGGCTGGTCTCTTTTCTATGCTTTTCAGCTTCTACTTGTATCTTTCGTATACATTGCTTTTGATATATTTAACTATTATGTTCAGTTATGAACTATATAACAAGTAGCACTTGTTCCCCCCCCCACGGGGAATGCTACCTGTACACATGCACATATTTCTTTCTGAAAAACAAAAAACAAAAACCAAAAAAACCTAATTTTAAAACCTATTTTAAAGCTTATTTTAAAGTAGTGGGGAAGATTGTTGTTTTGTTGTTTTGTTTGATTTGGTTTGTGGGATGCTTTTGTCTGTTTGTTTGTTTGCTTAAAAGAATTTGTGGAGTTTTTTCATCCCAGAAGTCTTCTAAATTGAAACAGTTTAATGACTCCATTCCATAATTCTTTTCTCCAACTGCTTTTAGTACATGCTGAGCTTTACATCCTGGAAATGAATTGGTATAGTAAAATGTATGTAGCATGTTTACTTACACTGCTACTTTGCTATGGACCCATGTAAAACCTGCTCTCTACAATTACCTGAAAGAAAGTTGTAGGGAGAATCAGAGGACATAACCTCAAACTATGCCGGGGGGTTCGCTTGGTAATCTAAAAGAATTTCTTTACAAAAGGGTTAAACATTTGAATGCTCCAGGAGGTGGTGGAGTACTACCCCCAGAGGTGTTCAAGAAGTGACTGGATGTGCCACTTAGTGCCATGATGTAATTGACAAGGTGGTGATCTGTCAGAGATTGGACCTAATGATCTCAGAGGCCTTTTCCAACCTATATGATTCTGTGATTCCATGATTCTGTGATTTTAAAAAGCTCTAAAGCTCAGTTTGATAAAAATATTGAAATACTCATCACTCTGACTCATTAAAAAGGAGATTGTCCACTCTGCTGAAAAATTTTGTGGGCACTTCAGAAGTCATGAGGGATGTTCTCAATTATCCAAATGTATCTCTGAAAAATGAACAATACCTTCACTCTGCAAAGGTTCTTCTTCTTGCAATTCAAGCACTAAATGGAATCTTGTAGTCTTTTACTAAAGCAGTATCAATTAGACTCCAAAAGAATATGTAAAAATATTGGAGATCAAAGCAGAAATATTAGCAAAACTGTTAAATTCATGGAGTGAGGTAAGAATCGCTCTTAGCATAAAATATTGTGTTTTTAACTTACTGACAGAAATTGCAGAAACAGGTTTATTTTTGTGAAGATCTGCCTTGGAGAGCTGATTTTGCTAATGAAGGCTAGAAATCTTTCCATAAGTCCCAAGAGCAAATAAGTGTTTAATACTGAGCTTCTAAGGATTTTTTGATGCATTTTTCTAAAAAGAGATGCTGCTGACAATGAAGTGAAATTAAAGCACCTGCAGGTAATGCAGACTACAGGAAAAGCCAATTACTAGCTAGACATAAACATGCTGAACACCAAAGGAGCTTGGTGCTTAATATGCTTAATATATAATATCTGCACTAAACTTTTCTATAAGAATATACAAATAATTTGCCATTACCAGTTGTCCCACAATGATTTCTTAAACAGATATCCTCAGTATTCTCCATAAAGGACTTCAGTATGCACTTGTTCCATTTATCTTTCCACAAAATTTAGCTGTCTGAGCTGTCTTAGCTTGCAGGGGGATTAAAAAATACAAGGTTGCCACCATTCACATAGATGACATCACACAGGAAAATAAGAAATGTAGTAATGAGGCCTAGAATTCTGCTTGCTTCAGAAAAGCTCTGCTGTTTCAAAATCATTGCTAAGTTAGGGTTGTCCTCTCAGAGCCATAATCAGAAGCCCCTGTATGAGGTTACTTCCTCTATAGACCTGTTTCTATCAAAAAGGGTGCCTACACAGGTAAACCTTTGTGGAGTCTAAATCGGAAATGTGCCTTTTCAACTTAGAGTAAGTAAAGGAACACTAAACCCCAGAATTTTTCATAGAACTTTACATAACTGCATGTATAAGTTAAAAATGTGTCCAACTAATGGTATTTTGTGTTTGACCTTCATCAAATACCGTGTAAGGACCTGAAATACAAATTGTGTCTGTGAATGCTCAGAGAATTAGAACAGAACCGTTCACAGAATGGCTGAGATTGTAGGCAGTACTGGTAATTGTGTTGTCCAACCCCTACTGAAGCAGGGTCACTGTGATCATGATGTCCAGGATTGTCCTCATACAGCTTTTGCCACTCCTTTCAGCTTTGAGTCATCAGGGATAGTGCGAAGGAGGCATCTGCTCTCCACCCTAGTCATCGACAGGTAAGTAAAACAATGCTGGGCCCTGTATTTAACCTAAGGATGCGTCTCCAGTGACAGGTCTCCAACTAGACTCTTGTGCCACTTCTGACTTGTGCCTCATCACCACCCTCTAAGGACTCACAATTCAGTCATTTCTCAATCTACCTCTCTCATCCAGCCTGCATCTTCTGACCTTCCATATAAGGATATAATGGGAGACAGAGATGAAAGGCTTCTGAAATCCAGGAAGACAACACTGACTGCTCTCCTCTTACCAATTCAGTCAGCTGTCCCTTCCTAGAAGACAATCAGGTTGTTCAAGCATGATTTCCATTATTCTTGTAAAGGGTTGTTAACCCTTGGAACGGGCTGCTCAGGTAGGTGGTGGAGCCAACATACTTGGAGATGTTCAGAAGAAATCGGGTGTGGCACTCAGTGCTGCAGTCTATTTAGTAAGGTGGTAAGCAAAGTTTGGATTTGATCACCTTAGAGGTCTTTTCCAACCTAAATGATTCTGTTATTTCCTTTTGGTAAATCCATGCTAAATATTCCTGATAATCTTGTCTACCACATGCTTAGAGATGGACGGCAGGATGAGATGAACCATTACATCACCTTTCCGAGAACAAATGCGAGTCTGATAGCCTCTAACTCCCTGTGCCATCCTTCTGTCTCTTTTTGATGACTGGGGTGACATGTACATTTTTTCCCAATTGTCGAGCATCTCTCCTGATGGTCATGACCTTCCAGAGATGATTAACTGCCTAGAAATTGTGATTCATGCAAAGATTAGGTAGTATTGGCCTCAGTATTCTTCTCTCGGATACACTAGTGACTAACCTCCAGCAGGACGTTGTGGCTTTGATCATTACCCTTGGAGCCCAACAGTTGCATGTAGTTTCAAAGGCACCCCTGTGTCCAGTTGTCTATCCCATATGTTCTAAACTTTTAAGAAAGCTAAAATAAAGAAGAATACTAGTAGTAAATTTTTTTCAACTGTGGGTCAACTTTAAGACTCTTTTCAACTGAAATCTGTTTTTTTCAACAGTTTAGAAACTAGAATAAGGATTAAAATATTAATATAAATAAAATACATAAATCAGCTTTTAGAAGCCTTTTTTCCGAGCATTCTGAGGGTTTGTGTTTCTTCACTGGAACTTTTATATGTAATGAACAATTTTTCAACCTGTGTCTGAGTCTTGACATTTGGCTGTTTTGCAGAATGTATGATACACTTTTAGTGCAACTAACAGACACTGAGTAAAGTGTTCTCCAGCAATCACTGCCATTTCCTGAGCCAGTTGTATTGCATTAACTTATATGATTAACCTTTAAGAGTTCTTACAATGGAGCTTGAAATATGAGCCTTACATTGACAGGCATGTTATGGGAGATCTGTACATAATTTAACATTGTCTAATGCACTTAAGTTCTCTGTATATTTCGGGGAATGCACTGTTATGTATTTCAATGAAAATGAAAATTTCCCTCATTACTGTGCATTTCATGGGACTATTACCATTTTTTTCTTGAAAGAATAAAGTGATAATTTTTGTGTGATGTTATTTAATCTATTGTACTAAGGGTGGACAAGTGTCTGTATTCTAGAAATTAGATGTACAATTATTTTTTCTCAAGTATTTACTGGATTGAGACTGATTTTCTAATTTTCTCCTGCTGAAGCATTTATTTCTGAACAGAGCAATATGACCTTGTCAGTTGAGAAGAACCATGTTCAGCTTAGAATCTTTTAGAGATTGTTGGCTTTGAAATGAAATTACATATTGTACGTGAGAGTATTGTTCTCACTTACATTACACAGGAAAAATTGAGAACAACAGAGATGCTTTCTATTTAAACTCTGAATTTGCATATGTATTTTTGTCTTTATGGTGATCAGTAATGCTTCCACATGGAGCTTTACTTTAAGTCTTATATCTTTTTTTTTCTGATAAAGCCAGATCTAAAATTATGGGAAGAAATTACTTAGAGCTGTATGTTAAACAAAACAAAACCAACAAAACAAAGCAAACAGACAAAAAACCCAACACAACACAAAACCCAACACAAAATCAAAAAGAAACCTAGCCTTATAGGTTAAGAAAGAAAGAATATACTGGAAACCTTAACTTGGATGTTCCAGTGAGAAGGTAAATTTGAGAAACAGAAAAGCAACATGGATCTTTAATATACTCATACATTTAAACCAGATACAGGGTAGTTTGATTGAAATTATTATGTGTTTGGAACTGATAATTGGAATTATTAAGAAAATAAAGATTTCAAAAACTCCATTTCTGTTGTGTGATTCCTTCACTGAACAAAATGCATGCTTGGTTTTAAGAAAAGAGAGGAGGGGCAGCTTAGATAACTATCTTGAGGTCCAGTGCAGATGTTTGGAATAGTATTGTGGGGAAAGGGACTAGTTAACATCTAGTTGAAATGTTCTCTTCTGAAGAAGTGTAACAAATAGCATTTGACCATTGTACACTTTTGCCCATCTGTGTTACCCACAATTATAATTAGTTCCATCAGTTTGAGTCTACAAAACCAGATCTAAATTATTTTATCTTACAAATTTGATTTGTAAATTTTCTTGGTCATATTCAAAATTGTACAGCAGAAGGTAGATTCTTTGTTTTGTTGCATATACTGGAAATGCCAATTTTTGTCTGGCACTGATAACCTTAAATCTGTATGGTATAGTGACAAGAAATAATTTGCTAAAATATATTAAAAAAAGAAAGCATTTTTGCTTCATTGTATATTTAATATTAACCTACAGTATTTTTTAAGGATGTAGCCTAGCAGTTCAGGAAATAGCTGGAAAGGTGTCCACTACCATGGATATTGGATTGAGCACTCATTTGAAAGGCAGCACGTATCCAGGAATGTCTGGAGTCATTATATTCTGGAATATATATATCTGCTGCTTATTTTGTTGCAGAAATAAATCAATGCTCATTTAATGCTTGCTCCAAATTCTACCAAAGTTAATTGAACAATTATATTGTCTTCAGCATTCTATGGTTTGGAGCCTGGAGCATCAAATTAATCACAGAACCACACAGGGTGACTCTGAATCTACTTTAGATTGAGGACTCTTTTTAGATGCTAAAAACATCAGATTTTTGGAATGAAGCAGTCATTTCAGGCTTTAAGGGACCAATACAGAGAGCAGCTAAGTAATTGCTAACTTTACTTTTGAAGTGATTTGCTAAAATGAGAATTTTACCTCTCCAAAGACAGTGTCTCTAGTCCCACAAACAAATCCTCTTAAGTGACGGTTCCTCCATTTACTGGTTTTCTTGCCATTGTTTTCTAGAAGATTTCTTGTAATTTTATGAGTCTGAACCTAAGTCTGTTGGGTCAGTAATCTCATGCAGAGGGTGTCAGTTTAATTTTCAGTGCAATTAATGAATGACACCAAGACTGCATGTAGTTTCCACCTAAAGTAAAAGAGATTAGGTGACACACTTGGTGAGTTTTAGGCTTTCTTTGCTACTGGCTCTGTGGAGCTGAGAGAAGTAATGGACCATGAAAGAAAGGATATGACACTCCAGAAAACAATGAGATTTACACTGTTTCCTGTGTCCTACCTCCTGGCAGCTGTCTATCACAATAAGTGAGTATGTGTACCTCCTGCTAGCCTCTAAAATGTTCACTTGCTAAGGTTTAAAAGTCTCTAAATCAGTATAGCCTATCTTAACTAACTTGGCGGTAAGAAAAAGCTCCTATTATATCAATATCAGCAGACAGAGCTGAGGCCTGTAGTGATCATGCAGTTCCAAGATTTCAAATTTCAGCTAGATGTTCACTATCATCTGCCCACCTAGCTGAACACAATATATGAGCAATATATGCCCATTTACCCCCACACAAACATACACAAACACACACAGATAAAAAGGTGTATCTAAAATCCAAAAAATTGAGTCAATGGAAAATTAAAATCACAATGCTCTCTTTAACATGAGTGCAGGTAGATTGATAGTCCTTTGAAATTAAATTATCTCTTTTCCAATTGAAACATAAAAGATGATGACACAGGCTATAGTTATTTTGTTTTGCCAAAGCACTTCATATATCCTGAAAGCTTGTTTGGAAGGAAACATTCCTTAGTACACTATAGATTTGCACTGAATCTATGTGTCTATGACTGATAATCTAGCATTTATTACACATAAAATCCTAAAACTGCCACTGCTATGGAGGTTGTATTACTACAAATGTCTCTTTAAAATCAATTCCCTATGGAAGGCAAGTGTCTATAATAAAAATAAACTATTTTTCTCCAGAAAGTCCCTTTATAATTTCCTCTAAACTCATACACTATGTGAGCATTTTATACAGGTTTAATTTTTTCTTTTTTTTTTCGTATCTATTCTGTCCTTTACACTCTTTGCACATTTTAGGCACATACTTTAAAACATGTTTTTCTCCATATCCTTCTGATACTGTGCCAATTCATCTCAAAAACATCAACATTTCCTAGGAAAAATGTAAGTAAGGGAAAAACCAAGAAAGCCTAAAATATTCTGTCAATACTTTAGTCTGTACCATCTTTGTAGCAGTTCTTCTTTTACTATTCTTACGTACCTCCCAATCTTGACATCTGGAAATACAATTTCATTACAATATATATGTTAAAGGTGATTGTAAAAAGATGGACTAAGGAGGCATGTACTATATCTACTTGATTCTGGAAAGAAAACAACTTACATGACTAAATATACATCTTAAGGCAGGGATGCCACAGGTGAAGGGGAAAACTAAGTATGAAGGTTTCTGTTTGCTATAATTCAAGAGTTCATTAATTTAATTTCAAATTAAAATTTATTTTAAGTGTGTGAGGCAGTACTGTTATTCTTTGTGTCTCTTGCTGTACAGAGAAGATGTAACCAGTGATTCCATCAATCTCTGACCAACTCACTATCCTATCACAAAACAGCTGCTCTCAGTGTTAGGATAAATCTGGATCCTGAAACAGGGATGCTGTCACAAATAGTCCTCTTTGCAGAAGGAAGATGAAATATAGCAAAGTTTAGTCCTGCAGCATCTGTAAAAGCTGGGGAAAAGTTGTTCATTATCAATGGTGCTTTTGCTGATTCTTTAAAGGGGAAATCCTATCAAGAGAGGCTCAACCTCAAAAATACGAATTTTTGATATCAAACATGGAGTTTTAATTTTTTTTAGGAAGGTAGTGTAACAAAATGTTTCAGGATCACCAGCCCTTGTTTTTGTTGGTGGTTTTAACCTACAAGACATCTGCTGGGAACTTAATACAGCAGAAGAGAGGCAGTTCAGGAAGCTTTTAGATTGTGTAGAGGGCAGAATTTTGTCTCAGCTGGTGGGTGAGCCCACCAGGGGAGGGACTATGTGTCATGGGGTTACTTTACCTATAAGGAAAGTTGGAGTTGCTGGGGACTACCTGAAGTCTTTCTCATGACCAATCATCGGTCATTGCTGAGAATTGACAGCAGTTTTAGCCATTGAAAAGTGAGATCAACTTGTGAACCCCACCTTGAAGTAAAAAAAACCAGAACTCTGTTGTTCTCTTTGTTGCTTGGCTGTGAAAAGTAGCAGACCTCTGGCTGGCCTCCGGTTCCCTGCCCAGGCCACGTGGCCAGGGCGGGGGCCGGGCCGGGCCTGCCGCGTCTCCCGTCTCCCGGCCAGGAGATGGGGCCTGCGGGAGCTTGCTCCGAGCCAAGCTAGGCCAGGCCGGTTCCTGGCTTGGCTGCAGGTTTTGCTGTGATAGAATTTACCAGAAAACTGCCGAGTAAAAAAGGAGAGCGGCTCTGGGCCTGCCCCATATCCCGGCCGGGAGATGGGGCCTGCGGGGGACTTGCCCCGGCCCGGCCCAATCTCTGGCTCAGCTGCAGGTTTTGCTGTAACTACATTCATTAGAAAACTGCTGAATGAAGAAAGAGAGGGGGTCTGGGACTGCTGCAAGCAGAGACGGTGACCATGCTCTCCAGAGCAGCTATGAGGAACTTTTCATCGCAGACAGCTCCAGCTCCTGTTCAGCAGAGATCACCGAACCATCTACAAAAGCTTGGGCAAGATTTTAACTCTTTCTTATCCAGATGAGACTTGCAGATTAATCTTTTTATCCAGAAAGAGAAAAAGAGAGTGATCAACATGAAAAGAGACTTTATAAACTACTAGTGGCAAGAAAGAAAAAAAGCTTCAAGAAAGGTAAATAATTAAGAAGATGCTTTAATTAAGCTGAAATATCTTTTTGTTAAAACTGTGGGGATAGACAATGAAGTCCTGAAAAGAACTCCTTTAATTCATGATAGAGTATGGGGAGGAATAGAGTGTTCAAAGTGTAAATTTGAGTAAAAAGTAGAGTAATTATGGTATAGTGAAGTGCTGGGAGATTTAAAGCCTTGAGAGGCAATGAGAAAACTGTTTTCTAGTGAAGCTCACGGAAACAGATGAAGAATACCTTTTGCCTTTGAATGACTTATCCTTAAAAATGCTATCCCCAAACTAATGACCCATAACACATTTCAGAG
Organism: Poecile atricapillus; assembly: GCF_030490865.1. Lineage (NCBI taxonomy): Eukaryota > Metazoa > Chordata > Aves > Passeriformes > Paridae > Poecile > Poecile atricapillus. The sequence goes on along the minus strand of NC_081289.1, from coordinate 97,019,032 downwards.
TGATGTGGAATGGGAGGGGTGGGCTTTGATAACAGCAGCTCTGAGCAGCTGATATCAAAGAAACGGAAAACTATAACAAAAATAGTTTTCTTGTGAGAAACTCCATAAATTAACAGAAAGGAACTTCTCTACAGAAACTGAAGGAAAGACTATAGAAGGAATTGGGACTGTTTAAACCATCAAAGTTCTAAAGTTTTTGTCTCTGTTGTCATGTGAACAAAAGAATGGTGGGCAGTGAGAAATGAAAAGGTTTTTCTAAAAGTTTATTCTGGTGTTCTTATTCTTGTAGTTTGTCAATAAACTTTATTTATTCCTTTTAAGTTTTATGCCTGGTTTGCTCCTGTTTTAATCCATATTTCACAGCAAGAAATAAATAATTCTTTTTTTCCCCTTTTTGTTAATTACTGGTTCAAAACCACGACACGATGTTAGACCTGTTTAGAAATAGAGATGGTTTGGTGGGAGATGTGGTGGTTGGAGGCTGCTTGGGCACAGTGATCATGAAATTATAGAGTTCTTGATAGTTGGTGAAATCAGGAGGAACATTCTTAAGACTTTTACATTCAACTTTTGGAGGGAAGACTTTGTCCTGTTAAGGAGACTTACTCAAAGAGTTCCTTGGGAATCAGCCCTTAAAAACAAAGGAGTGCAGGAAAGGTGGGTGTGCTTCAAAACAGAGATCTTGAGGGCACAGGAACAGATTGTCCCTGGGTGCTGAAAGATGAGTTGATGAGGCAAATGTCCAGCCTGGATGGGCAATGAGGTTTCAAAGGAATTTAGGAATAAAAACCTGATGTATCATCTTTGGAAGGAGGCACAGATCTCTCAGCAAGTATGCAAGGGGATGCTAAGGCGTGTAGGATGAAAATAAGGGAGGTCAAAGCTCAGTTCGAACTTAATTTGGCAACTTTTTTAAAGGATAATAAAAATATATTCTTACAAATATATTAATGATAAAAAGAAGGGTAAGACCAACCTTTGTTCTCTGCTGGATGAAACTGCAGATGAGGAGAAGGCAAAAGTTCTTAACACCTTCTTTGCTTCATCTTTAGTGGGAAGATGGTTTGTCCTCAGGACAACTGTCCTCTTGGGTTGGATGGTGTCAGGGAACAGAATGGTCCCTCTGCAATCCAGGAGGAGGCAGTCAGAGAACTGCTGAACCACTTGGATGTTCATAAATCCATGGGACCAGATGGGATCCATCCCAGGGTTATGAGGGAGATGTCAGATGAGTTTGTGAAGCTGCTCTCCATCATTTACCAACAGTCCTGCCTCACAGGTGAGGTTCCAGATGACTGAAAGCTGTCCAATGTGATGCCCATTCACAAAAAAGGGTGGGAAGGAGTATCCTGGTAATTACAGGCCAGTCAGCCTGACCTCAGTACCCAGTAAGGTAATGGAGCAGTTTATACTGAGTGCCATCACACAACATTTACAGGGTGGCCAGGGTATCAGACCCAGCCAGCATGGGTTTAGGAGGGGTAGGTTGTGTTTGACCAACCTGGTCTCCTTTTATAACCAGGTGACCCTGGTGGATGCAGGAAAGGCTGTGGATGTGTCTATTTGGACTTCAGCAAGGCCTTTGACACTGTCTCCCACAGCACACTCCTGGAAAAGCTGGCAGCCCACGGCTTGGACAGGAGCACTCTGTGCTGGGTTAGGAACTGGCTGGATGGCCGGGCCCAGAGAATGGTGGTGAATGGTGCAGCATCCAGCTGGGGCTGGGCACCAGTGGTGTCCCTCAGGGGTCTGTGCTGGGGCCAGTTCTGGTCAATGTTTTTATTGACGACGTGGATGAGGGTAGTGAGTCTTTCATTATTAAATTTGTGGACAGCACTAAGCTGGGAGTGTGTGTTGATCTGTTGGAAGGTAGGAGGGCTCTGCAATGAAACCTGAAATAGTTGAATGGATAGGCCAAGTCCAATAGGATGAAGTTTAGTAAATCCAAGTGCCGAGTCCTGCACTTTGGCCACAATAATCCCCTGCAGCATTATAGGCTGGGGATGGTGTGGCTGGACAGTGCCCAGGCAGAAAGGGACCTGGGGGTGCTGGTGGCAGCTGGCTGGACATGATCCAGCAGTGTGCCCTGGTAGCCAATGGCCCCTGGCCTGGATCAGGAATAGTGTGGCCAGCAGGAGCAGGGAGGTCATTCTTCCCCTGTGCTGGGCACTGGTGAGGCCAGCGAGCACACCTGGAGTGCTGTGTCCAATTCTGGGCTCCTCAGTTTGGGAAGGACGTTGAGATGCTTGAGCACATCCAGAGGAGGCAACAAGGCTGGTGAGGGGCTTGGAACACAAGCCCTATGAGGAATGGCTGAGGGAGCTGGAGTTATTTAGCCTGGAGAAAAGGAGACTGTTATCACTCATATCACTCTCTACAACTTCCTGAAAGGTGGTTGTAGTAACGTGGGGGTTGGTCTCTTTCTTCAGGCAGCAACTGACAGAACGAGAGGACAGTCTTAAGCAGCGCCAAGGGAAAGCTTGGCAGTTTATAGGTTGGATATTAGGAAAAAGTTTTTTACAGAAAGAGTGATAAAGTCCTGGAATGGTCTGCCTGGGGAGGTGCTGGAGTCACCATCTCTGTATGTGTTTAGAAAAAGACTGGATGTGGCACTCAGTGCCATGGTTTAGTTGTGGTGTTAAGAGTTGGGTTGGACTTGATCGTGAAGGTCTCTTCCAACCTAGTTTTCTGTGATTAAGTGAAAAAAAGGAAAACAAAAGATTATTCAGTCTCAAAGAAGTCGTGTCAAGGAAAAGTGACATTTTGTTACTTTCTTTAAGGGCCTATTGGCTATATTCACTTAGGTATTTCAATTGGCATCAAATTGAAACAATAAGAAGGTCAATGGAGTGGGCACAGCAAGCTCAAATGTAAAAATTCCACTGTTACGTTCAGTGCCTTGAGACTCAGGTTAGATACCTGGCTCCATGTGGCACATTTCCTGATGGCACCCATGGGAGAGGAAGGAAGCAGAAATTTTCAAAATGTCACTTTGTAGTGAACACTGCAATGCTTAGTGATACAATGTAGTGAACACTGAAAAGTTGTCTCCACTAGCACAATAAAAGGGTGTGCCAGATGGATCCAAAAATCCGCATCTCCTGTACTTAGATGCTGAAATCCACGCTGGTCTTCCCAAGTGCAAGTTCCTTATGCCTTCACTCCTCACTTCTGAAGCATTTTATTTATGACTGGAATAGACAACTTGAGAAATTTCCTGAGAGCAATAATTAGTGTTACTATGTGGCAGTGCTGTGAGTTTGAAGTGATGAAACCTTTCACCATAGGAAACTGATCTCAAATCTTCATAAGTTCCTCGAAGTTCTGCTGTTCTTGTCACATACTGGAATGTATTAAATTTTCTCTGCATAATAGTTTTATGATTTCAAAGATTGATTTTGAAATGCTACAGGTTCTTCAAAGATGAAGTCTGTTGACTTCAAGACTTTGTTTTCTCTTATTGTTGGTGTTAAATATGTGTGGCATACCTGAAGATGTATGAATGTAATAATTCTGCTTTTTGTTTTAGTCAAGATTAAAGTGTCCTGTATAGTCTGTTCATCCTTAAAACTTGTCCTGAATAAAGTATGGAAAATAAGGATAGTTAAAACATGGGAGCACACTAGCTGCTTGCTTAAAAGTTGAAAATGTGCAAACAAAACAGTGCAAACTATTATTTAGAATGGCTCATTGCCTAAAGCAATGGAGAGGTTAGGTGTGATGGTTATTTTTTTATGCTAATCAATGGGGGAGAAATAAACCCCAAGACAGTGGCAGTACGGTGGAAAGATGCATAAGAATAAACAGTCTTGTATAAGACCAGCAACATATTTGATATGTCAAACATATGTCAAACTGCTTCTTTACACACCCTGAAATTTACTCAATGTGCTGAAATTCTGTGAAAGTAATGTTAAGGATGGTGAGATACCCAGATTCTCTAGTGGTGAGTAAAATGGAATAAGTAGAATATTTGGGTTAAAATTTAAAATTTAAAAAAATAAAAAATAAAAAAATCTGATGCACAATAACACCTTTCCCACAGTTCAACAGATGATGCCAGTATTTATGAAGACCTTTCCATATGTTTTCCAAGTAGTGTGTTCTCAATCAAAAAATGGTTTGCATGCTGAAGGAGTGAAAGCCTATTAAGTCCACAAATATTAAGGTAGTTCTGTAATTTTGGTGTGAGTGGGATATAAGTATTGCAGGAGGGCACCTGGTGCCCACAATAAACTGATGATGATGTGCAACTGAAATTGGTCAGTGTGTAGGATCCATATTACATATTTCCCAGGAACACCACATGGACCAGCAGAACCTTTTATAAAGGACTTTTTTTTCTGGGAGAGGTAGTAACTGCTACCTGCTCAATAAAATATGCTTCTATTTGCAATTTTGCAGGTGCCAGTAATATGTTGTGATTCTATCTCAGAAAAAAGCAATGACTCTACTCATCTGCATAGAGCAGATACGTGGCTTGTCACAGGTTAGGATTTCACCACCAGCATGGAAGACCTGCAAATGTTTTTCTTACAATATTAAGAAAATAAATCCTGTCTGTCACCCGTAGGCTTAGCATATTCTAACATATTCTTGGCAGAAAAGTACTTCTGAGGCTCAAAACTAGTGAGTCTGTCTGAAAATTAACATCAACCTTCTAGCATTGTTTCTTATTTGCAAATAATCAACATTTGGGGTGTTGGTTAGGTTTTTTGTTTGGTTGGTTGTGTTTTGTGTTTTCTGGTGTGGTGGTTTTTATTGTTTGTTCGTCTGATTAGTTGTAGTTTTGGGGTTTGTTTTGTTTTTATTAGTTTTTTTTTTTTTTTGTGAATTAATCCTTTTCTCTAGACCATACTGAGTATAGCATTTTTAAGATGGGATTTGAATTTCAGCCACTTTTAACTTTCCTAGCTTTCACCATTTCTTTGGTAGCTTTCTGGATTTTATTTATATACAGAAAGATGCTACATGGAGCTAAAGTAGAAATGCTAAAGTGAATGCTTTGTAATCAGTGCAGGTCCACATAGAATGCACTGAGTCTGCTTAATTTTGCATGAGTAAATACTGTAAGGTCTAAGTCTAAAAAGGCATAGTCTTGTAGGAGAAATGCAAATAAAGCAACTGTCATGTTCTACACAGTCAGCCTGAATGTCAAATGTCTTCAAATGTCAGCCTGAATAAAACCTCCAAGTTTTAAAGGAAATACCAGATACTCTATGAACACCTTTAGGCAATTCTGGTTTCTTCTGTTTCACCAAAATCACCTTTCCTTTCCAGTGCCAAAGTCCTACTGCAATCAAAAAAACTTGGAGTGGATGTTACGATATCACTGGTTCTCCACAGAGCCTCCTGTGATTCATTTGCATGCTATATCTTGTAAACAGACTTTTACAAGTCTGTGTTGTAATACAAGTAATTAGTGTTTGCATTTGAATTTATTTTAAATGTTTTAAGGTATCTACAGCATATTAATTAATTTTTATTAACTGGGTTGGTTCTTCACTTTCCTTCACTTTCCCTTTTTAGTTTCAGAAGCAGACTGTTGAGATTAACAGAAATCTGTTCAGTAGTTTTGGTGTGGGTTTTTTTAAACATTTTGTATCTTTTTTACAGGTCAGAATAATTTTAATATAGATATATCACATAGTTTCATTTGAAGCAAGTATGTTTTCCATTCGTAAGTATGCTGACATTGAGATAAGGTTGCTGTGTTCACTGCAGCTACAGGAATACAAGAGGCACCTGAAAGAAATATTCTGACAGAGACATAACATATGCTGCGTGTAAGTCATTAGCCTGACAATACTATCTCAGAAGCGAACTATTAATGAAAAAATTTAAGCAGGAGAAAAAAAATCACTTTTCTAAAAGTTTAGTAAAGACAGCAGATCTTGACATGACAAAGGGTCAAGAAATAGAGAATAAATTGAATTGTCAGTGCTGTGACAAGCACTGGAATCAAAATCTTAAGTTCCTGCCTGTGAAATTTTGACATTCAGCTGTTTTTCCACATTTCTATGAACCCAGACTCTTCCAGTTGTCAAAGTTATGCTGATGTGATTGACACATTTATCCTCCATCTTCTCAAGCGGTTTACTGCCCAAAGTAAAAATACACATGTCAAACACTTCAAATCTGTGATTTCAACAGGTTTTCTCTGTGTGCTACAGATTGCATAAGCTACTGTTTCTGTGCAGCATGTATCTTAACGGACAGTTGCTAATAAGCACATAGGTAGCACCTTCCCTGCAGTATTCCGAATAGAACTCAGCAATTTTGGCATTGGTAATACTTTTTTGGTGGTTATTAAACTGCATGTGTGTGGTGTCATGTCACATTGAATTGTCAGTTTTTGGAAGTCATCAACTGATTTTCAGTTATGGGTCTATTTAAGATTTATTAATAAAAAAAAAAAAAAAAAAAAAAGAAAAAGAAAATTAAAAGATTTCTCAATTTCTTCATCTCCTTCTGGTGGTCTGATAAATGGTATTTCCAGCAGTGCTCCTTTGGTTGCCATAAAAGCCTTGTTTGATTTATGATAAATGTTAATTGCCTTCATATAGCTTCCAGCCTGTCCAAGTAAGTGTTCTAAGACAATAAATGCCATGCTTATTCAAGCACACTGTGTACAGAATATTATCTATTAAAGCCACTGTGGATTAAATGAAGCAGATAATATGTGATGAAATGTTTATTTCCTTCTTTTGGCTCACAAGACAAGTACGCATTACTACATAGCTAGATATCTTGCCCGAAGGAAGAGTGTTTCTTTGCAATTGTGTGGCTCTAATGCACTGCTTTGTTTCTTCACACTGCTTTTTTTCTTTTCACTGCATGTACATTACTTTTTTGCTGGTGGAGCAGGAAAGCACACACTTAGCTGGAGAAGAAATAAATTTTCTTGGGGCAAAATACATACCAACCTGAGGTGAAGCAAACTGGGAAAGCAATAAATTCAAATGAAGAATACTCTTTTAAAAACCAACAGCAGTGCCTCTAAAACAGATATTATATTGCCAGTGTATTTTCTCACCCAGTAGAGAAGAATGAGAAGGTTTACTGTATTTGACTAAATACACCAAATATTCGCTTAGAATTGTGACAACTCATACTATATTCCTTTCATGTCTATTTTTTAAAGACACTTTGCCTTGAGGGACTTGGCATCAAGTAAATCCATCACAGGAAAGTATCGGCAGTGACACCTCTATGACTGCATTACATGATAGGTTGTGATCATTGCAGCTTCCTCACAGTGTCATTACCAACCTCCCTCAACCTCAGGCAAACTCTGAAATACCATTTAACCTCACAATTCCCTACAAGGTTTAGTTAGAATATTTTAATTATCTAGTTAGAATATTTTAGTTATCTTTGTTCTAAGGGAGGCGCAGGGTTTCTGTCTGCATCTGTACTTGTATCCGCATGATAGCTATATACTCTCCATTTCTTCTCTAGTTCTCTCTCCCCTCATCTAATCTCACCTCTATCTAATCTGTATCAAAATCTATATAATCTCCATCTCATCTATATATATAATCATAGAATCATTAAGTTTGGGAAAGGCCTCTAAGATCACTTAATCCAATAATTAGCCTAACGTTGCCCTATTTACCACAAAACAATGTCCTTAAGTGCCATATCTACATGTTTTTAGACTCTTCCAGGAACGGTGATTCCATCTCTTCCCTGGGAAGCTTGTTCTGATGCTCAGGATTCTATCCTGATGCATATTAAATATTTTACAAGTTATGGAGAACGTACAGCCTCTCTGGCCAGCTGTTACAGTTCTCAGTCACCCTCCTAGTGAAATTTTTCCTTCACTTCCTGTGTTCAAGCTTCTGCTTATTGCTCCTTGTTCTATTGTTTGGCACAACCAAAAAGTCTGAATCTATCCTCTTGACATGCTCCCTTCAGATACTTATAGATATTAACAACTCCCTCTACTTCCCCTCTCAGTTATAGATCTTCCTAAGAGATACCCCAGCCTTTCCTCATGAGAGAGATGCTTCAGTCCAGTAATCATCTTTGCCAACCTGCAATGGACCCTCTCCAGTAGCACCTTGTCTGTCTTGAACTGGGGAGCCAATGCTGGACACAACACTCCAGATATGGCATCCTTAGGGTGGTGTAGAGAAGCAGGTTCACTTCCCTCAACCTGCTGGCCCCAATACTGATCCTTGGGAATTCAGCCACCACCTGGGTGTGACACCATACACCACCACTCTTTGGGCCTGACCATCCAGCCAGCTTTTGACTCAGCAAGAAGTGCACCTGTCCAAGCCATGCACTATCTGCTTTTCTGGGAGAATCTGTGAAAGATGGTGTCAAAGGTTTTACTAAATTCTAGGTATACAGGTCCATGTAGAAATATCCATATTACTGTATGCATGTATGTGTTGATATATAACTATAGAAACTCTATCTTAACCTCTACCATTACCTATATCTGTATCTCTCTCTTTATAATCTATATCTAATCTATGCCATCTTTTTTTATATTTTTATCTCCATCATCCTAATCTCTATCATGTCTGTCTCTACCATCTCTGCCTCTATCTCCATCTCATCTATATATGCATATATATATATCTGTAGATATACACATCTATATGTAACTTATATATTATCATTACATATCTATTTATATCTATCAATCTATATATCTCTGTATGTTGTACTATTTTTTAAAAGTTTTGAAATATGTTCACATGTAGAATAAGCTGGCATTGGTGAAATTTAGAGAGACTGGAAGAGTGCACAGGCAAGCCAGTTTGGCAAGTATTTATATGAGAGATTATAGCACAAAAAAGTATTATTTATTCTTAGGCATGGGATCAAGATTGGTCCTCTTTATAATCTCCCTGTTATTTCTTCAGAACAGGCATGTAAAGAGGAAATCATGGCATTTCCAACACTCAATATCATGTATTTTATGGTTCACCATGGCTGTTACCAAATAAGGAATGATGAAAACACATATATGCAAACTGAGGTCTACATTTAAAAAATATTTTAAGTAAATGGAAGGAAAAAATTCATAGAACAGGTAGAACAAATGTTAACAGTCTAGATTGCTATATATGTATGAACAGGTGTCCTGGCATTAGTGGGAGCAACTTTATTGAAAAGCATCTTGATTTTTGCCTGCAGAACAAATGCATCTTTTGGTTTTTTTTTTTTTTTGTTTTTTTGTTTTTTTGTTTTTTTGTTTTTTTTTTTTTAATATATTTTCCATTATCCTTTTCAGCCTGATGGCAACCCCCACAAAAAATCCCAAACTCAATCCTTAAAGACTGGGATATATTCTACATATTTAATGAAAAAATTAATTAGAAGCCTTTCCTTTTAGCTACACATACAGTGATGTGGTTGTTTGTGTTTTTTAATTTAGAGGCAGATTAACTGTCACACTGAAATATTAGTGGTTTGAAATTTGGCTTATATCTAGATTTACATTTTTTAACATATTTGTGATACCTTTGGTCTTTATACACTTTTTGCCACATTCCCTTTACCTTTATAGACTGAAGCGTTTGTACTAGTATGTTGCCGCTGAAGATGAATAGATCACACGGACACAGGTCGAGGTGTGGTGAAGGAAAGAGAGAGTTTATTTTTCCTCCCAGGATTTATAGGCTTCTGACCATGGCCAGGGATTGGATGGTCAGGATAACACTTTCTCACAGCACTGGCCATGAGAGATGTCCATCACAAGATGTGTAACAGAAAGAATGTACACATATCTATGTTGACAGTTACTGTCCTGGGAAAGTCTTTAGAAAACCATGTCAGCAAGCTCAGAAGCTGAGTTTTCAGGGCGACATCTCACCCTTTTTGGTTCAATAAAAAGAAAAGAAAAAGAAAAATGAACAAAGAAACTAGCAACATTATAAACAATCAAAATAATAAATAATAGAAAAATACAATACTCCATACAACCAGAAGGCTGTAATTTCAGGGTGATATCTCACCCTTTCGTTATTACAAAAAAACCTTTTTTTTAATTTTTTTTTTTTTTTTTTTAAACCCAGAAAAACAACAAAACTCAAAAAAAATAAATGAAACAAATGTCCAACATCAACACCTGCTTGTGGATGGCTCTCAATTTGGTCACAGAAGCAAAAGCCATGGCCAAACTGAAAGGTGCCTGGGAAAACGTATGAAATGCTATGACAGCAGCCTGTAATTCCATCAATTGGGCTGATCCAGCCTCATTACTCTCTAAAAAAAAAAAAAAAAAAACATAAAAAACAGAACAGCGACATCAATGGAAAGATTAATGTAATAAACTTGAGGAGCAAAGATTAATGTAATAAACTTGAGGAGCAGAAACTGCTCATAGAACCTCCTCCAGCATCTACTGTGCCTGTGGGGTCAGTGTCAGAGGTGACTTTAAAATCAGAGTCCCCCTTTAATAGACCAAACAAGGGAGACAGCTGTGTCGTGGTCAGTCCCATATAAGGACACAATCATGTAAAAGTCCACTAATATTTGGACATCATTCATGCAGTGTCTGCACTGAATGCAAAAAAATAATTGCACCTCCAAATGCGAGACTGTTTGTCCCAAAGATTATTTTTGACCCTCAAATAATTTCAAGGAGGTTGTAGAGACGAGCAGCAGGAAACTGCTTGCAAACTCCAGAGAGGGCTAGAGCCCCATATCATTGGCAAATGCCGGCAAATTTTCACAAGCCTTGTGAAATGGCAAAACCTCCATTGACATCTCTGTGTGGGCTCAGCATTATTAATAGCTGGCACCAGAAAGACAAATTTCGGTCTGTCATCGGGATGCAAAGGAATTGCAAAGAACAATCCTTCAGATCCACAATGAGGACTAGCAAATCAACAGGAAACATGGCAGGTGAAGGCATGCTAGCCTGCAACATCCCCATGCTTTCCATCATAGCGGTAACTTTCTGGAGGTGTTGTAGCAACCTCCATTTCCCAGACTTCTTCTTGATACAGAAAACAGGAATGTCCCAGGGACTGGTTGAAACTCCAGATCACTGTGATCCAACTGTTCCTGCATCAGGTCACGGAGGGTGACTAGTCTATCATGAGAGAAGACAACAGAATCTGCTGAACAAAGAGTCAGTCTCAAGTTCTTCTTTGTGTTGAATGTCTCAGCATCGGGTCCAAGGGTCCATCAGCAAACCAGACAATCGTGATGTCCATGCCAGTGTCAAAACCCACAGAAGCTAATCTCTGACAGCATGTCACCAAGGATGGACAGGATGCAGACCCGTTCAGGATGATCCCTGGCTGCAGAACAGCAGTCCAGTGACCCAGGGAGGTCCAGGGAACCCGAAGCCACCATCTCCCCGCAGCTGATTCTCAGCTCTGCGAACATAAAACTCAAAAGGCACAAGGTGAGCAAATCCAGGTCCCGCAGGGATAGGAACAGGAGGCAGGAGTGTGGAACCCATGGCAGAAATGCACCCCAGGAAATTTGAATCAACGTCCCCTAGGTGAACAATGGTGCCTTGAGCAGTGGTGTTCAACCATGCCACAAGAAGAGCACTCACGGTCTCACCCACTGGACCAAAGCATTTGGAAGCACATGGAATGCCTGATATGCTCAGCTGCACAGTCATTTTACAGGAGGACAAGGTCCACAGGCCAGCTGAAGAAGCTCCAGCAGCCTGGGACCCCTGGCCCTTCAAGGCCACCGCCTTCTCCCCCGCGTCACCACCGGAGCCAGTGGTAAACAGCGCAGGACCTTGGTCTGCCACAGCCGCAGGAGGCGACGGGGGAGGGCCCGCTCCAGCCGCAGGCTCGGGCCATGCCCGGGAACCCGAGGCGGGGGGGGCTGGAGGCAGTTCAGCACAGCCCGCCTCCAGCGCCGGGAAGGACCGAGGCGCCGGTACAGGCACAGCCTGTGAAGCCGTGGCACCGTCCTGCTCCGCTGCCAGGGAGCAGGCATGGGAATCCGGCAGCATGGGGCCGGCAGAACCCGGCCCGGCGTCGGCACCACTCGCAGAACCCGCCCCCACACCCCACGAATGCGGCGCGGGGGGGGGGCAGCGCTCGGAATCGCCCCTAACAGCGTTTCTTCAGGGGCGAAAGGTCCAAGAAGCGGTGCCGGCCGCTCCTCCGCTGGAAAGGCGTGCGCGGTCACCGGCGCGGAGCCTGGCCCCTGCCCGTCCCCCACCGCGGGGCGGGGCACAGCCCAGCCGCAGCAGGGACACGGGACAGACCCCGAGGCATCCCCCAGGGCCGGCGCGGCCCCCCGTTCAGGCAGCCCCTCATCGGTCTCTGCCGGGAGAGCACGCGGAGGCGGCGACCCCGCCCCGGGCTTACACCGCCGGGGCGCGGGCCGAGGAGGGGTTACACCCCCGGGGTCCGCGGCGCCCCCGGCGGCCCCTTGGCAGGGACCCAACCCCGCCCCGGGCCTACACCGCCGGGGTGCGGGCTGAGGGGGGGTGATGCCCACCGGTCCCGCAGCGGCCCCGTTCAACCCGCCGGGGGCCCCAGCGATCCCGGGGGAGCCGACCTCGGGACCCGACCTCAGAAAGCCGCACCTTCGCCAGATCCCCAGCAACCGGAGCAGCCGGGGCTCATAACCGACCAGCAGAGCCTCGATCAGGGAATCGCCTACAGCGTCCCAAGCTGACTACGAAAAAATCACTTCAACCACAGGGAAAAACCCTTCAGTTCTCCCATACTCACACAAACGCTGAAAGTCAGCATACGAAACATCAATTCCTCTCTGATCATGCACTGCACGCCATATCTCCAAAACCAGGCCCTCCGTAAGAGGAAGCCCGAAACCATCCATAGCCACAGGCTAGACAGTACCCTGTAACACACGCGCAAGACACGTAGGGGTTCACCAGATGTTGCCGCTGAAGATGAACAGATCACACGGACACAGGTCGAGGTGTGGTGAAGGAAAGAGAGAGTTTATTTTTCCCTCCAGGATTTATAGGCTTTTGACCATGGCCAGGGATTGGATGGTCAGGATAACACTTTCTCACAGCACTGGCCATGAGAGATGTCCATCACAAGATGTGTAACAGAAAGAATGTACACATATCTATGTTGACAGTTACTGTCCTGGGAAAGTCTTTAGAAAACCATGTCAGCAAGCTCAGAAGCTGAGTTTTCAGGGCGACACTAGTATTCTTAATTCATATATATAAGTAATTAATGATATGGACCTGTTCATGATCTGTCCTTTTGGTGCATGTTCTTCTTTCTGTCTGCAAATGTGTTAACAAATTTATACAAAAAATGTACTGGGTTTTTTTCCCAGAAAATGTCTTGCTATATGCAAACTTTCCTCTTGTGAGAATTTAACACTGCAGTCTGTGTTCAGAGGTTCAAAATATTATACAAGAAGTTACAATGACAGATTTCCGTCCATGCCATAGTCGCTGCAGAATGTCCTTGAGCACCTTGTCTGTAAATGCACCAGCATTTAACTTGAAAGCAAAATCTACCATACAGTTTGTTTTCCAAAAGGTCAGATAAATATCATTTGACTAAATCTTTCACAGGAAAGTAATGCTGTATTTTCTTTAGACACATAGCAGCTTTTGTCTTCTACTTTAGCAGCATGCCTACTAATATCTAAGCTTTTCCTTCATAGTAAAAATTCGCATTCTGATAAGAGGCTTGAGATTTTGTCCATTTCTCACTTTTTTTTTTCTCCTGAGTGAGAATGTATTTCGCAAAACTTATAATTTTCAAAAAGAAGTATATATTATATAGCTCAATAAGGCAGCTTTTTTCTGTGGTCCACTGACCTTGCAATAGGTGTTAATGACAGAAGAAACCTCTGTAAGGCATTGACTGATGTGTTTTGTCAATTTTCTCATAAGATTTGCTGTGTAAGATTTTCCAGTGTTGTCATCCTGCTGTCCAAAGCTTGGTGAATTGAGATTTCTTTATGAAGTCAATTCAGTTCTCAGTTGTAGTCCATAGATTTAGAGAGCCTACTGTTTTAGAGCTTTGGATCCTATTCATCCTATGCTTTATTGTAAAACAAATGTATTTCCCTATAAATCAACATTTTTCTAAGTCTTTAAAAGGATATGTTTTTGCTAAAACTTGCTAGTTAGTGGGTCAAAAGTATTTTCATAGAATTTTTTTGTACATTTTTGCAATACGTGCATAATAACATATAACTGATTCTTGGTTTTGAAATTTGGTCTTCTAACCAGATTATGTAGAAATTTATTTACCTATGCTCAGTTTTAATTATGCTGTGGTAGACATTGCTGAATACAAGCTCACATTTGGGATTTGAATGCCTTCTGACAAACTAAAAGACAAAATAATTTTTTTTCATTTTTAGTATTATCTCAAAAGGTAATGCTTTTATAAAATGAATATGCATAAAATCTGTTTTTATTAACTTGCTCATTACGCTTTTTTAGACTTTTGAGACCTTAATAATCTGGGGTTATTTTTGTTGGGGTTTTTTATTTGTTTATTTTTTGGTTTAAGGTATTTTTGGGGGGGTTGGTTGGGGTTTTTTGTGTTTTTTTTTTCTGGTGGCACATGAGAATAGAATCATGATAGATTTTTAATTTCTCATGGAAAAATAAGAGTTAGAAATCCATGCTGCCCCCAGTTCTGCCTCTGGATTTGGATTTGTAGCTCAACCTAGACAGTACAGACCTGTGTTCCAGACTCTAGAATACAGGTTCTTCTAGTTTCCTTAACAGACAGAAAACATTTTCATACTGAGTTTAAAGGAACTGTTGTGAAGTCTTTGAAAGAAAAGACTTAATACGATGAGAACAAAAAAGAGCTCTTGTTAAAAGTTCCCTGTAGGCATAGTAGTACTGTTTCTTAGAACAAATGGTGTTGATTACTTGCACGTGCACTTGGGTTTAAGAGAGTGGTAATAAGGTTTTTAAACATTAATAGCTAAAGAGAACATCTAGAATATAGAGAGTTCTTGAAAGAATTTGTAGTGGATGGAAAACATTTTGGAACCAATGCTTGTCACAGGTTCTGTATGGAATTTTAGACAAATAAGTTAGTTTCTCACTGAGTCTTAATCCAACAACTGTAATATTTATCATAATATCCTTCTCTTATAGACTGTCTCATTGAATTTATATACATTTTTGAATTGCTTCAGCACTATATGAAGGAAGTGAAAAACCTGTAGTGCAAAATCTCACTAAGCAGAACAAAGAAATGGCAGAAATTTCTTACCTGCCATGAGCTCTGAAGTATATAGTCATTTTGGAAAAAAAATCTCTTTCTCAATTTCCAAAAAGCCAAATTTACGAATACGAATTTATTTTCTTTCATGTGTGTGTGTATAATTCCCAGACTGTAAAATAAAGATCTATCTGTTCATTTCCAGCAGTAGCTGAGAGGTACTGAGCATGCAAGCTAATCCAGTAATCTCTGTTTACTAGTGAGTAGTTCAAAAGTGAAGTACCTATGCTTGCTCATACACAAACAGTAATCCTAAAAAACGCTAGCGGTTTCTGGATCTGAATAGCTTTGGAAAATCAAGATTTTGGTGAATTGACTTTTCACAATATTAGTATCTGTTATATATTAATATCTTTTATTAATATATAACACTGTTATATATAATATAAGAATTATATTAACACTGTTAATATAATTCTTATTCTATGCTATGAAACCTTTGAGATTTTTTTAAAATTTTACTATACAGTAATTTTCTTCCTCCCAATTGCTTTGTACATTACCATGACTCTACAAAGGACAAAGTTTCTCAGTGTAATGAGGAAGGACTTGTGTATGCATTACATAAGTACTAACAATGTAAGTCCAATTATACCCCTATGTACTCCTTGTGGAATGTACTTAATTTCGTATACACATCTACATATCTACATCCTATTTGTATGTGCCCGGAGACCTTGAGATACGCACTGGGGACATACATAAGAAAGATAAAATTGGGAGATTGCTTCAACAGTCAGGGGCTGTGGTCCATAAACAAACAAACAAAAGGTGTGAAATATGCCTAGCCTGTTACTGTTCACATTTTAAGATATATGAAAGGAGAGAAGGAGCCAGGGTCGTCTTGGTGGTGCGAAGCAATGGGATGAGAGGGAACAGGCAGAAACTGATATACAGGAAGTTCCATCTAAACCATGAGGAAAAACTATTTTACTGTAAGGATGAGAGAGCACTGGAGCAGACAGCCCAAAGAGGCTATGGAGTCTCCTTCCCTGAACATAAGGAAAATTTACCTAGAAGGTGAGCCTGTGCAATCTGTTGTAGGTGAACCTGCTTTAGGGGATTGGGCTACATGATCCCAAATCCTTTCTGTATTGAGAATACTTTGTGTCATCAGAAAATTTAACTGACGTGTCATTTACCAAAAGACTGATCATTGTAGTGCATTTTGTTATGTTGTAATGTCTGTTAATGGTTTGCTCTGTTTCCCCCTATATTGCTGGTTTGCCCCTAAATTGTATCCTCCCACCCACCTGCCTATCCCATCAAAACCATGCCCTTTGTTCCTGAACAATCCCAGATCTCCCTCCCTCCAGTTGTCAATCCCACCTTGTACTGGCCCCTCACTCCCAATTATTCCCTGTCAATCCCTTGTGAACCCAACCTCATATGATACCTCCCCTTTGGAAATCCCTATTAGCTTGTTAAAACTGTTCCCACCCCCTGTGTTCCCCTATTGGTTTGTGGGTTGTATACCCCACCCTATGATCCTCCCCTGAGTTTTCCCTGTTGGTCAAAAATTAGTACCCCCTCTTGAACATCCCTCATATAAAAACCCCTGCACAGCCCTTTTGTCTTCCCTAGACCCTTCAGTGAATAAACCCTTCCCTGGAACCTATATGGAAGACCTCCTCCTAATTCCTTTACTTCTTCTTCATGCTGACATATTAATGTGCTGTAGAGCAGCCACTCTAAGGTTCAGCTCTTGTTGGCTAACTCAGGAGCTGTTCCCTACACTTGGCATGGTGCTGTGGTGGTGACTGCTGTGGTCTGAGACTCTAACACTGTGTCAACTAGCAAAATTAGGAAGGGTTGGTTTCAAAGCTGGTCCTGAGGAGCTTAGCTGTTGACGCTGCTTCACTCTTCTCATTCCATTAATTCTGTGCTCTTTTATTCAGACCCCTCCCTGCTCTTTGGTTCCTTACCTAATGACTTCTAATGTTTTCTTTATCTGTTTCAGTGAAGATATTGAGAATTCACCTTAGGCTGGACTTCTTCGGCATATGCAGATCTTGTATATCTGAGACTTAAAGAAAATGTAAAGTAGTAAAATCATGGACAAAGGACTCTCTAACTATTTCAAGTTTGGAAGGATGTGTTTATTATGGCTGGGTGGCAAGAGGAGTCCTCTCCCAAAGATGTGTGCACCCCACACTGTCCTTTATTTTCCATTTATTCCCCAAAGCATTACATACACATAGGATCACACAATACACGTATATATATTCACTGCCTGACTCTGCCTGCTCTCATCTCGGATGGTAATGAGCTCCACGCCCCTCTAGGCATGCTCAGTTCTTATTTTAAAATGGATCCGGGATCTTTTTAATGAAGTCTTTCTTTTTGTCGGCCTTGAACTTTTTGGCTGTGTCCTGTTGGCATGTCTCCTGGTTCTCTTGGACACAGTTCAGATTCCTTGCTTGCAGGTGTAGACATCGTTCCTTTCTTTTTCACAACAGTCCATCCTTGTCTCCTCCTACAAATACAACTTAAAAGGAGTGGAATTATGTATATATCCTTGAACCATTCATTTCATCTTGGCAATTGTTGGCTACATTGTATTCCCTTTGCAAGCAGGACCTGCATAGGCCTGTTTCTAAGCAAGCATACTCAGCCCTACACAGCCTTTATCCCAAATTCTCTTTCACCTCTTCCGCTCTGAATTTACTCATAAACTGCTCCTATTTTAGTTAAAATCTTAATTCTCTAATTTCCTGAAAGAACAGCTCCAATCCTACCTGGAAAGTTACTAGCTTGGGAATTTTTTTTTTTTTCAGTGGAGAGAGTGCTCTCTCACACAGTGACCCAACAGAAATGAAAAAGAAGAAAACTCAGCCCTTACTAGCTGAATAAGAGAGAATTTTCAGAGTTTTAAGATGAGAATAAATGGAAATGTAAAGGTGACAATTGGGAGCTAATTATTCCCAGTAGCACTTTCTGTACTCTCTAAGATGCATGCACAGCAAGACACTAGAAACAAAAGATATGGTTACTTCAGTTTGACCCTTAAGTAAATATGTAAATAAAAATATCCCAAAGGGAATATAAATCCCAGTTTAATGCTGCATCCCCAAAGGAATATCAGTTAACCATGGAGTTTTCTTTGTGTATCTGTGGTATCTTACTTATCCTTCTTTTTTTTTTTTTTTTTTCACCTTTATGTCCAGAAGAAAAAAGGAAAATAATTTCTGCAGTCTTTTGAAACATATATTTTAATGTTGCACTCATGCATTTGGTATTGTGGGCGTTGATAAACCAAAAGAATCCACATAGTGCATAAATCAAATCAAATCATGACATGTAAATAAGACCAGATTTATTAAGACAGAGGAACTCAGTGTTAATCTAATGTCTATTCTGTTACATGAAATTCTGCCAAAAATAGCTGTTTTCTAAATAATTTTCTTGCTACTCTGTGCAACATTTACAGCTGGGGCTTTGATTTTTTTCATGGTGTACTGGTTTTGGTGGGGAAGAGTTAACCTTCTTCACAGTGTTGAGTATAGGGCTGTGTTTGGATTTGTACTGAACACAGGGTTGATAATATATAGATATGCATTTATTGATGAGCAGGGTTTACTCAGAGCCTAGGTCTTTTCTGCTTTTTATACTGCCAAGCTGCTAAGGAACCTGGGGATACTAATATATATTAGTAGTTATTGTCACTGGCCACAAAATTTCTGCTTAATATTTCAAAGCAAGAAGTACTGAAAAACTCATAAGTTTACTACTAAATTCCTTGATAAAATCACAGCTGGTAAGACTTGAATTTGTGTGGTATCATTCTGGAAAGTTAGGCATGTAAACTAGGTAAAGGCAGCTTTATAAGGCTGTGTGATATATTCATATTGTACAGTGTATCTCCAAGACCTGTTTTTCTTCTATTCTTTTGATATTTTCACTGAACTTTTTCTCTAAGAGAATTCAACAAGGTATTTTTTTTCTTGTTTGCTGAAGAAAAAATATTTTTATTGTGTTGCTTTATGTTGCAAAGTGCTTTATCAGGGGAAAGCATACCTTAAGCCCAAATTTAGCCTTAGAGAGAAAGAAACAATGGGAGGTTAATGACTGATGTTTCAAGGTGGTGGTAATTATAGAAGTCAAGATGAGAAGTGATTTCAGTTTTTACAGAGTAATATAGTTGCGTCTTAGAGGAATGTAGACTCACATGATATCAAAAATAACCTATTATTCATTGCAAAAAGAGGCTGAACCCCTTTGTCTTTCTGTTATGACAAATCTATTCAGATGCTCTGCATTTTTTTTAAGAGAAAACCTTAATGCAGAAATTGAATAGTTATCTGTTTTTTTCTTTCTGGAATATTGAAGAGAAAGGATGAGAAATGTAGTAAAAAATGAATAGAGCAGCAAAAAAAATTAATGGCAAAAAATTGTTCAAATATTTTACATATTTAGCTAAATGTCAATTTAGTGAATATTTAGCCCAATAATTAGACCATCATCAGGGAGTGGAATACACATTTACAAGAGAACACATCTGACCCTGTGGATACTATCACATTTTCTTTCACTGTATATATACATGTCAAAAAATAAATCTTCCTCAAATTATATGTTTTATAATGAGACATGAGTATTTTATTACTATACAGAAATATAATGCCATAATAACTCACGTATCTGTAATTTCAAAAATTCAGAGACTGGTGGTTTTATTTGTTTTTTTGTTTGTTTTTTTAAAATGCCTCTCTTAAGCATGGGAGTTGAATTAGGAATACATTTGCTCAAACTCTACTTTCAGAATTGAGGAACACACTTTTGGTTGACTAACTTTGGTCAGCATCTTTTATTCCTAACTACTTTGACTAGAGTGAACTTAGTTTGAAAAGAATAATTCAGACTGTAGAAGAGACTGAACAAACAAAACCAATTAAACTGCCATAAGAATTTAGAGACAGTATTATATATCAAAATTTAATTTATCTGAGATTATAACAAAAAGCTTCATAAGTATTTGTAAGAGAAAATTATCTGCTGCAACCCTGACTTGAATACAAGAGCTCAGTCTAGAACATTTCTATCACTTCTCAGTGACTTCATGTAGTTCACTACTGGTCAGTGTAAGTTTCTATACTGCCAGGGATATGAATGCAAAAGCGACTTAATTATGGGCAAATAGCCTAATGCTGCTTCTTGTCTCACTTGTTCTCTTTTCTAAAAACTGTTGATAAACTGTTCAAGGACTGAGACAATACATGTAAGATACTAAATATATGATTGGATTTTTATGCATGTGCTGCATAGAGAAAACTAACTTCAAGTAGTGATTCCATTTCCTTTTTATTTTGTTCTTCTTTTTCCTTCCCAAACTGGAAAGATTTGGAAAAGCCATGTTTCATCAAACAAAAGATTTGATGACCTCCAGTGTTGAAGAAAGCAACATGTTTTTCCCAAGGAAATTTTTCTCAAGTCGTATTTTGTACAAGTTTTAATTTGTACAGAACAATAACTGACTCAAATTATGAGAGACTGATTAGGCTTGTACCCTGGTTCTTTGGTGGTATTGTGTGTGTAGAATGGGAGTGACAGAAAAGAAAAATTATAAAAATGTTGAGATTTGAACAAAGGTTCCACTCTGCACAATTTTAAAAATATTTTAAATACAAAATTTTATGAAGCCTTTCAAGCACCCACATGGAGATCAGCCTTCTATTCTAGGATCAGGTCACTACTTTTAGTTGTGTTCACATTTCTGTAGGCTTTACTTACAGATATTTAAATACTTTTTTTTTTTTTTTGGTCCTTGTACAATGTTATTCTTCAGGTACAAACACAATAATTTTTGATGCTTGGAAAATGAGGACCCATTTCTGTCTGACAGTTCTGTGTGTCCTGAGTCCTGTCCTGTCCTTATTAATGACCTGGAAATGTGACTAAATGTATTCCATTAATTCCTCAGTTGACACCAGGTTTTCTGAAGTGGGATTTGTTGGCAGAAGGGGTAGCTCTGGGAAACTTAACACCAGCCTGGTGTCTACAAGGAGGGAATTGAGAGGACAGGGATAAACAGTAGTGTGAGACTGCTGCTGGGACAGGTTAGATTCAGACTGCACATATTGCGATCAATTGAGGATAACTAAGTAGTGGAACAGGTTGACCAGAATGGCTTGAGACTCTCCATCTTTGGAGACTTTCATACACCCCTGGGACAAAGCCCTGTGACCCCCAATGTGAGTTCCCTGTTGGCCCTGCTTGAAGCAGGGTATCACAGCTGAGACATCCCAATGTCCCCTCCAACTTGCATGATCCAGTGATTCTGTGTACAAAACAGAGACTCTGAAAATAGTTTTGAGATGGAACTTATAGGCTGTATAATGAGTAAGGAGCACTCTGACAGTGAAGCAGACCTCTAATCACCACTTCTGTTTTGGGGCTTCCTTTGCTGTTTTTAGTATTCATGTAGGCACCTGTGCCGAACAGATGGGCATCCTCATATGTGATTTGTGAGTGACCTTTCAGTTTCATTAACTTTCCCATACATTTTTTATTATATTTCTTCCCTTTTTTTCTGCAGTTTGTTCTTCTCCCAGCTGCACAGGTTTCAATTGTGAATGAAAGTCATTAATAGACAAAGAGAGATGGGCTTTATCTTCCTAATCCTGGTACATAGCATTCTCTGGAACATACATTTTCAGTAAATATTCTTGCTTTCTCTGCCTTGTAATTATCCACAAAATATTGGAATTTTACTTTATTAAGATAAAATTTTATACTCTTTTTAAAAAACAAAAATCAAGTATTTTATTGATTTTTTTATATTTTCTGCAAAGGAAAAAATGAAAGTTCTGAAAAAAATGATTTTCAACATATGAAAAATCATTTAAAGAAAGACAGGCATTTCTCTACTTCACTGTTCTGTTTCTGGGAGCACTTAGTTGCAAAGCCTTAGGAAAAGTGAAAATATAGAGCTGGTCTATGTCTTACTGTATCAGTCATGTCAGACTTGGCATACTGGTGCACGTTAAGCTGAAACCTGTATTTTTCTTTCTTTGCCATTTTGTTTACCATTACTTTGGGTACATTATTGGGTTAGAAACTGCCAAGGTGGCTAGGTCTAGTGAGTGGAGTTATATGGAGTTAAATCCAGGTGGTGGCCGGTAACTACTGTGGTTCCCAGGCCTCAGATTGGTGGGCAGTTCCTTTTTAATGTCTTTATTGATGATCTGGAAGAGGGGATCAAGTGGACCCACCCTCAGTAGCTTTGCAGAAAACATTAAGATGGCTGGAAGTGTTGACCTGCTGGAGGGCAGGAGGGCTCTGCAGAGGGATCTGGACAGGCTGGATCAATGGGCCAAGGCCAAAGGTGTGAGGTTTATCGAGGCCAGGTGCTGGGTGCTGCACTTGGGTCACAACACCATGCAGTGCTATAGGCTGGAGGCAGACTGGCTGGAAAGCTGCCCAATGGAAAAGGATCTGGGGGACCTGGTCAACAGTGCCTGAACATGAACCAGTAGAGTGCCTGCGTGGCCAAAAAGACCAATGACATCCTGGCCTGTATCAGCAACAGTGACCAGCAGGACATGGGCAATGATTATCCCCTTGTACTCAACACTGTTTTGGGTTCACCTCAACTTCTGTCCATTTCTGGGCCTCTCATGAACAAAGACATTCAGGTGTTGGAGATGTACAGAAAAAGGCAATGGAGCTGATGAGGAGTATGACAAACAAGTAATATTAGGAATAGCTGAGATTGCTGGGCTTGTTTAGCCTGGAGAAAAGAAGGCTTAGAGGTGACTTCACAACTCCCTTTGAAGAGGTTGTAGCCAGGTGGGGGACTGTGTTTTCTCCCAGGCAGCCAGTGACAGAATAAGGGGACGTGGCCTCAAGCTGCACCAGGGGGGGTTCAGGCTGGACATCTGGAGGAATTTCTTAACTGAAAGTGTTGAAACATTTGAATGAACTGTCAAGAAGGCAGGTGGATTCTCCATACCAGGAGGAGTTAAAGAAACAACTGAACATGGCACTTAGTGCCATGGTCTAGTTGACAAGGTGGTGATCAGTCAAAGGTTGGACGCAGTGATAACAGAGGTATTTTGCCAACCTGATTCTGTGATACTGGCAAATAATTCTGTGGAACTTAGAATATTCTGAGTTGAAAGGGATCCAAAAGGATTCCAAAAGTGCAACTCATGGCTCTGCACAGGACAGCCCAAAGAATCAGAATTGCCTGAGTGGTCCTTGAGCTCTGTCAGGGTGGTGCTGTGACCACTTTTCTGGTGAGCCTGTTCCAGTGACCAGCCACCCTCTGGGTGAAGAACCATTTCCTGTATCCAACCTAAGTCTGCCCTGAAGTGACTTCAGGATATTCCCTCTCATCCTGTCAGAGGTTGGTAGGGAGATCAGTGTCTGCCGCTCCTCTTCCCCTGACAAGGAAGCTGTAGAGTGCAATGAGGTCTCTCCTCAGTCTTCTCTAGTCCGAGCAGACCAAGTGACCTCAGTCACTCCTCATATTGGTTCCCCTCACAGCCCTTCACCATCTTTGTTGCCCCACTTTGGACACTCTATTAACAGCTTAATGTCTTTCTTTGTGTGGCACCCAGACCCGCCCCAGCACTCGAGGTGAGGCCACCCCGGTGCAGAGCAGAGCAGGACAATCCCTCCCTTGCCCGTCTGTGATGCTGTGCCTGATGCACCCCAGGACACAGGTGGCACTCCTGGCTGCCAGGGCACTGCTGAACCATGGTCAACTTGACATCAACCAGGACCCTGAGGTGGTACATTACCCTCCACTTGCTGACTGCAATGCAATCTGAGAAATACTTGTTAGGCCTTAGCCTCGAAGAAGCACCAGGGCCCAGCTCTTTCAGAGCTTATCAGAAACACTGTCTGCTCCCAACAACTGCTGCTGTCTAACAAGTTCCTCTTTTCCTTAGGAGTAGCCTCAGAAACAGTTTTTCTTACCTGAACATCATAACATTCCCGTTCTCACACTTTCAAAGAAAGCGCCACCCCAAACTGTGGCCTGGATGAAACATTGTAATGAATAAAGCCCACTCTCTTGAGACTGTATAAATTATGATCCAAATGAGACCCTTTGAGCTCTCCTGGACTGCGACAGTCTGCAATCAGCAACCTCCAAGTCCAAACCCTCTCAAAGGTTTGCTTCAATTGGAGGATCGCTGAAACGCAAGGTATCCTGGGCTGATACCCTGACTCTTCCAGCCCAAACCATTTGCCCTTTGTGAGAAGCAAATTATCCAAAGTGAGTATTTCACTAACCTCTGAAGGGAATTTTCCACAGGTACCTTGCTTGCACTGACACTATGTCTGTGTGAATGTATGTGCACATATGCTATAGCAAATCTGGGAGAAATGCTTCTTTCTTAGATGTTTAAGTACCTAAGTTAGGACAGCAAGTAAAGTTAGGTTTTAAGCTTTAAACCAAGTTAAGTGTTGCTAAGTGATGCTCTTTAGCCAAGTTACTAAGTTTAACTTCAAAGCTATAAATTAAGTTAAATGCTGTCAAGTGTTATTCCTCTTTTAAATAATTAAGGTTGAGATATAAGTTAAGTTAGGTATAAATTAAGTGTTGTTTCTTTGTTAAATTGTCATGTTAAAGTATAAGTTAAAGAGCACTGTTAAGTTTGAGTGCTGTTAAGCACATTTAGGCTTTCTTTTTTATCCGTTCCCTTACTGGCCCTTTGTTACATGTACTTAAACACACATACGCACACAACCTCCTCAGTTGTCAGAGTAAGTGATGAGCTCTCAGTAAATTTCTATTTTGATTGGCTGGATTTTGCTTGATTTTGCTGTTGCTTCTTTCCCCTGGTTGTCCCCTAACTGTCGTATAAGTAGGAAAGTGAATCTTGCCAATGGAATTTGTGGTACTGTTGCTTAATATTAAATCTTGCTTTTGCATATATCCTTATGATCACTTTAAGTGATCTCAAACACTCATTCATAACAATTTGGCACAACGGGCATACTGGCAATATGTAATATCACTGACTACTAACAAATTCATGGAAAGTCCAAGCCCTAAGTTCTCAGAAAAATGGGCTCAGGATAATTGGAATGACTGGGAAGCTGTGAAAGAACATTGAGAAGTTCTTAGAATAAAAAGAACAGGCAAGATAAAGAAATTATTTGCAAAATGTTAAGCACCTGTCTAGAAGCTGCCTGCCAATACCTAAAAGATAGTATAAAAGGGAAACAAGAACTTAAAACTGAACTGGAAATTAGGAAAGTGACTGAGTTATTCTTGTCCCTGTAAGCAGAACAATCGCAGAGACATTTACAGGAGGAACTGAAAGGGAAGAAAAAGCAGGTAGAGAAAGCTGAGCTAATGTTTAAGCAGGCTCCAAAACCTTCAGAACCTTGCAATAGACAGGTAAATTACACCCAAAAAACCAACCCTATTCGATCTGATTAAGATGGATAATTTACTAGAATGCTGAGGCCATAAACCAGGTTAAGCTGCAACTGATAATTTGTAGTGTGTTTGTATAACTGGAGGAGACCAAATTCTATTAAATGGCGAAGAGGCCAAAGGATTCAGGGTCCTGGTGTTATTAATGTTTCAGTCCCTACCCCCCAAATGATCCCCACTCAGTAACAAGCAGAGTGGCATACTGGGCTGGAAAAATAGACATGCTCACACTCTCATGTGAGAGAGGAGATCCTCTAGTGATACCTGTTCAATCTGTGAATGAAATCTTCCCTTCTATTACAAAAGTCACCTGCATCCAAGCCATGTATGAATGATCTCAAACACTTGTTCATAACAGACCCCCACATTCCCTTCCATAGCACTGCTCTCCAGCCTCTTACTCCCCAGCCTGTCTTTATGTCCAGAGTTGTCCTGTCCCACAAGCAGAGTTTCCCTTGTTAAACTTCATACAGTTGGTGAGCCCAGCCCTCTAATTTGTCTAGGTTGAACTTGAACTTTATGAACTTGAACTTCACCTTTATGAACTAGAAGTTTACGAATTTGAGCTCTAATTTACCCTTACATCTCTTGTCCTATAAGTAATATCCTATTACTAAAAATGTAACCACATTAAATGATATCTTATGTGGAAGATAACTTCTTATGTCTATGTGTTTTAAAAAGAACAAATCAAACCGCTTCTTGCTGGTAAAATATTAATATGTTATTACATACATATTAGTATGTACATAGTCATATTATTAATCATCTTGTGTCTGTCAAAAGGTAGTGGGAAGCCATCTGAAGGATCTAGCCCTGTTTCATGTATTTTTTTGTCTAACAGGGGTTGGAACAGGTAGTCCATGTCTATGGTATTTAACAATACAGTTTCCTATGACTGAAATGTAATATTTTCTTTTTCTTCCATGTAATTTCTTTCAAAGAGAAAGCCATCCTTGGAAAAGAGTGTGAGAACTATACCTTCTCTCATAACTTACATTGCCAAATGGTTTTAAAAAGAATGATACTAAAATTTTGAACTTTTATTCCTTTCTAATAGTTCCTTACATTTGATTTTTTTTCTGCCACTGCTGTGTGTTGAGATGGTATTTCCGGTGATCTATCCATAATGATACCAGTATCTTCACAGAGGGACAATAACTCAACAGTGTATGTTTACAGATAGCTTGTTTTTTTCCTCTTCTTTTGCTTTACTCTACACCTAAGGACATTAAATTCCATGTGTCATTTTCTCGACAGACCTTTGGCACAGTAAGAATCTTCAGCATGACTTCATATCAATTTTCATTTTGCCTGTCCTGTAGATATTATTTCACTTAGAAGCTTTGTCATGGTAAAGTTGGTCTCCTTCTCAGGACTTCAAAAATAATTTGACATTGTACCATAAGGGAGATAAAAAGAATCCTTCTTCCTAGTTGTGACACATGGTCATCTATTACTACAGAATAGTAATAATAACAGGAATGATAGAATGATAGATGTCTTTTTCTGGTAAGATTGATCCCTTTGTACTGTTTCCAAGGTCTCTTATTGGGAAAGCTTTTTAAAACATTCAGGTATATATTCGTCAGTCAGATTCATATAATCTCTTATGCTTCTAAGTCCTGTAAGGTACACCCAGCGTAGTTATGGCATGACTTCTTTGTATAAAAACCATATTAACCCTTTCCCAATTCATCATATTTATGCATACCTATTATTTACACATGTTCTGCAATGACTTTAAAGTGTCAAAGAAGGTCTCCACTGGACCATCCAGGAGCCACTCTTGCAAGTCAAACTTGCATCACCTGAGCTGGAACCAAAGTCCCTTCTCAGCTGCACCCCTAACTCTCACACAGTCAGACCAGGATTCCTTACCAGCTTCACCCCAGGTTTCCCATATCAGTCGTCTAAATCCTTCAATTAATTTAATTTTGGTGCAACAACAAAAAAAAAGCTCAAACTGGTGTCTCCTAGAGGGACCCTGAGCAAAGAAAGCCCTGGCCTTTTATACCTTCACAGTCTAAGTGTGTGAAAGTCTGGGGTCTTCCATCTGACTCAGTGTCTGCTCACCTGGCTGGGCCACAGGACCCTGTGCCTTTTGTCATGCAAAGTGTCGGTGCCAGTTCCTGGCCTCTTGCCTCAGGCTCCCGTGATCCAGACCTTTGGATTTTGCATCTCCCGCTGCACCTGCACACTGAGCAACCTACACTAAATGTTCTCCTCAACAGAAGGTGGGGATAACTTTGCAGCATTAGTAAACCACTGAGTTTTGCCCACTTAAATGTTTCATTTTCTGCAATGGCTTTATCTTCACTTAGATCAAATTTTCCAGCCATCACAATATGGAAATACTGATTTCTGCTTAAGAAGATCAATTTTATAAAGTTTAAAAGCGGGATCTGGAGGATCTGGGAATAACTGGTATATTGCCAATATTAATGAAGTAGGTTAACACTTCCTAACTTGAGTATCTTCTTTGTCTCAGAGAAAACAAAGAGGAAATACTTAGCTTTAGAGTACAATACTCTTTCAGCATGTAAAGAGAAACATTTTCTGTCTTTCTAGATAGGTTTAATATATTAAACCAATGGTAACATTCAGGTGTTTGCAGCCAGTTTTAAAGATCTATCTTCAGCTAAGAAAACAAAAATTATTTTTTTTGCATTCATTCCCTAAATAAGATTACTAATAATGAGTAAACTCAGTTTTTCCACTGAAGTCGACTGCCAGATGATCACATCTTTGGAAAGAGACAAAATTCTACCATGAATAGAAAATCAAAAAGTGCTTGTGACCCCCCCAAAAAATTTTGCTTTGTACTTGGCTGTTTCTTTGAATGGTAAATATTCATGACCAGATTAATTCATTATAGAAATGCTCACTCATATCATAAAGTTATGTAATGAATTGCTTCCCCTGTTGCAAGTAGTCATTAAAACTTGTATCTCATCCAATTTCATATGAAGTTTTCCCTCTTCTCCACTTCCATACCACTTTTTGTTTGATGAGGTGGTTTGGTTTTTTTTGGTTTTGTTTTTTGTTTTTTTTTTTTTTTTTAAGAAATAACTGTAGGGTTGATATCTTACAGGATTAATTACAACCAGCATCATATAGTTATAGGCACCTTTCATTACACCTCTTAGGCCTTCTGAAATAAACCAGCTGCATAAATAGATTACAGACTGTGTGTGAAAATCTAGTTTTTCAAGTGAAAATGAGTTATAGTTTCCAAATATCCTTCATAGCATTAACTGTCTTGCAGATTCTCTTGTCACAATTTAATTCTAAACTTGGACCTTGGGCTTTCTTCTGATGAGACCCCTTTTCTGTGTCCAGTGTCCACTAATTTCTCTGCATTCTCAGAGAAGAAAAAAAACCACTGTTCCTGATTTTTGGTTCACTGGCATAATATTGCAGCAGGAAACAGAGGAGAAAGCAGAAGGTATAGAAATCCAGACTGTGGACTGATGGATTATGCCCTTTTCCTCCATTCTCAAGACCAAGGCTCCAAAGCTCCAACCTTACCATTTTCATGTTATGTGAAAAAAAATGTTTTAAGTATCAACTAAAGCCATCTCACTTATTTCAGTATGGCTTCTGCTTTTCTGCTACTCACTTGTCAAGTTATATTGTTATTTGTAGTCACCCTACAAGATTTACATCATACATAGCACTGCAGTGCTTTTAGGTGAAGTTCATGGCTTTCCTGGTTTTTGTCCTATCACTAATTGTTATGATCTGAAAAAGTGGCTAAGTGCTGCAGATACCACATTGTGGGTAAAACTGTTATAAAATGCACAGTTCAAAGATTGAAATGTACAGTAAACTACATGTGTAATTCTGACTGTTTACATGGAATAATTCTGAAATAATTTGCCAAACTTCTGTATTGGTTTACATTGCAAAATCAACAATCTTAGAAAATTCAATAACAAGCCTAAAATTTATGCTCAAGAGACCTCCTTTGTCCTCTCCTTTCTCTAATATCACCTGGAATTAATAGAAAACTATGAAAATTTTCAGGAAAAAAATATTTTCACTGAAAAAATGTACTCCACAGAGTAGAAAATGTAGCCTTTTGACCTGAGTCATAATGTTCTTTGTAATCAGAGAGCAGTAGTAGCACTAAACTTCTACCACTGCAGGGACCTGCAAGGAGAAGTACTCAGCACACACATTATCCTGTCAGATTCCAGGAGTGTCTGACAGAAGGGGTGATGTGGAGTTAGGTTAACTTGAATAGCCCTCACACCTTCTTGTGTGTGTGGCTAATGATCTGACACAAATTGACTTGGATACCAAATTATGGTGAGAATTGAAGGCTCTCAGACTTACTTTTTCCATGTTACTAATCAGGAGCTTCAGAGACAAAATAATACATAAGAGTTTGAAAAACTCTTATGTTTAGTTGCAGATTTCAAACAGAGTAGGATTATTATAAATATATTTATGAACAATTTATAAATTCAATTTTAAGGAATTTATGAAGAAATAATAAAAAGGCCTTTTTTTTCCTTTTAGATGAATCAGTTCACCAATGTCTAAAATTTACTGACCTTTTTTTCTTTAATGATGTTTTTCATTTACTTAGAATGCTGGAATCAGTGGACATATGAAATAATTATAGAGTAGAAAAAGTGCTTAAACACTGCATACCAGCGTTATCTTACTTTCAGTAGCTTAGGCAAAAAGCCTTACAGCTTTTATTAATGTAATTAAGGGGAAATTTTCTGGTCTTGTGCTCTCACCTTCTCATATTCACTTACTTTCATTTTGCCTGTATGCAAAAAGGTAAAATTAGGATATTTCTACATGATTGTAGATTAAATCCAAGGCCTTATTGAATATTGTTTTTCAAATGACATCTGGCAACGCTCTAAATTTCTAATAACCTAGGAGGAAACTGTGCTTTATGATTTATTAATTCTGAATATTTAAACTTTATGTGAAATTATAATTAAAAATTTGCAAGGAGTAAATTATTCTACTCATATTATTGTATTCATTAGACTGAGAATTAGTGCTGGAAATAGTTGCCATATTAACCAAAAATTCTGTCTATCAGAATTTTCTATTACTATTTTATTGATATGATTTAATTTAATATCTGTCCAATCTTTAAATGGAACAAAACTATTGCAATGAAAGAAGATTTTAACTTTTCTTTGTTAGAAGATGTCTTCAAGGTGGTGAGAGTTTTCCTCATGGGAATTAAGATATAATACATTCTCTCCCAAAACAAGTAATAGAGTTTATGGAAGTCAAGGATGACTGGTTTATGCAAAAGTCTGGTGATTTCCTAATGGCACACCTAATGACAGCTTTTTGTTTAATCTTGCTACTCTTCTAAAGTAATAAATGACATTGATTTTCCTAAATATCCACTATTAAAGTCCATGAGAGTAGACTTTAGTTTGGTTTTTTTTCAGAATAATACAGGGACACACTAAATGCTTCATTGCATGTACTAAGAGTTGATATTTTCATGTGGATGATTAAGACAATTTCATTATCAACAATTTCTTCAGAAATTATTAAAGCAACAGAGCATCCAGCCCATGTTACACAATTGTGGGTATTAAATGCTCTCAATCCAATAAAAGTAATCTATTGAGAAATGATTTGCACATAAAGGAGAAGTAGCTGCAATCCACATTTTTTTAAATACACACATTATCTTTAAGCAAAGCTGGTTGGAGAGTGAGAATCCAGAATTATCAGTTCAAATGGCAAACTTTGGATTTTGAAAAAAGTAGCTCTGCTGAATATAGAATTAACAACGACAATACACTGTATCATTGCTCCATTGTGAGGTGGTGTACATGAAATAATTTTTGCCTGAAGAGTTAAGTAAATAAGGAGTTTGCATATACTGTTTTAATTTTTTACTAAAATCTTCAACAGAATTAAAATACCGAAATCTCATGCCTTTGCAGTTCATCTGAGATGAAATGGTTTTATGTGAACTCAGTATCTCATTATGGGTGTAATATAACTTTTAATCCAGAAAAAAAGGAAATCCTGTAAAGTTAGAGTATTTTCAAAATCAGAACTTAAAACGTGAAGTTTATGTTGTAAATGATTGAATCACATGAAAATAAAAAAATTGTGTATAAACCAGCCAGTTTGATTAAGAATACACAGTGTACATAATCACAAATATGGATATTAATGTAAACATAAAAATAAGTGTAGTTCCCTTAAATTAAAAAAAGATTATCTTCTTTCTTACTGGAACATCACTTTGTTGTTCTGGATTGGGGTAGGGATGATGGTTGTCATCGTTTTGGGGAGGGGATGGTATTTTTCTTCCTCATTTTGTTTTCACTGTCTGTACAGAAATTAAAGAGCATTAACAAAGCACATGACTTCACATAGAAGGTGGGAACCTCAAAGTCATCTGTGGTTACTGTCAGCATTATTTCCATTAATGTATTTCCTTAGATAAATTAATACCTGACTAGGAGATAAAACCTTTTTTCATTATGACAAACATTAACTTTCCTTTGCCACTTAAAAAGGTATGTTTCAAGTCTCCTGTCAGACAGCTATGAAGAAAAAAATATTAAAATATATTTATTACTTCAGAAGAAGTAAAAATGTTTGGTTTTCTCTCCAACATTGCCATACAGTTATTTTTCTTAGGGTTTCTATAAAAAATGGGTTTCCTTCTCAAAATAAACAGGTCAATGTTGTAATTTTTTTCAAGTATTAGTTCAGTATACCAGAAGCAAAAAAAAACCAAAACAAACCAGAATAGTTGGTAATGAGTGGGAAAGAGACAGGTCAAAGATCTATTCTCAATTATTTTTATTCCTAATGTATTTATTAAAAAAAAAATAAAATTCTTTTTTAAGAATACTTACATTTCTTCCCAAAACAGAAAACTAAAAAATCTGCTTCTTTAAGTAACAGATGACTATAATATTTTTTTTAAAGTTTGAAGAGGCAAGATTACTGCATAGTTGCCACATTCTAGTAATTAATTTTTTAAAAAGTTAATATACTGATACAGAGTTATCTATGTGTAGTATTATGCAATAGTTTTGATTTTTTTTTTTTTGTAAGGAAAGTAGCTGTTCATGATGGTGAAGCAAAATAAAAACAAAAGGAAAGACAAAGATAGAGAAAGCAAGAGAAAACTGAATTAAAAGAAAGCATAAAATTAAAATAAAGAGACTGGGGAAAAAGGAAACCAAATAACAGAAAACTTAAAGAAAAGAAAATTAAATGGAAAAAAAAATGGTAGAAGAAGAGAATGAAAATAAAAATTAAAAAGAGTTTAAAAAAGGAAAAGAAAGAGAAGAAGAAAAGAAACAGAAAAAGAGAAAGAAAAGAGAGAAAGGAAATGAAAAAGAAAAAAGAAAAAGAGAAATAAAAAAGAGAATATTTGGTCTCAATTTTCTGTTTAAATTGTTTGTTTTTGGAGCAAGTCCTCACAACATTTTCTTACCCAATTTTACAAAAAACTACAAATTTTATACAAAATAATACTAAATAATTATAAATAAGTAGGAGCTCACATATTTTCATGCTGCAATGTAGTTTCCATTTGGTGGAATAGAAGATTATGTGCCAATGAGAGGAGCAAAATGGCTGTTGCAACATAGGACAGGAAATGTAAGAGCAGACTCACTCCCATGAAATATGAATATTAGCACAATTTGAATTTCAAGAATAACAAAATATCAGTTGCTGTTTTAATATATGAGTACTTGTAGAGATATTGTCACTTTCATGTGTGTGTTGAATATGTTTTCTTCCTTTATAATTGAAATAATTAATTTTGTCTAAGTTTTTGGAATTACCACTTTTCTGGGCAGGAAAAATAGATATATTAAAAACATCATTAAGCTGATTAAAGTTCTAGGATTCACTGTCTTCCTAATTGAGTTATGTACTACTGATCTGCCTTGTCTTTAAATGTTTCATTGCCTGAACAATCCCCAAAGGAACATTTCTTCTTTCTTTCAATATAAAATAATTTAGTAGGAATAATAAGCTTTTAATGAGGGAAGAAGACAGTCTGATATTTTTACATTGCTTCTTGATCTCTCGCATGCCAGACTTGTGTAGCTTTCTGAATTAGTCTATTAAACTAGGTGAGAAAACTTAGGTTTGAAAGATTGGTAGGAGTTTCAAAGACTAAATTCATAACAGAGTTGAAACAGGGACACACATAAATATAACATTTAGATTCTCAGAAGAACCCAGTGATTGCTACACAAGTCTTAGTCCACAAAATACAGTGTTGGTTGGTAACATCCCTCCTGTGTTGTAGCAGACATGCACAGAACTGCATAACCTAACATGATGCCTGACCAATTGGTGTGTGGGGTGTCATCTGGTAAAAGTGCAAACTGCAGCTCTCTACCAAGGTTTATTTTTGAAAATGTTTTTGGTTTGAGTGAGAAAATGTCATTTACCTGCTCAAGAGACATCCCAAATTATCATCAGTGGGGTATTTATTGTACTATTTCATGATTTGGAGATTTGGACATTTTCTACAGATTTTGACTGCTCCTTCCCTGCCATCAAAACTCCATGAGTTCCTCACTGGGGTGATGGCACCAAAGTTTAGCCAAGTGGCTCCCTTCTGCATGTGGAAAAAAAAAAAGGTATGTTTTGTTAATATTCTACTTGACATCTCTGTGCATACAACAGATGCATTTCAAACAAATGTACCTACTTCTGTAATGCATTCTCCATTTAGAATCTGATGGCTTTGATCTTTTTTTTTTAACCTTTTCTCACAAAACAATGTATGCTGCCACAAAATGAGCCTATTTCCAGCTAAACAATTTACTGTTAATGACTCAGCCTTTGTGTGGTTTTTATGTGTCCACTGTTCATTTCACTTCCAAACTATTGTTAACATATAATTTTACGAACACGCCTTGCCAACCATCAAAGCTTCTGGCAATTTCATATATTTTCTCGAAT
The DNA here is from genome assembly GCF_030490865.1 of Poecile atricapillus. NCBI lineage: Eukaryota > Metazoa > Chordata > Aves > Passeriformes > Paridae > Poecile > Poecile atricapillus. Next base: position 96,984,502 of record NC_081289.1, on the reverse strand, counting down.
CAAGTAATTTTTAAAACACCCTATTTACCTTAAACTTGTTGTTAGTAAGTCTTTGTTAGATCACAGCATGGGGAGCACAGTGTGTTACAAACTCCTTGCAAGTGTTTTTTCTTACAAAAAGCACAGTTTATAACTATATAATTATATTTTCTACACTGTAGGTAGACTAATGATTTTTCACTTACATGTAGGTTATTTAAAATCATAAACCCTCTCTGTAGTTTTCTTGGGTTTTTTTTTGTTTTTGTTTTTTTTTTTGTTTCACAGAACACATCCACCTCTCTTAGCCATTTTTTAATGAACACAATTTTAATTGAATAAAGTCACAAAAATGTTGGTATCAGAAGTCCTACCCATGTAATTTCCAGATGGATGTTTTTTTCAACATAACAATTATCAGCATATGTCAGCTACTCTTATGATGTTGATTGTATTCCTTTCTTGTCCTGGGTTGAATGATTGGATGAAGTAGATCTCTGTTTAAAGCTAAAAAAAAAAAAAAGAACCCTAAAAGCAAAAAAAAAAAACCACTCAAACCCCACAACCAAAAAACCAAGAGAACCCCTCTGCTATTTACAAATTAATTGATATACTTCTTTATTTATTTTAGGGTTAGTTTTTAAGAGTAAAAACAAGTGATTTAGTGATTTTTACCACTGTTGTGAGAATTTCTATCTAACAGAAATTTGAAGCAGTATTCTGTTATTAATCTATATAATATATAGTACTATCTATATAAACTTAGCATTCAGGTGTTCAGATTCTTTTTAATGCCCTTGTAATATTTTGTTCTAAAAACAGCGTGTTATTGTTGGAGATCAGACAGCTACAGAAGCTGAACTGGGTAGCACCATAGACCTTTTGGCCCTGGTACAGTGAAAGCCAAGGGAGAGGTAAACTCAAGGCAAGGAACAGAAGTGAGGACATCATGTCTGGTCACTCTGACCCTCTGATACTGACCATTCTGATGAAAGAGATAACAAGGAAATTACTAGTGTAAGAGGAATAATCAGAAGATTGTGTTTTTAAAGGTGACTGGGACAAAGGGGTCAGACTGGAAAATTTTGTATGGACGTAGTGGCCTATAAATACTGTTAAACTGTGTAATAAACTGGCTTTGCTTTGCTGTCATAAGCACAGTCCATGTCAGTCAATCCTTGCAAATGGTGCTTCCTATGTGAGGAGGTGAAGATTCACCTCTCTGGCTGTCCAGCGAGGGGCCCCATGGAACGGAAGTGCTGCTGAAAGGAAGAAGGAGGCCAGCTGGCATCAATCCCTTCAGGTTTTTGTAGGTGAGCCATGGGAAACTGGAACAAGGGTATGTCCTCAGAGGAGAAACATATTTTTGAGCTTATGTCTAAACTTCTAGAGAAGCATTAGAAAATGGTTGCTTCTCATTCTCTTAAGGTAATTTTTCACTGGGTGCAATCACACATTAAAAGGTTAAATGCCAGCACAGCTTTCACAGAGGTGCCGAGAAAGAATCCTCTGCTGCCTCCCAGGCAACAGGCAAAGGATTCTGGAAAAGAACTTTCAATATCCCCCTTCTGTCTACAAAGGAGAGATAAGGTTGCAATGAGGAGGGAGGCTATGGCCTAGCAGAGCAGACCCTTGTGACTTTCAGGCTGTGGGCAGAGAGCAGAGCTCGAACTTTGCTGCAACAACAAGGGACCCTTTTTTGCAAACCAGAATCTGATGGAAAGTAAAATGCCGACACAGCTGAGAAAGTTGTGCCAGTGATGTTCACTGGATGAAAAATCACAAAACTGTGAGTACTAGTGAAATGTTCTGGTAGCATCGATGTAATTTACAATTACAGTAATTTCTTCACATTGAAGCAACTTTTTATTATGGGCTAAAAACCCCTGTATTTCTTTCCTAAGTGAAAGAGACCTTGAGATTAAAAGCTCCTGCAAGCAGCTGCAGCTGGAGTACTAGATAATGAGCCTGGGCATGCTGCCAAAACACAGGTCCTAAAAACAGAGCCACAGAATGCATCCAGGGAATGGACTGATCCTTGCTTTGGCACATGGTGTTTCAGACAGTGGGGGACCTCCCTTGGAGTTCACCCTGCCCATGGTTGGCCCCATGGCTGGTGTTTGTTCCTTTGGGCTTGGGCTTGTCAGAGCTCTCCTGCCTCCTCCTGGGTCCAGGCGAAAGTGATGGCCTGTCTCAAGCCTCTGCATGGTTCTGATGCCCACCTACCCCTGAATGTTGCTGCTATCTCAATCACAAAAAAGTTGTTTACCTGCATGTCTGCATGTTATTTACCTTAATGTTAACTGTTGTATGACAGATTTCCAGTAACTTTTTCATAACGATAGAAAATAAGTTATATTATGTTGTATCTAGAGCTTTTAAAAAACCACTCTCAACCCTAGCTTTGGTTTTGTTACATTTAAGTGATGTTAAGTTATATTAAGGACAAGTTTTGTTAAATTTAAGTGATATTAACTTGCAGTTCTGTTATGTTTCAATTTGGTAGTTTAAGTGATGGTAAAATTCAGTTCTGTTGAGTTTAAGTGATGTTAAGTTTATCTTCTGTTAATTTGAAGTTCTGACAAATTAAGATTCTGTTTATGTTAAGTATTGTTAATTTCTGCTAAGATTAATTTCTGTCAAGATTAAGTATTAGTAAGATTAAGCAAAGTTGAATTAAAGTGTTATTCATTTTAAGTTCTATTATTTAAAGTTCTGTTAAGTGCTATTAAGATCAGTTTGGCAAGGTTCACTTTAAGTTCTCTAAGGTGTAGTTTTAACATCAAGTTTCAGTGAAATTCGTTTTAATTTTAATTAAAATGTGTTCATTTAAAATATAAGGTACAATTATTTTGTTATGAGAAACTAATAATGAGATATTTACAATGTAGCTAAAGGTAAATTAGTAAAACAAGTAGAAAATAGGTTTTCAGGAGAGGCTGTAGCCAAGCCTAAATTATTTGTCATATTAAATTGTCCATACAAAGTTATCCATACATTTGTTTTTGGCTGATTAACCAAGTAAAATTAACAGGAGGAAGCACTAATACTAAAAAAGTCTTTGTTAGCACAAACCAACTATTACTTAGAGGCTAAAGGAAGCCACTGCTTCCCTGATAATTCTTGACACTTGGGCAAACCATATCAATGCCCATGCACCAGCTGTTTAATTTGTATATTATTCTGACCCTTCCAGTTAAGCCATGGGCCCTGGCCAAACGCTGACCTTACCTGGTGTTTTACCCAACAAACCCAGGTGTTTTTTGCACCAAAACTGTACTCAGGTCATTTTGACTTGCTGAATTTGGGCCTATAATATCTGGACCGCCTTTTGAAGTGAAATTGGAAATCATACACAGGGTCTCCCAAGACCTCACTCTAAAATGAGGCTTGCTAGTTACTACAGACTCTGGGTGATGGCACAGCATTTATGCAATTGATAACACATTTGTTAAATCAACATTCTATCTCTCATTTCTACTATTTCTACTATTTCTGCTTGGTGTGAGTTTATTGCTTGCCACATGTGTTGTTTTACTTTTATGTTCATGTTCATAATGAGAGACACACATGTTTAGAAACAAAAGAAGAGGGAGCATGGCTCCTCAAAAATGTTTACACTAATACTAACACTAAAAATTTTGAAATCATAAAATTTGAATCATAAAATCAAATCAAATTTGATCCCTGGAAGAGGGATACTGCTTTGAAGATTTGCATGTCCAGATTTCTAAAATTTTCTACATAAAGAAATTTTAATTGAGTGTACAATGATAAGGCCTAGATGATTTACTAAGCTAGGGGAGAAGGTATGCATGTGTTTTATCACCAATAGGTCTTCTACTTCTTCTAACTGCTTTTACAGAAATAGTTATCGGTTCATTTGGACAAACATTGATTGCCTCCAAGAGAATAAGGCCCACAGAAAAAAAATTATCTAATTGCCATTCAGCCCTCATGACCAAGACAGGAATAGAAGTAGGACTGCCAGAATGTGGCTGGGTCTGGAGGCTTACAAAGGCAGCCTGCCAAAAGAGACCTTATGCCCCCACTGCATTCACCATTAGGGTATTGTGTTCCTACTAAACATTTTCAGTTATTCCTTGCTCCCTGTTTCCAGAAAGACATTCAGTAAGGTCAAAGTCACCATTTCCAGTTAATAGATTCCCTCCTGCTTAAACAGCATGGCTCCTGAGCTCCAACCATATGAACTTTAAAACAGTAGACATTTATTTCTACTTCCTAAGAGGCCTTGGACATTTTTCTTTTGCTCTTCTATACTGCTAGTCTCTTTGTCAGTGATGTGATTGTATTTGATGAGTTTTAATTGATTGTGATCTATAATCCATGTATATTATCCTGTATTTAGCAGATGACAAGTAATAGTCTCAATAAGATGATAGCCTTACAGTTGCAAATTGCTTTAACAACAAAGTACACAAACCCTTTGTGTAAATAACAGAAAAGGGAGGGGGAGATGCCAGAGATCAGACTAAAGAAGCTGAACTGGGTAGCACCATAGACCTTTTGGCCCTGGTACAGTGAAAGCCAAGGGAGAGGTAAACTCAAGGCAAGGAACAGAAGTGAGGACATCATGTCTGGTCACTCTGACCCTCTGATACTGACCATTCTGATGAAAGAGATAACAAGGAAATTACTAGTGTAAGAGGAATAATCAGAAGACTGTGTTTTTAAAGGTGACTGGGACAAAGGGGTCAGAGTGGAAAATTTTGTATGGACGTAGTGACCTATAAATACTGGTAAACTGTGTAATGAACTGGCTTGGCTTTGCTGTCATAAGCACAATCTGTGTCAATGAATCCTCACACTTGTAGTATTGGAAGATACAGCAAGATTAAAGTCAATGAAGTATATATCTGGATTTTCCTGAGTTTTTCTTCAGTCAGAGGAAAACCATAAAGAAATCTCCAGTTTAACACATAGATATCATTTATATATCTCTAAACTGCTTTGCCACTAGGCCTAAAATCCCAACATGCTAGACAAATTGCATAATTGAATCTAGAGTTATGACAAGTGATTCTCATAAAAAATATTTAATGTCTATATTTGGCAGACATACATATACAAAAAGTCTTATTGAAGAATAAGCACTTGCTTCATCCTTTTGAAATCAATTCCACAAAGCCCCTCTGCAAAAATGCAACATTCACATCATTCTTTTTAAGTGATGCACAGAAGAACATTTCACAATAAGACCATAACATCTTTTTTGTTACTATGAATGTTGAAGTCACAGGATATGACATTATAATTAGTAGTTAATATAGACAATACTTCACTCATCTCAATAATAAATTGCATTTTTCTCTATATGTCTACTACAATGTGTTAAGGAAAACGCTTTCACTTCACTCATTTTATTAGTGAATGAATACATTAACTTAAATCATTCTTGCTTTGTTCTGCAGGATTTACTTGTATTTTTCTCAGAGCATTCATATCTAAAAACAGACAAAAATTCTATGTATAAGTGAATTACCTGTACTCTGAAAATCTAATGCAATAGTATCTTTCCTTTTTTCCCAGAAAACTACCCTATAATTTTGATATTCAGCTAACTGCACGTAAAGCATCCAGGAGAGTTTATCGATTACATTTTCCTAAAACAAAACCAACCCAAAACAAAATTAAACAAAAAATCAAACAAACAAAGACCACCAAAAAAAAACCCCACAACCCTGCTAGGCTTTCAAGTTATTTAGCCTTCAAAATATTTAATTAAAACTTGGCAGCAGCATATGTTTCTCAAAAATTCCAAGGTACAAACTAAATTCATAGACAGGTTGCATCATTTGCAATACACTTTTTAGAGGGTTTGTAATATTAAACTTCTTGAAGACTCTTCTGAGTGAACTTGATATAGCAGGTGTCTATTTCTCTTGTCCCAGTTGTACATTGTGCTTGTCATAAACACATATTAAGCCTGTGATTTGTGAGAGTATGAAATACAAGTGCACAAACCCACCTAATTGAGAAGGTTGACATTTGGGCTTTTTTCTTTATCCCTTCCCAAAATTCAAGGCATTTGAAACACCGCACTGGAAACTGATCATGGTAGGTAGTCAGTCACCTGTCTTCAGATACTACTGCCTTACTGAAGGATGGATATCTTTATTGGTAATGCACTGGATTAATATTTAGGTACTCTGAGTGCAATTTACTTCCCTGCTTATTTCTATTTTCTCAGGGAAATAACTTAAACTCTCTCATTTCTTCTTCTGTAAAATAGCAATAATATTGCTGTATGCAATTGGATGAGGGGAAGTTCACAGTTGTGCAGGACAGATATTTTTAGTGATTAGGTCAGAAGTGTTTCACAAGTGTTTTAGGCTTACCTGTGCATACTTGGAAAAAGGATATGATATTTTTGTTATTTTTCCCATGTGGACATTGATCTCACTTGCAGCTTTGACAGAAAATTAATCTCTGTTGATGCACATTACCTCTCATCTAGTTATTTAGAACTGTGTAGGATTGTATAACCAAGGAAAAAATAAAGAGATTAAATTCAGAGAAAACGCTTTCCTCTTTTAAAACTTTAGAAGCTGCAACATAAAATACCTTTTCAATGCACGAATGGTTTCTGGGTTCATTTATGCAGCATAAGAGATGCTGAAGTTTTAATCTGATCAGAGGTACTGCTCATACAAAATCAGACAACCAATTTATAACCCAGTAAAATCAAGGAACTATTTAATCAAATAACCCAAATTTTAAATTTTCACAGTGAGTGATAAAGAGCACATTCAGACTCTGTTTTCCTTCATCTGCAGATTTATCCCGTCTTGCTCTCTACAAAAAGAAGTGATATTATCTTCCATTCTGTAATCCTGACATGAAAACAAACAAGCACACATAGCCTGTGAACTCTGAATGGAGAAAAACATCTGGAGGTAACCATGTCAGAGGAAAGAACCTGCTGAGCTGGAAATTTAACTGGGAAAGAAATAACACTCCTGTAATAGCACCAGTAGTGCACTGCTGTGGCTTGTGTTTTCTCAGAAATATCCACCAAAAACTTTGTGGTTTGCAGTGATTACAGCCCACTTACTTCCTTTCAGCAAAGACATTGCACCTTTTTGCAGCTTTCCATATTAGTGTGCAAAGACAAATAAGACAAGTATCTTTATCTTGCAGATCCTGCCCTCATTCCATTAGTATATTATTCTGTTACACAGCTACTATTATAGAATCCAGCCCTTCAGGGCTCTAATATCTCATTGGGCCAAAATAATGGAATAGTTATTTCCTGAGGCTAAACAAAAAAGAAAAGTGATATTTCGTGCTCTTCTGGAGTTCTGTGCCTTTTCATCACTGTAGGGATTTTTTGTTTTCTTTCCCTCTACAGAATAAATATAAATGTTTTTCTAAAATGCAGGAGAAGTGATTTCACTAACACTTGAAATTAAAAAAAAAAAAATATTAGGGGAAGCAGAAAGTTCCTTACCTATTAAAGCCTCTGTGTACTGCATTTGTATTTTTGGGTGATTTCTAATTTAATGATCAGAATTCTAATTGAATGATCAGAAGAAGTGATGTTTTTAAGCACTGGTGAGTGGGTTTTTTTGGTTTTTTTGGTTTGTTGGTTTGTTTTTTTTTTTTTAATTTGGTTTGGTTTTTATTTTGAGTACAGCAGTGTTTTTTTATTGCAGGGGTTGGTTTCCCAAAATTAAATTTGTTCTTTAACAAAGAATTTTTATCTGTCTTCATTCTACTCCACCTGCAAATAGGGCTATGATGATATAGCTTTCTTTCTGAAAGGACATAAGATTTCTAGAGAAAAGACAGGTATTACCTCCACATTATGATTTTTTTTTTTTTTTAACCTATTCTAGCAACTGGACTGATTAAATAGTAAGCTCTTGGTAAAAGTAAGTGATACCTGACCTTTGATTAAAACAGCTTTTACAACTTTTTTATAGCAAAAATTATTAAACTGATACATTTATCCAAGTAGAATATTCAAATGCTAAAGTGCTGATGAAACAGATTAATAGTAACAGATTACACAAGTGGTAGTTACTAAAATGGGTAACAGAAAAATCAAAATATATTAATTCTTCATCACAATCTCAAACTAGAAACTGTCAAGGAGTGTCAGATTGATTTTATTTTTACTTACTAAATTCCCTCTGCACTTCCCATGCATTATTTAAACACAAAGATGATTTTCCGTATCACATAGGAGCTAAAAATGCAACACATACATTTAAGGGCTAGAATGAAGCAACGCATCCAAATAGTAGAATTAAGTCATTTTTTGGTGGTGACAAGTTATGGAGACTGAGAATAGACGTTAAGTCTTGTTCTGAAAACTTTAATTATTATTTATGAAAAGGAAAATACACTACCTACTGTTGCAAAGCCTGAATGATTTGCTGTGCTCCATGTATACATGCACGTGTGACTGTTTACATAGTAACTTCCTAGAGAGGAAGTTACCCATTACACAGGTCAGTATGTATTTAATTCTGTCTGTGTGAAATTTAGACTTTTAATTACGTACTGCTAATAAGGGGCGAAGACCACAACATATAAATATTTCTGTTCCTTTTTTTTTTCTTAATCTTCCTCATATTACTTGCAGTATCGTGCCAATCGCAAAGCATTTGTGAGTGCTGCAACTGTCACTGATTTCTCCAGCAAACACTTTGAAGGAGCACTGGTTTTGATCACCTACTTCAATCATGATCAGCAGTGGACAACTGTTTAAGAATATTGCCCAGATGGTGCTGTTGGAGAAGTAATATTGAAAGTGTAAAGGGCTAGTCAATTTCTTTCTTTTGTTGTTGTTTGTTTTTTAAATTAAGGTTCTTCATCATACATTATCAGGCTATGCCAATGATTGAGATGGATGCTGTTATCAGGATTTGGAAATTTTCCTAAGGTTTTCATAAACTGAAATGAGTAGTAGTCTGTATTAAGCCTGATATGTGGACACATTGTGTTAATTGTCATTAATGTGCTTTTTTTTCTACAGAAGAATCATGGAGAACTACTTGCTGGATTATTATCAGATGGCCTTTGATCCTTTGAAAAAAGGATGAAATGCAAGTTATAAGTTGTTTAAATGGAACATCAGTAATTTACTGCCACTGAGGATGTAGAGCTATAACCTCTAAAATAGTATTATTAAGACATCTGCTAGATGCATAATGTAGAAACTACAGTATACCTGCAATATTTCAGAAGACAGTGAAGACATATAAAAAAAATTATCTCATTTGACAAGTCATCAAGAGATACCCATATTGTGTAAGAGATCAATAACTGATAACTGATAGACAAATGGAAACCTTGAGGTCTAACTTCAGCCTGTTTAACTTGAAGCATGCCACTGTCTGAACCCTACTTCCACTTGTCTTCTAGCTCATATTTTTTTGAAAAGGAAAGGAAAAAAAATCAGGGTAATCTTAGTTTTTCCTCTTCTATTTGTAACTCCTGTGTTCTAGCTCAAAAGCAGGTAACCTAATTCTAGATGAGAGTAGAAATGTCACATCACAGTCAGGGAAGAAAACCAGTGTCCCTTATAAGTGGGAAAAAAACCCAAAAAGCCCCAAAGAATCCACCCTCCCAAAAAAGTCAGTTGCCCCTAATTACAAATGAGATGATTATTGTCTTAAGGACAAGACCTGTCCACCATTCCCTCTTGGGTGCAATTTAAATATGTTCATGAAGGAAGGGAGAAGATGTAATATTCTGCCTTCTGCAATATCCAGTACTTCCAAACAAATTAATAAATTTCTGTCCATGCAGACTACTTAACTGTGGCTTTTTCTTCACTATGTTGTTTTTTTTTCACCTTATCATGGAGATGATTAAGGTAGGGTCTGATTTTATAGTGTTGTTGTCTGGCATAATTGAATAGAATTTTTTTTCCTCTATCATTTTATAGTGCTGAATTTTCCACCTTATAAAAATTGTAAGAGAAATCTAATCTTTGCCAAAAGTTCCTAGACTTATCTGGTGCTTTGCTGATCCATTCTTGTAAACACTGATTATATTGCATGTGTGACCCTTACCCCCTCAAATAATAGATGCTGGAAGGACAAGATTTAATTTCCTCAGTGGAATTTGGTTTGACTGAAAATATGAGTATAAACATTTCGTATAACCTATTAATTATTTCAGTGCTCTGCTGAAGTCTTTATAAGCCTGCAGCACTTTACATTCACCCTGACCCTTAAAAAATAAAATCAGTAGGTATAATCTAGCAGGAAATCTGAATCTGATATTTCTTGTTGTTTTCATATTAGTTCACTATATCTGCTTCTATCAAATTACGAATTTATTGAATAGCAGTTTCAAAACTGATTGTTCTACTGTCTTGTAATCAAAACAGATAAGTATGTGTTATGCAGACAAGAAGAAACCTCTGAAGAACTTCATGTTGTAGTACGTAAGGAAAAAACAAAGGAAAAAAAAGAATCAATATTGGTGCTCCTGACACCAAGAGGATGAGAATTCCATCTCAAGCTTGAAACTTTATTTATTCTTGTGCACCATTGACCATATAGCCTATCAGGCAGGTTTTTGTCCTGAGATCTGCAAAATTTGCCTTGTGAGATGTTTACTAAGATATTTTCTTGGTGTGTAATGTCTTATGTAGTATTTCTCACATTAAAAGCTGACTGGTGCCTCCAGGCTTTTGCCATAGTCAGAGCAGTCCTGAAAGTGGTTTCATGACTGTGGAAAGTAGCATTGGCAGTAGGCAAGAGACCACTAATGTTTCCTTTCCTGTGCTTACATATCCTGCTGCAGTGGGTGCTGAAGGAGGAAGGCAGCTGCAGGTTAAAACTCCAGCAGCTCTGGGAGAGTTAAGGAGTCCTTACTTCATGTTTAAACATCAAAAAATGTTTAAAAAGGAGGACATAGCTTTTAAATGTTCAAAGGAAAAAAAATAAGAAAGGAACTGACTTTTCCTCCTTACCCTTTCTATCCTCCATATTCTTGAAATTCACTTCTCAAAAGCTTGGAAAGCATTGTAGCAAACAGTGCTACCATACTTTGGGTTGTCTGATGCAGTCATCATGCAGCAATTATCTAGGCTTGATAATCTTTTGATGACTAGACTATGACTACATAATTCCACTGTGCTGTGTTGCCTGGTGTTCAAGTTTATGTACCAAAGTTCAGTGAGAAGTCTATTTTAGCTGCTGCTTCCTTTTCCCATCCTTATGTTATGTTCAGAGATTATGGGGCTATTAATGTTTCTCTCAGTGATGTTATAGCTGGTACAAGAAGGTATAACCCAAATTAAAACCAATTCCTCCCCCTCAGCAAGTTCTCTGAAATTACTTAGAAGATACACTTAGTTTTGCATCTTCAGACTCCTTTTACTTTGTATTTTAATGTTTCATGTGAGGCTTCAAGATGCCCTATTTTAGCTAATGAGTTTTGCAGGAAACATTCAGCATTGCAGATTTACATAAATTGTTCTTTGTTGATATTTGAGTAAAGGTTGAATGTTCTTATCTCATCTATGTTTATATCATTATTAAAAGACATAAACCCAGAAAGAATAACCTACCTTATTGTTGTTTGTTTAAGTATTTACTAATTATCATTAATTTGATTAGTACAGCAAATTAAAGCAGAAAACAGACAGAGTTTATTCATGGTTAAATTGCAGAAATCAGTGGGTTATGGAGTATTTGCATTTTAATTAAGTCATGAGCATTTAATGCTATGTGCTGGAAATACAAATGGATTCTCTGGCTTCATTGAAATTTAACATTCATCTCATATTATTTATTTTGTGTATCTGTGTGTTTGATATTCAGAGGTAGAATAAAGCAATTCTGTTAACTCATTAGTATGCCCATAACATGCCAAAATTAACAAACAATTCTTTCCTATAGACCATCAAGACACTCCTAAATCTGCACTACAGGTAATTCCATAATTTGGTTTTTATTATCACAGAAATAAAGAATATGCTGGATTGGCAGGGACCCAAAAGGATCATCAAGTCCAACTCTTAGCCTGCACAGGACCATCCCCACAGTCACACCATGTGCCTGAGAATATTGTCCAAATGATGCTTTACCTCTTCCAGACTTGGTGGTCCCTGGGGAGCCTGTAGAATAGCCCTGGATCCTTGGCTGTAGGGCTTACAGACTATGTGTTGAGGGAACCTTGCAACACCAGAGCACAGTAAGTGCTGCTAAACTGTGGACCTGAAAAGTTGCACATTAGGACCTGTGCAATGTAAATGCTTAGTAACATGTAGGCATCTGCTCTGCATTCTGAAATTCAGTACAAAATTCTTCTTAGGCTGTTTTTATATATGTAGGGAAAGCTAAGAATCTCCCAGGTTAGTAACCAGACAAGAGTGTAGGGAGAGCACCTTTGGTGCATATGCGCAGCCCCCTGTGAGCTTGATACTTCCAACCAAAGGATTTCAAGCCAAACAAAGAGTAGGGGCTTGCAGTCTTGTCTTCAAAATAACTTTCAGCTTTTTGCTTGCTGGCATTTGAAAGATTTGAGGAGGATGTTATACTATTTACTCTCATCTGTAGAACAGCCAGGACAAGGTATTCTTAAAAGGAAGGGAGACATGCAGATTTCACTGTCTCTGAAGGTAATCCGAACTGTAGTCTTCCAGTTTTAAAACATACTAAACCAGTAGTGATATTTCAGATGAGGAGAGTGCTCTTACTCATTAAAGTCTGCTAAAGTCAAAGCTAGTACAGGCAAGCAAGAGCTTCATCTGGATTAATTTTTTTCAGGCACTTGCCCTAAATCTTCTTACATTGGTCAAGGAATATATCTTGTTATTCCATGAAGACTGGAAAAGAAAGATTGAGGGAGTTAAAACATTCTTTAGACAAACACTCCTAAGAGTCTTCTGATGGAAGATCTTGATCTAAATCACAGCTATCAATTGGCTATCAAGAGGATGCTGTTTTGTTATTCACACAAGCTGGAGTTAACAGGCCCTAGAGAGACTTCAACCTTTCATTCACCCAAGTGAGAAAAGTTGTACTGAGGACATACCACTTTTTTTGGCTCCTTGTATGATTCTGCTTGATGAATCTGGGACTTCTGGAGCTGTGAGAAGGTACTGGGAGATTCAGGGTTATGCAAAGGTGCTTCACCCAGTTTAAAATCTAACATCAAATTACAAAAACAGTAAAAAAATAAGGTGTCAGAGGATTTTGTTGTACAGCTGCCACTGACATTAGTGACAGTTCTATGAATAAATTGCTGTGGAGAGCAAATATATTCTTTCTTTTAAAGGAATAGATTAGGAAAAATAAGGAACTAATTCAGTGGCTGAACGGAATGTCTGAAAATACAATGATTTACTTCTCCACTGCATAAGAAAACTACTTAAAACATACAGAAAATTGTGAATTGGAGGAAGTACTGAATATTATACAGCTTCAGTCCAAGTTCTGTCTGCTGTTCTTATTGGTATATAGCATGTGCACCATACAGAGTGCTGGCTTTAAATGAGTTCAATAGAATAAATGTCAACACTAAATAAATTCTGTTGCCAACAAGCTGCCAGGAAATGTTTATCACACTTCTAGTAATGTGCAAAACAGTTACTGCACAATTATGAATCATACCTTATATTACCCACATGCTGATCACAAAAGTTTATCAGACTTTGGGCAATTTCCAGAATGTTGAAGAGACACTATAGTTTGTTGAGGAGAAGATCTGTCTTCCCTGTGAGCTGATTTTCTCATTTTAAGTAAAAGCAAAATGTGTTTAACTAGTATTAGATGGTTTTATCAGAGATAATGGGAAGATGGATCTCTTTTTGATGTAGTGCTTCTACATAATATATATATATGTATATATATATAAAACATTTCTATATATATTTATATCTAAAATATTTATTTATTTATTTGTTTGTTTGTTTGTTTGTTTATTTTACAGTATTCTGTTAATCTTCTTTTGTTTTCTGCCAAATATATTTTAAGAAATTAATATTTTCTGATAAATAAAATTGAAAAATTTTTGTGGTATCAGTGCCGCAGTGAACATTGTTCAGATTTCTGTAGGTCCTTATTAGGAAACTTCAGAGTTATCAAAGATTTGGTTATGGTTTATTTGGGTACAGACACAGGCTGTATTTTCAACTGTTATAGGAGATAAATGCTTCAGTCACAAATTTTGAAATATGCATATCAAACCTACCACTCAAAGATACATAACATTATGCTACTGGTGGGAGCTGAGAGAGCAGCTTAGTGGCCTATGACAGAAGAAAATAAAATTTTATCTATTTTTATATCCAGACTCATGCCCTAAATGTCACATCATTCTTTCATTTAGACCTTCCCGTCAGATCCAATGCTTACTGCAATATTGCTGTGATCAATCAAGAGCAGGGAGAATTCAAAAGCATCATCCTTTGAGGGCAAAGTAGTAGTCTGAGACTAGTAGTCTGAATTTTCCTTAGTCTGAGATGAATGACAGCGCCTCCGCCACTATTCTCTGTTTTGATTAGAGCAGTGATTTCAAGATGTTTTTTCCTTTAAACATACCTCTCTTTTCCCTTGCATTTACATTATATAAAAAGAGAATGGATCTAAGAAAATTATTATGTTAGCAAAAAATCATCCCAATGGGCTGTTGTCATACAATAAAAAACTAGTAAATGCACACTCTCTTATTTAGGACAGAAATCAGAGAGTTTTAATATACTTCACTGGAACATTTAAATTTCTACATCATAATTAATTCCATTATTATCCAAGAATTTCTAACTGGAAACCTGGTTAGGCATACCTTAGCATTCTTTTAAATATAATTCTGAAACTTTCTGCCTCCTTGTGAAATAAGGACCACTTTTAAGGCCTCAGAAATGAAAATTTCAAATCAGATAAAAGTTTAGAGTTTTTTTTGGTTTTTTTTTTCTTTTTTATTCAGTAGCTGCTAGATTTTTTCGCTTTAGGAATGCTTTGGGCTGTTATAGAGATGTCCTTTTTAATGAGGTATGTGCTTGAAATAAGATGAAAGGAATTTTGAGAAATAAAATGAAAATGAGGTCTCATAAAGAATTAGCACTGAAAATAAAAAAAACCCTCAAGAGTATGATATCCACTTACTAAATAACTTTTGAACTACCTCTGAAATCAAAGCATCCTTTATTATGTGATTTATAAAAATTAACTGCTCTGGAATCAAGACTGAGTACTCTGAGTGCTCTGACATAGGGCAATGCAAATTATACAACTGTATGACCATATATTAAAAGCCTTTAGGGTAAAAATAGCTACCTTCTACAAAAGGAGTTTCCTGCGGCAGTGACGTAAAAGTACCATGTTCCCTTCCAATTTTTCTATTCCAGTAACTAGAGAAAAGTATGATATGGTAATGGTTCTGGTAATAAGCCAAAATGCATTTTAGAAAGGTACAAAAATACATGCTAGAATATGCCTGCAACAGCTGAAAAGTATAAGGTAATGGAACCTAAACTGATTCAGTGTGGAAAGAACTCTCAATCTTCCTTTTCATTGGGATGAGAGGGAAGATAGAAGGTTGTATTTTAGGGTGGAGATTGTACATGTCTTCAAGGGTTTCATTTTCCATATGAAATGTTTTTCTATGCTGAATTGGGTTGGCATGGCAAGGATTTGGTCGTGGGGGCAGGGGGTGGTTACAGAAGTGACTTCTGTCAGGAGATGCTAGAAGCTTCCACTCTGTCCCATGAAACCAATGGCAGATAACTCTCAGACAAATCCACCACTATCCAAGGTGGAGCCCATCAGGCACAGCGGTAGCACCTCTAGGATAACATCTAAGAGTATTGGAAAATGAATTAATGGAAGACTGTCTCCCAGGGGAGAGACCCCACACTAGAGCATGGGAGGGATGTGAGTAATGCTCCTCCTGGGGAGGATGGAACAGGAGAGACCGTGTGTGATGAACTGACTGTAACTCCCACCCCATTCCTCAGCAGCACTCAGAGGAAAAACAGAAAAATCCTTTGTGAAGCTGTTTCCAGGAAGAAGGAAAGGAGTATTATTATTGATCCTCTTTCTCATCACCCTACTGATTTGATTGTTAATGAAATAATTTCCCTGACCTGCTTTGTCCATATTAATTGGTGAGTGATCCTTCTCTGTCTTTACCTTGGCCCACAAATTTTTTGTTATATTATTTCTTCCCTGCACAGATAAAGTAGTAATTTTTTTTTTTTTTTGGTAGACATCTGGTGTTCAGCCAGAGTCAACCCACCACACATTCCTTTGTAGCTTCTAAACATTTTTTTATTGCCTCAGCCAGACTGAATACAGAGTAAAGAATAAGTCATGCTGCAAAGGGCTTACAAGCTGAAAAGTGCAAGATGAAAGATAAAGAGAAATGACTGATGTGTATTTGCACAAATGAGGAAAGGAGGTCTAGAGAAATGAGGAGAAAAAATTACAAATTGCTTAAATAATAACTTGTGAGAGTTAAGTTGACTAGAGCAGAAATTAAACACGCCTGAAAATGCCTACTACATTCTTTCTTGCACCCCAGGAACCCTGGATTCTATCACCAGTTGTCTTGCTAGGACTTCACAGTGTCAGCACAGAGAACTATAAAACAGAAATGACTTGTGATACATGCCACAAAAGTCACATGCAAAATTACATGAAGTGTAGGATGATTGCTAATCATGTTCAATTCAATCACTAGTTGCATAAGGAATGCAGGGTAGAATTCTTTACAAGGACATTTATAGACATCCTGAAAAATTAGTGTAGAATATAAGAACTAAATTTACAAATAACTTTTAAAGTGGGATTTCAGCCATCATCAAGACTGTGTAAGATAAATGATCTTGTACTGAAAATCAGCATTCTGGTTTTCACCTTTATTCAGAGTATTAAGCACCGCTTGAAACTTCTGGGTTTTTTTTGGTTTTGATTTTGTTTTTTTTTTTCTTGATTTGGTTCTTCATATCTCTGTATTTATTCAGTATAACTGAATATAATAGTCATCACTGTCTATCATTAAGCATTGCTGTCTAAATATTTATTTTTTCACTTTATTTTAGTAAATACTCTTGGATTCTGCATAATGAAGCAGTTCATGAGTGAATTTCCATGATTATTTCAGGTAGCTGGAAAATTTCAAGATACAATATGTTGTGTATGTAAACCTACAAATATGAAAATAAATGCAAAAGTTATTTTTTGACCATGATGGGATAGCAAAGTAACTACATCAAAATCTAGATGAAACTGAAAATGCTAGCTACTGTCTAACCAATAAAGAGGTTACGTTACCTTTTAGTCCTAAAACATTGGACGCACAAAAAATACTAGTCAAGAAAATTTATATATACATATAAATTTATATTTATATAAATTATATATATATATATATGTATGTATGTATGTATGTATGTATGCATGTATGTATGCATGTATATAAATTTTGACCGTCCACACTGTCAAATTTTCCATAGACTGTCTGTTGTCTCTGACCCTACCATTCCAGCCTCTGGATATAATTTTTCTTTTTTGTAGAACACTGTAGACATGGACAAAATCTTAGTAAAAAACCTCTGATACTTTAAGTGCCAGCTGTGGTATTTTAATTTGTTCTTTCATGTACAGACTTATATACAATCACCAACATGGACATAAACTCAATGATATTTTTGCTCTGAACAATGTGTCATAACGGGAGATGCAAAAAAGAAAAGAGGTTGGAAACCAAATGAAAATTCAACCTTATCTGTAGATCAACAGAGTTTATGGAGATGTACTTGGATCTTTGATATATTAAGTGATTTTGAATATGAGGAAGACTAAAAATTTAGTTTTTTCTAGAGAGAAAAATTTTGAATTGTTAAACTGTTTTTCTGAATATATTTTTATATATTCTTTATATATCTTTATATATTTTGTGTCTATATAGGTAAACCTAAAGAATTAAGTAAGTTTGTCTACCTGAGAAAGTGATTTTCAGAACAATCTTTTACCAAAAAAAAACACCAACAAATGAACTTCATTTGAAGCACAATTTATGTGTCAAAGACATACATTTTTGGCTTTGAACTTCAACTTTTATTATTATACTAGAAAATATTATTTTATTTGTGATTTAGTTCATTTTTTCTATTAAACTTTCAACAATATTTGCAAAATTAACAAATTAAGACAAGGCTTTGTCTTAATTATATGAGTCAAAGAATGAGCCCATGTCCCTCAGACAGTAACTTCATGTTATTGTGCCTGTACTGAAAATAGAAGAGCCCCAAAATAATTTGTTAATCTTTTTTCACTCTTCCTATCCTTCTCTATATTTTAGGGAGAAATATCAAGTAGGAAATCACCAGTCTTGCCCTTTTAGTACATGCAGCATTGCTGCAATTGCTTCCCATGCCCAAGGCTCATCCCCATTGCTGGAGATTTTCCTGGCGTGCATGAGAAGTGGGGACAGAACTCTATCTTATGTTGACTGCATGTTACATAGCTATTGCCCACGCATGGAAGTGGTTTGGGAGACAAGACAGTCTTATTTTCTCATCTCTGTGATTTAAAAAATATGTAAAATATCTGAAAAGCTCTCTGTGACAGTGTTGGAGTGTCACCCTGAAAACTCAGCTTCTGAGCTTGCTGACATGGTTTTCTAAAGACTTTCCCAGGACAGTAACTGTAAACATAGAGATGTGTACATTCTTTCTGATACACATCCTTTGATGGACATCTCTCATGGCCAGTGCAGTTGGGAAAGTGTTATCCTGACCATCCAATCCCTGGCCGTGGTCAGGAACCTATAAACCCTGGGAGAAGAAATAAAGCTCTCTCTTCCTTTCACCACACCTTGAGCTGTGTTTGTGTGACCTATTCATCTCCAGCAACAACAGTGAAGAGCTATTTTTGGTAATGGGAACTAAGTCTGCAGAAGTTTATACTGTCTGCATGGAAGACCCTGAGAAAAACCTGTTCTTTAGCATGCCCAAATCTAAGAAAACTACATATTGGGTTTCAGTAAAAATATAAAATGAGTCATAATCAAGTGCTCCCTGGCAAAGTTATTTCTTTTAAAAATTTCACACATCACACACAAAAATGTAGTATTTAATAAAAAGTTTACTTATCTGATATTTGATGCTACACAGAATTTCTGATTTACTTTTGTTTTAGAAAGAATAAAACACAATACAAAATTAAGCTGCACTTGGCAAAAAAACCCAGTTATGGAAATGCAACAGCTTAATCACAGTACCAGTGAGATTCCCACTACTGGTCTCTGTAACATTCTCACTCACTGTCATGACACAGGATATCCCCAACTTCCAGGAAAGCATATCTGGGTGCAATCCAGGTCAATCGCTCTTTTTCAAATCCTGCTGTTTGTTCAATTTTTATATTCTTTGTTGGTTTGGGACACATTAAATCCCCACATGCTTGTCTGGTTAACCCAGTGCTTAGCTCTAGGTTGTCCAATTTGAGTTTACCAGCCAATGCACCAAATAATGTAATAGGTTTAGCACTGGCTAAAACTGCCAGTGCACCTACTAGAATTATTTACTCATTTCCTGCTGTGAGATGTGAGTTAGGAGGATGGCAAATCAGGCTCAATTCTTAAAAGGTATAAAGAAAACTTTATTAACAGAAATAAAAGAATAATAAGAATCAGAATAAACCTTCAGCTTCACCTTTTTTCCCCCTACCCAATTTCTTTTCTTTCCCTCTGACAATGTAGAGACAAAATCTGGGATTTTCAATCAGTTACCACCTCTACAATAGTCCTTCATCAGTTCTTGTAGGGAGAGGAGTTTCTCTCTCATGCCGTGGAGACTTCTCCACAAGAAACAGTTCTCTTGTGGCTTTTTAATTTCCACGAGCTGCCTGGAAAATCTGCAAATGTGAAGTTCCTCCTTTTCACAGCCTTCCCACAGCTGAGTTCATGGGCCATGTCATGTTATGGGGTACTATTTTAAGGATGAGCTGTTCAAAAGCAAAGGTTCTCTTCATTCATTTCTGTGATCATCTTCATCTCTGGGAACAGCTGTCTTCTTTCCCTGGAGGCAAAAAGTTGTCATCACTCTCATCTCTCTCTCTCTGTTCAAGCTTCTCATGGGATCACAGTTACTTCAACATCAGCTTTGCTTCATTATGGATGCCTCTGCTCATGTCTAGTTTGAACACTCCATCCCCCCATACTTTCTCATGAATTAAAGGGGATATATTAGTGTATCATTGCCCATCTCCATGGCCTTACCAAATGAACTTTCAGCCCCAGTACTAAGGCTCATACTAATCTCCTCATTCTCCTTCAGTCTGGGAGAGCTTTCCTGGGCTTGCCTATCTTTAAAATGTAGAATGGCTTAATAGGCTGTCAATTCTCAGAGCTAGCCAGCTATTAGTTTTTGCTAGTCATAGAAGAAACTCTTAGCAGTTTCTCAGAAACATAATTTCCTTGAGTGGCTTCTTCCCTCCTCACCAAGTATCAATCAATGCAAAACTAGCACACCCAGGGAGGCACATTTTGATGAACTTGTTGAGAAACACTTAGATCACCAATTGATCCACTCAACTGCTGATAGCTATTTATCTAAAACATGGGTCACTCTCCAGTCCCCTGTGTTGAAATAAATTCAGGGTCTTTGCAACAGCTGTGGTGAGTCACAACCTGCATTATCAAATGAGCACATTCACGGGTACAACAATGTTGCTTATCTGCTTTAATGCTTCTTACATTTGAAGGGTTAATTGATCAGTCAAAATATGAAGACCATTCACACAAATAGAATAATAAATAAATAAATAAATAAATAAATAAGATGGGGGAGGATCAGCAACATTCAAAAAAGTAAGAAGAAAGTCAAATTGAGGCATGGCCATCAGGTTGAGGGAGGTGATGCTGTCCCTCTACTCTGTTCTCATTAATGCCTTACCTTTCAGCTTTCATATTTTTCATATTTTGGGCTGCCTTCGAGCTTCATATTAAGTATTAGTGAGCTCTTCTCTTCACAAAGTAGAAAAAACAATCCCTTTTCAAGCTTGGTACCAAGGACAATCATTACAAGTTTCAGGCCCAAAAGCATTAACAATGGTGGACTGAAGACAGCAAACAAGAAGGATGTTCATAACCTGAAGCTGTAATTGGACAATTACCCTTAATATGCAAATGGACCAAAACTTATAAAAGTGTGAGAATTTGTGACCAGTCATTCATTTTGTGGCCATCTTTAGGTCCATCTTGGGTGTAGCCCTGGCCAGGCTCTCGTACTGCCCAAGGTGTGTCTGTTAAAGCCTTTTAATAAATACCAGCTTTATTCTTAATTCTGTCTAGCCTCTGTTTTAGGTCAGCCTTCTCAAGGCATCATCCTGAGACCTCACCTGGAAAACCGCAACCAGCTCTGGGGTCCCTAGCAAAACAAGGAAATGGAGCTGTTAAAATGAATCCAGAAGAGGGCCACCAAGCTGATTACAGAGATGGAGCACCTCTACTATGAGGAAAGGCTGAGTGAATTGTGTTTGTTCATCCTGGAAAAGACAAGGCTTACAGCTTTTTTAGTGTGTGGGTGGTGAGAAACTGTATCAGGTTGCAGAGAAGTTGTAAATGCCCCATGCCTGGAAGTGTTTAAGGACAGGCTGGAGCTCTGAACAACCTGATCTAGTGAAAGGTTGGTTCCAACTCCCATTGGCAGGGGAGTTGGAACGTGATGATCTGTAGGGTCCATTCCAATCCAAATTATTCTCTTCAATAAAATGGATAGTATGGAGAAGCACATAAACACTAAAGAAAATGTTTCAGATGAGGTATTAATAACATGTTTTGTAAGAGCTGTGTCACAGCACTTTGTTTACATACATGCTGATGTCCTATTTTTAATAAACAATGATGACAAGCTAATACTTCTTTCACAGTGTCTTAACTGTTGTGCTACTAATACAAAATTATTGTTCGGAAGAGGACTCTGGTTCTTACTGAAAGCATAATATGGTGGGTGTGGGGAAAGTGTTCCCTTTTATGTTTCTGAAGAACTGTTTTTGTTAAATGTCATGTTGACCTATCTTGGAAACTTTCTTCATCTACAAGAGAATTCCTTACAATGTAACCATGGAGCTATGTAAAAAAATCAAGCAAGAGAATGTAAGAAACTATTGTTAATGCTGAATTACTATCTAATTATATGTTTTAAAGCAGTAGTTTTCAGTGTGAACAATGAGACTAAAGATATTTAAGTAGCTTTATGCTTGTAAGTAGTACAAAGAAAGAGGTCAAACTTTTTAGAGGGGCCTATTGCAATAGGACAAGTTGTATGGGTTTCAAACTTAAAGAGCATTGATTCAGACTAGATATTAGAGAGAAAACTCATGATGACAGTGGCAGTGAAAGCCCAGCAGAGATTTCCCAGAGTGCAATGTACCATCCCAGGAAACATTCTAGATCAGATTGGACAGTACTCTGCACAACTTGATCTAGTTGAAGGTGTGTCTACTCATTGCTGGGAAGCTGGACTTGATGACGTATAAAGATCCCTTCCAAATCTTGAGTTCTTGAGTCATGCTATTAACCTCTTAAATCTTTTTATTGTCTGTGTATTGCTATTGTCTTCTGCTACCTATGTGCTGTTACAAGGCATTCTCTTCTTTATATGCCTGTTTTTTATTGATAGCATATTTTATTAATAAAAGACACTCAATTATTTACATTTCAAATTATTACACTTCATGGACACATGTTTTAATTTTTACTCAGTTCCCCCATCTGGTTCTGTTGAATGAAAAGGCTTGTAACATTCACCAAGAATAACAATGAAAGCAATTGCAACATAGCTGATTATATTTTTTCAGGCTGCATCTTAGAGCTTTTATTTTCATTTGGTTTTCATCCCAAACTCCATTTGTTAATAGCTTTCAACATAGGAAGAAAATAACTTTAATATCTGTCCCTAGCTGCAGGAATAAGGGCTAATCAGCTATAAATTAGTTCTAGTCATTCACAAGCAGTTAGAGTAGGCCCATGATGTGGAAAATAATAATTAAAAAGCTACTCTTTTTGTAGAATTTAATTTCACTAGCAGAAACTAGCATGGATGATTGGCCATAAAAAGCTGAGATAGTCTATTGTACAAAATGTTTGGATTTTTTTGCTCCTTTTTATATTGTAATATCTGACTGTATAAGGTACCATACCAGAGGTAGTATAGGACACATAATTTTTTGGAAAGAACCCGTGGTTAAAAAGCTTCCTGTTTCTCATTATGGAATGTCAGACTTTTATGGACATTCAGAGATACTACTATAAATGACCTCTAAATACTTTGTTTTGAGTGATTGCATTTCATACTTCAAAGTGTAGTTTGTGAAGTCTTGTAAAATATGAAATCTAAGTGTAAACACTCTTGCCACAGAAAGGAAAACAATATCAGATTTCCATGATTTCAGCAATGTTTTTTCACAGGGCTTTGAAATTCTATTGTTAAGGAGATGTTGGGGGTTGGGTTTCTTTCTTTTGTACTAATGGAATTTTTTCACATAAGTTGCTAGGAAACTATTGGGTACTTATGGGCACTTAAGAAAAGAAAATAAAAGAGTGACCAAACTCAGGGGAGAGGGGAGTGGATACCTGGATATTTGGACAGGTAAAAAAAAGACAGGGGTGAGTGACCTGCTGAGGGCTCTTGTTTTGGGTTTCAGAGGAGGATAGGCAAGCTGTGGCTCATTGCAAAGAGAATTCCCTGTCACCACTGGAGCCCGGTCCTGTACTGTGTCATCCTTTCTGTGGGTAAGCTTTTGCTTGTAAGACCAGCTGTTGGACTGAGACCTTATTGTTATGAATGGGGCCAGGAGACCAGCTCCTTTTTTAAAGGCCTTTATTGAAGAACAGATCTGGGGTGGGGGCCCGAGGGGTCACGCACACCACTGCTGCTCCCACTGGATGCTGCGAAGGAGGAGCATCAGTGCAGCTTTGTCGCTAGGGCAGAGATGGAGCTTCCTTCCTCTTGGGAATCCCTAGGAAGTCCCCGATGGATTGAAGTTTAGGGTAGTTATTTTGAGTGAGTGCTGTTGAGAGTATGGTGACAAGATGGAGACTAGGTCTGGTTGATGATCTGTTGTTATTTGCTTTTCCAGCCCAGGAATATTTTTTTCAGTCCTTAGTTTTACAGTGGCTCATGGCCTTTAGGGTCTTTCATTTCCAATGTTGCTGGATGTCTCTTAATTTGTATATGGGCCTCGGTGCAAAGGCTTTTGGGAGCAGTGGAAGTGGTAAGTGGTACCTGATGGAAAAAAAAAAAAATACACTGACATAATGAAGGAGAATGAACACACTAAACAAGGACATGACAAAATCTTTGCTTAACAACACTAAATGGAGATTCAAATACATTGGTAACTGGTAAGTAGTTAAAATTATTGATACTTATGACAATTATTTCAACTGGATTACGTAACTTGTTTAAATTTGTAATTTAGGATTTATCTCCTACATTATTAACAGCTACCTCACTAAACAAGAGACCTATCCTCATCTGCTTAGGTGCTGGGATCTTGGGCTCGGCCCTCCCTGCCCTGCTGGGTGCCAGGCTGCCACTGTCCTGCCCCCGTTGTTCCTTTGGCACTGCTCTGCTTTCACTGCACTGTGGCCTTGCACCCGCTGCATGCTGAGACCTGCCACAGTTCCAGCCACAGCTCCGGAGCTTCTGATACATCTTGCTACCTCTCTGAGATTTTTGTTCATTCCTGCCCGCCCAACTTGCTGTTTCTGTAAGTCCTGTGGGGCACCAAGGCCAGCTCTCCCAGGGCTGTTTGTGCAGGAAGGCCTCTCTCCCATCCCCTCCCATGTGGGCCGAGCTGCCATTACCGCGATCTGCCCCAGCCCACGCCACAGCGCCCCCTGCCGGCCCGGAGGAGTCCCCGCCCCGCCCCTTCTGGCGGGAGCAGCAGCTCCCCCTGGCGGCCGTGCTCAGAACTGCAGCGGGGGGACCGCGCCCGCGGCCGGGAGGCGTCACTGGGCCTGCTCTGTTTGGTGTGAGTGCCTGAGCTGCTGATGTCTGCTTTAGTGTACACACCAGTAAAGAACTGACATTCCTATCCCCATAGCTTTGCCTTAGAGCCCCTTAATTGCAAAATTATAATCATTCAGAGGGAGGGGTTTTACATTTTTCATTCCAAGGTGGGCTCCTGCCTTCCCTACAAGACACCTGTCTTCCAAACCAAGACAGGAAATCAAAGAAAAATACTTGTATCTTCAATGAAATGTATTTTTCATCTGAACAATGAGCGAAGGATTACTCCTAGAGCTTTTGCTACCATTTTAGCACTCTGATTTTTAAGCTAGAAGGCGAGCTATTTGGGTATTACAAGATGCACAGAATTTTAAATTAAAAATATTCAGTATCCCTCTTTGGATAGAACAATATGTTTAAAACTCAGTATGGTGGAAAATCAGGATATTTTATTCAATTATAAATCATAGAACCATGTTTTGTAATACTGATTTGTATATGTATCAAAGTATAATTTTCCACTTCTGGTAATGTCATATGTATCCAGCTATAAATATAAATGACACAAAAAAGTGTTGTTTCATCACATTCAGTTTTGGCCTGTGTACTGCAAGAAAGACACTGACACAAACCAACACACCAGAAGACCTTTCAGATTGCTCAAGGCTGGAGCACTGAATGTGAAAGTGGAAGCTGAGAAAGCGCGGCTTCTTCAGTCTGGAGAAAAAAGGAGAAAGAGAGGTTTGGCTATCTGATGGGAAAATATCAAGAGAGCGCAGATCAGACTTGGAGAAATACTATAGATGAGCAAAATGCAATGGGGACAGTTGCTAGGATGAATTAATTACCTTTTCTCAGTGAGGGTAACATAACATCTGAACAGGCTCCCAGGAAAGGATGGAACCTCTTGGAGATATTGGATGAAACCTGTGCAACACATTCTCTCTGGACTTTCACAGTACAGGAATTTGTCAGAGACACCTTCATGAGGTTGTTTCCAACCTTCAGTACTGTGATTCCATGTATCTACTTAATGAAGGTTACTAAATATTTTTTCAAGAATTTGTAGTCAATTCTGGTAAATTGTTCAGTTCTGCACACAACTTTATTTTCTTAATATGAACTGGATTACATAAAATGCATCCTAAAATATATTAGTGTGTCTTTGTCTATCTATCTATCTATCTATCTATCTATCTATCTATCTATCTATCTATCTATCTACCTACCTACCTACCTACCTACCTACCTATTCATAAGACAGTAAATACATATCATGTTACAGGCTCTTGGGCACTCTTGGGGATGGTGCTATACAGGGCCAGGAACTGGAGTTTATGATCCTTCAGGCTCCCTTCCAGCTCATCTATCTGTGTTTCTGCTACAGTGATTGTTAAAAAACATTGTCTTTTTGTCATCAAAGTTATTAAGAATAGTTCATGATAATCCAAGTCCTTTATAATAGTCAATGTTTTCTACTTTCCCTGTTTGACAAGCAGAAGAAAAGTATAATAGGAACTATTACACAAAGCCATGTAGTGATATGAACCAGGGAGAATGGCATTTAGGTGAAGAGTAGGCTTAGATTAAATATTAGGAAGAAATTATATACAATGAGAGTGATGAATCACTGGAACTGGTTGCCCAGAGAGATTGTTAACTCCCTGTGTCAAGGTGTTCAAGGCCATGCTGGATGGGGTTCTGAACAACCTGGTCTAGTGGAGGATTTCTTGACCATGGCAAGGTGGTAGAGGTAGATAATCTTTAAGGTTCCTTCCAATTCTAACCATTCTAGAATTCTTATTGGAATAGCATCCCAGTTTAATCCATGTGTTTGTACATCTTAGCTTTGATTTGCAATGTGTAAACTTTCTGAGTAACAGATAATTAAGCCATGAGAATCTAGGCATACTAATTCAGAAACAGTATTTTGATTTTAATGGGAATAGTTGCGTTTTATTTTTAACAGAGGCTGATGAAAATTGTTGTGGTATACCATAGAATACTGTTCCTCCTTACGATTAAACACTCATGGGCAAATTATTTTAATATGCAAGTTACCATTCCAGTGTATGTCAATCATAGAAATTAAAAATCAATACATTTCAAATAGCCTGACACCAAGTAACATACAAATGGCTCAACAATTCATCACTGACTGCAGAGGCATATTTGAGTGATATTGATATCAGCAGTATTTGGAAAGTTTAATGTGCCAATACAAAATCTTTCAGTCAGTGCAAATGTATACATGGTTGAAAAAGAAAGAAGATACTATTTTTCTTCCTAATACATCGTGTACTATGTTGGCCAATATGGCCCATGTGGATCTGTCAAAAATTGGCTAGAAAAATATCGGACTAGATTAGACTCTTACTAGAAATCTATAGTGAACTTGAAAAGGTAATTATTATTGTATTATTATTGGTAATTATCATCTCTTTGTTTTGGAACTATAATCTCAGAGTTCAACAGCAAATCACTGCAAAATTATACTTTAATAAAAGTCCTAAGAAGCAAGACTGGAAGTTTCATTTTGCAGGGGAAAAGAAAATTAAATTCCATCTGCATTTTCTTCATTACCTAAACACCAAGTGATTTAATTTCTCCTATGATTCTTTAAACTAGCAATTTCCCTCTTTTCTCATTTTCATTCGAACTACACATAGCCACAAAAGAAGGACAAAGACATTATACTCTGACACACATGACACTACTCCTCATGTACTGAACAAGTTCCATGCAATCTAGAGAGGATTTCTTCTTAATTCAAATTTCTCAGACTAGTCTCTGGAGTTGACAAAACAATGTTGTTTAGAATTAATTGTAATGTACCAGAAGATAAATAGGCCCTTCTTTTAGAAA
This sequence comes from Poecile atricapillus, assembly GCF_030490865.1. Lineage (NCBI taxonomy): Eukaryota > Metazoa > Chordata > Aves > Passeriformes > Paridae > Poecile > Poecile atricapillus. The sequence continues at coordinate 96,956,706 of NC_081289.1, read as the reverse complement.
TTTGATTTCACATCAAGTACTTAGTGTTGCAACTCCCAATTCCTTTTAGACATTTTTGTCAGTAACTTTCAATTACTTTTTGTGGCTGACATCTGTAAGAAAGCATCAGGTGTCTCAAGATGACCATGGAGTCCAATTGAGACTAACTAAAAAATCCACATCAAGACTGCCACAACAAGTCTTACAGGAATTGCTCTCTGTTAGATTCATTGGTATTCAAGAACTTTGTGTCTTTCTTGATGGTTTTGAGGCAGAAATTGATGTATCATTTTTCATATATTAAGGCTAACTACATTCTTCACCACTTCACATCCATTACTTTGTTGAGTCTTTCTGCCATGCTGTCAGTGAAATGATACTGGATTAATTTAAAAACAGATTTTGATCTGTTATCTTCAGGATGTGCTGCAGAAAACAGAAAAGAATTTCCAGGCTCCTTGTAGCCTTCCTGGGGAATAATAGAACATTTCTATTTTAGAACTGTAGTCTTTACTTATAAAAGAAACCCATTGAAAACCTTTTTACCTAAGTATTTTAATAATATTTAAGCATAGGGACAATGATATTTTCTTCACTTAAAATATAAACAAATGAATACAAGCCAGTTGCAATTAGAAAAAATAAAGTTACTAAAATAAAAAGAGTTTAGTAGCAAACCCAGGGTTGTAAAAAATATGACACACTGCTAGCAGAATTCCACTTTTTTGGATTTGCTTTATGGTTTCAGGTATTTCAAGAACAAGACTGTTGATTTAGCTCCTTATGACTCATGTGAATGTAACTCAGAGTACATGGAAGTAACTTCACCTGTAAAAAGAAGTGTGAAGTTCACATATATATTTTTAAATGGCCTTCCTACTTAGGTTTTCGGTGCCCTATCCCTGGCCAGTGTTCAAAACCAGGTTGGCTGGGGCCACAGTCTAATCTGATGTAAAGGGTGGCATCACTGTCCATGGCAAGTGGATTAGTACAAGGTGGTCTTTGAGGTCTGTGCTGGTTTTGCCTGCTTGGAATTACTTTTCTTCACAATGGCTGATATGGGACTGTGCCCTGGGTTTGTGCTGAACTGCATTGACAAGAAAGATGTTTTTGTTATTGCTGAGCAGAGCTTACACAGACCCAAGGCCTTTTCTGCTTTATCATGCTGCCATGCTGGGGAGAAGGCTGGAGGTGCTTGAAAAGGTGGGACCAGCCATAGCCAAGAAAAGTGGTTCCAACTGACCAAAGGGATATTCAATGCAATATACCATCATACTCAGCATATAAAGTGTAGGGAATAATGAGGAAAAAGAGGATGTTTAGACATAATTGTGTTTGTATTCCCAAGTAACCATTATATGTAATGACCACATATAGGAAGGGTGAATTAATTCCTGCTTGCCCATGTGAGGCAGCAAAATAATCCCTTGTTTTGCTTTACTTGTGTATGTACTTTTTGGTTTCCTGATTAAACTGTTTTTATATCAACCCATGCCTTCTTTAGCTTTTACCCTTCCAATGTTCTCCCCAAACAAGCATCTACATGGTTCTTTGCTGCTGACTTGGTTTAAACAACAACAGGTCCCAAAACCTGTATGTAAACCAACAAAAGTTTGTGTGAAAGATGTTTGACTGATCATATGTATATATGCTTCCATTGTAATTATTTCATTTCATTTTATTGACATTTTTTGTAAAACTGTCAGAACAGGCACATATATGGTATGCTACATGGCTTATGTATTTAGCATATAGCATGTGCCATTATCTTCAAGTATATACTCATGAGTCTTCATGAATTTTTTTATGATTTCAAAAAGAAGAAAATATTACCTGCAAAGCCATTGAGATGATGTTGGAGCACACTAAAAAATGCAGAAGTAACCTCTTGTCACCAAGTATGGAATATAAATATGGCAATAAGATGAAATGAAGAATGTAGAAATGGAACATGAAAAACGGCATTTCTTATCATGAAATATAGGTCAGAATAAAGCTTCTTACAGCAAGAATCAAGTAGGAACTGTCTTAATTTTGTAGAGGTTGGCTAAGCAGAGGTTACTTCAGAACCTTTGAGATGGAGAGGTTTCTGCAGAAGAAAAGAAATTATAAAAAAGGAAAAAAATAAATAATAAAAGATTTCTACATCCTTATACTATCTCTTCTTCCTACGCACTTCATAAATATAGTAATAAAAGAAAGCAGAATCTACACAGTAGATTTCTGTATCAAAAGATTTGCATGTGATGTGTGTACATCAGCTTAACAGTTTAGCTACCCTTGACTGATCAAAGTGAGCACTGTTTGCACTTAAGTTCCTTTATTAAATACAAAGTGACTGAATCCTCCTCTTAATGCTCATGGGCAGCCACCTCAGGTCTGAATGAATGAATACCCTTACAAGTAGACTGAACAAAGTACTGATATGTACGCCAGAAATAATTTGGCATTACCCTGGGGGCAAAACACCAGAAGGAGTGAAATAAGGGGTTCCTGGAATCAGGGAAATATGAGAGAGCATGGAGAAACTCAACAGAACAGGACTGACCTGTCAAGGGCATGCTACAGCAACAGTGAGAGATTTAAACACCTCCAGGAAACCAAGCAACCCTGAGTAAGAGCTGTAGACAGAGGGGGCAAACAGGACATGGCACATCAGAAGGACATGAGTGTTTGTATGACAGTGTGCACATAGGAAGGCAGTGAGCCTCCTGGCTCCTGAGGTGAGCTCACCTGGTGGTTTTCCTTACCCAGCTAGCAAAGACCCAGCTATGGTTCCTACACGGTCAAAAGCCATTGCTAGAGGGAATGCATTGACCGAGATACAGCTCCCTCACATTTATGCAACTGTCCAGGTTTCTGGCCACAGGTAGTATTTGAGCTTTTGTACTGGAGGGTGACAGAGACCTAGGGGCAGCATGCAGAATTGGGAGTGCAATGGAGAGCCCAGCTGAAGTGCATCTATTCCAATGCAAGTGGTATGAATAACAAACAGGTGGAGCTTGAAACAGTCATGCAGGAAAGTTATGATATATTTGCTGCTTTTGAAATGTGGTGGGATGACTTCCATGACTGGAATGTTCTAATGATGGTTTCTAAGAAGCTCCTCAGAAGGGACAGGCGGGTAAGCGGAGGCGGTGGGGTGGCTCTGTGTATTCGGGAGGGTTTTGACTGTACAAAGTCAAGGGCAGTGATGGTAAGGTTGGGTGCCTGTGAGTAAGGATTTCAGAAATGCCAACAAGGCAACCTGACCAACCTGATCTCCTTTCATACCAGGTGACTCCCCCAGTGGTTGAATTAAAGGCTGTGGATGTGGTCGACCAGGACTTCAGAAAAGTCTCTGACACTGTTTCTTTCCCATGTAATGGGAAGCTTTCAGAGCGTGGTCTGGACAGGCGTATTTTTTTCTGGGTTAAAAAATGGCTTCCTATACCCAGAGAATGGAGGTAATGGAGGTGAATAGTGTCACATCCTGTTAGAGTCCAGACAATAAGAATGTCCCCAGCCTCAATATTGTGGCCAGTCCTGTTCCATATCTTTATTGCTGATCTGGATGAGGGGATGGAGCCTAGAGTCAGTAAGTTCACAGATGATACCAAGATGAGTAGGAGTGTTGACCTGCGGAGGGATCTGGACAGGCTGGGGCTGGGTCCATGGGCCAAGGCCAAGGCGATGAGGTTTGAGAAGGCCAAGGATTCTGCACTTGGGTCACAACAACCCCGTACTGTGCCACAGGCTGCAGACAGACTGACTGGAAAGTGGCCCAATGGAAAAAGACCTCCTAGGGGTGCTGGTCAACAGCAGCTGAACATAAGCCAGGAGTCTATCCAAGTAAGGCCAATGGGCATCCTGGCCTGTATCAGAAACACTGTGGCCAGCAGAATCAGGGAAGTGATTATCTTTCTGTTCTTATCACTCTTGTGGCTGAACCTTGAGAAAGTCCTGTGTGTGGCTGAGGGAGCTGGGGGTGTTTATTTTTGACAAAAGGAGGCTCAGGAGTGACTTTATCACTCTCTACAGCTACTTGAAACGAGGTTGCAGCAAGGTGAGGGTGTCTTCTCCCAGGCAAGCAATTACCAGGAAAGGGACATGGCCTTAGGTTGCACCAAGGGAAGTTCAGGTTGTACACCAGGAAGAATTTCTTCACTGAAAGGGTTGTTAAGCTTTGGAAGAGGCTGCACAGGGAAGTGAAACTATCCCTGTAAGTGTTCACAAAATTATTGGAAGTGGCATTTAAAGTTATGGTTTTGTTTATATGCTGGTGTTTGGTCAAAAGCTGGACTTGATTATCTTGGAGGTCTTTTCCAACCTAAATAAGTGTATGATTCTATGATTAGGTCTTTCCTCTAAGGAAAGTAAGGATATGTCCTCTGACACTTGCATACAATAACTGTTTTTCTTGTTTTGCTTATTTTTCAAAATGTCTTGGTTATTTTTTTTTTAGTGTTTCTAATTGCCTTTCTAATAACTCTGATTTGAGCTATCATACCACAAATTAAATAGTTGTCACTTTTATATGTTTTTACTTGTTTTAGTTTTAAGAAATTACTCATTAAAATTTGGCATATCCTTATGCAGTTATTTTCTAGACTTTGTCACTCTACATTCTTGCTATCCATCAAGTTTTACCAAATGAAAGGGCCAGAGTTTCCACCAGAAAGTCTGTACATTTTAGGAGACCAGATGCTGCAGTCTAATTAAAGACAAAGTTACAAAAACATTTTAATCCCCAGCTGCACTAGTACAGCCTACTCTTTATAGAGTCATGCCACAAATTAGCAAACTAGGCTTCTGCACATGTTCTTTCCTGTTGATATCGATGATGCATCAGATATTTAAACAATAATTTTGTGAGTAACAGATGCACAGTTCCTATTCTAATGGTGAAGGTGTGACATAAAGATAACAAGCTGTCCGGTTTTATACCTCTGCCAATGGTAATTCCTTACTTGTTCCTTTGATAAGGCTGTGGAATTGATAGATCAGAGTGTCACAGGAGATGGTCTGTTTTTTTGTTTGGCTTTTTTTTTTCTTTTTTCCATTCTCCCTAGAATACTTCTACTGTCCTGTCTAACTCATATCCTGTACCTAATTAATATATTTTCCTGTTATGAAATTATATTTATTTATTCCTCACTTAATTCACATGGCACTCACATTAACAAAGATATCATCTTACTGTTTTTTGAGGTTTTTTCCAACTCTTGCTTTCCTGGATATCACACTGAAGTGCAAGTTTCCTCCTCCTACTAATATAACAAAAACATGATAGTAAGGATATAATGTTAGAGAAGGAAATGTAGGCAATTAAACTAATTTTCCTTAAAACACCCAGTCACAAGGAAGTAGTGTTGTGAAATTAACTTTTTTCTTTTTTGTTTTACATGGAGTATATCTTTACACTCAAAAACTAAAATGAGCTTTAGAGTCAGCTGTGTATTATTCCAGAAGAGTTGTCCTTACTTCTAATTGCATGTCATTGAAATCTGGCGTGAATGTACCTGCCTATACATATTATTTAACATTCTAAATTGTTCATGAGACCAGAAATTTCTCTCCTTGATGTAGAAGTGAGGCCCACCCTCCAAAGACACACAGAGCACTCAGCTATGCTTTTTGAGAATCCCCCCATGAAACTTATACATCATCATTATTCAAACCTTTAATTAAAACATATTTTAGCCTTTGCAACATCATAACATTTCTACCAAGGTCGATGGCCAGTGTCAGACTGCTCCCTATTGTACCAAATATCCTCTTATTTCCCCTCCTTCTTCAGTAGCTTTGATGTTTGCAGAGTTGTTTGTCTCACATTTCTTACTCCTCCTTACCATACTGCTATGCAACATTTTTCACCCTTTCTTAAACATACTTTTGCAATCACCAACAGCATGATTGGTAGGCCCAGCTGTCTCCTGTGGTATGTCTGTTTTGGAACCTATTAGAAACACCAGGAACTGGCTGTGTCTAACATGTACAGCTCCTGGCCTCTCCTCACAGAGTCAAGCCTTGCTGCCCCCAAGCTGCCAACACTTTGGCACCAATATCCATTACAGATTAATTGGCCACACAAAATGAATTTTAAAAAATGGTAGAAAATTGATGGTCTTAATTTTTAAAAATAGGGATATCATAGCAAGCTTTGTTATTCCTATATCGAAAAAAATAATACAATATAGCATGCTTTTAGAAAGATGTCAGTATAATTTTTAGGACTGATAGTGACTAGAGCAGCTAAAATAACAAAATACCATACAGCAGGTAAGCAGCATTATTCACTATGCAATATTTAGATTTTCAGAAAAAAACCAGAAAATTAAGACAATGTTTCACAAATTGACAAAATGTTTCATTAAATGTCAAAAACTTCTTAAAAGTCTTGGCGATGTTTTCCTTTTAATTTGTGCCAGAGTTGATGCAAGCTGCCACTGCAGGAGAGGATGTCACTGTCAGTGAAGGCATGCATACTGAATAGTTTACTGCCACCTTAGGCAGTGTGGAGCTCATCCCGTTCTTACTTATTAGATAATGTAGTACAATATTATAGAAATCAACTGACTGCAAGTAGCATGGTCTTCTTTATTCTCCCCTTCCCTTTGCATGGGTGTACTTCTACCCACTTACACTCCCAAAATAATTTAAATTTCTGTGCATCTCCAACCCAAATACCTAACATTTATTACACAGATGATAGTACCAAAGGGTCGTAAGAAAGAGCCCCTAAACATCCAAGAAAAACTCAAATTCTTATGCACTGGGACATGTTTTAGCTTCTTTAATTTATTTTAAGTATATAGAAATGATCCAAGCTGAAGTATCCAAGGAATTTTTTCTTGTGAGGAAGATTTTGTAGCATACTGCCACATCTGGACAGTGTACTTGCTGTGAATCAAAGGAAAGTATGAAAATATTTTTTTGTTTGATTTCATAAGGCTTTGAAAGCATGAGATTCCAATTTTTTTCCATGATCGTTCCTTATGAGGTAGTTCCAAATGTCTTTTCACAGGCTGAAGAATATGGGCTCTGAGTCCACCCCCAAGAAGTTATGCCACATGAGAAAGGAAGGCATATTCACATTTTATTTATTTTCAAATTCGTTCTGATTTGTTGTTTGTTTTGTTGTTTTTTTTTTTTTTCTTAGTTTCAGCCTAGATAATGCAAAAACATAGATATATAGGCTGCAGGTAGCACAGTAAAATTTGGTCTCTTGTTTTCTATCACACATACAAACATACATACAATTGAGAAGGGGGAAGAAATGCATGGAGAGAAATAACTGATAGCTTCTCTAAGATATTAGTGCTCTCTTCATCTAATAAGGTCAAACTCATTCTTCAGCCAAAGCTTAATGTATGGAACCCTGACTCCAGCATACTCTTTAATTTCATTTAATTAGAACCAGCTCATAAGAATCTATAAATTTGTCACTATCAACCAGGACTCTGTTGGAAAGGTTTGTAGCAGAGACAAGGAGAAATGAAAAGGTGTTACTGCATTCTGTTACTCTGCTACATGAAAAGTGTGGCAAATTCTGTTCCTTTTTATGAAATTTCTCTGCCCAGTAGTCTGTGGTTTTGAGAGCAAAGCTTAATATGCCTCTCCACATGTTCTTGGTGGACACTTAGGATAGATATTAGTAAACAGTGGGCAAGGAGCGACAAAATCAGACCCTATAAATCCCAACAGTTCCAATCATCTTTAAACAAAAATATTTGAGTTTCCTTGACAAAATGATATATTCTGCTATGCTTTATGAGCGTTAAATACCAGCTTGAGTCTACGGGGAGACTTTTTTTTATGACAATGATTAGATTCAATTATTATCTTTTATCTTCTTTGATGAATGTCATTGAGCCTTATAAAGAAAAGGTAAGTGAAAGTTTTGAGTCTAAAGATGTGGAACAAGTTTATATTTTCAACAAAAAACTGTAACAAGATTCAGGCCCCCTATTCCTTTGGGTTTAGTCAGAGCAAGAGGAGATAAATACTCTCATCCTATAGTTAGTAAAAGTCAGCAGAACCATATGCATAGTGGATGAACTTGTATTTATTAATCCATCTGCCTTATTTTCCCACTCTATGCAGAGACTAAAGCATATATAGATCTTACATTAAGCATCCTAAAGGAGCAATTGCAAGTAGTTATCTTTTTTTAAGCATTGTGGATTTATTTTTCTAATTACTTAAATAATTAAGGATTTGTGACAGTTATGTTCCAAATTAATGGCAAAGGAATGAGCTGTAACACATAGAACACTCTGTTCCATTGCTTACAGAATGATTTGGGAGTATTATTTGTAGTATGCTTATGGTCATATCCTCAAATAGCATGAGTTTGAGTGGGTGCAGTGATAATTAAAAAGTGAACAAGCTTACCTATTTGGTTCATCTGAGAAGCAAAGGGACTCTAAATTGTCCTGCTCAGAAGCGGATACTTAATTTCCTGGCACACAATGTTGCAAGCCCCTAGCAGGATCGATCTTAATGTAAACTATGCTTCTGGAAAAATACTAAACACATTGTATAAGATAAGCAAGAGAGAAAGGAAACTGATTATTGTTTATAATTATTTGGGTTTAGAATTTTTTTAAAAAGAGTTAAAAGATCAGTTGCTTAAAAGAAGTAACTGATCTCTCACTCTACAATCCCTTCCTACTTCTTTGCCCTTTCTTTGGTGGAAAAAACTTAGAATGAAGCCAAATCCTGCAAAAACATCTTTACCATTGTCTGAAGGAAACATACTTTCTTGTCAGATGTTAAATATAGATATCCATGCTGGTTGTTTGGGGAATGTTGGAATCAGAAGGAAAGCAGAGTCCTCTGTTGGAAGATACATATATTTGTGTCATAAGACCTCCTCAGTTGTCTAGGAATGTTTTCTTCCCCTTGCTGAAGTGAAAAAGGAAATTTATAAAGTCAGCACCTATTTATCATTCTAAATGAATGATAAATGAGTTAAAACTGTCAAAAAAAAGCTTATATAATGATATATTTTTTTTTTTAAATTAGAAGTGCTAGACACTAATCACGTGAGCATAAGTAAATACCTTCAAAATGAGGATGAGCTGTCAACTACTAAAAAGAAAATGATATATTAGTGGAGAAATGTTACAAACTAAGGCAGATATTTTTGCCATTTTCTGCTGTACAACTGGAAAGCAATTAATGAAGATGGATTCACAGCCCTTGAAGTTCAGGAATACTTCTGTTTTCTTCTCTCAGAATGAAAATTTAGGTTTCTTTGGAGACATTAATGAGCTGTGACATCATAAGATGCATCCTATCCAAAAAGAATGTAAAATTCTTTATACGGTTAAATACAGATTGCATGTAGAAGCATCAGTCTGGGAAATCACCTGCAACATGAAATATAAGAGGTGAGGAGCAGCCAACTGGCATTATCAAGGATCAATGGCTCTTGGAAATATATTGTCCAAATATTTACTTTAAGAATGAGAAATAATAGCAAATTCTTGTCTCAAAAAGTCACACCTAATTGGCAAAGTCAAATAATTTCAAAAGAGACAAGAAAAAAATATTTCATTGTTGTATAACTTGGTATACTGACTCTAGCTCTCATTTGCACTGAAGGGCCATTAAGATGTATTTATGCTTTTTTCTACCTCATACTTCCAAGCTAGTGAAGACAGAATTTGTTCCAGGATATTTAATAATTCCTAGGATTTTGGCAATATATTTTCTTTGACTGTTATACTTAATAGTGATTCTAAATATAAGCATAAGAATATATTTGTATTGTAATCTTCTATCAGGAAAAAAAGCAAAATGAACTTTAGACGTCAAGATAAAGATTTGGGAAGAACTAATTTTTTTAATCCATCTCAATCCAACAATTTACACATAAGGTTTAATATTGCTGTTGGCACTCTCAGCAGTAGCTTCATCTACTCATTACACATATTAATCTTAGTGGAAGTATATTATCCTAGCTTTTCCTAGCATAAATACACTTTCATGGTTTAAAGTAAATTAAATTTTTTCACATTAAATCTGCCAGCACTTTTATTCTCTTTAGGAGAAAAATGAAAGTTTAATGTATACTGAGTGGGGGTTTTGATGGTGGAGACAAGGTGTTTTGAGTTTTGGGTATTTTATTTGATATCTATAATTTCATTAGATGAACATTTTCATTTATAAATTCATCAAGCTTGACCTTTCAGAAGCTCAGTATTCATTTGCAAACATAAATTCATCATTACATATGAAAAATCTGAAACACTTATCCTTCTTCATACCAGAGGATAAATTGCACAGGGTAATCTTAATTAATTAATTAATAAAATGTGGAAGAAACTTAAAATTATGATCTACCTTCCAGTATGTCAACACCTGATTTATAAGAAAACATCTTGTCTACTCTGATTTAGGAAAGCTTTTTCTATTTTGTACCTCTGCAAACACTGCTGAGGATTGGCATTAAGAGGATAAATTAAGCAAACAAACAAACAAACAAACAAACAAATAAATAAATAATAATTTCAAAAATTGTCCTTCCATGAAAAAAAACAAAAATAAAACTTAATTTTTCCTGAAAGAAGTAGGAAGAGAACATGGGGTCTCAACTCACTACTATTCTCTGAGGCATAGAAAATTGCTTCATGTATCTCCAGTTAACCACCAGAGCTGGAACAACAGCACTCTGCAGTATTGATGTTACACATCCATGTCACAAGTTAGAATTCTCATAGAGAATTCAAACATTGTGATGAAAAATGTCAAGGCCTCTTTTTGTTTGGAACACAGAATAATCAATTCATAGAATGGCTGTAGTACTGCAGAGCACAGTCTTTTAGGAAAGGCTTAATGCTGATTCAGTTATCGTGTTATGTGGTGTCCATTCAGCATATACCTTGCTGCACAATTCTCAAGTTAAAATGGATTTATATTCTTTGACTAATTGTAAAGCTTGCATTGCAATTTCAAAGATGTAACAAAATGCCCTTCCCACCCCCAAATCCCCAAAACCTCAAAGAAATACACCAAAATCAACAAAATCACCCAAACCAAAGTTGTACGCAGAATGTGGCTTCTCTGTTTTATGACAGTAGGTAAATTTAGTAAATTAAATTTCCTTCAAACACTAGACTATGATTGAAAGCTTCCAGTAGAAAAAAAATGACTGACTGAAAAGTGACAGAAAGCATCTGTCACTGCTAACAGAAGAATTTTAAAACAAACAAGGTAGAGTTAGGAAGGATGTCAAGAGCAAAATCTCCGTGCAACAGTTTGATCATTTATCCTAGAGAAAAATACTGTCATGAATTCACCATTTATTATAAGAGTGAGTTTAGGAGACGCTTCGGGGTGGACGGTCTGAGACACGGCAGAGACCTCTATAATCGAGTTAGATGTCAGTAGTTTATTTCAGGGCGTGGGAGAGAGAGAGAGAGAGAGAGAGGGTAAAATATGAATACATGAGCTCAAGACTTAAGATTGCTAAGAAAGAGAGTAACAGAACAGAAGTGAGAGAGCCGGGGGAAAAAGAGGCCGAGCTCTCCTATACAACCACTTATATAACCTATACCTCTGAATATTCTATTCCTTCACTAACCAATCTTTCTAAGTATATTAATGCAGTAACATTTGTGTGTGACCTATAGAAATCGCTGCTTTTGCATATTTTTAGTTATCTCAGGTTCCTTCAGACCTTTCCTTATAAGGCTGGGGAGAGGGGTCTCAGTTTTATTGTGGGAAAGAATGTGCTCTGGCATACCAGACTGGTTTCTTTGTATTATTCAATCCGTGCTTTCATTTGTATTTCTTCCTTAGCCTTTCTGGCTACAGAGTCATATTTATAATTTCTTTCTAATTCTACCTTCCCAACAAGTGAGCACCACTTAGATACGAGGATGAAAAAACTAAAAACTAACTGCATATTATAGCCTTTTAATTGTGTTAATAAAATCTCAGAATTTTTTAAATGACTGCAAACCATCCCTGTTTTAACTGCCACCACCACTTTTCCTTGGACATTCTATTAACATTTATGACAGAATTCCCAGATAATGAGAGATCTGTGCTTACTATTCCAGCCTGACAGTAATACATTTTTTTATCAGCCATATTTCTTAAATATTTCCACTTTTTGACCCTAGAATACAACAGTTAAGAAAGTGGACTAAATCAGAAAATGTAGGTGTTCAGAAGAGACAAAGCTCCAGTAACTACTCTGTATTTATTTCAGGAGCATTATCATTTCAAGTTGAAATTAATTTGTATCTAAAAAGACGGTTCAAATCCTGTTTAATGACACTCACATTAAATATGAACTGTTTTCTGCAACCAAACTAAATCTAGAGAAAAAATAACACAAACATAAACATTCTGTGAATTTCTCATGTATAACTTCATATACTACCCCAATCCACAGATATATGACAGTATTTAAATAAAAAAAAGTCTTAAACCTTTAAAAGAAAGGGTTTCTCTTTTTTTTTTTTTCTCTCTCTGTTTTTGTTGGTTTTGTTTACTTTTCTTTTTTGGCAGGCACCTCTTGAAAGAAAGATCTTTTGTATTTAATTTACATGCTTAGTTATATTTCAAATTTTCTTTTCCTTTTTTGAAAATTCACTAACCCATTTAACAAATTGTCCAATTGAAATGTGAAAATCCACCTAATTTAGGCCTTTCCTTTAAACACTGTTGGCAAATAACTGTTATTTAATGTTTGTGTCTCTCTCTGGTCTGTATCTATATTAATTTATTCCAGTCAGTATCTTCTCCATTTAGTGTTGTCTAGTTTCTAAAAAGTCAGTGGTCTTTATCAATGGGCTGGTATTAAGAATTTTAATGATAATTAGCACAATACCTAAAGTGTTATGAGAATAATAAAAAATAAAAGCTTAATTATCTACCAATCTTACATTATCTTTGCACATTTAAGCATTTGAATGTTCTAAATATCTGAACCTTGCTTCAAGTTTCCCTTTCATCCGTCCATCCATCCATCCATCCATCCATCCATCCATCCATCCATCCATCCATCCATCCATCCATCCATCCATCTATCCCCCCATCTAAGTGACTGATTTGTGTAGTACATTCTGAAAAAAAATTACTTGATGCCCAGGAAGCAAACAGTGGATGCCTTTTCTGATTACTTGTTTTCTTATGTTCTTTTTTGACAATATTTTTTAATGTTCTATTTATTTGAGTCTGTACAGAACATACATATCAGAAATAGCAACACAGAAGGAGTATAAAAATCTGAGTAAAAGCTGCAGTGTTACAAAAAGCAAATTATTGGCATGTTGTTTACCACTAACATTGGTAGTTTATTTTTGCCAACAGAACAATGACAATAATACTGCATGAAGTGCACTCGGGCTTAAAAAGCATTTATATCAGGATCTGAGAATCATTTAAATGTACCCACCAGTAACTTATTCTAAACAAAAATACCACTGAGAAGCAGTCTAGAGCATAAAATAAAAAAAAAGAGGCAAGCAAAGTATTCTCTAAAACCTGCAATACAGCAATATGTATGTGTAGCTCTATGTATATACAGCTACATGATGCGTAGAATATGGTGATATCTTCTGGAGGTGGTATCTTGAGAGAGTACAGCACTGACTTGTGGCAGGTAAAGACAATGGGCATCTATGGTGTGGAGGAGGGAACCTGCTACCAAAATTTGCTCAGAAAAGAACATGAATTTTCGTGTTTGAGGTTGAGCACATTTTAATTCAAGAATATTCTTACAACTCTCCACAAACTAATGAATACTATAAAAAAATCGATGATTCACAAGCAAAAATATAAAAACAGGCATAAATGGAATATTAACAGGAGGGTATTTAATTTAAAATGGTCTGAGAACACAAGTCCAGCTTTTGTGCAGTCCGTGCTTGCCTATTTCCAGTAAGTCCTCCCAAATATCTCCAGAGAGTAAAACACAGGTTCTGTAGTGAAAAAAGGGTGTTTGGCATTAAATTTTGCCAGGTCACATTTTCAACTTAAGTAAGCAGCGTAATACTGACAGTATTAATTTTGCACATGACAGTAATAATTTTTCATGTTTCATCTTTGTTGTTTTTTTTATTCATTGTGCACACACATCTCAGTGAAGCAAACTTCCAGAGAGGATGGCCTAATTAATCTGATTTTATAACCTTAATTTGAAATTAAGAGTGTTTTAAAATGCACATAGACAAATAAGGTCTGAGAAAAGTTATCGGAGAACTCATAACAGGGTTTTTGCTTTGCAAGATAATGAGCCTAATGAAGTCTTACAAAACACTGAAAGTGTTTTAAGGAACTGTGGGGAGAAATCTGAAATATTAGTAGTTATTTGATAAGAAATAAACTATTTCAGGAAAATACAACACTTTTCTATATTAACTTGGGTGACTAACTCTCTTTAACAGACTGTGTTCTTATATTGCATTAGAGCTTTTCAGAAGGAAGAATAGCATAGTGTATTTCTGTTAATGTCATGAGGAGGCATTTTATTTTGGCAAGACACATTTGCCTCATCATAAGCACTGAAACGTGGAAGAACTAAACTAGTATAGTATGGTAGAACAGTTTGAAATAATGTTTGGTGGTTTAATGCTTCAGTGAGAAGACTTGAAGGGTGATGTCATTATTGTCTACAATTTTCTGATGAGGGGTGGCAGAGAGAGATCTTTCTGGTGTGTGGTGGCTGGATGTGAGCTACTGTCTTAAACCTGTGTCTGGGAAAGTTCTTCACTGAAAGGCTGGTAAAGCACTGGAACAAGCTTCCCAGGAACTGGTCATGGCCCCAAGCTAATTGCTGTTCAAAAGCCTTTCAGCAATACCCTATACTTTATCTTTTAAAGTTTATCTTTTAGGTTGCCCTATGTAGAAATAGGAGTTGGTCTCAGTGATCCTTGTGAGTCCATTCCAAGTCAGGATATTCTATGAATTTATAATTTAATTGTTTATTAAGAAATAACATTCCTGTATAAAGTTGCTTTTCATGAATTAATAATAAAAATTGTACTTATAGAAAATTTACATTTGATTCATAATTTAAGTAAATTGACAAAAATAAACTTACACTTTACTTTTTTCTTTTTTAAACATTATATATATATATATATATATATATATATATATATATATATATATATGAAAAAAGATATTTCTCCAAAGGCATTATAATATACTCAATTTCAGAAAAAAGAAAATATGTTAATTTGAAGTTTAAAAAGTTTCAGGGCTTTGGAACACTCTTGTTATTTTGAGGGGTACCTACTTTCTGACTCTTGGAGAATAAAAGGACTTTATCACACACCTGTGTACTTGCTGTGCTTGGGGAGGATGCTTAACTCTGTCCTTAACACCTCAGAAGTTGTAAAGGATAATTACCCTTTCTGTATGACCTCCATAACTGCACTATATACATGGGCAATGTTGTATTATTTGGCAGAAAGTTTTTAAGCAGAATTATTTTTCTAAAGTTTTTTCCCTTCCTATCTGCTATAGAGTAACAATTGCAATACTCAATTTATTCTTTTGAATAAGTATTTTTTTTTTGGATCCAAAAATGAAAATCCCTATTGGTTTTAATCAGAGTTATTTCAGAAGAAGAGCTGGTATAATAATATGTCTAGAAAATAAAAATCTAATACAAATAACTATATTTAATAGCCCAAAATGTAAGCCCTCTAGTTAATGAAAAGCTCTTTGTTCTCCCTGCATGAAATGGGAGAAAATTTTTGGGGAGTTTATATGATATTTAAGATTTGCTGTCAAATCGCACGTGGACCACAGTGTGGTCTGGTGGTTGCTGTGCTGTCATGTAGGTGTGGGCACCTAAATCACCTTTCAAAAAGCAAGTTCAAAAGTATAATAAAAATTTCAAATTTTATATGATTACACTTCATTACAAAGTCTGACAGGGAGCTTGTTCCCCTTTCAACAGATAAAAAAATTACATTTATAAAGGTTCTGCTAGATGTTTTAAAGTATTGCTTATCAGGTGAATTTTGAATAATAAGAATGAACCTGGTTGGTTGTGAGTAACAAGTTGCTTACAGCTATATCACAAATGTACTGATTACCAAGCTGAAAAAAAGAAACATTTAAACGTATAAGTCTTCACTTTGGCAAGAGGACAGTCTCAAATATAATAAGGTGAGACAGACATATTAATGGGTCTGAAACCTGTAGAAACACACTCTTCTTAATATGAAGATTATGATTAAAAGTTTTGGTGGTCCAGATACCACCTAATTTCAGTATTTGAATATATGAATTTCAGTATTCTGTATCATTTTCTCTGGATAAATGCCCTAATCCTTTATGACTATGCAAGCACCAGTATGTACAAGCACAAGAATGCATGTCTAGGCTGAACACACACCCCTAAAATCCCATGCTTTATTCATAGCTATTTAAATGGGAATGTCTATTGGCTTCAAGGCATTTTCTTCAATAGAGGTAAACAGAGTAGCCCAGACAGCTGTAGCTGCTGTCATGACTGCAGTCCATGAAATTGAGAACCATAGCTAAGTTTTGAAAACAAACTGTTGCTTGAAAAATATAGATTTTGAAGTTTTATTTTTTTTTTAAAGCATAAATATCTCAACTAGACAGATTCTATGGGCAGTCTTCTTAGGACATAAATAAAAGCTAATCTCAACTTCAGTTTGAAGTTCAGTCACAAAGTTTCTTGTAAATTTACAGCTTAGTTATACTACTAATAGATATTGTGTAGTACCTGTTAAAATTAATATGATTAAGTTTATGACCAAAATGTTTTGGTCATATTTAAAACTTTATGCAATAATGCTATTCATCAAGTTTCCTCTTTCCTGTGAAGGATAGGATGTACATTGACAAAAAACACATTGATGATTTTTGGTTGAATTTTAACATAACTAAGATAATTATGATAGGTAAATACTTTCAGACTTAAAACCTTTTCCCATGCATATTAAATTTTTTATGTGCTAAATGAGACTTCTCATCATTATTCATGAAGCTACAATAAAAACTACTTCAGAAGTAAAACATGGGAGCAGATAAAATGCTGTAAGGAAAAAAAATTTTTAAAAAATCAGCACCACAGAAGTTACTGCCAGCACCAGTATTTGGTTATCTGTCTGTTTAAACATAAAAAAATTTGCTCAAAATAATGTTAGCTCTAAGTTTACTTTTCATATACTTCAATCTGCCTCTTTCCTTCTTCCTTCAGAATGCCTTAGTGTGTATAAACATAGATATCTTAAAAATCTAAGTGGGTATTCTTCAGAGATACTCAATTTTGGTTAAGCTACTATTTATATTAACAAAATACTAATATGTCTTTTATAGTCAGAATTCAGAATAACCCAATTTTTATGACATGAATGAAATTCCTGCACTCAAACAATATTTAGGGCTGCAGTTCCCATCTTTTTTTTCCAGCTTCCTTAGCCCAACCCACCTTCTACCTCCCATCCAAGAAAATGATTGAAGATCTTCCAGTGCTTCAAACTCATAGAATTAAGAAGTACTTTAGTGAATTACCATTAATGACAGTTTGAAAATCAGTATATTTTTATACAACGATTTTTCCTATAACAGGGGAGTTTTAGGGAAATCATAAATGGATTTTTTAGAGTTCTTTTCTCTATGATTACAAAAGATTGAAGTGCCTTTACAAGACTGGCTATGTCTGTACATTTGGAGAATGAACTGAACTCAGAAATTAAAAAAGTTTGAAGCTTCTTGCTTTTTTTTTCTGAAGCAGTGCATTAATTTAAGAAAAATAAAATTCAACCATATTCTGTTCTGAGGCAATCAGGCTAGTTGAAGCTTTTTAACACAAACTTTGTCAAAGGAAGTCATGGAAAAAATATGATTTCAGATGTTAGATATCACCAAAATGCATACAATTGAATCCTATATTCAGTGAAGATATTACTTAATGCCAAAAGCACAGCTAAGCCTTTGTTAATATTTTGACCTTTTAATAGGGTTGGGTTTTTTTGTTTGTTTGGTTTGTTTTGTTTTGCTTTGAGTTTTTTTGATCAATAATAAAAAAAATCTTTATTTCCAGTGCTAAAAATAAACAATTTTCTCTCTTTCTAAATTATCTTTCAATTCTTGCTTCTGGAATGACCAAACTAGGGCAGTTATTTCAAATACTAATAGAACATTAAACCATATATAGTGTCAGTAAAAAAAGGTTTTTCGGAAGAAAAAGAAATAAACCTTCCATGAACAGATGTAAAATAATGTGATGAATACTGATATGTACGAAAATAATTAGCAATTACTTAAAGTAAAATAAAATGATTTAGAATAGATTTTGGATAGAAAGGTTTCCATTATAGCTAATGGTGGGACTTACAAAAATAAGCTGCACTATTATGTAGTCAGATACTCAAAAAAGTCATGAATCAAAATGGCTGTTTTAATTGTATTTACACAGTCTGGTATTATAAGCAATTTTCTGTGACACCAGTTGGTTACCCATACAATCAGTGCATGGGTAAGTGCAATTGGCCAGGAAAAATAACTTACAGCTGCTTTGAATTCCCAGGGACTAAAATTTGCCAGAAAATGATAGATAATATAACCTTCAGTTTCTAAATATGGAAGAGTATCACTTTCATTTTGAAAAGATATATAGATTCATGTACATTGTGAATACATATTCTGAAAGAAAGTCATATTCATATGATTTGGCCTAAAATATAAAGAAAAAATATACAAGAACAGGACAAAGTAGCATAAATACTAGTGAATTTTAATTTTCAAAATCTAAAAATCTACCCATAAAATCAAAAAGCAAAGCTGAAGTGCCAGTGAGAGTGAATTATTGAAATAAGCCATAGATAGTCTGATTTTATATTCCACGAAGATTAAACCAATACACAGTGGAAAATTACATCAATTTTGGATGTAGATTATACAGAAAAATTGCTAGATTAAATTATATATTTGGAATCCAAGCACATCTTCTTAAATACAAAGAGCAACAACAACAAAAGTAATGGAATGTTGGAATAATTAAGATTCAGATCATAAAATATGTGAGATACATTTGTTCATCTGGGGTTTTTGCATGTAAGCTCCAACGATTATTGAATGATTCCATGACTATTAGTGCTGTGCTGTCTCTAAACCTTTCCCTCCTAAAGAAAGTTCTTGGATAGTAACTTTCAAAGAGGTTGATAGATACTATGATGAAAATAAAACCTTACTGTGTTATTTACAAAGCAGTTATGTTAGTACTTTTTCCCATAACATATGATGGGAGAGACATATGATGGGAGAGACATATGTATGTTTAAGCTAAAATTGAGAGTGACTGGCTTTTCAAGAGTTTATGTAGACCAGATGTCATGTTGAAAGAATTGTTCAATGAACTTCAAATGAATTACCTTTATCAGAATTCTTTAAGGATTTGTAACTTTAGACTAAGGATGCATGCTATTGTTTCCATTCCAGTGACCAAAATGATAAATTTATAGTGCTTAATTTTTCAGTTAAAGGGTAGTTGTTTCAACTCTTAACAGTAAAATGTCCCCTATCACTGCTCTGATGTGTGGATTTGTATTGTACACAACACATTTAACCTTAGATCTTGGCAACAGAAATTGATCAATTTAATTGGAGAATTCTATTCCTCATCCATACATGAAATGAATAAAATGGTGCACATTGTCTTCACTAGTGAATCTTTTAATTTTTAAACTTATTTTACTTTTCGATATATATTTTTCTTAATGCAATTTCTATGACAGGAGGCAAAGACTCAGATGATTTAATTATGATGGCCTAGTTGGAAAGGGTAGAATGAGCGCAGGCCTATTTAGGTTCATAAAGGCAGCAGCACTACTTATTTAAACTGTCACAGTCATTATGACCATCAAGATATTTATATGGAAGAATAACCCAATGTAGTTTCAGTACGATTGCCCAATCAAATTTCAGTATGGTAAAATACTTTAGACACACTCAAAAATAAAAAAAGGAAATTAGATGTTTAACATTCAGCAGTATTTACTGCTCATTGAACAATGGTATTTCTTTAAAATAAATGATAAAACTTAGCAAATTATGAATTTCTGAGTTTGGCTAGCTACTCAGAAGTTGATTCTCATTTATCCCACCAACAATCAAAATTATAAGCAATTAAATTAAATGGGAGTACTTCTAACAGATAATATGGATAAAGGTTAGGTTAGAAGGGACGGTTATCTGGGAGGCTGATCATTTTTTCTTGCATGAATCTCATGCTAAATGGGAGCTTCAGAAAAAGTCTGTTGGAGAAACCATCCTGTCCAGTCACAAGGTGCAGAAAGGACCCTTTTGCTTTCTAATTTCCTTTCTTTTCCTAAGATTGGAACCAGACACTAATTGTGTCTGGATCCAATCTTAGACCCAGTTTTAATCAATGGTTTCTGTCTAAAAGATCATATGGCAGTAACTGAAACTTTATACAACTTTGTCCTTCAAGATTAAGGATGGCAAACCAAATAAATTATGATAATCAGTGGACTAAAATACCTTAATCAGAATTGTTTACCGTGAAGAATAGGTAACTGTAACTACTATTTTTGAGACAATATTGAAGCAATTACATTAAAGCTTGCAAAACTAATTATTAAGTAGAGATTGGGCTCACCCATGCATACCAATGACTGTGGGAAAATCTGTTTCTCTCAGCTTTGAGGTGTCTCCACTGAAGAAGGAAGGAAGGAATCTCCACACATGCTCCAAAAAGAGGTGTGTTAGACTACCCTTCCTTTAGAAGAGTGATATTAGGCTTCTATAGAATAAAGTGGTTGACTGTCCATCAGAAGTCTCCAGGTTAGAAGCTTTAGTTCACTCATTGATACTATCACTTGTTGGTTCCTGTATCAAGTACTTTATCAGGTACATTGTTCATATTCATGATTTTAATTGAGGGTTTGACAAGTCTGGCTGTCTTCAACACCACCAACAGCTATCCATTCACCACTGATAGCTTTGCAAATAGAGCATTGATCGATCTATTTTACCCTGACTATTTTGTGTGTGTTTGTTTGTTTGTTTGTTTGTTTATTTACTGGGGTTTTTTTGTTTGTTTTTTATCCTAGTTCAGTTGTTGATATCGTGTTAGATATGCAGGAATGGCTTGTTACAATTAAGAAAACCAAACCTGATCGCTTTCAGGGAAGTAAGCACAGTTTTTCAAGGCTCCATTAGCCTCATTGAAAATGAGTCAAGTGCAGTAAGGCTACTTAAAATTCAGTTTTAAAAGAAGTAATTCAGGGTTGTTCTTCAAACTCAGCTTTCATTAGTGAAAATATGCATTAATTCAAATGTTATTTCCTGAATAATCTTTTTATCTTTTTTTAAGTGCTTTCCAACTTCTACGTTTGCTTTAAGCAATTGTCCAACACCACCTTTTTTCATGTTTCCATGTTTTTGTTAAATATTTGTAGTTCAAAATAATGTTTCAATTTAAGCTCAAAAATTTGAAAAGGATAAATAAGGGATTTGAAGACTAGTCTCATGTAACCTTTTCCATGTGGCTGACATAGATTAATTGCACCGTTATTCAGTTTTAGGAGGTTAGGGTGATGTAATTGTTTTTGTGTTTAAAATACCACATACTTCTGTATAATTGTTAAATACCTGTTTTTCTTAACAAAGCCTAATTCATGTTAATTAATTGTATTTCTACAATTAGTTCTTTTGAATAACATGAGTAGTTCTGATTATTAGTTTCATTTTTTGGTGTTCTAGTACTCAAATATGTGATTTTCCATTTCTTGTGTGCCACTCCTTACCATTAGAAATCATGATCTGAGAGTGTATGAAAAATTCTAGGCAGGCTAGCAATGTTAAATGGTGTGGTGGCATTCACTCTGTGGGAAAGAAAATTACTCCCAAATAATTTTTTACATAGCTTGTTCTTTCGGAATAGAAATTTGGAACGTACAGTAGAAATTTGGAATTTAACTAGATCTTAATGCAATTAGGTAAGCTTCACATAAAAACCAACACATGAAAGATTGTAAAGGTGGTTTTGCAAGATGCTTTATGAATATGAACATTAGTCATATGGATGGATGGAGGATCACAGCCTACAACTGCAAAAATAACCCTACGTTACATGAAACTAAAATCACACCCTAGTTACTATGTTGTAATATGTTCTTTTAAAAAAAGGACAGTGAAACAATTACTAGAAGTTTATAAAAACTCCTGGTTTTAAAACTTCCCTCTGAAGAGATGATAAGAAAAATGAAATTATGCTAGAGCTAACCCACCCAACCGTGTTATTGTGCAACAGCAGAGATACCTTTCCTAGGGAAGTAACTGAGTAAACTAAATATAATTTACCTTAATTTACTGTATGAAATGAAATTTACTATGCAGATCACAAAGATCAAACTGCTAGCTTAGTACTGGGTAAAAAAAGGCCAGAGGGACTCAGATGTATAAAAATGAGTGTTCAGGGGCAGTTGAGATGTCCCATTGATATCAAAGGCTGACATACATAGCTTAAAGCACTCCTCCTTTCTAAAGCTGGTGAAGGAGGTTGTGTGGTATACACATTGTGCCTAATATAAAAAAAATATATTTCTGTTTAATCAACTGAGTCACGCACAAATTACTCAAGAGCTTCAGGGAATGAAGACCAAAATAAATATAATGGGTGTTTCTGACACAAACATTGGCTTTAAAAGCAGCATATTAACTAGTTACTAGCTAAAGACATATGGTTTTTGTGATACTCATATATGATATTATTATCAAAATAGGATTTTCAACATAAGTAAAACCAGACATCTGGTTCATCTAGATCTTCTAGCTAGATTTGAAATGCAACATAACAGAAGGATCATACACAGGAGGATCATACACATGTAGATACCAAGTCAACAAAGGTACACAGTAACACCAGCTAGAAGAAGTATCAGAATTTTACACATTTGTGTGAATATTTTTTCTTCTTAAAGGGAATAAAATGTGATATTACAGCAAACACTAAAACCCTGATAAGAGAGTTCTCACATAATGGAAAATAAAATTGTCTTGGGAATATTTTTTGAAGTCTTTATCATGTTTGGACGGCTTCTGAATCTTAAGAGCTGAAGACATATGTTTTTCTCCCTCATAAAGATGGTGCAACTTCTCCTGGTTTGATTTCCCAGAAATTATTTTAATTTCATTCTTACAGGGATTAAGAATTGTTGGTTTATGAAATCTGTGTCAGTGAAATGCCATTTCATTACTGGTCTGAGAAATTATTGTTTCTGATATGATGAAGAAGGATGCAATTTGCCTTGTCTCACATATTCATTTGATTGGACAAAAGGAACAGTGTGATCCCCTCTAGATGTCAACATGAATGTTACTTCAAGCATTGGATAAATTGTGTAAAAGTTCTGGCTCTAAGCTGGAAGGAAATATTAGGAAGCTAAGCTTTGCCTACAAGTGTATGGAAAAGAGTTTATAAATGCATAGCTGCATATGCTGTAATTTCATTGCTGGTCACGCACTAGTCTCATGACTTTCCTCAGAGACAGTCAAGTTTTGAAACTGTTTGTCCTTTATTTTATATTACAGGATAGGCTTTGTCATGAGAAACTCTAGAGAGATCAAATGAGGAATGAGTACTGATCTAGACATAACTGCTATCTTGTACTGTAATGAAACTTTTGTTTGGCAGAACCCTCCTAATTAATGAACTAATTATTGCCAATACACAGATTTGCAATTCTGATTTAGTGATTTTTTTGAAACATGCAATATAGAAATGGATTACATAATGAAAGGCCTTTTTTGAAGGATCTGAAGCCAATTAGGTAGTTGGACCACATACCCAGGATTATCTCAATAAGAAAAGGTAAAATATTAGGGTATCTATTCATTCTTAGCCATTTTTGGGGGCAGAAACGCATTCTAGTTCAAGTCCTTACTCCCTGTAAGATTTGTGTACAAATTTATGTATTGGTTCAACACATGCATAAAAACAATAGAGAGATCTGTCCCAGACTGAGACAAGAAGATGCTCTGCTTGCATATTCAGTCCCAAAATATCTATATACAATGTAGGTAGAATGTGCACGTGTCCCTCAATTTGTTGTAAGATTTATTTGCTGGAATGGTGATAGAATCTGATAAATTTGTCTTTGTATTGGTTTGTGCTTTAATATTGGAAGATTACTCACTTTGGTTTATCATTGTGTATATTAGGGTGTATAGAGGTTGCTGTCTGTCCATGTGAGACCTCTTCAGGTTTTTAGTATGGTAATGATTGCTCTCAAGGGTAAAAATCAGCATCTCACATGTTGTGATTGCATATGTGATTGTCTTTATGTGGATCTTGGATTGGTTTGTGTTTGGGTTTTTAAATATTTCCTGGTTTATAGTCAAATATTATACAGTCTAATATGATTGTAAATATCATTGGAACATTAAATGAAAATTGGCCTATGACAGAAGGCAATATATTGATTGAATAAAAATAAGTAATTATAGTATATCAATTTAATGAATGCTAGACATTAGTTGTCATTATGCATAGTTCTAAGTCACACAAGGGTATACAATGCTATTACCATTTATTAGCTGATTTTGTCAGCTTGAAAGCTACTCTGGATCTTTCACTGCTCTCACTTTTGTCTCACTAGGTCCTCTGTATATCCAGCTTCTCCTACAAGGGGACTGTTGATATTCCTTTGTTTTCTACAATTAACCTGACAATTTAATTATTTAGAAAAGTTCCTTAATTACCATTTCTTCCTTGCCTTCTCATTCATTATGATAAACTACATGATATAGCCTGCATTTATAGTCATGAGAAGACTGAAACTGTGGCAAATTTTAATGATTTATACTGATGTTTGTCTTAATTAGATCAAATCAATCTTTGGAACATTTAAGTGAAGGAGAAATGAATACCCATGCTCAAAGTTCTACATCCTTTCTCTTCATACAACACTTCACTAAATTGATACACAACACCACCAGGGAAGGTTAATCATGACCTTAGATGTACTCACCTATAAAGTTTGCTGGGAATTTGAGATGGAAGCTTAAGTGTAAGTGATGTATGTAGGAATGGAGGAAAAGACCTTTGATAAACCATCACATTCATACGCAGATAACAGATGGACTTACTAAAACTAGATCTGTAGCTTATTTCTGAAGAAGGGGAAAGAAAAAAGAAGCAAGTAAATACCCAATACAGTAGTAGTTAATTAAAAGCCATCAAAGATACTTGAAACACAGATTCTTTAAGGTTCAGCTGTTTTTACTGGCCACAACAACCCCCTGCAACATTGTAGGCTGGGGATGATGTGGCTGGACAGTGCCCAGGCAGAAAGGGACCTGGGGGTGCTGGTGGCAGCTGGCTGGACATGAGCCAGCAGTGTGCCCTGGTGGCCAAGAAGGCCAATGGCCCCTGGCCTAGATCAGGAATAGTGTGGCCAGCAGGGGCAGGGAGGTCATTCTCCCCCTGTGCTGGGCACTGGTGAGGCCACACCTGGAGTGCTGTGTCCAATTCTGGGCCTTCAGTTTAGGAAGGACATTGAGACACTTGAGTGTGTCCAGAGGAGGCTGGTGAGGAGCTTGGAACACAAGCCCTGTGAGGAACCGCTGAGGGAGCTTGGGTTGTTTAGCCTGGAGAAATGGAGACTCAGAGGGACCTTATCACTCTCTACAACTTCCTGAAGGGTGGTTGTAGGCAGATGGGTTGGTTTCACTCCAGGCAACAACTGACAGAACGAGAGGACACTCTCTAACTGTGCCAAGGGAAATACAGGTGGGAGATTAGGAAAAAGTTTTTCACAGAAAGAGTGATAAAGTATTGGAATGGTCTGCCTGGGAAGGTGGTAGATTCACCATCCATGGATAGGTTTAAAAAAAGACTGGAGATGGCACTCGGTGCCATGATTTAGTTTTTGGTGTTAGGGCATGGGTTGGACTCAATGATCCTGGAAGTCCTCTCCAACTTAGAGATTCAGTTGAATTCTGTTGAATTTTCCTCCATGTGATTCCTCCACTAGATAGGATTCAGCTTTCTGACCACCAGCTGTTCTTAGCTGAGTACATGAAGGGGATATTCTTGAGCCCACTGACTGGTCCTTATGGAGTCAAGTGATAGCACTGAATGACATGTCTAGACTGAGGTATCAGTCTGTGTGCTTGATTATCAAGATTGGACACCTTGGCTGGAGTACAAGGTAGCTTCTTTTTGGGTTTTGTGCTCACAAAATCCTCCTATGAAGACCATTGCTGGAAAGGACAAGAAGACAGCTGTGTGTACTCATTTTTCCACAGCACTGAGCCAAGACACAGATACCATGCATGTATATAGAGATCTGGGAAAATGGAATCTGTGCTGGGTTTAATCTTGGGGCTTAGTTTGAATGAAGCAACACTGTTTTGGAGGTTGAGTAGAACCTGCAAGTGATGCAGTTATGACTAAGTGAGACAATTGTTATTTTACTATAACTTACATCTTTAAAAGAAGGAAGCTGAATTAGCTTTTGACTAAGAAAAACACAATTTGGCTATTTCATAACAAACTCATAACAAAATGAGCATCAGCCGTGGAGCTGATGAACAGCCAGAGATTTACTCAATAGCAGTATTGTCATGATAACAAAGCATTTGGTAAGGGTGAAGGCAATACAAGCTGCAGATTGCTCATGTGATAGCAGTGATAGCACGTATAATAACACCTGGAGTACAGTGTGCTGCTCCTGATTGTGGTGTCACAAGCTTGATTAAGTCTTCACAGATTTTTGGCTCTCCTTAACATTATCTTCTAAGCAGAAAGATTCTAGTCGTACTCTCTTTACCTGAAATACAGGTACCTAAAAAAAAAATTATCTAAAAAAATATGTTGAGTGTGCTCTGCATATGCTGTTTTTCATTTCCAAAAGAAACCTTGAGAATTCTACCATGCCTGGAGTGAGCGCACAAGAGAAAATGGCCCTCAGCTGAGACAGGGAAGATATCTTTTCTCATATCAGAAGAGATATGAGAAAAGTTTTTTGGCTGTCAGGCTGATCAGGTATTTGAATATGTATCCCAGGGAAATGGGGGAGTGACCATCCCTGGAGGTGTTTAAGACACTTCTGAATATGGCACTGGGTGATGTGGTCGTGTGGTTTAAGGGTTTACAGTGGAAGTGTTGGATATGTGGTTGGATTAGAAAATCTTAAAGGTCTCTTCCTATCTTGATGATTCTTTGATTCTATGATTCTATAATTATGGCTCTGGGATTGGAGCTTTTTCTTTTTTAACCTCCAGATATGCTAATATTCACATATTCTTATCAGTCTGTGTAGAAAACATTTCACATATCCATGACAGTTTTCAATTCTCATTTGCCCTGAGACTGAGCAAGGTGAAAAAAGTATCCATCAGGCCATATGATACATTATCCCTTTCTAAAACATGATTTAGGCTATCTATCAACCCCTGTATAAACCTTGCTAAGAGTTTTAGTATGAGAACCTTGAGCTTTAAGATGCAGCATTTATCACATTTTCAAAGTTATCTCTCTGAAAATACAGGTGTATTGTTTTGGTCTATCTCCTCTTTTCTTTCTCTTTTCTTTTTTTGGGTTTTTCATGAACTCTAGTGTTATTCAAGCTCTAAGAGAGTGTATAAAATATGCTAGTCCAGCAGAAGATCCCCATTTATTTTGAAATATTTCATTGAAAGTATTGGTGTGCTTAAATATATTATTTTCCTTGTATGTACCCACCCTGTACGTTATTAAATATATTCCATTAAATAATTCTCCATGAGTGATGGAACTTCAGTAGACGCATTTAATTTTCATAAAGAAAAGAAGAGGAATTTATCTTTTGCCAACACCACACTAAAACAAACAAGATTAAAATTAAGTAAGCAGATGCAGTTCAATTTTATTTAGTTTAAGGCCTCCAGCTATTTTTATCAAAACCGTTTGAGGAATAAGCTATAGTTGATTTTTCAGCATTCACATTAACTGTGAGAGACCTAAACAACATTATCAACAACAGCAACAACATAAGAATAATTCAAATATCACATTTTCATTATAATTTTGCTTTGAATGTTTTTTAAATTAACATCATGTGAAACACTTCAAAATGTACACCTGGTGCACAAAAATGTACACAAAGGTTGTTACAAGGGTTTTTTGCATATGTTAGGTAAATAAATAAGGATTTACTATAACCACTAGAAACCACAGCTCATTTGGCTCCGTTTTTCTGTGGGTGTGTTTAAAAAATTCCTTAATTGAAATTTACTTTTCTCTTTCATGAGTTTCACATAACCAACACATTGCATAACAGAAGCATTTAGTGAAATTAAACAGATTAATGTCCTTTGGATTTGAAATAGATCCAATCATGAATGACAGAAGCATTGCCCAATTGATTTCATAACACAAGGATCAAATTTAGTTGTTAAGTAACTTGTTAGGCAGCATGTTTAGAGCTCCTTAAATAAAGTAGATTTTTCAAAATTAATAATTAATTTTTGGAACACACTGCTACAGGACACTCTGGAAGCCAAAAGTTTAATGCAATTCAAAATTAGATTAAATATTATTATGAAATAAAAATCTACCAGAGTCCTGGAAGTGGGAGAATATGAATGAACACCTAAACATATGTTTTCAGAATCTGAGAACATATCTTGTGCAAACATGACTGTGCTCCCACAGCAACTGTCAAGAGCTCAGTATTTGTGCTGAAAATCTTCATTTGTTTAAAAAAAATTTTTTTCCTCTCCATTATGGAAAAGACATGGCCTATATTCTGTCATTTAGGGGCTTCCTATACAACTTCATAGAGTCCATAACTTTGTGTTTCTCACATAATACAGTTAAATTTTTTATTCTCCTTTATAAAGTCTCAAGATCAGAGAGTTGATCTTGAGAGTGAGATCAAATCTCATTTTTTTATATTACACTTTCTAGCCAATCACTTATTCTTTCTTTTACCTATTGAAATTTTACAGGGGAGTATCATAAATTGCACTAAACTTAGTGTTTTAAATGACAAATTGTTTTTAAATTACAGTGGGGATTGGTTGGTTTTATTTTTAGATGGAAAGAATTATTTAAAAAATAAAATTAAAGAAGAATCAAATGTCAGAGGATTTTTTTATGTTTAGTACATGTCCTAAGCAAATATTCCTGATGGTCCCCCCAAATCTCCTTGACAGTTTCTATCCCACTACAAGCCAAACCAGAAAATGTCAGAAAGAAGAAACCTTCAAGTAAGCCAGTATCAGTGACCCAGGGACTTAATCAGGGTGCAGAAGGCCACTGACCATTCAGGACCAGGTGGCTGTTAATGTGCTCCCACCATGGTGCTGTCTGTCCCACCGTCCTTTCCTCTGACCCTGACCTCGAGCTAGCACATCTGTTCTCTTATGCCATGGACAAGCCCTTGACAGCTAAGCCCCTCCATCTTCTTCCTAACTGCCCACTTATACTGAAAAGCTTTTGCACAAGTACTGTTCTCTCTAGTTTTGCAAACTGTCTCACCATGTCTCAATTTTTGCAACAGCTCCCATGTCTCTATCTTCTGAGGGCCTTGCTTGAATTTTAAATCAGATCAGGAAGCAAGCACTGATTTCTTGGACAGGTTTCAGCCTACTTTTTATTTATTTTTTTGTGTTTTCTTTGTTTTGTTTTGTTTTTTTGTTTGTTTGTTTGTTTTGTTTTGTTCTCGTTTTTTGTTTAAAGCTACCAGTGGAACATTAAATGCCTTTGCAATTACACTGTTTGGAGGAACACAGGCATGGTCTAGTCAATAGCAATATGTACATGTGTTTGCTCAACTGAAGGTTATTTCCTATGAGTACTTGCTGCAGGCATGTGGTTTCCTTTCCATTTCTGTTCCCACCTGCACCAGTAATATCCTGATGAGTATATAAAGAGAGAAGATTTTTCAGTTCCTGCAAGAACTTCTGGGGAGACCAGCAGGTTATAAAACAGTAGTGTGTAAACAGCCCAGAGCACACACACAAGTTTTTCAAGCCTAATGGAATTACAAAATATCAGCTGTTTGCAAAGGATGTTCTTGCTTTGCATGGGGAACCTAGGTAGGAAAAAATCATCCTGACATCTTTGTCAGGATGGCTTTTTTAAGCCTATGTAACTATATTAAAAGCCTATCACTTAGCTCCTCAGTGGAATCCAAACCAGAGATTTTAGTCTAGAAAAGGTAAAATGCAAGGAAAAGATGGCTGTGGCATCTGTCTCAAATGATTTCATAACTGTTTCAACAGTCTATAACATACTCTGCTGTTTTGCCATTTTCTTATTAATTTCATGACTCACCGCTAATATCAAGAACCTACGTGAAGACTGAAGGGATGATTTCAGTTTGCACGGAGAAAGAGTTTTTAAGTATCACAGGTTTTGTGTGGTACAAATATATCTTGAAAGTGATACCTGAGTGGCTGATTTGTTAGGGATATCATCTGTGATGTATACATACATACATACATACATACATGTATGTACTATACATACATGTATGTACATATAGTACATACATACATGTATGTACTATATATCTATATATATCTATGCTACAATTCATATGGAAAATTGTTCATATGGAAAATGAACATAAAAATCAAAAAGAAAGTTTAAGAAGAAAACAGATTTTAGGCATTGGCCTACCCATGGGCTGTGTCTTGTCAATAGCACTATCTCTCTTATGTACATGCATGACTATTTTCACCACTATTTGACTATTTTCTATTTTATGCATGACTATTTTCACCACCTACCCTTCTGTTTTACGATCTTCAGTTTTATTTCACAGAAAATTCTAGCTTCCTGAGTTAGATTTAGTTCCTATTCTAAGTCCTTTACCCATTTTTCTCTGAAACCATGCAGACATTTTACATCTACAGCTTCATATGGCAAGGAGTTCTGTTGATCTTTTGCTCATTATGTGTTGAATAATAACACGTGAATTTTTTGGCTATTTCTACTATTTCCATTGGTGATCCTTGATTCTTACACCAGAAAACACCATTAACAGTTAACTCATTTTTCTACCGCCCCCATAACCCTACATTTTGTAGATTTATGGTTACAAAAGACCAAGCTTCCTAAGTTCAACTATTTTTTTTTTAATTGCTCTTTTAGTGATTTTTAGAATTTTGTAGTATGGGCAGGTATACACATACACATACTCAAGAATAAAAACATATTGTTCATGGAGATCATGTTCCTCCTTCTAGAGTTTTGAATAAGCAAAAGACCACCATAAGGAAATGTCTTTTTGTACATACAAATACTGCTTATTAGCTGCCTATTAGTTGTTCTAAAATGGCATTTGGAAGTGTTTGGAAATTATTTCCATTAATTTACATATGAATAAAAGACCTTAAATTCTCTGATATGCTCAGCATCTTGTTTCATGCCCAATACTAGTTCACAAGGACAAAAAGTTAGAACAGAGCTCAACTTATGAAAACCCAAAAATTAAAACATAGTTTTTCTTCTAAACATTGCTGCCAGATAATGGTTTTGCCTTGTCTGTGTGACATGAAATTTTCTTACCTACATGAAAAGAGAGGGAGAATAATTTTCAGAAAGAATGTAGCTGACATGACAACAGTTCTAAGTTTTTGCACATTGAGTGAGACATTTTTGTATTGTCATATAAAATTGGTTGTGATAATGGCTTCAATTTGTCCTTCATCTGTATTTTAATAAGTATTTCACAGATTAGTGACTTCTTGAACTTCTTAAATCAATGATAAAGTGGCAACACTGGTAATCCATCTCAGTAAAAGGGATACTTTCGAGTTATGGTGTAAAGGTGGTTGACAAATGGTGGCCTTAACAAGGATTTTACTTGTTTATCTAATATTGGCACAAATAGCTTTTACAGCTGATACCTGTACCGATACAGGAAAAAAAGTTTAAGATATAGAATGTGTGCCTGAGACTAGTTCTTCTACATGAGCAAACTGACACTGCTGGAATTTTTGAATATCACACTGGTGTTGGCTGTATGATTCAGCATGATAAATTGACCATTAAACCAGGATTTTACAGCTTCAGTGCATTAGTTTTAAATTCTACCCCCCTTCTTTTTTCTGAGTTGTGTTGATATATTTTATATATTAGTAAAGGCCTGTCTGCACAAACCAGTCTTTGAAACAAGTTGTGATATTAAAGGCTAAAGTCCTTGAAACCTTCCTGCAGAAGAGAGAGTAATGCAAAATAACATCCTTGTGTATAAGAGAAAGAATGTAAACCTGTGTGTGTTAGCCAATAGTAACTTGCTTTGCCTGCAGACCCTGTAGAACCCTATAAAAGGTGTGCTAAAGATAGAAATAAATGGCATTCACGTTTACTTCTGTGAAGGGCCGTGAATGAGCTGGCGGTCTCTCAATAGAGTAGTGCTTTAGTATTGCTATCATTTACTTGAATTGTTCTTGTTGTGATCATCGATTTAAATATTTTCAAATGGTTTACAGGCCAAGAATTAGTCACCATGACTATGGCAGAGTTTGTTCTGTTTATGCTAAGCCCTACAGATACTGTCCACGTGTGAGAAAGTAGGAGATAAAAGCTTTACCCTTAAAAGTTTCACCCAGAAATATCAATTCCTCTCTACTATCAGATGTCAAAATACACCAGATGTAACTGCAATATTAAACTCAAAATGTGGTAGTTTGAGCTAATTTCTCCAATTATAGCAGCTGCAGTTTTTGTCTACCATGCGTTTAGAATTTTGTTTTAAATTAATCCCTCAGAATTCTCTTGCGCAAAAGTAAGCTATGTTTCTGTGCACTCCAACTACATCACTATGTAAATAAATTCTACCAAATGAATGCATATTCACACTGAAATTTTATTATTGACAATATTTATCAAATTAATAAATGTCTGCTGAAGATGTGAAATTTGATAAACTTATGTAAATTTGGAATATTCATTATTATAAAATGTGTATATTTAATTTATAAATCTTAATTTATGATAGCCCTAAAAACTCATTAAATTGTAATTAATTTAAATTAACTTAGATAATTTATATTCTTTTAGAAAAAAATAAAGGAGACAAATATAACTATTTCAGTAATATTTTTTATGGCAGCATAGTACATGACATTGTAATCAACCTTGTACAAGAGTTTAGATTCAGAAATTTGGAACATGATTTGTAAGATAATTCTAGCAGCCTGAGATTTATGTAAAAGAGGAAAAAAAAGTCTTTTGGTCATGGAGTTAACTAAATTGAATTTTCACAGTCTTGTAGTTCTTTCAGATACTTAGTGAATCTAGTAATATTTCTTGTCATAGACCTTGTAGTTAGAATCAAATAACTATCTGAAACATATCAGCTTTCCTTTTTAACTTTTTTTATAACAAAGTTGCAATGCAAAGTGTGTAAAGATGTATCTTAAAAAACCACAAGCAAATAAAAATTAATTTTTCCTCTGACTACATTTTAAAACAAATTACATGATCTTTTGATAATTTTGGATGAATAACTTCTAAATTCTGAGGTCTGACATTTATATTACAGATTTTTTCTCTCTAATAACATCATCAGATGATATGCCAGACTTTTTTCTTTGTCAGAGACATAGACTTATTAATATTGTTCATGTAAAACACTACAGGATTCTCAATGCAGTATTCTGGTAACAATTATTTATCTGGTTTCCTGGAGGTATTTTTTAGCTCTACCAGAAAATCCATGTATATACAAACCTTTATGTATAATTCTCATATGGTTACAGGAAGTAGAAATTATTCAAATAAATGAATTAATTGCTCTATTTATAGCTAAATTAAAAAGTAAAATCAGAATGACCATGAAATCATAGAATGGAAAGGACCTTAAGGGCCATTTAGTTCCAACCCTTCCTACCCCTGCCATGAGCAATGTTGCCACACACTGGATCAAGTTGCTCAGAGACCCATCCAGTCTGGTTCCACTGCCAGGAGTGGGTCATCCAATATTCTCCAGATAACTTGTTGCAGTGCCTCACTAACTTCACAGTCAAGAATTTCTACCTATCATCTAATCTAGATACCTACTCTTTTAGTTTAAAACTGTTCTCATTTTCCTATGACTAGACTTTACCTGTGTCAAAAGTTGCTCTCTCTTTTTTTATAAGACCTTTAAGTAAAGAAATCTTCAATAAGGTATCCCTGGAAGCTTTTCTTCTCCTTTTTGGAAACTCCAATTCTGTCAGCATTTATTAGCAGCAGAGGTACTCAAACCACCTTCAAGGGCTTCCTCTGGACTTATACCAAGAAGTCCACATCTTTCTTGTGCTGGGACCCCAGAGGGTGAAGAGTTCCAGATGGGTTTCTGTCGTGGGTTTAAACCAGTAACTAAAAAAAATTACTTATTTCTTGTTGTGAGATATGGATTAGAACAAGAGCAAAACAGGCATAAAACTTAAAAAGAATAAAAAAAGTTTATTAACAAACTACAAGAATAAGAACACCAGAATAAACTCCCAGAAAAAAAAACTTTTTATCCCCCACTACCCACCATTCTCCTGTTCACATGACAACAGAGACAAAAACTTTGGAACTTTGGTGGTTAAAACAGTCCTAATTCCTGTTACAGTCTTTTCATCAGTCTTTGTAGAGAAACAGAAGTCTCTTTCTGTTAATTTATGGAGTTTCTCACAAGAAAACTGCTTCTGTTATAGTTTTCTATTGCCCTGATGTCAGCTGCCCAGAACTGCTGTTATCAGAGCTCACTCCTCCCATCTCACATCACTCTGAGGTGTGTATGGGCCATGAGTCTAGGGATGGCATTTTAAGGATGAGTTATTCAAAGGCAAAAGTCTTCTTCATCTGTCTCTGTGAGCTTCACTAGAAAACAGGTTTTTTCCATTGCCTCCCAAGGCTTCAAATCTTCTAGCACCTCACTGTATCACAATTACTCTACTTTTTACTCAAAATCTACACTTTGAACACTCCATTCCTCCCTACATACTCTGTCATGAATTAAAGGAGTTCTTTCAGGACTTTATTGTCCATCTCCATAGCTTCAACAGAAAAATATTTAATCTTAATTAAAACATCTCCTTATTCTCTACCTTTTCTGAAGCTTCTTTTCTTTCTTGTCACTGGTAGTTTATAAAGTTTGTTTTCATGTTGATCACTCCCTTTTTTCCTCTCTGGATAAAAAGATTAATCTGCAAGTCTCATCTGGGTAATGAAAGGGTTAAATCTTGCCCAGGCTTTTGTAGATGGTTCGGTGATTTCTGCTGGAGCAGCAGCTGGAGCTGTCTTCGACAGAAGATTCTTCATGGCTGCTCTGGAGAGTGTGGTCGCTGTCTCAGCCTGCCGCAGGTCAAGAGCTTTTTTTCCTTTCTTTACTCGGCAGTCTCTGGTGAATTCAGTCACAGCAAAACCTGCAGCCGAGCCAGGGACCGGCCTGGCCCGGCCAGAGCCCGGGGCAATCCCCGCAGGCCCCATCTCCCGGCCGGGAGCCGCTGGGCCCAGCCCAGCCCAGCCCGGGCCGCATGGCCTGGGCAGAGAACGGGAGGCCAGCCAGAGCTCTGTTACCTTTCACAGCCAGGAAAACAAAGAGAGCAAGAGTACTCTGACTTTACATCTTAGGGTAGGGTTCAAAAGTCGATCTCCCTTTTCAATGGTTAAAACGGCTGTCGATTCCCAGTAATGACCAATAATTGGTCAGGAGAAAAGACTCCCATCAGTCCCCAGCAACTTCAACTTCCTTAGCTCCCAAAACCACCTTAAAGGTAAAGTTACTCCATGACAGTTTCACCAGAGCGGAGCAGAGGGGCAGAATCCCCTCCCTTGACATGCTTTGGATGAAGTCCAGGATAAAATTTTCTTTCTGGGCTGGAAGTGCGCATTTTTGTCTCATGTCCAACTTTCACCAATGAGAACTTCCAAGTGCCTCTCTGCAGGGCTGGTCCCAATGTTTTCCTCTCCCGGTCTCTCTGGTACTGCCCCAACCCAGGTGGCAGTACTTTGAACTTGCCCTTGCTGAACAAGATTCTTGTGGACCACTTCTCAAGCTTGTCCAGGTTTCCCCCTGAATGGCATCACTTCCTTCTCTTTTATCCCCTGCATCTCCCAGTGTTACGTCATCTGCAAAAGACCTCACTGTCTGTGTGATTGGTAAATACATTAGTGAGCAGAAGTCCAAGACAGAGTCCTGAAGGGCATCACTCACCACCTTGAGGGACACCTATCATCACCATCTTCCATCTGGACACAGAGCCACTGACCCCAAATCTCTGATTTTTTGATACAGGCTTCGTGTTTAAATCAGCAAGGAAAAGGGAGTCTTAGGTATCACAGGTAATCAAATCATAAGACAATTCTTCTTATAGAAGATGTATAGACAAACACAGAAACATATTGGGGTCAGAAGATCTACAGTGTTTTAAATGAAAATATTTAAAAGTTTAAGATGCTGTAATGATTCCTTACTAAACTAATATTTGCTGATCTTCTTTCCTCTATAGATTGATTCCACAGGCAGAGCATTTGTGCCATAATACACTGGCACAGAGACTCTACAAAGTAGCTGTTTCACTGAAAACCAAACAAGCAGTATTTGCTTTGAGAAATGTGGCTGTTCACTTCATCTAGGAAAACCAGTTCTCAAGAAAGTATTTCCAAAGAACAATACTTTTGTCTTTGAATTTCTCTGAAATAAATCAATAAATTAAATAAGAAAAATTGAAAGTTTTTCAATTGAATTCTTTCAATGAAAGAGTCTTCAAAAGAAAGAAATAGTTGTGATCATTTAAATCTAAATAGCAGAAACAAGATCTGCCAGCAAATATAATCCATGTGCAAGCAGTGACTCTGCAAGCAGTGCATGAATGGTTTTTAGCCATTCAGAAACAGAAGAAAGCTAAATCCACTTCCCCAAAGGCTCATTAAAATACATCTGTGCTCAGGGAAGTTCAGTAATTATGTGGTAGGAATAACTTCTGTGATTATAATACATAATGGCCACCTACAAACTTTTGGCATTAGAGTAGTAGCAAAAGCACAGCCAAGGGGAAGAAACTGGATGTACTGAAAAAAAAATCTCCTTTATGTTGTTAAATTTTACAGGCCAGTCATCACTACGATAAGAAATCTAACTAGTGTGTGCTTTATTTTATTTTTAACATAATCAGTAATTACAATTTTGTTTTGATCTTACCCACTCCTCCCTATTTACCATATCAGAATACAGCACCCCAATCCTATTAATGTTCTGCATTCTTCTGAAGGATACATGAAAGATTATGTGATCTATTACAAAAAAAACCCCTGTGCAAATTATATTCAGTAGCTACATTTACGATTGCTCTGATGGGAATTGCAAAATTACCTTGAACAGTGTGAATGATTCCTATTTTATCTTGGTTTTTCTTCCTTGCACTTCTCATTTAGTTTAGTAATTCAAGAGAGGATGCAAACACAAATTGGTCCTAACCAGTTCATCAATTCTGTCCCTGCTGCTAATCGCTCAATTACTGCATTTTGTAGAAATTACGTCTAGTTTCAGGTCCACTGCTACCTTAGATTCTAACAGTTTTCTAGTGAGAGTTTTCTGTTAACAAATAATCTCTTTGCTGTAGGTGTTATGATGAAAGCTTTTAAAGCTACCTTTAAAAGTGATGAAGATTTTATATGTATACTACTCATATTTATTTTTGTGTTATATGCCAAGGAAAGCTTTTGTATCTGGGCATTCTCTGACAGAAATACTGCATAGTGGCTCTCAGACAGACAGACTTCAAACTCAGCAGCATTTTTTTCTTTTAAAAATCACTGTCTTGGAAGATCTGTCTTGTTACAGTATTTAGCAAAACCTGCGGCGGAAGGTTGGATCCTTACCCTACAGAACCTCACCCAATCTGCCCTTCAAGTTAGAGGAAGCCCTCTGACCAGAGGGAGCCTTAACAATACCCAACATTGCTGTGCCCCAAAAGGGAAGAGTCCTTGCAAAGACTACTTAGTTAACGGTTGTCTTCTGCAGGTTTTATGTACAAGGGATCAATTAATCACAGAAGCTGTGATGCGATATTAATAGGGTAAAATATTTTACACTGCTTCTTACCTAAATTTATTTCTTTGAATGTCGGGGAATATAAAGCAAAATCAGTTAAAGATAAAACACATTTTACTATTTTATGCACTTTAATATTGCTTGACAACCTCTGCCAAAACTTGGTTGTGTGATATGCAAATGTATAAAGTTTGTCTATGCCTTAAAGAACTCGTATCCAAAGCAAAACAATGACTGGTAAGCCCTATAAATCATAATTTACAGTTGAGGAAGCTCAGATTAAAGAAAATAAATTCCCAAAGTCACACGGAAAATTCTTAAACAGGCAGGAAGGCGATGATTTCAGCATCTGAAGGAGTACTATAAAACACAAATCCTTCTCTGGTCAATCTTCAAGAAAGCCTGTTGTCTGAACTTCCTTCTACAAAAAAATAGTATATAATTAAATGGACATAAGACTCTTAAACTGAAATGAAAATTTACACTGGAATATGGAAAGAAGTGAAGTCTTAATGACTGACATTTTGGCAGCTTTGATCCTTTCTGGATGGAGTCACTGAAAAATTAAATTGACATTGCTGCCTATAACATCCTTCCATCCTGTTCTTCCTGTTCCAAAGCCTTGATGAGCTCTCCAGCCCTGACCTAACCTGAAAATCAACCTCCAAATAGAAGCACATGCCTTAACATTAAAACCAAGTTAACATAGGTCTTCTACTATTTATCCTTGCAAAAAGCTCTGCTTTTTATTGCAACATATTTAAGCCACAGTGCATCTACAAAGCACACATAGTAACAGGCTGAACTGTGGATTTTGTTCAGAAGAATGTGGTCCAGCTTATTTCCTTGCTTGAAATATTAAACTATATATAAACTAAACATTGCATGCAAGCACATATTTACGTAAACATATGCATTACAAGCTTAAGAAACAGAAAGCCTTTTTGTCAACAATTAGCAACCAAGTACAATGTGGCTTGGCTAAATATGGTGAAGTACATGGAAACTAAGTGTGAGTGCAATTAAGTTGGGGTATATAAAGTTCCATGTCCCACAAATTTTCTTCATCTGACTTTCACTGATTCCAGTGATGTTGATGGGTAATTGCCTTCTCCTAAAGCAAGCTATATGGTATAGGAATCTGAAAGAGAAACTTGTTTAATCAAAATAACATAAAATGTTGGTTTGCATCAAAATACAGTCTCACTGAGAAAATAATGCAGTACACAGTTAAGTAATTTCCTACCTAAGATAACAGTTAATTGTGCCATCCATTTTAATGGTGTTTACATCTGTGACTAAAGAATAGTCGTGTAGTAAAGAATAGTTACATGCTTGAAAAAATCCTTTTCTGAGTTACACTGAAAGCAAATAACATTGAATGGGTTTCTTTCTGGTTAGCAGTTGTAGATCCATTTAACTTTGTTTTAGTTTAAGAGAAGAAATCAAGTGTGTAATTTCCTTCCTAACTGTAGTGATATGTTCATATCGAAATATTTAAGAAGAAATTTATCTCAATATCTTGAAAAAAACCCAGAGAGATCAAAATTCAGTCTAGTATTTGTTAACTAATTTATCCCAAAGCTTTCACAGCCCTAGTAGATAGCCATAAAAATACATTAGTAAATTAATATGTGATCTGTTTGATGACATAGCATATTGCAGCTAATGAAGAATCTGTTCTTTGTTTTGAATCCTCACAGAAAGAAGGTCAAGAAGGAAGAAATCAATAGTTTAATAAAGTAAATTCTATTTTTATTGACCCTTTTTACTTGCCTTTTTATTTTACTGTTTTTCTATAATTATTACCAAGAATAATGAAAACATGTACTGGTTTTGGCTGCGATAGAATTAATTTTATTTAGAGTAGCTGTTTTGGAGCTGTGTTTTGGATTTGTGCTGGAAACAGGGACGTTTTTACTGCTGAGCTGGGCTTACTCAGAGGCAAGGCCTTGGCTGCTCCTTATCCCCCCTGCCACCAGAGGGGGGCTGGGAATTCACAAGGAGCTGGCAGGGGACAGGCTGAGGACAGCTGACCCCGAGTGACCCAAGAGATATCTTTCACCACAGGACATCAAGCTTAGCATATAAATGTGGGGGAAGTTTGGTTCAGGGCTGCCGCCTGGGGACTGGCTGGCCATCAGGCAGTTGGTGAGGAACTCTTTTACATTGCTTGTCTTTCTTGAGTTTTATTTCTCTCTGCTGTTTTCTTTTAAATTAAATTACTATTTCTTTTATTACTAATATTATTATTATCATCCTCATTATTATGTTCTATGGCAGATATTAAGCTGCTTTTAACTTAACTAATAAATTTTTGTACTTTTACCCTTTTGTTTCTCTCCTCGCAACCAGCTTGGAAGGAGTGAGAAAATGGCAGTGTGTGCATTAGCTTCTGGCTGGAGTTAAATAACAATACCAAAAATATTAAAGAAAGAAATATATGGAAACCAAATATGAATGGCTTCTTTTAAAAAAATCCTCAATAACCAGAGTAAACTTCTTACTAAGGTGGTAGTAAAGTGACAGAAAGATTCAAGAGGGTTTTTTTGTTATAATTCTGAAAGAATTTCCTGTTATTTATTTTTGCTGCTGTCAAAAATATGTAAGACCTATGTATAATGTTGAAAACAAAAGAAATACAGAAATTAAAAGCCTGTCTTTTTAAAATTTCTTCTCCAAAGCTGATTCAGCTGAGCCAACCAGTTAATTATTTTTCTATTGTACTGTATGATACAAATGTGGGGTGGAAAATAAATCTCCCCAGCAAAGGGACTCTTAAAAAATGTGCAAATAAAAGTGAAGGGAGAATAACAAATTCCAAATCTTGAGAAAAAAGAAGGTGCTACCAGAATATTACACCACAACAGAAAATTTTGAAATTAAAATAAATAAATAAAGCAAGCAAACACTTGTTTTCAAACACCACCACAGTGGGAAAGTAATTACATTAAATAGTAACTGTGGGTTCCAGACAAAGATGTATAGGAATAATCACTGTTTCCTGTGCAACTGATATGGCTTGCAGGCAGCAACCAGACAGAACTAAAGAAGTGAGTCACTTGAAAATGCCACACAGAGCAGACTGTACCCTCACAGGGCCAATTGTTAGAGGAGTTTATTGACCTTTTAAAGAAGACAAATCTTCCTTGAATTGAAAGCATTTCAGCCTTGCATGTCACAGTCCACTCAATTAATTTGTAGACCCACTTTTTTCTCTACCATAAGACAAGTCCTATGTCGTGATACCATGAAACTAGAGAACAGCAAACAATATTTCTAGATAAGCAGAAAATTATAGAATGAAACTTCACATACAAAAACTCTGCAGATTTTATCTAGTAATTTATGGGAAGTGTTAAGAATGTGAGACACATCATTTAATTATAAAATGTAAAATGTACATTGCTTAGAAGCTGATAATGAGCAGTAGACGTTTTTTGACAATGACCTAAATCCATATGAAACTGGCAAAACTCCATGATTTTATTACTACTTTTGTTGTAGCAGATTTTCTGATGTTTTTAATGTACTAATTACCATTACTGACACTAATGGATTGTTTTGTTATAAACACACATAAATAAATGGGCAGGAAAAGGGATAGGGAGTTTATTCTTGCTTTCACATATGTTTAGTGTGCAGTGCAGTCCTGGATAATCAATGATTCAGAATCCAAATAGGTATTCAGTAGACATATCCTTAGAAGCAACACACTGCAACAGCAATAACCAGTCTGGTTGGTGTAAAAGTATCCTAGTAATGTGTATAAAAGCTACATATTGGGTTCTTGTAGACAAACCTGATTCCTTTATATTTATATTTATCTGGACACAGGAAGTAAAACATTTTTTAAAGCGTATAATTCCTAGCAACAAAATCTCTAAGAGAGTAATACATTCAAATCAGAGTATATTATTTATTATCTTCTTTTAAGTCTTCATCTTATATAAAACCAGCTCAAGAGTTTTTGAATAAAAATTCTATGTGAAGATTCAGTACAATTTAGAAAGCTTTAACAGTACATTTCCCAACTGAAATATGGGAAGCATGAGGCTACAGACTATCATCATATGGATGAATTTCTTATATATTACAGAACTCATGAGAATTATGTTCTTTTCACTTCTATTTAGTGCTAGTTGAAAAGGTCACTACTGGTGACAACAGTGTCTATATATAAACTATGAGTTATAGTCCAAAGTTTTTCTGTGTATCCATTTTCACATCTTCAGGATGGTATTCTGTGCACAGCTGCAGGTGGCTGTATGTATACCTTGCCATAAAATGCCAGGAGATACATGATCTGCTCAACCAGAGCTATGTGGTGACAGTGTTCTGCCAATACAAAGCAGACACAAGTGCATGTCTGCTAGTGTGGTTTATATCCTAAAAACTGATCAGTCTACCCGGAGGAAATCAACAGTTTTTGTTTCAGTTGTCTTTTATAGAAAAATGGGATAAATATAAGAATCTTTACTTTAACATAATAAATTGATTATTATTAAGTGATTTTACTTTTTGAGAAAATCTTTCTATATAGTGTCTTACATTCTGTATACCAGATGGTTTAAGCTGCTTCTTTTTTTGTTGTTGTTCTCACCAATGATTTGCAAGCTTGATTTAACATTGGACTTTCAGACAAATTTTTGTTAGTTTCTTTACACACATTTTTTCCTTTGGTCCAGATGCTTAGTGATATAAATAGATATAGTTCAATCCCAGATAATAAAGCCATGTGGATTTACATCATCAAAATGTCTGTCACTTAGGTTTAGCAAGAGGCTTATCATTAAATATTCCAAAATTGTGCAGGGTGGAATATTCAAACACCTTTAATGTGCCTTCCTAAGCTACTACATGGCCACTGAGAGGCAATAGTAGACTCTGTTCAGTTCGAGTCTTCTCATGCTGTGAAGTAAAATGCGTTAATTTGATAGAGATTCCTGGTGTTCCTTGCAACTATAATGTCTAACAAAGCGGATGTTTTCTGTACTGTATCACAGCTAAATATGCCAATTTCTTTCCACAAAGTCATCATTTCTCTTTGTTTGAAGGAACTTCACAGGTGAAATTTATGTGTAAAAGGGAATTGGAGTCAAATCACTAAACACATCCATCTCATCTGTCTTTAAACAGTGTTTTCTCTGAACCAGGGGCAGATGGACCATGCAGGAAGTTGATGGCAAAATCCCAGAGTCTGGAGCATGGTGTGTGTTGGAAGATGAACTGACAAAATATTTAATGACAAAACATGTTAATTTGCATCATCTGAGTAGAGTACTCCTCCCATTTTAGGTTAACACTCTACCTCCACTTTCAGTGGGATACCCATCAGAATTATGGTGCTCTTGGGGATCCCTTGGAGTTTCTCTACCCATAGTCTGAAGGTCAAGGTGGTGGATGCTGCCATTCTGCTAATTGTGTCGTCTGGCTGAAATCAAATAGCTTATGTTACTAAGCCATTTAGACAAGCACTTTGAAATCATCTCGCAAATACTTCTGTAGAAGAATTATTTTCACTGGATCTAAAATTTTCCAAAGAGAAAGAGTAATGTTATCAGAAAAATTCAGAGAGATTTCAAAAGATCAGTAGTGTGGGTCTGAAGTCTAATATGTCTTTTTTTTATCCATGATGTCATCAAACTTATACTCAGTTTCTAGACAAGTTAACAATACTACTTTTTATCATTTTACAACCAAAAATTTCAGAACACTTGATATAATTGAGTAAGTACCACGATCCATTTTTCCCATAAAGCTTGATTTAGGTACTCAGAATCTGCAATTTTCCACTACTTGTCTTTTAAGGAAATGTATTACCCATGCTAATCAAAACAGAAACAGGTGAGAGTCCATGTAGAATTGGAGAAAAACAATGAGAGATTTCAAAGTAAAACACAATGAAACTGCTTCAGGGATTACAAAATAATGTGAGTCATTTTATTCAAACAAACGTGTAAAATAGTCCTGATAGGGAAGACAAACTGTATAAATTCAAGTTTACTTACAGGGGATAAAAAAGAAATGAAGCTGACCAAGAGCCATAAGAAAGTTGCTATTATTTGCTTTTATTATTTTTGTCACTCCAGCCCAATGTCACAGGGTTTTCCAGGAGTTTCTTTCTGAATGTGAATGTTTCAGCTCTCATTTATACCCCTGTCATTTCAACCTCCTCAACTGGTCGAAAAAGCTCCTGAAGGTAAGTAGATTATATTAACCTATGCCTATATTAATCAAAAAACTTACTCAGTGACTGAATAAGGTTTTTAGGTTAATACTCATCTAAGAACTCCTCAGTATACTCTGTGTTTGGCACTTGCAAGAAAAGTATATTCAGGCAGGACATACAGACATGATAAAATGTATATTTCTATGGCTGACATAGAAATCAAAAGCTGTGAATCTGTAGCAAATGCTGCCTGGGAGAATCATTCAGATTCATCTGTAGTTCTGGCTCCATGTTCTGTGACTGAAGATGCAACAATTCAGCCTCTCTTTTACAGGCACATGAGGTCTTTTAACC
Organism: Poecile atricapillus; assembly: GCF_030490865.1. NCBI lineage: Eukaryota > Metazoa > Chordata > Aves > Passeriformes > Paridae > Poecile > Poecile atricapillus. Next base: position 96,912,219 of record NC_081289.1, on the reverse strand, counting down.
ATAACTTTCTCATGGCTCAATTATGCTCATTTAATTCTCAATTGATATTGTATTCTTAGTTCTGATTTCAAACTAAGGATTTTTGATCTTAAATATATATGTATTTATCAACCAGAGGTTCAGAAATTACACCACATATGGTGATCATGTTTATACATCATAGATCATAATCACTGCATACACAAAACTGTCCTTAGCACTGATATCTTAAATGAGCTGCTTGCATGCAGTTCCATGTGGTCTGGGCTGATGTCTGTGTTCCTGGTGGTCTCGGTCACAGAAATGAGGCTTATCACCAATCCTGGCTAGCTGGGTCCCAGACAAGTGGGGGCTGACCAACGTGATGTGAAACTACAAGGAGGGTCATAAGGAAGATCTGGGGAATTACAGGTCTGTCAGCTTTGGTGCCTGACAAAGTCATGAAACAGATCATCTTGAGTGCCATCATGAGGCACAGACCAGGGGTTATCTTGGGATTAAGAAAGGCAGCTCCTGCCTGACCTTCATCTTTTTTTTCTGGCCAGGTAACCCACCTAGTGGTTGAAGGCAAGGTTTTGGATGTTGTCTACCTGGAGTTCTGCAAAGCCTTTCAAACCATTTCCCATGGCGTTCTCCTGGAAAAGCTGACAGCCCACCGCTTGGACAGGAGCACTCTTTGCTTAGTTAGAAACTGGATGAACACCCAGGCCCAGAGAGTGGAGGGGAATTGGCCACTAACCAATAAAATCTCCCAGGGATCAGCACTGGGACCAGTCCAGTTTAATATTTTTATTGATTATCTGGAAGATGGAATCGAGAGCACCATCTCTAAGTTGATGGATGACACCGTGTTGTGTGGGAGTGTGAATCTGCTGGAAGATTGGAGAGCTCTGCAGAAGGTTCTGGAAAGGCTGGCTCAGTTGGCTGAAGTTCAACAAAGTCAAGAAATAGGTCCTACACTTGGGTCACAACATCCCCATGCAGAGCTGCAGGCTGGGGACAGAATGTTTTGGATGCTGCCCAGCAGAAAAGGATCCAGGGGAGCTGGTCAACAGTGCCTGAATATGCACCAGGAGCCCGCCCAGCAGGCCAATGGCACCCTGAGCTGTGTCAGCAATAGTGTGGCCAGCAGGACCAGGGCAGTGATTGTCCTTTTGTGCTTGGCACTGCTGAGGCCACACCTCAAGTTCTACATCCAGTTCTGTGCCCGTCATGACAAAAAAACACATTGAGGTGCTGGAGAAATGGAGGGCTGGTGAACGGTCTAGAGGCTAATTCCTATGAGGAACAGCTGAAGGAGCACAAGCTAAGGCTAGAGAAAAGGAGGATCAGGGGATACCTTGTCAGTCACTACAATTCCCTGAAAGGAAGCTATAGCCAGATGAGGGTCAATCTCTTCTTCCAGGCAGATGGAGACAAAAGACACAGCCCCAGCTTGCACCAGGGGATCTGGTTTTCTTTCAACCTGCTTATCTTAGTTGTGTTTCCTTGTTTGTCCTCGCTATTTGCAATTGTGCTTATTTTGTTCTTCTTTCTCTTGTAAAGCTTGCTATTTAGCCTGTTTCTTAACACTGTTTCGGTAGAACTGTAGAAATTATTTACTCTCTCAGTGGTAAATTGCTCTCATAACTAAACACGTGGTGCTTTTACAGGGTATTTGACTATGCTATTGCAGTTTGCACTAGTGTAGTGCTTTTCTTTCAAAGCAACTGATTGTATTGACAATGGTGAGAAAGGTACTTACAGTTCTTTAGTTTCACAGGCCATATTTGTGTTGCCATGTAAATGGCAAAAAATCATGTTGTTTATGATTACATAAAAAAAAATATTTATGAGTGCCATCTCAATTTCAGCATATATTAGGTCTTTTTTTTTTTGGTTATGAACAATAAAAGATGGAAAGAAACATGAAAAGATTTCTAGCTAAGGTATCCATAGTCTAGCCTTCCCTATTCTTTCTCCTTTAATTTAGTCTCCCTGTTTTCCTCTGCCATAGAGATGCAGAAAATTAGTCTAGCAGATAATATTCCAGTCCCCCACCCTATTTCCATTTTGCTCGGATATCCTACGTATTCATCCCTTTTGCCACTGAAGAACAACATAGCACTGTTAAGGAGATAAAAGCTTTCATCTGTTGCTCCAGAGTTCCTTTAAAGGTTGTTGTTGCTCGCTCTGAAAGAGTTTGAATGAAAATGTGTTCTTACTGAATTTTGGCCTAAATTCTTATGGTCAGCATCATGTAGGTGTTGCCATCCCAGTGAATGCTTGATGCCCAAGTAATCACCTTATATTTATCACTGGAGAAACTATAACATTCCTGTAAACCACTTCTGTCTTCTTGTATCATTGTTGTTTTGGGGTTTTTTCTGTGCATTTGTAACAGATGAGGCTGACATCACTCAATGTTCTGTCTCTGCTCTATGTGTCTTCACAAACTGGTTTCTTATGCTTTGAAGGAAGCTGCTATTCAAAACAATATGGAACTGCATGTTCATCTTAAGATTTCAAGTTCAATTCAGGAAGTATCTCAAAGAAATCTTGTGTAAGTGAAATCTTATTTTCATTTGGATAATTTTCAAAGTTGTATCACCTCTTCTGTCTGGTCATCCTTATCCTATATAATTCTGTTGTCTCAAATGTCTTTATTAATGATAAATCACATATGATTTTATTACATTGTGTTGCAGGACTCATGCAATGACTTGAATAAGTCTCAGTCTGAAGACGTGTTGTAAATAATTCTGAGGAAGACAATTTTACAAAATGTATATACATCTAGGAGTATGCATAGGGCTTGGTTAGAATTAAGAAAATAAGTGTGATATCAAATCTCTTTTTTGTACCAAATTACCCTTGCAATAAATATTTCATCAAGTGAATTTTGTTGTTCGGATATAGAGGAGCACATTCAGGTGGTTTAGATGTCTCCAGTAGTCTTGTAATCACACAAAGTCTAAATCCATAAAAAATGACAGACAAAGAGGATTAGAAACAACATTCTACAGAGGAGGAAATGACAACATGGAGAGAAGGAATGTAAAATGTAATTCTTTATGCCTAGGTGCACAGAAACACAGGGGCAATAACCATGAGAGAGGCTGCAGAGCAAAATAGCAGCTAGTTCAGCCAGTGCAGGAAGCACTCCTGTGGCCATTGTTGCTTACATGCTTGAGTTCAAGTTTGAGGTTTTTCAAGGATTCACCATGGGTTCAAACACAGAAAAAACATAGGTGACAATAATTAAATGTCTTCAGTCCATTTCAGTGCTTGCTCATTAGTTTCTTCTTTGGCACACCCTGTATTTTTTCTTTGTGGTGATAATTAAAGGAATGATGTAAATAAATTAGATGCTAAAAATCAACTCCCTACTTAGGGACTCAAAAGAAACTATCAAAGTGGAAAAGCTAAGAATATGATCTCGCATGAGGCTTATTTTTATCCTGAAATATGAAATGGGTCTGGATTCACTGTCACTGAAATCAGTATACTCAATAAATAACATTTTATAGTGACACAAAACCTTTCACATAGAAATAAGAATTGTAAGAGTCAAACTGTAGAACCGTATGTGAAGTATCCTTTATGTCTGCTGACTGTTCACAGAGCTACACATCAGCAAGGAAAAGAATATTTCTCCTTCAGAAAATTGTAAAAAAAATTAAATATTCTCCTTCTTTCTCTCTCCCTTCCCACTCTTCTGTTCCCTTCCCCCCATCACCCAAATTTAGAAGGATGGAGACCATCCAGTCTAAATTATTATGGAAACAGTGGTGCACACAAAACATTTGGTGATATTTGCAGAAAATGCCTGTGACATTTTCAGCTTGTTAAAATCAATGAAACAAGGAAAAACATTGCCAAACTGGGAGAAAATGAGTCCTTGAAGAACTGAACTCCTAAAATGTGATATAATGTCTTTATTTGTCTGTGACAATATGCTAACAAGATAAAGCAATCTCCTTTGGGCTCTCATAAACAAGACATGTTACAAGAAATTTACTGAGCTGAAGATCAGCAAAGACCTACAGTTCATCCAATCTCCCACCCCATGTTTCAGAGGCTTTCAATTTCTCTCAGTTACCCTTCCATTGACTCCATCACATTTTGTCCAAAGTGTAGTTCTGTAAAGTTTCCAGTTTGACTTGAATTTGCCAGAAATGGAGCTCAATATTTCCTTTGATATTTTGCTTTCAAGGTTAATTGTCATTACTTTTTAAAAGTTGTTCTTCAGTTCCACTTTGAATGAGATACCTTTAAAGCATTGCTTTTTCTGGTTGATCAAGGGCCCTTACAAGCCCTGTGTATTCTTGTTATGAGGATAAGTATCCTTTTTCTAACACTTACCAGCAAGTTTCATTTTAATATAAATAGCCATATAAAAGTGTTTCAGCATACTGAGTAGTTTCAAGGCTTTTGCATCTCTTCTCTTTTTCAGTTTCTGTTAACATGCATCTACCTGAACAACATTTCATTACACAGAATGCCTTACTGGGAAGCAAGGTCTCTTCCTAAACTCTAGTATTCTTCTGCTTGTGACACTTTTTGTCACAGCAGTTCATCTGGAAAACCTGCTGTGCTGCATATGAAGTAGACCCTTGGACTATTTTCAGACTACCATTTTCTGTATTCTGTCTTTCCTTCTGCACATGTTGCATACTGCACACTCAAATAGAAGAAATTTTGCACATATGTAAATATTTTTTTTCACTAACTGCTTATTAGCTAGACTTAACCTTTTCTTTGAAAGCCAGAACCTTCTTGTTTATAAGTCTGAAAAATCTTTGTGCCCTACAATTTTATTTCCCTCTGCAAATTTATATTATCTTTGAAGTAATTGATGAAAATTATTCAGGTATAGTATCTAATTTTATAGATACTCATATTTGGTCACCCCCAGACCTTGCTGATTTGCTCCATAATAGCTATCTACCGTTCACACTGTGGAAAGGGCTTGCCTTTCTGTCACTAGTTTCATGGCAATGAAATATGTATCACAGTATTTTTGGTACCCACATATCTGAAAAAGAACTTGATGCCAAAAACCCTTAAGAAATATCTTAAAAAAAAATGTAGCAGCAGGATTTTGAAAAGAAAAAAGCTAAAATCATGGATAAGGAAATTTTTTCAAAAGCAGGGGGAAAAAGAAATTAAATAACTCTAATAGAGATATTTCACATATTTCCAGAGACATCTTCTCATAGTGCATTTATTAAAGCTAGAAACATTTTGTGAACATCACTATTCTGATTGCCACTTTCAGGGATGTTTTAAATCTGGTCTGAAAATTATGCCATTCATATTTTAAATAATGAACATATATTCAGTCAGTTGTGGGGCTGCAAATGTGTATTGGAAGTCAGATGCTTCTTGCCTCATCCCACATGAATTTGATCACAGTTTCCAATGTAACACACGTTATTTAATGAATATTCTTAAGTTTTGTCAATTTTTCAAACATTTATGGTAAATGAGTTAAGTGTTCCTCAATAATTGTAGTTTTTCTTTTCACTAATTAACAGTGGGACAGTATGTGGATTTTATTTGAAAGAATATGTCTGCACTTCACCCCATATCCAGGTGTCAGATTCCCCACTACTGTAATACCATAGATGGAGAATTTCTGAGCTGTCCAATGAAGTTTGTCTTAATAGGACAGTCTGTGACATGGTAACAAATGTAATATTTCTTAATGATGTATCAGAGACTACATTTACAAAATAATGACTGCCAAGTGTTAAAAGAAAATTATTTTAGAGTTGACACATTTTCTCTCTTTGTTTTCCCATTATTCCATTTGTCAGAGTTTTGCTCCAAGCATTCTTTTTCAACTTCTGAACCATTTTCCCATCAGTCTTTTTGTTAGTACAGCCAGAATCCCTAGTTGGTTTATTTTACTCTGGATGCTGGAATCACTGTCATTGCCTTTCAAAATTTTTGTTATTTAATCCAAATGCCTTTTTTTTAATTATTATTTTATTTTTTTTTTAATTATTTTGCTGGTATTTTAAAAATTTTTATTTTGGTGATAGTGTGGTGGATTGAAGGTGAATGTCTTGTGTATAAGAAGCTGTATATTTAATCTGTTACTCTATCTTCAAGAGTGTTATTTTCTCTACTTTAATTGTGTTCTGGCTAAACCAGAGCTCACACAAATACTGTTATGATGTTAGCATACAATGACCAATATCTGTTTTGCGGTCTTTTTATTAATACTGGTCAGCCCATTACTAATAAAACAGCCTTCAGCCCTCAAGTATCATGTATTTCTGTACAAGTAAGTTTTGTGAAGTAAAAAAAACTGCAATGAAGACATATTCACAGAATTATGTGCTCACAAATATGAGTAAAATATCTCTCAGAAACAGGATGAACTTAAATAAATCTTCCACTTAAGAAAGGGACTCAATTCGGATTATGTCCAAGTTTCTAACAGTGAAACAGACTAAAAAATCGACCGGAATTCTCAAACCAGAGGTAGACATCCAGACATCTGTGAGTCCTGACTGCCCCTGAGCTGTGGCCTAAGACTGTGTAGTCATCTCTGTGTGCTAATCACACCAATAAAATACATGTACCTCTCAGAGCTTTGTTTTCAGCTTCACAGCAGATTTGCAGCCATGGGTGCATCACAGCAGGACAGAGGGGATCTTCACCTCCTGCAAAACAACATTTTCTGATTTCACTTCTGTGTGAGCTCTGTCCAGTCCATATCTTTTGGGGGGCGTGGGGGTAGGGGGTCTTGGGCCTTGCTTGTTTTTCAGTTTCAAAATTACTTACAGTAGTTTCATCATTTTCCATCCATGTATTGTTATCAATAAATTTTTAAACTTTGGAATAATTTCTAGCAGGTATAGCAAGGCAGCTGCATGTTACATTAGTTGTAAGAACTTTTATCGCGCTCCATTACAAATCATCATTACAAGATTGGGAAGCCCACCCAAGGTGTCTCTTTCTCACCACTCAAGGTATCTTTAGGAACAGAAATGTATTCATAAGTCTGTTTTATAATCCCTATGCCTTTTGGCTTTCCCGAGCTTTGGGAAACACTGTGAGAGAGAGCTACACTACTACAACTGCTAAAATTGCTACAGAAGTATAAGGGTGCAGCAAAAAATGGAGCCATTAATATTTAAAAGCTATATCAATGAAACTTTTTAATAAAATATGGGAAACAAAATTCCATAAGAAAGCTATGTCTGAAAGGCAGCGCTCTGTGGGAATGAGAAAGATTGCAAACGCGATTTCCCTCTTTTGATACACTTTTACCTTGTTGTTTCCCTTTCTTACTCCTTGCACTCTGTTATTCAAGGAGAAATCAGGAAGATACAAGTTTATCATCAAGGTAACAGCAAACCCAGAATTCCCAGTCCATTCTCTTGCATGTTCAATACTTCTTCCTTTCATAAAACACTATGTACTTGTATTTGCACCAGAACACAACTGGTTATCTTTTGCCCTAACTGTATCATTCTCCAGCAGATGTCAATTAACAAACACATTCTTTCTTTCCATAAGAAACACAAACTCTGAAGCACAGCGACCAATGTATGCTCATTCTAAAACAATCTATAATGACATTTAGGGGGTTATCAAATGCTTTTGCATATGGTAGTTAAATTTTTAATTAACATTAATCTGGAGAGGAGCCAATTAGACTGGATCTTTATCTTTTCTTATATAATAATTTTTTGCTCCTTTGGAACAATTATGTTGCCACCCAAGGCTCAGGATTGCCTGGTTTAAGCAATAACCTTAATCACTATCCCATGGCTAATAATTTTGGAACAGAATTCACAGAAGTGGAAGGTAGGAGAAATGGATATGGTGGGTCTGGTATTTTTAGTGACTTATTGCAAAATGTCCTGTATTACAGAGAGGAACATGATGCATGCTGCCCCAGAGAATTTAGATCATGGTGCAGATAACTTTTTCTAACAGTAAAAAGAAAGTCTTGAAAATGGGGAGAACAGGGAATTCTGGGAGTTTGTTACCAGACAGGGTTCGTGTTGTAGCTTTTGTGCATGTAGTACATATTCAACTTTTACATGATGTGTTTCTGAATAAAGCTCTTCATGTTTGATAAAGAGACTAGCAGCATCACAGTATTGTATGGCTGAAGTGAAATTTACAATGGAGAGATTAGAGATTTATCTACATTTGCCCAGTGGCCAGTGACAGAAAACAGGATCTGTACTAAGAATTAGATGCTTTATAGTATGCAGTCACTTTAACAAAACACTAAAAATATTACTATTTTTGCTTCAAGTATACTGACAGAAGCTGAATTGAAACACATAAAGTCAATGGGGGTTTAACCCTGAAGATCATTGGATAAAGTTCATTTTTTCAATATCAGCAAAATGTGCAGGTCTTTTACCAGGTTGTAGTCAATATTTGTCTGTCAGCTTGCCTTTTATGAAACAGACAGATGGTATAAGGATTTTTTTAAGAAGGTTTAAGCTATAGCAAATTCAAATCCACTGATACATTTTGCAGGGGTAGTATATAAAGCATCTATGATAGATAGACTGGGAAAATTGTCAATGGCAAGGAGAGGCCAAGCTCTTAGTATTTTCTTCTGAGGTGATTCAAAGGGACTCCATCTAACTGCATTTAAGTGGATGTTTTAGTTATTCTATGAAGTCCGGAAAGGCAACAGTCAGTATTGATGTTTTCTCGCTGTTATTAGTTTCTACCAGGAAGAAGCACATCTGAGGTAGCTTCAATAAAGTAAAGACAAAAATTAGCCTCTAAAATATGCTACAGGTCAGATTAATGCTACTCCAATCTTTTACATATGATAATCAAGTGTAACTCCTTATTTGCAACCAGAAGCAGAAAAATCAATATCGATATAATTCAGCTATGAAATTCTTTAAGATCAATCTACTAATGTTTTTATTCAAAATAAATTATGTGATATAGGTGATTTCCCTGTTCGTTCTGGCCACTCCTTTGGTTATTTCACCATCAAAAGAAACAGCAAATTCCAAAACAACCTGCTCATTTATTGGACCTTTTATCACTTTTACCCTCTTATAATAGAGGTTTACTTAAGTCCCTTGCACTTAACATTTGGGAATATATTCATCTGGCAATATTTTTTTAGATGACATCATCTTATTCTACTCTTAAATATTAAACTTCTTCAGTTTTACGAGATGCAGCATTTTTCCAAGTGTCTTTACTTCCCTGTCTTCAGTGAGAAGCAAATCACCTTCTTTCCACGCCTCCCTCCTAATCCAAGTTCTTTCAGTTCTTCTCTGTTTTCAACTTCCTAAATCTAGACCTTTTATTCTATTTATTTATTTGTTTGTTTGTTTATATATTTATTCAGAATTTCTCACTTCCTCAGTAGCTTGGAAAGATCTACCCATCAAAGCTTAGTTTTAATTTGCTAACCTACCTTCTACTGTTTCAATAAGAGTCAAATGGAAAATACTGAACTGAATTCACTTTACTCATCCATAGGCTGGGCTAAGTAGTCTTCATCCCTTGCCCAACTGTGCATCAAGCCCCACAAGTAAGAAAGAATGTTGATATGCAAATGAGTCTGATTTATACACTATGGAAATCTAGGGAAGTCCTAAGACTAGTTATTAGCAATATATTAATAACTCAGTTTCCTGATGACCAGTGGACAAATGTCACATCAAGAAGTACACACGAGGGGACTCAGGAAATTACAGGCTCATTGGTTTTACTGCAGTCTCTTGGAAAGTAATGAAATGTGTCCTTCTAAAACTATTATAAACAAAATCAAAAGCCTTGATGGAGAAACACCAGTCTGCATTTACAAAGAGGTGTTGTAGATCACCTTCTACAACAAAATAATGTCTCTCATGGACACAGGAACAGTACTCGATGCTGTTTATCTGGGCCCCAGCAAAGTATCTGATGCACTTTCCTATGGTATTCACTGGACAAGCTTTCAAATTACAGATAAGATGTTTGGCCTGTGAGATGGGGTGTAAATTCATACATGGTGTGACTAGGTGTTAGGAAGAAATATGTTGCTGTGAAGGCAGAGAGGTACTGGAACACATTGCCCAGAGAAGCTGTGTGGGCCCCATTCCTGGAAGTGTTCAAAGCCAGGCTGGATGTGGCAATCACAGGGATTTTCAGACTAGATAATCTTTAAGGTCCTTTCCAACTCACACCATTCTTTCAATTTCATGACACTGTGCAAAATTCTTACTCATTCGTGTGGTAATATAATGACAGACAAAAAAAGAGTATACCAGAATTAAAATGATCACTCTGGTACTCTCCAGGAATTTAGAGAAGTTGATATTGTTTTCATGAATCAATGTATCCTGGAGCCTTGGTATATATTTTAATATTTAAGTGGTAAAAAATACCCCAAATAAACAAGCAAATAAAAAAGTGAACAATACCACCACCCCTTAAACTCTAAAACAATGAAAAATCAGAATTAGTGTAGAGTATAGGCTTGAAGCTCATTCATTTCTATCCTATATGCACAAGGCAGTTGGTTGCACTAAGTGTAATTTCTTACAAAACTCCTCTTAAAAAAAGAAAAAAAAAAAATCAAAGAAAGTGTCTGTCTTCCATCTGACTCCCATCTTACTTTAAAATTAGATTTTCCTATCAAATTCATCTTTCCATTTTCTTTTTTTCTTTCCTAATGTGTCACCTTGATTTAAAAGTATTCATGGTTTGAATCTTTTCACTTAGTGCCTTACACTGCTTGCATTGCTGCTCAATTTATTTCACAGTTAAAGTGTAATTCTTCAGGTCACATTTTCGTATACCCATCTTTTTTTCTATTTTCTCTCTATTTCACTGAACCCTAATCTTAACATAATTAAAACAAATGTACATCCTTCTTATTTGTTCTGATGAGGTACAGAAAGCCATGAAATTCTTCTGAAAAGAAAGACCTGCTACAATAACTTTATGAAACAAATGATTAAAAAAATTCCCACTTCTATGGAGAAATATATTTCCTCCTTTACTGGTTCATTCAGAGTAGCTCAAATACATCTCAAAACTCTTATCAAAGAACCAAACCAGATCAAAGCAAATGGAAATGTCCCCAGAGTTCAGGGAATTTTCCTTCTATTAGAAATTAGTCCTTTGCAAATGGAGAAATGCTCATACGTTTTTATCTCAGAATGTGTTATCTCACTTATCTCACAGGACTGTAGCTTTTTTAAAATCTAACTATATTTTCTATAAAACTGCTGGTCCTCAATGGGTAAACCAAAGAGTTGATGCTCTGAACCCACCTTCGTTGTATCACAAAAAGAATTTTCTTTTTCTTTTATTAAAGGAGCTGTAACCAGTTCTCCTGAAGAGACATGAATTTAGCATAGCAGTAACTTAAAGATCACAAAGAAAACTCCATTTTCTTTGACCTTTTCCTTAAATGCCATCACATAGCTCTTTTTACAGCTATACTTCAAAAGACAACATAATGATTAGGAAGATTTCTCACAATACTTGGGGAAAAGAACTTCCTTATGTAGCTATTTATGACAGAATTTTATTATTATAGTTATTTTTATAATTATTATAGTTATTGTGTGTGTTGTTATTTTACTACTATAGTTAATATAAGACAATACTATTATAGAATTTTGTCATAGGAATGTAATATTATGTCACAAAACATGATCTAGTACTTGCAATGAGCAGTTAGATCAGTATGTGGAAAATCTGGACATCCTTTCCTATCTTTTCCTTTCCTGGGGCTGAATGGGAACCCTCTGATCCCAAAACTGGAAGAAAAGAGAACAGAGAATTTTTGTCTAGATAGATGTAAATTTTTTTTTTTTCATCTTTACACAATTTTTTCTCTCCTCTTCTCTTTGAATTATATGAAGATACTTTTCAAAAAGGAAAGGGAAGATAAATATTAGGAAATCATCCTGAGACAGTCTGGAACTGAGAGAGGCTGAAGACAGACAGTACCAATGAAAGACACAAGATGCTGTGCTTTTTTTTTTTTTTTTTCCCTTCTCATTATTAATTGGAACATTTTAGGGAGTGTTCTGGAATATGTAAAATACAAGCACTCAGTTGAAAGGAAAGAAAGGGAGAATCAATTATTTTGATTTCTTACTTCTCATTTTTTCTCTTTTGTATTAAAAATTTCTGTCAAATAAGACACACAACACTCACATCTCTGTGGAATGTCAGGTGTGGAATTCTCTCAGCACTTATGCTGGATAATGTGTTGATTACCTTTAGGGGTTGACATGGGTTGTATGGGGGCACCCTTGCAGATGTATTTGTCAAACACCTATGAAGAGATGCAATAAAAGTATGCAACTTTACTTGAAAGAACAAGTTTTCCTGACTACTGCAGCTCTTAAACTTATGGCTAACATTCTTGTCACAAAGGATTACATTTAGAAAAGAGAGTAAAACCAATACAAGCTTGATTGCAGAGTCTGTGTTGATTGCCTAAAGGCTTGCATTAAAAAAGAAGCAGTAAGAAAAAAAGGTCAGATATTTCATGTTATCTTTAACTGTTCTATTTGTCAGAAGGAAGTATAAACTTTTGTTTTGCACAAAGATTGGAAGCAATAGAAAATATCTGATTCATGCAGAAAATGTTGTGTTGCTGAAAATACCCAATGCTCTCGGCTTGGTTTTGGAGTATTATTTGATGCTTTTGGTAGATGTAAACCAGAGGAACTTTTCTAAGTAGTACTGAATCAGTTTACAGCAGATGTGATTTTTTACCCTTCTCTTTAATTCTGTCAAAGACACATTCACACACCCTCTCCTTGTGCATGTTATGAAGGTCTTCATTTTTCCTATGCTTTATCTGCACTTCAGTTGTTCAATGTGTGTTTTAGACAAAGTATTACAAGGAGGCATTGATGTACAGAATGGGTAGAAAGTATTTGATATTAGTTCATTTTTTCCTTTAGAATAGACCTAATTATTTACCTTAGAGTACTCTGTACATGTCAGTAAATTATAATAACACTCAAACTACTTTCATATGCTTCTACTGTACACACAGTTAAGCTCGTTTAGACAAAAGGTTATGCAACTACCCTTTGTTATGAAGCAAGTCACCTGCCAAAACTGCAAGTGGAATGCAATCCTTCTTCTGGCTTACAAGTGCTTGCTGCTGTCCCTTCATTACAGTTTGGTTTTTTTTTAAATTTCTTCCTTCTGTTAATTGCTTTACTTCAGCATGTCTTTTTCTTCCCTCTCTTCTCTAAATCCCAGTAGTTCAGAGAGGTGAGTAGATAAGTCAGAGGAATAGCAGAAAGAAGGGAGGAAAATCCAAAAGGACTTATAAGGATGACAATCCTGTATGCTCAGATGTAAGGACAGTATTTGTAATGTTGACAAACAGAATAATTTTTTTTATATATTAAAAAGGGCAGGTTTTTTTAAATGAAACAAGAGTTAGTTGGATTTTTTAAAAATTATTTCTGATTTTTTAGTTATGTTTTTGTTTCTTTAACTGATTTAAGAACTAAACTTCTGATTTAAACTTTCCCTTTTGTTTATACACACCAACTGTTTTTGGGACAGGAGTAAATGAAAGAATTTTAAATGAATCTTAAATAATTCTGTAGCTGATCCCTAGATATAAACCTGTTGCTGTAGTAACGATAAAGCTGAAATCCCATTAGAAAAGACAATAAGTCAAGTAAATGTTTTTGAAGAAAAGAAAGTTTGTTTCATAAAACATGATCTACATTGATAAATGACTTGAATATACTAGACAGAAGAGTTTTTCAGGATCAAGAAAACTAGTTCTAGGTCTTCTGTCTAGAACAAAATAACTAAAGTTTAATTTTTAGTTCTGTTGAAACATCTAGGCTTATGGCATAACAAATTGTGCAAAGGGGAATAGACTCTTCAACAAACCTATAAGTGATACATGTTTTCCTTCTGATGTTTTGCAGTTGTGTTAACTCTGATAGAATCTCAAAATTGAAGAGTTGAAATAAAGATTCAGGGGAAGTTACAAAATAGATGTGTTATAGAAAGAAGTGTTCTGGGTAGAATTACACACATCCTGAGCTTCATTCATGAAGTATAAAAAAAGCTTTCATCTTGGCCTGGGACTGGGATTTTAAATCCTTGATTGAATCCAGTTGACAAATGCCACTCTTCACTTTACAGACCTGCACCTCCTGGACCCTGTTCTGAATAAATTAAAATGAAAATACAAGTTTGAACTCTACCATTAGCTCAGCAAAATAAAAGGCTATGTTAAAGTCAGGAAATAGATGAAGAACAGCCTCCAGTGCTGGTATTCTCTGTTGTAATTTGGCTTTGAATATGTATATAGGCTTGATCTGGTCTGTCCAAACATCATGACGAAAAGATAATTCCAGAATTAATTTAGGGACCATGCATGTGCACTTTACAATACATGGTTTGAACTAAATTCAGGGAAAGTAGGAAATCCAGCAATTATTTTCTTCTGATGATAGGACCCTCCATCCTACCTGCCGAAATACATGTGCGTGTGTGTGTGTGTGTGTGTGTGTGTCTATGTGAAAGAGATAAACTAGGAGTGGACATTACCTTTCCAGCAAGGAAAGATAGCAAGGGCTGTTGCATGGCATATATATTTTCAGCTTTCCCATAATAGCAGTCTGCCTTCAGTTATTCTCGACCTACATTTTGTCTGACAGCTTCTCTTCAGAAATGTAAGCCTGGAAAAGCAAAAGTATGTATTTCCAGTAGGTGTGAAGAGTTCCTCTTGGCCAGAGTAGCCAGTGGATGTCAGACCAGGAGCTTTTCCCTTCATTCAGAAGTGACCATGATAAAGGATGCTTACAAGACCATCTAGGAAAATAAGCTTTGTTCTTAGGCGGAGAGCATATTCTCCAGTGGAATCCTTACGGCAATAAGGCAATTACATATTTCTCATGTGGAACAAACATACTTTAAGTCCCTTCAACCTAGTAAGTTAGTTCTTCTCAGTTTGGGGAAAATCTCAAACAAAAGACAAAGCAGAAAGAAAAGGAGTAATTTTTTAGTCTCTGTCTTCTCAAACATAGTAAAACTTACTGGGGAATTATATAGCCAGGAGAAGTAAAGGTTGTTACACATCCGAAACAGATAGGCAGGCATTGAATGAATAATGGGGATGCTAGTAGGTATTTATGGCTCCTCATAGTCTATTTAATGTGAAAATGTCTAAAGGAGGTGAATTCCAGCTATATCTTCTGACAACTGGATGAAACACAGGCTCAAAATATTTTATTTTCTTTAGGCCAAGCAGTCACCTGACTGTATCCAGTGCAAAGGCTCTCAGAAAATAACAAAGAACATCACTTATCAGTAATTCACTATTCTAATCTGTTTACATATATATAAAAGAGTAGCTCTTTCCCCCTTATCATGCAGCAGAAAAGCCTACAAACCTTGCATAGGTATGTCTTCAAAAAACTTGCAACTGCAGAGGAATTCTTATTGGCATTTTCTGCATGGAATCTTGACATGATTTTTAGTGTAATTTTAGACTAACAGTTTTTCAGAGACATCAGAAGCTCGAGCAATCTCATCAGGCTGGTTTATAGCACTGACAATTTTCCTGCATCTGTGACAATTCACTACACATTGACTCAGATGCTTTGTCCACTACCCCACTGCTGGGATAAATCACCCTCTAGGCTAGGATGTAAGAAGGAAGCAGACTATCATCCAGAACAGAATTAAGGTAGTTTCAGCCACATTAATTTAACACAACCACTCCCACAGTGTCCCCTTCAGCTTCCTTCTTGTTTACAAATATTTGAGTTCAGTTCTCATTTATTTTGTTTTGAAACAACCATTGCATCTGCAGGGATAGTTGTTTCTCTGTGCTGTCAGCTGTTGGTCAGACACATTGAGAGTCTTTCTAAAACTCTAAATCTACCTGTCCTGCCTGTGATGTAAAGCCAGAAACATCACTGACATAAGCAGCAGGGAGATGTGCCAATACTTCATAAATAAATACTGTGCAAGCTCTGCTGCTGTCAGACTGGGTATCGTGCATGCTCTCAGCACTCTGATACACTTCAACTGAAAAAAACCCAAAACCTTCTTCTCAGGCAAACTATAAGGTTTTTAAAAAAACAATAAAAGTGCCTGAAAATTTTGATAGGAATTCCCCTTTTGGTGAGTCTTTCAAGTAGAGACACGTTGTCTCTCATGTAGTTCTCAGTCAGGAACCTCATTACTTTCAGCAGTCTGTTAAATGCTGTATTAACGTTTTCTGATATGCTGAAGTCCTGGGTTTTGGGTTTGTACTGAACACAGGGTTGATATTACAGAGATGTTTTAGTCATTGCTGAGCAGGGATTGCACAGAGCCAAATCCTTTTCCTCTTTTCATATTGCCAAGCTAGTGATGAAGGTTGAGTGCATGGGAAGCTGGGATGACACAGCTACGACAGATGACCCCAGCTGACTGAAGAGATATTCCAGAATGTATGATATTGACTAGGGGCAGAGAGAGAACTGGGGAATGTTTGGAGCTATGGAGGCTGCCATTACAAGTAAATATTATGCATGATGGAACACAGTTTTCCTTGAGACTGCTGAACACTTACCAGTCTATGGCAAGTGGTGAATGAATGTATTATTTCACTCTGCTTGTGTGTGCAGTGTTTGGTGTCCCTAATAAACTGTCTCAGGCTCAAGTTGTAAATTTTCTCATTTTACTCTTCAGATTCTCCCTCTGGTCTTGCTGCTGTGGGAGTGAGGCAGTATATGTGTGGGGTTTGGTTGCTGGATGAAGTGAAACCATGTCACCTTCCCTTTCCCATGACAGCCCCATGGAGGCTTCTGACTACCTGACAAGTGGAAGGATACACGTCTTGCAGAGAAGGCTTTGGTATTCGTGGTTGGTTCAGGGAATACCAGAGGCTGCACTGTCACATGGAAGACTCCAGTGCTGGCATCATGAGTCCTGCAGCTCCTTCTTCACTATTAGCTTCCTTCATATTCATCCTAACTATGGTGACATAGAATCTTATCCAAGAAATAACAGTTTTTGCAAGAAAGAAGAAACCTGGGGGTGTCCTGAACTTGCTGTCAGAACAAGGAATTTGTAGTACAAGTGGAAATTGATTTGCAGAAAGACAATATTCCTGGTTTTGCTGTACATCCTATCTCTATCCCTTTGTTTGGAAAATCCCAAAACCGTAATCTGCCCAGGAGAGTAAGCAATTTTTCAGTGAGGAAAGGTGAAAATCCTGGATGTATTTGCTGAAGACCAGTCCAACTGTTTTTAATGCAGCATTTCTTGGGAATGAGGTAGATGATCTTCAACATTAAGGCATAGTTAAAAATTAAGAATTTTAGGGGACTTGGTTCATGTATTTGTGATGCATCAAGTTTACTGAGAGTCTAATTAGTACAGACTGTATGGGCAATTGGTATTTAAGTCAGTGTAAGAGAAACTGGGAAATCCTCAGCTCATTTTTATCCCCTAATTTCACTGATTTATTAATAATAATCTCCAGCATTTTTGTCACAACCTTCAATCACAGAATTCAAAATTGAGCTGCAAACACTAATTGAGTTTCAGGGTACCCATAAAACAGAACCTAAAGTGATCAAACTTTAAATTCTGTACTTTTATGAACATTGTATGTGAACTGACAGGAGAAGAAAAAAGCTTGTGTTGCTTTCCTGTTTCCTCTTTTGTGACAAAAAGCTGAAATTTGGCCATGACAAAGCTATCTATATTTTATTAGAAAACACAATATGAAACATTTGAATATTGTATCTAATTGTAGTGTTACTATGATAATTTAGATTCCAAGACTACAGCTCTTTCCCTGTTATTCATGAACTGAAAGTCAGAGTTCTTTTTAAATAATCTTGTGATAATCTGTCAAACATCTGTTTGTAGATACCTTATATTATCTCTGCAAGTGCAGCTTCTCACTCAAAAGAGAGGAGCTGTCAATAAGAAACTGAAGAGCATGGAGCATGGAGGACATGAAAAGGAATCTCTAGAATGAAAGAAGTGCAAAAAGCCCAGGAGAGAGCCCTTCAGGAAAAGAGTAACTTATTGACATAATAGGAAAGTTACAGAGGGGGAAGTTTTGATAGCAAAAGCTAATGACAGAGAAGGCTAGGAGAAGCAAAGAGGTTACAAAATGAATGTTTGAGATTTTTTCTGTAAGTATTCAGGAAATGGTTTCTGCTCAAAAGTTTAAATTTTACTGTGAAACATCTTGAGGAAAGCAAATTCAGTATTGACTTTCCATTGCTAGAATATGAGCTTCTTTACATATGTGATACATGTATCTTATTTCGTTTATTTTTCTTATTAGACACCATTATTTTCAATAAAAGTTTCCTGTGTGCCAGTGTCCCATCTGTTTGTAGTAACAGTGCTATTTAATATTTCAATTTACGTATCAATGACGTATCAAGTACATTCAGATCTAATTATCTTAAAATTCTTCAAAGTCTTTTTTTCTTTTCTTTCCTTTCCTTTTTTGATTTCTTCAGGAAACATCTCTAAGAAATTTCATGTAAGCTTTTGGCCAGGGACTGACTTTCTTTGATCTAGTCTCGAGGCACCAAGAGAACAAGTTACAGTGATACAAGGTGCTCTCATAGGTATGGATACTTGAACATATCGCTTCAAGTATTTTAAGTGCATTCACTCTTTTATAGTTTCCTTTCTTTTTCAACTAATGCCTTGTCAACTGCCATCTCAAATTAATCCCTTTTTGACTAACAGATGTAATAAGTGCCTCTTCTGTGACTACTTTTCAAATATTTTGGTAATAATTAAATTTGATAATATTGTTTTTCTTTCTTTTAAAAACATGAATGCCAAGTGTTTTCTTTCCAAGAGGTGTTAGACATACTTTGATGAAACAAACATTATTACAGTAGCCCTTTGAAAGGCAGAAATGGAATGAAAACACAAGACATTTACTCTGAGCATTAAATCTGGAGCCATTAAGTACATAAAAGTAGGAAGAAATTTTGTTAACCATAGTTGACACTAATTTTATAACATACAAACGGGATCATGTTATTCTAATAATTTGTGATAGTCACAAAGCATAGAGTTTTAAGAGTATGCTTTCTGTGTGTTGGTGGTAGATTTTAGCACCCCTTTTAAGGCAACTTAACTAGTGGTTCTTGCATCTGTTTGAAATATAGTCCTCTTAATGAAGTGTCATGTAGCCACCGATGAGGCTGTAGTTGAGAAGCAGATTGCTTTGTGCTACCTCTTCAGAATCACCCCTGTAGGGAGATCAACTGTGAATCAAGTAGTCTAAATGTTTTACTTACCTCGTTTGCTGAGAGCTCTAAATGCCACTGTTTAAAACAATGAGAAGATAAAAGCCAGATGTGGTCTTTTTATCACATCTTTAAGTAATGCTCATTCATGTGGTATATATTACTTTATATAAAATTTATTATGTATACAGACAATATTCACACCCAAGTCCACAGCAGTAGAAGACAGAAGTAGGAATAAACCACATACATATGTGTCCTATGGAGAAGCTCAGATCATCAGCACATTTTGACTCCTTCAATAAAGAGATGAGCAAATCAGTCTTGATTTGGAAAAGAAATACTTTACCAGTGTATGTGTTTGAATGTGAAGGCTTTGAAATAATTTATGTATTAGTTTAAATGTGCAGACAACTAACACAATTTTTCTGGTTCTCATAAACACACCTGGCATGCAAGGAACCAGTAATAGGAAATCTTTTCTATATAGATACAAGGAAATGTGAATAGGAGAGGGAATATATAAGAGGACAAGCTGTTCTGAATGTTGGCATGCTCTTTATAGCATTTTTTATAGCCAGATGAAAATGAATCTGGCATGGTTTATTACAAAACAGTGATGGAACTGCATTTGAGTGAGCAGGAAAGCCTTTCACTTGCTGGTATGCTGTTACAGCTGAGCTTTATTAGAAAAATGAGTGTAAAATGGAAGTTAAAGTCATCTTACCCAAAACTGTTAGTATAAAGAAGTGTAAGTTATGTATTCTGCAATGATGAAAAAGAAGGATTTATTAATGACATACTTTCTTGCATCTTATTCCTCAAGTAAATGATATTGTAATGGCAATAGTATATTTTCAAGGTGTTTTTACCAACGTGGAACTGTAAACTCAGAAAAATTTGCACCTAACTTGGTTTAAAATGTGCAAGTTTTACCAGTCTTATGTCCATTAAAAAAATATTGTGTGCTTTTAAAATTTATTTTAGACTTATATAAATTAATCAATTAATAACTTTAATAAATAATTAATAAATTAGTTAATATTTTATTAATTAACATAAACAATAAACAGTAATAATATAACTATTAATATATAATTACTAATATATTATTACTATAGATAATATACTTAATATTTTTAATATTTTTAAACAATAGGAGTTCTGGCTTTTATAGTAACACCGGAATCAAATAGGTCTTGTTCCACATGAATAGACCATTATGAGTTTGTTTAAGGAATATTTTAGGATACACAAACTGTATTCCTTGCATTCTGTAACCCCCTAGTGTAATGTCACTGTGGATTTTGGTGTTTGTGTACTAATACACAAGCTGAAGGTTCAGCTTCACTCCAGAGCAAAGGGTGCATGGATGCAAAAAAGTATTACAACATACTGTCAAAAGACACTGTACACAAAGCAGTAGATGTGGTCAGAGGGTAGAGACATATCTGTGGACTTTGATTGTGATTGTCACTCAGTATTTGTTTTGCAGATCTGAGGTCTTGATTCCTTCTGATTTACACTTTGTATGAAAATAGATAGCTACAAAAAATCCCTCTAAATGCCATAGTGATTTCCTGTATGCAAACAAATAAGGAACAATAATAACAACAAAAAGACAAAAAAGAAATTAGTTTCTCTGTGTGACAGCCCTGAAACTGTAGAGCAAATTAAAGCAATAAATTAAAGCCCTAATAAAATTTCACATTTTATTAATTTTTCAAATGTTGTCTAGATCCTTAAGGACAGAAGCAATGAAAAAAAGTCTAGCTCTGGATAAAGAGTGATAGATTTTTTATACAGACTTTATATATATGAGCTAAACCATGAATTACCTCAAGTACTGTGATTGGGAACCTTTAGTTTTTCAACTGGTAAAGAGGTGCCCAAGGAAAGAAGTTTCTTCCAAAATCACAGTTTTCTAGTGTTTTGGTTTACCTTTTTCATTACAAACTCTAATTTTTGTATGAGTTCAAATAGATTTTTGCAGTTGAAACTCATCAATGTTTCCCACAGTGTGGAAACCTTACTGAGATGTGTTTACTCTTGGCTGCTTTCCTGCTTCTTTGTCATAATTCACCTCAGTATTCTGATACATCTGAGGTACCAAGCTGTGCTCTTTTAGGTACATGGAATTGTCAGCTTCAGGTGTGAATCTTCCTGGCAATAGAACTAGTACCATGGAGCTTGTGTGTTGAAGTACCTTATAGTTTTCAAAGTAAGGCATTAAAAGGAAGGCTCCACTTAAGATTTTCTCCCCATGGCAAATGGCAAGAAAATGGCAGAGAAGGAATAGCTGAAGCACAAAAGAGTCATATAAATGTAACTGTTGGTCTGTAGGTCAGCTTTGATTAATAGGATCCTCCATACTAAAATTCATGAAACTCTTTGCTCTGTGTTAAAGAGTTAATGAAAACTAGACAGTTGTATTGTACCTCTTTGCTGAAGAATATTAAACCCCATAGAGTGTTGACTTCTTTATGCTCTGTATTGGGCTCTTGGACATAATGGTGGAGAAAGACTGATCATAAGAAATGAAAAAAATTGGCAGACAAGGGTAATTTTCAGCTGGTTCTGGTTGCAT
The DNA here is from genome assembly GCF_030490865.1 of Poecile atricapillus. Lineage (NCBI taxonomy): Eukaryota > Metazoa > Chordata > Aves > Passeriformes > Paridae > Poecile > Poecile atricapillus. The sequence continues at coordinate 96,890,448 of NC_081289.1, read as the reverse complement.
TAGCACTCATACATCCATAAGTGCCCAGAATAATTGAGAGTTTACCTTTCACCTGAAAAAATGGAAGGCAGTGAAAAATATATTTCTAGATATCTGTCAATATACCAAAGTCTGTACCCCATCACATATAATTTTGTCAAGAAAATATATTCAGAAGACATTTTGGTTTTTTTGAAAGAAATGTTCCCATAAAAGTTTAGTCAAGTGCATCTTTAATTACCTATATTGTTCCTGGGGTTCCTTATGTATTTTACATTATAAATAAAAAGATTTTCTTCCGAAAATCACTAGTCCTGGAATTAAATAACTTAATACATAGCTTCGTGCTGTGTTCTGACCCCAAACCATAAAACAAAGAGGATAGGAGTCTTTACTATATAGCACAAAATGAATGACAAGTTTTTTTCTCTAGTAGTCTTGGAATTTGTCTTACTGCATCAGAGTGTGCACTGTATAACTATTTATATGGTTACTTTATAAGTGGCTAATTTCTAGACACATAGCTGTGAAACTATAATGAAAAGATACTTTGATTTACACTGGGGAAAATATTTTTTAACCTATTTTTATTTCTTTCTTTAGCTGTTAGAGGAGACACATTTTTGTGTGAATATTCATGGCTGAGGTCCAGTTTCCCTACCTCTAAGCAGCCTACAAAAGGAGTACAAGGGATTTGAAGATTCTACACAGGATAAGAGTGAACAACTATCAAGGACATTCTCACACATGTTCAAACTTAACTGTGTTCTGTCACCCAATACACATGAAGAAATGCAGGGATTATTACAGCAGACCTTTTAATTTGTATCTCCTTTTTACTATATTAGTAAATAGCACATATTTCAGAGAAAAGTGCAGCAGCTCTGTGATGAGAAGATACAAATTTACTTGCTCACTGGGAAAGATAATGCTATGTCCCTTTCATGAACTAGAAGTTAAATTTGGAAAAAAATAAATTAAAATATCAAATGCTTTTTGTTTTTTGTTTGAAAAGCTGGCTGAAAATTCAGATTTCATATTTTTAAAAATCTCAGCAGTTTTTGATTGTTTTCAATATAAATACTTCCATATCTTAGACTGACAATCTTGCTGGCAAAAAGTCAACAAAAATACAAAAATTAGTTTGAAGGGAGCTCAGTCAACTTGGATGTGGGTACAAAGTGTTTCAAGTACTTATCCACGGAAAAGCTGTTATAAGATTTCTCATATCTTTCTAATCAACAAGAATAGACTGGATAGACTGTGAAGCAGCTTCAGTTATGTTGTACATTTGAGATCTGTCAAAGTCTCTTGTCTAGCTTAATAAAAATGAATTATGTTCTAGTACCACTAGAAGCAGGGGTATTTTCTACTAAAAATATTTAATAATTGTTATTGGTTGTTTCACCAGAACTGAGGTATTGGCAGAAAATACAATCAGCTCTGCATGAGAAGATTCATAAAAGACTGCCATAGGGTCACACACATGAATAGAAATTTGCCATCAGAAAGCTGTAGGCTTAATTTCAAAACTGACAGCTTGTGTTGAACTGATTCTATCATATTAAGTATCAGATAAACACTGTGAAAAAGACCTATGTGAGAGCTGCTAATTTTTTCTTCAAGCTTTTGTAAACTTCTATCCAGCAATCTTCATAGAGCTAGGTGTTTTACACTTTAATGTGAGCTTTTCTCTTTAATCATAGAGTTTTCACCATGACTGAAGAGTGGTTCTTCTGTATCATTTTGGTGTTGCACTTTGCCTGACTTGCCACACTCACTCTATATGCACTTGTGAGGGTGAGGAAAGACTGTTGGGTCTTTGTCTTTGTGTCTAGTCACTCCCCCCACTCCTGCAGTCTCTGATGGGCAATGTGGTTTGTGATAAGATAGGAGCACCAGGCTGGTATTGCAGGAGGAAGTATCCAGATGCTAACACTGCATTCCAGAGACAGAGAAGCTGAGGAAGTGTTCAGTTGACTTTGGTGCACATAAACCTGAGAAGGGGTATAAAATACTGGTGGAGACTGAGACAAATGTGAAAGCTTGTGTCTCAGAGGATGCATATAGCTTCTGAGTGAATCTCCACCCTGATGAGGACACCTGCAGTGTGCATGCAGTCCAAATACAGAACTTTGGTCACTTTTACATGGGTGAGTAAAAAGTGTTAGGATTTGACTGGTCAAATACGGAGATAAAATGCTAAAGTAGCTCCATGGGTGCTTCCCCCCGCCTCCCCCTCTTTTTAATGATGACGTCTGCAGAGCCAAATAATGTAAACTTGTATAATTCCAGATGAACCTGCTTATATTATAATGCTTTAGATACAGACTGTTGATGAAATCTAAGACTAAGTGAACCCAGGCACAGCTAGACTTAGAAGTTGAGAGAACAAGGGGGTGTCACTGAAGTTTGTGACTCAACAGGAGAGACCGTGACCTGATGGTACTACAACACATTGAAACAACAGATATAATAGTTAGATACTGAATTGACAATATTTAAATACAGTATTAACAATAAATCTAATTATTATCATCCATATAATCACTGTGTCCTACTTTCTACACCTGTCTGAGAATCTTACCTGCAGGTAACGTTCAGCATGACAGCACCATATACTTCAATATTAGTGAGGCCAACAAACACTTAAAGAGCTAGAGAACTATAAAAACTTCTCCCCAAATTATTCAAAAGCTTTCTAAAGTATTTAGGCTAGGAAGAGAGGAATGATAGGATAATTTCCAAGAACAAAAAGAGAATGAACCAAATTATTTCATTTTGGCTAAAAAAGTAAAATTACTTACTTTGTAGCTTCTTTCATTTCCAGGTTAAACAACTGCATAAAATGAACCACCTCTGAAAGCTTCATTCTTGTCTTTTAGCAGGAAAAATGTCTGTGAGTTTTCAGGGTTTTCTAAGTGAGTTTATGCATGTGTTTCATGGGTATCTGAATTGCCTTCCAACTCAATTCAAATACTATCTCTGTTTCCAGAATTCTCTCACCTGATGAGTGAGAAATCATAATCCTATACTAGTTCAAATGAAATGGAATAATATGGATGTATGAAAAAAAAATAGACTAGGGTTATTTTTCAGAAAAATACCTTGTAAGGTGCAAATATGTAGGCAATATGGCCTGTCAAAAGTCTTAGGTATGTTCACATGCAGATTTATATTAGTACTGGAAGGCATCTGCTGATGGGCTTCACTCTTTGCAAAGAGTGGAGGCAGAGGAACACTTCAGTGTCATCTTCTCTAGTTTTTAAGTTTTCACATTTAAAAATTAGCCTTACTACTCATGTCCTCCAAATTAAAGATAGGATTTACAATCTAAGAGAAAGAGGAAAAAAGTGAGATAATAGACGCTATAAGTCTAAATGAGCTCATAAACCCTCAGATAAAAATGTGTGTATGGATAGTTAGCTCATGATAGTTAACATGTCTTTTTCTTATATAGTTGACACTATACCTATTAATCTCAGCTGGAGATTCTCTCCATAAATTATATTCAGAACACTACATTTCTCTGACTATTAAGAGAAGAAGCTTTTACCTGTTTATTTAAAAGGTATATTTGGTACAGGCTATACATGCAAGCATAGCTATTTTATTAGATCACATCAAAAGCAAACTAAATTAGGAATCTATGGGTACAAAACAACATTTATTTCTGCACATATCTTTGCTGAAGAGAACTAATTTGTGGTGGATTGACCTTGACTGGATGCCAGGTGCCCACTAAAACCACTCTATCATCATTCCTCCTGTAGGGCCCAAACAGATCATTCAACAAGGCTTTTAAGAGGGCTTATGGTTGTTCATGTAAAGTCTGAGTTAGACACACCGGAGAAATATCAACAAGATATTTTAAAGAGGTCAAAATGACAAAAAGAACTTTACTGGCAACTTCAGAAAATCTGAGAATTCTGGCAAAAGTTTAGCGTCACATTCAATCAAAGAAAAACACTTCTCAGGGCACTCAACCGGCCCATTTAATTTAGCGAACTATAAGGCCACTGAAATTTAAGTTAAAAATTCCAAGAGGGAATTAGAAGAAGAAGAGATAAAGAAAGGCAGAAAAGATATGGAAAAGCAGACACAGAGCTACCAACTCCTGGATTCCTGCAGGGTTCCAATAGAAATGCTAAGCAGAGACAGGTTGAAGACATCTAATTGCCTAATGTTTGGCCTTAAATAACCCTTGGCTTTCCTAGGCCCTTCCTTCAGGTAGGACTTCTGGTTATTTGACCACTCAGGATCTGGACTGGGGTTCCAAGGGTGGGTTGTGGAGAATTGCTTCTGGTGTGCCAGAAATTGGTAGCTGCTGTGGGGCTACTGGTTCTAGGGATGGAAGATGCACCAGAGCATGGCCCAACCTGCCCCTTTCCCCTCACATGTGCATCCCAAAATATCTTGAAATATCTTTGCAGTCTCTCACAGCTTCTCAGCTGGAGAGGGAAGGGAACAGATAAGGAAAGATCACTCACAAATTACTGCCATGGGCAGAAAGACTTGACTCAGGAGGAATTATTGTTTTATCTCTCAAATCAAACAAGATAAAGAGAAGTAAACCCAAATCTTAAAAGTCCCTTCTCCCCATACCTCCATTCTTCCCAGACTCAACTTCACAATTTTCTCTTCCTTCTTCCCTTCAGTTGTACAAGGAGATGAGAAATGGAGGCTGCATCAATCCATCTCTCATTGTCTCTACCACTCCTTCCTCCACCAGGCAGAGACTCCTCACACACTTCCCTTCCAGCATGGGGTCCTTCCCACAGGATGCAACTCTTCATGAGCTTCTTCATCATGGGTGCTCCATGGGCTCACAGCTCCTGCCAGCAAACCTGCTCCACCACAAACTCCTCTCTCCAAAGTGCCACAGGTCCTCCCAGGAGTCTCCTCCAGCATATGAGTCCCACATAGTCACAATCTCCAGTCAGGTGCATCCACCTGCTGCACCATGCTTCTATAGGCTGCAGGTGGGTCTCTACTCCACCATAGACCCTCATGGGCTGCAGACCACAACCTATCTCACCATGATCTGCACCACACGCTGCAGGGAAATCTCTGTTTCAGTGCCTGAAGCACCTTTTCCTCATCTTTCTCTGCTGGTCTTTGTGTCTGCAGGAATGCGGCTCTCACATATCCTGGTTAGAATAGGCAATAGGTCTAATTTGACAGTAATTTTTCCCCTTAAACTTGTCCCAGAGCTGCTACCACCACATCTGACATACTCAGCCTTGGATAAGTCTGTCTTGGAGCCATGTGGCATTGGCTCTTTTGGACATGGGGGAGGCTTCTAGCAACTTCTCACAGAAAGCACCCCTATAGTCTCCCCATTGCCAAGATCTTGAAAGGCAAATTCAGTACACTATAATTTTTCCACCAGTAAAGTATTCTGATTCAGGCTACAATAATGAAAGCTTTCTTTTGTTGGAAACCAGCTTTTCCCTTCATATTTGCCTAAAGTGGTCTCTAGTTCTATGAATGAGGCTTTTGCATGATTTGTGGAAAAAGCTGATGCAGCTTCTTTTAAGTGAGCCTTTAAGACAAAAGAGAATGGTAGAGATCAAACCAAACCACATACTTATGGCAGCTAGATGATTGCTTATTGACATACCTATAACTTGTTAAGCAAAGCAGGCTGACCCTCCATTATTGTATTATATGACTGAAAATAAGCTAAATATTGAGCTGAATAATCTAACCCAGCTCCAGGAATACTTCATGTTACCTCCTGAGGCACATTGTCCATGCAAAGACTGTGCAGTGCTGAAGAAGAAATTAAATTAACAAATGCAGTTAGTATCTCTTGCTCAGAAGATGTCCCTAAGGCAAATGCTGGTCCTTTTATACTGACAGGGATTTTGCTATTGACTACAGCGAGTCCCCGTTTACATGTAATTTAACCAGCTTTATTATATATATTCCCCTGAAGGCACCATTGACATTTTTGAAAGTTCTGTGCATTAATTTAATTTATGTACCTATAGCAATTGTTTACAGAAAAAAAAAAAATTAAGCTGAAAACCAGCCTGCAAAACTAGTTTACTTTGTTCTTTTAAATGCAATCTTCTGCTACACTAAAATTTTGGTTAAATTGCTAGTACAGTGTACTGCATTTGACATTGTGGGACTTTTCATGCTTTCAAAACAGTAAATGCTTAAACACTGAATTTATGTAATTAAAAGGAAACTTGATGGGTAGGTGTTAATTTGTTTCCCATAAAATTACTTATGTGAAGTAAACAGCTGTGAACTGTCAATGAGATATTTGGTTCTTGCTCTTCCCTAGGTTTTCAAAATTCCTTTATTTTCTTTTGACTGACACCTCCTTCACTACAACCTTCTTGCGTGGAGTTGTAGAGACATAAGGTCTCCCTGAGACTCCTTTTACTCCAGGCTAAACAACTACAGTTCCTTCAGCTAGTCCTCATAAGTCTTAGTCTCCAGACCCTTCACCTGCCTTGTTGCTTTTCTCTGGACAACATTCTTTGGCACCTTGTGTTTCCTGTAGTAAGTGACACAAAACTCAACATTTAATAAGGTTCTGCCTCACCAGTGCCAAGAACAGAGGGACAATCACTCCCTGGTCCTACTGGTCACACTATTTCTGATACAGGTCAGGTTGCCCTGGGCCTTCTTGTCCACCTGGGCACCCTGCCCACTCATGTTCAGCTACTGTCAACCAGCACTCCCAATTCATCTCCCAAGGGGCAGTTTTCCAGTCACTCTTCCCCCAGCCTGCAATGCTGTGGGTGGCTGTTGTGACCCAGCTGCAAGAGGCTCACTTTATCTTGCTGAACCTCATGGAAGTGGCCTCTATCCATCAGTGCAGCCTCTCTAGATCCCTTTAGAAAAACCTTCCTAACCCCCCGTGGATCAGCATTCCCACCCAAATTGGTGTCATCTGCAAACTGACCAATCCCCTTGTCCAGGTCACTGATAAAGACATTAAACAGGACTGGGGAACATTACCTGTGATGAGCCACCAGTGGGGCCTGGCCATCCAGCCAGTCTTGTACCCAGTCGAGAGAACACCTTCCAAGCTGTGAGAAACCACAATCTACAGTTATCTGGGCCCTTCCCAAGCAATCCAGGACAGCTGATAAATGCTGGTGAGCTCTTCTGACAGGTCCCTCAGTACCCTTGGGTGAATCCCACACAGCCCTATAGACTGGGGGCCTGTCTAAGAGGTTGTTAAATAATCTCCTTGTGTTTTTGACAAGAGGACATAAGCTGACAGCCTCACCAACACTTCCAAGCTAGAAGAACCATCACCTTCATTATTTTCCAGCTACACATGCACATCCTCATAGCATTTATGCAAGGGCCCCTAGGAAGGAGGAATAGTCACAGAGGAGATGCCCCTGCTCCTACAGGTGGGAACTTTTTACCATTGATTTCTATCTCTTTAGTCAGTCCCTGTCCCAGGGAAGCAAGGGTGCAATTCCAATAGCTCTTTATTGAATCCCCATCATCTGCATGTTGATTTCCTAATCATACAATATCCTTATGGATGTTGGAAAGTACTCATGAAGACCATTTAATTGAATCCCTGACTCCATGCAGGCCAATCTAAAAGTTTAATCATATCTAAGAACATTACTTATTTGAATCTTGAATACCCACAGAATTGGGGCAACAATATCTCTCTTCGGGAGAGCTTGTTCTGCTGCTGCGTCATCCTTTTAGGGAAGAACTTAGTAATTGCTTTAACTCATTTCTTCATGTCCTATCACTGACCCCAGAGATAAATGATCAGCACACTCTTATTAAATTGTAAATGATTAACAGTAACGTTAGTTTATATTTTTCATTAAATTATTGAAAATGCACAGTCAACAGAAAGTTCCTTAGTCATCCATGAAGCAGTTTTAAATCCAGAAAAAAAAGACAACTAGCAAACAAATAAGGAGAGGTGCTTCTGAAAATTTACACCACTGTAGCTAAATGTGGAAAAAGTAGAGATGGGGACTTAAAACTGAAGGGAAGAAGATGTATCATCACTTATCTTGGGAAGACAATCAGCAGTGAATCAGCAATAACCTTCTGCTTCTGGAGACCTGGTTTGAAAATGAATAATAAGTAAAAAATTGTGTTCTATGGCTTCCCCATTTAGCTAGCATTTGAACTGTTAAATGCAAAACAAATAAAAAAAAACCCTGAAAAACCCCCAAACAATAACACAAAAACAAAAAAAAAGGAAGAAAAAACAACAACAATAAAAGACATAATCATACTTAACATGATTGTCAGGAAACAGAGTTATCAACAGCAGGGTAGATGAATAGGACGAATATGGCAGGGAAAAACTGAAGTATGTTGGCACCTGTCTGCAGTGTGTTGAGCTCTAATTAGTGCTATTTCTCATTTTTAGGAGTAAGACATCCAGTACACAATCATGTACCACAAAGCCTGTAAAGCTGTTGCACAGGAATAGAAGAGGGCCCGTGGTGGCTCCTGCTGAAAATGGCTTGTGGCCAGCAGGGCCAGTGGGCAGGGATCTGGCTGCTTGCCTGTGAAACAAAACCTGCTGTCCTGGGTTACTGGCTGTTCACTATAGGTGAGATTGCTGTGGCACCACCTTTAAGTTAGAAAGACAGGGACCTTCTGATGATGGCTCCTGCGTGTCTTTTCCTGACCCCTACAATCTTAGCCAATAGATGGCAGTACCAATTCCCACTGCTATGCAAAGAGAATAGGTTAAAATTCTTTTGTATTAGGTTTTTCAGGCCACAAATTATGGTAAAAAGAATTATAACTATTTTTAAAGATACTATAGCAATCTATCTCATCATAAAACTTCACTACAGAAACTCCATACTGGACAGCATTTTGCTTTTTACATTCCAGCATTAGAGATGACACTGAAAATGAAGGAAAGCTTTTGGTATATGTTCACCATATGACCATTGTCATTTGGTCCAAAGGAGTGCTAGCATCTTCTTAAATTTTCTTGCCTTCAAGCAAAAAGTTGGAGTGTGGATGCACCTATTGCTATGGCAAACTGCAGGTCAGGGGAAAGTGCTTGAGTAGTAATTAACATCAGAGTGTTGAAAAGGAATTGCTAAACACCTACTTGTTTGTTAGAAGACAGTATCTATAATGATTCAGGGTCTGAGGGGGTCAGCTGATAAAGAACAGGTTTTAGTGCACTATAATTAGGGAAACAGACTGAAATACATTTACAGAATGATTTTTTTTTTTTAGAGACAGAAGTGTGCATAATCATAAAAAAAAATTCTAACCATGTATAACATAAGGGTCAAGCTGAGAAACAAGGAGATGTGCACTACAATCTGAAAATTGGTAGAGTGGGGCATCTCCAAAGTGACATGTGAAGAACTTCTCCAGCTTGGAGCTTTATAACAATAACTGGTTCAAGAAAATACTCATCCTGCAGGGTAGCTAGAAATTATAATTAGAATAAGGTAAATTGTTTCAGATGGATGCACTGAATGTACAAAGTAGGCAGACTCAGCTGACCTGAAGACTGGAATCAATTCAGTTGCCCTACAGCTGTCCAGCATGTCACATAACCAACGAGTGTCACAGGTTTTTGTTTGTTTGTTGGGGGGATTGGGATATTTTTGTTGTTGTTGTTTTTACTGTTTTACTACTTTTTATGAACAGGCTATTGGGTCATACTGGAAAGTGAAGGTTTCAATAACCAAATTATATTTTCATTTCTACAGAATATGTCTCTTCAAATGGTTTTATACTCTCCTCAAGGCACTGTATCTGGATCCACTAGGAATTCCACAAATATGTGTTTTTTTGACACAACGCTTCTTCCCAGCTGACTTCCACTTCTGGACCCACTAGAAATTCCACAGTGGGTGTTTCTTCCCTGACACAATCTCCTTCTCTCCCAACTGTCTCATTCATTTTCATCTTCTTGCCATAAGATTTGAGTTGGAAAAAACACATGGATAGAAAAATCAGACTATAAAGGCTTCTGAATTTGCTCATTTTAGAAATGCATAAAGAAATAATTTCCAGCTAACATTAGTCATATAATGTAGTCACAGTCAATAACTATAATTTTCAATATATTTCCCAGGTACAGTGACCACAGAAAAATTCTTCAACAGGCACTCACAGGCAATTAAATATACAGGAAATACTAAAAATATACTGCTGCAGCAATCATGCTAAGTCAATTAAATCAAAAGACAAAACTGGAATAATTCTAAACCTTATACTAAAATAAAAAGCTAGTCATTAAACCAAGAGTGAAACCTCTGTAAGACAAGAGGCACATTTGAGATAGCTTTTATTTTGATATAGCTACGGTGAAGGCATGATGACACAGATTTAGTAGTTATTTACAGCATATATTTTTTGTCAGATTTGTGTTATTACACTGCCATAAGATAGTGCCCTATTCCATGTTTTTTGTGGGGAAATGAGTCATGTTGTCAGTGGTGTACACATGCTATGAACCATTTTCTAAGCAAAATCATGGTTTTTGAGACTCCTCACTTTTCCCTCAAAACACTTCTAATTTTTGCAATTAACAGTTTGCATTTCAGAATGAATAGATCAACATTAGCATAATTTGGAATCCGATTTTCTAGCTCTGACAAGAGTATTTCCTACTTTAATGGAGTATTTTCTTGCATAGTCTGTCAGATAGCACTTACTGGTTAAGGAAACTGCATTTGCATTGTGCAGGTGGAGCTCTGCACAAGCAAGGATTGACCTACCTCAGAAAATCTAGTAAAATAATTTATGGATTTAATTATTTCTTTTTGTCATTATGAGAAACACAAATATAACAGGGTGAACTAAATAACTCCTTCCTTAAATAACCACTTTAATGATAAATATGTAAAATTAAATAATAAAATTAATTCTATATCTGGCATTAGTTTAGTTATTCCTCTATCAATAGTAGGTAATAATCTTCTCTGCAAAGGTATTTAAAAAGAGATAAATCTTTCTTTTAAGATAAACCAAGTGTAAAGATTCTATTCAAAATTTACACCATAAAGGACTTACAAAATCAGAAAAGCTTTGCAAACACTACAAGGAAAAAAAAAAGAAAAAAAAAGATACATTTGAGATTTCAAATCCTAGTAAATGTATTATGGAATGTCTTGTCACAATGTCAAAAGGAGAAAACCTTCAAGTTGTGGAAAAATAATTATGTGGAAGCATAGCGTCCTTTCTTAAGCTAAAACAAGCCAAGCAATCTCATGAAAGTGATGAGAAAATGAAAGGATGACAGTCATGGATACTTTAAATTGGACAAGCCATGGCAAAAGTATGTTTTCCTCTTTCCAGAAGAAAAGAAAATAAAATGTTCAGCAATGAAGAAGTGGCAGCATGTTTTGATCCCATCATTCAACCTACAGTACAGCTCTTTTCTCTTCATCTCTGCCAGCAAGCCACTAACAACAGCAATCAGACTGAACAAACAGAAGCTGAGAGGAACATCATGAAAAAGCAGCCTTCCACTTCAGTGACACAGAGATGAATTTTACAATATTGGTGATAACAAATGAGATTAATGTTTTCATTATCATCACTTTTATTTGATACTGAATTGTTTATAATTTACTGATGGCTTATCCCATTAGTAAACTGCCTTTGATTTACTTTTGTGAACAGGGAGGCTTATGCTAAACTTGGTGAACAGAAAAATTACAAGATTCATTTCAATTCAATGTTCTTGATGTTTATTTCTGTCTCAAGGTTTGCTCTTTAAATACTCCTTCTGAGAAAGTAGGATGGATCATGTCCATCAGCCTTAAAGACTTAAAAATTATGCTGCTGCTGCTGCTGCTGCTGCTACTACTACTACTACTACTAATAGTAATAATAATAAGAATTCTAAGCCTATATTAATTTTAGGAATAAGGTTCTTGATTTTTTCCAAAAGCCAGTGCATTAAAACAACACAGGCTCTATTGAAGGCTTCCATGAAGACATTAGAAATATTATAACTAAATTATTCTGTGCCCAAGATCATATTTTTATTTTTATTTTCTTCTTTAATAAGCATAAAAACATTATTAAGATTAAGGACCACTTTTGTTTTCTTTTTCTGGTTTTTTTTCTTTTAATCACATTGTCTGTGTGATAGAGGTCTTGTTGCACAAGTCACTCCGTAAATCATTAAAATGCAGCTTCTGATGTTTTTGTTCCTTTACATTATGAATTATGTTTGCCTTTTTAAGATAAAAACACTTGCTTGTCAGAAACTGCCACATTGCATAATCATGCTGATGTTACATTTACTTTGTTTTAGTAATAGAATGAACTGATATAAGTCAATGAAAATAACATAATCAGCTGTCTTGCATCTACAACAGTACTCTTAGCACAATAAAAATAAAAACCAACAACATTTAGTTAAAATTTGGTAGTTCTAGGTACTGCATCTGACCTGTGATCTTTTGCAAGTTACCAATAAAAAGCAACACTTTTGCATTTTCTGCTTTAGGCTGGATTCTTCAGATGATTACACCTGAGTAAGAATAACACGTTGATAAATTGGCAGGCTCAAGACTAGCATAGCTGAATGCAAGAAGATGAAATTAACACAGGTGACTTCATGTTCTTTGGCAGGCACAGTGTCTTTCAATACCAATTGCATGGATTTGAGCTACTATCTAGTATTGACCTAAAAAGATGGTTGTGAATTTCTCCCTTCTTTAAGCATTTTTTTTTAGGCATCCATGTAATATTTAAAATTCATGCCACTCATTTTCTCAGTGTTTTTATAGGCTATGCACAGCTTACTGAATCCTTAAATGTCATAAAGTAAAAAAAGCACTTCATTATTTGCTCTACTGTTAAAACAGTAAGCAGTAAGATTTGTGCATGTTATTGCAGTCACATCAAAGGAAGAAACTCTCACCATTTTCTAAAGGACACAAAGATAAAGGAAAACTAGAATGCAACCAATTAAACGTATCTGAGAATAATAAATTTGCTTTTGAAGATCTATAAATAGCTTTGGTTTCTCTGCACTCAATAGTTTATTTTATGGTCAGGTACACTATTGATTGTTCTGCACTGAACCCATTTTTTCCTCATTAGCTTTCCAAACTTTTTTGCCTCAATTTTCGTCAGATACAAAAGCTGAGCAAGATTATGTGAGACTTGTTGCTTAGCAACAGTCCTATTCCTAAAACGATAGTGGCTGAGCACTCCGTGTCATCTGCTCATGAAAGAAGTTAGATATTTGTCCATTTGCTTCACAGGGTTTCAAGACTTCTCTCTCTCCTTCCCCCTCCTCTTCAATTAAAAAAGAAAATCTAATTGTTGATGAACTCACAGTTTATAAAATGCACATGCAACTTACATAGTCTCTATATTTGATGCATCTGTATTTATCCATAGGAAAACAATTGCTTATTTTTCATCTCCCTTCAGTGCAGGAAAAAGAACATAAAAGTGCTGTCAGGCAGCAAAATTAATGGAAGGATGGGAGAGGGGAAAAGAGAAAAGAAGTGGAAGGTTTTGGAGGATAGCAAACCCCATCCTTTATTACACTCAGAAATAATTTTACCCATCAAAGATGTTTGGCCCTTTGAGGATGCCTGGCCCCTTAAGTCCTAAAGAATTAAAGAGTGTGGAGGCCTGCAGAAAAAGAAATGCACTCTCTATTGGAGAAAAGCTAACATTTTGTTGTTTGTTGGTTTGTTGGGTTTTTTTTTTTAGGAGCCAGTGATTCACTCTTAGTGAGTCTTCATCTCTTTACCAAACAAGTCCATTTACATTCCTGCTATAATTGCCTACCAATAAAAATCCTTCTAATTTAATAAAATTAACATGCGACTTAGGAGATGAATGCAAAGACTGTACAGAACAGATGATAGGTCCTGCATGAGAGCCATTTGAACAAACACTGAGAGAATATGAACAATCAAAAAACTAAATAGAAACAGAAGAGTGATGTGTTTCAGCCACACAGCCTGTTGCTCACTCCAGTGGCATCAGGGAGAAGAAAATTCATGGGCTGAAATAAAGACAGTTTAATAGGGGGAAAATAAAAAAACCTTCATGCACAAGGAAAACAAAACAACAATTCAGTCACTACTTCCCACTGGCAGTCAGGTGTTCAGCCATATCAAGGAAATCCAGGATCCATTGCATTTAATGTTTACTTAGGAAGACAAGCACCATCACTTGTTCCCTCTTTTCTCTGTCTTCCCCAGCTTTATATGCTGAGCATGACGATATGGTGCCAACATATGTTGTGGGATATTTGCGTCAGCTGAGATCACCCTGGCTCTAGACCTGGCTCTGCCTCTCAACAACATAAACTGGGGAAAGAAGAAGGAAGGGATGGATGCACAGAGTGATGGTGCTTTTCTGCCCAACTTAACACCAGGTATAATGGAATATTGCTTTCCTAAGGATGCCCACAGGAAGCATGGGAATTAAATCCTTGTTTTTCTTTGCTAGAATGCAAAAAATTTAACTTTTTGTATTAAATTGTCTATATCTCAACCCATGGTATTTGTTACTTTCACCCTTAGGATTGTCTCATGCATTCTGGTGGGCAGAGTGAGAAAGTGACTTTGTGGGGCTTTTTTGCCAGCTGGGGTTAAACCATGATGGAAATGCAGAGTAAGGGACATCTCTGAAAAGCAGATCAGCTTTTCTGTAGATGAACCTCCACCAGAAATTTTCTGGTTTAAAGAAAGGAAATATTGTCTCAAATATATCCAGTTGAAAATCCCTTTCGACTAATAAACTACTTCTCTTTGTACTAATAAACTACTACTAAACTAATCTACTACTGTAAACTACTATTAGTAGTTTATCCAGTTTATCCATTAGAAGCTCTTTTTATGGAGGTTTTGGTTTGCTGAGTCAAGGAGGATGGAGTTACCAGTGTGACTTAGATGTTGCACTTGTGATCATGCTGGGGGTTTGTATTTTAGCTCAGAAGGCACAGGTGATATTCTTGACAGTTAATTCCACCTCAGATCCTTGCTGTCTGCTACTCGCTGAGATGCCAGATGAGAGATGGCTGGAGGCAAGATCTGCTCATCAGCCTCAGTGTTTCTGTAGAAGGTTTAAGGTCACAGTAATCTGTCTTTCATGCTGGCTTTTCATCCATATGCCTGAGTGCACTCCATCTTGCAATCACATTATGCACAGCTGACACAGTCAAGTTATATATGAAGTGGAAAGGGTTCAATGTTCACTTGAACTCTTCACTCTTCAAAAAACTTGCCTGTGATTTTTTAAGCAGGGCATTTGACCAAAGAGACCAGAGAATATACAAATTCACTATGACATCAGACAGGTATCTTCAAGCCAGGTAAGGTGGGAGCAATGCAAGTACCAAATACCATAGACAGAGACTTGAGTGCTTACTAGATATCCTGAGGCCTTTGTAGTCTTCTTGCTTACAAGTGGAGGTATCATGGTGACATAAGAACAATTTGCTATCATAGTAGTATTTTGCTGGGTGATCTACCCTTTTCTACCTGGTATAAATATTTATTAATCACCTCTATTTTTTTTAGAGGTGCTATTTTTTTCTTCTTTTCTCTATGGGTATAGGAACATGAGGTCCTGACTGACCAATGTGACCTCCTTTTATGACCAAATGATTTGCTAGGTGGATGAGAGGAAGGCTGTGGATGTTGTCTACCTGGACTCCAGTAAAGCTTTTGACACTGTCTTCCAGGGAAAAGCTATCAGCCCATGGCTTGAACAGGTGCACTCTTTGCACATTCTCTGCATGGATGAGGCTGGAGATTGGAGGTGAATGGTGCTGCACACAGCTGGTGGATGGCAAGTAGTGCTGTACTCCAGGGATCAGTGTTGGGTCCTGTCCTGTTTAATATCTTTTTTTAATGGTCTGGATGAGGGGACTGAGTCTACCATTAACAAATTAATGGGTGACACCAAGCTGGGTGGTGTGTTGATCAAGCTGGGTGGAGGGCAGTGTTGGGCTCTGCAGAGGGACATGGACAGGAAAGACAGAGGTGCTGAAGCAGACCATCAGCAAGATGTTCAACTAGGCCAAGTACCAGGTCCCACTCCTGGGTCACACCAAGCTCATATAGTAATTCAGGCTGAGGGCAGAGTGACTGGAAAGTTGCCATTGGAAAAGGACCTGAGGGTGCTGGTTGACAGCTGGCTTAACATGAGCTGGGAATGTGCCCAGGTGGCCAAGAAGGCAACAGAGGCAACTTTCCCTTTGCAAATCCTCTAGCTAATCGGTCTAGGGAAATGAACATCCGCCTGTAGTCACAACTGCTGAGACCACACCTGAGTTCAGTGCTGGGCCCCCAGTTTGGAAAAGGACATGGAGGTACTGGAGCATGTCTAGTGAAGGGCATCAAGTGAAAGATCCAGAAAACATGCCTTACGAGAGAGCTGTGGTTGTTTGGTCTCAAGAAAAGGAGGCTCAAAGGGGAGCCTCATCTCTCTCTACAGTTGTGACCCTGAGCATGGTGCTCTAAGTTTAACACCGAGGTTGTGGGTTCAATCCTCACGTGGACCATTCACTTGAAAGTTGGACCTGTCCAGTTGGACCGGTTGATCTGGACCCTTTCCAACTAAGAATATTATGTGATTTACCTGAAAGGATGTTGTAGTGAGGCGGGGACTGGTCATTCACTGTGCTTGCAGTAAGAGGACAAGAGGAAATGGCCTTAAGCTATGACAGGAGAGATTCAGATTAGATATTAGAAAAAGTCAAGGTAGTCAGGCATTGGAGAAGGTTGCCCAGGGAGGGGGTGGAGTCTCCATCCCTGGAGGTGTTTAAGAGGTGTCTGGATCTGGCACTAAGTGATGTCGTTGAGTGGTTTAGAGGTTACAGCGGCAGTGCTGCATGGAAAGTTGGACTGGATGACCTCAAAGGTCTCTACCAATCTTGCTGGTTCTGTGATTTTATGATTGTTACAGAAAAGCTGTTCTCTGTTCTACATGTGTGCCTTCATACAGAATCTAGTTTGTATTCCTCATTATTAAAATAATAAATATAACTGTGCAATGCACAGTTATAACTGTGATAATTGTGTAAATACAGACGTGTGATACATCTCTTAGAGTCTAATGTTGCCCCAAAATTATCTATTCAGAAAAGATAGTAGGAAAAAAACCCTTTAAAAATGCTTTCCACTTCCTTTTTGAAAGACAGAAACGTACATTTCATGGTTAGGTCTCCCAGTTTATTACAATCAGTCCAGGTTGAATGCTCTTTTCCAGAATATATTAGCCGCTGTAACACTCACCAGGAAAGAGGACTTAATAAGAGTGATGTGATGATGCCTGTATGCTGTGTTAAACAAAAGATGTCACTCTAATGTTAAAGTGGCTGCTTGTATCAGAATCTTTGTATTCTGACAGAATTTATAATGTACAAAGTAAAACAAGAATGCATAATTTTACAAATGCTTTTTAGCTGCTCAAATGAGCAGCTGAAAAATACAAAGCAATTTGTAATTCAAAAGCAGTAGGAGAAAAACCTTTCCCTTTATTTGTCCATCTCTTCCTCTTGTTATACTCTATTTCTTTTTCTTGTTATTGTTACCATGGCCTTTCCTGCAGAGCTTTCATAGGTATTGGTTTCATTCTGGCTATCTCCTCTCACAACCTGCCATTACCTGTATTTACTCAGTCTCCTGTTCCTCAAATTAACATCATCTGCTCTACTTCAAATGAGATTGTAGATTTACAGTGTGACTGACAGCATCATTAGAGGTTAGGATCACACCATCTCCCTTCTGCCACTGACCTCATCCTTACTGTCACCTTTCTTTTAACATTATAACCACATCATTCAGTTGAGGCAGCTAGCCATTCAGCTATACTAATAAATTGCATATTATCTTGTGCAAAAACAAAAAACCAAACCAAAAGAAAAAACAAAAAAAAAACCCAAGAAAATACAAACAAACAAAAAAGAGGCAGTTGCTCCAGTGGGTAAAGAATTGGAAGCAAACAGAGAAATCAGTGTTTCTGTTGTCTCTTGTTGCTCCCTGAGTCAGCAGTTGGTGCATGATTTAAATAGGTTTAAGAAGTCACAGATCATCCCTCCCTGTTATTTCCCCAGAGTCAGTACATATTGAATTGAGTATTGAATAAACTTATCATGCCACTGTTGAAATTCTTGTGTGAGCACAGAACATGAATTAGTGCAGTGGTCAAATAAGTTAGCAGGGAGGAGCAAGGACAGACCATACTTGCTATTGGAAGGTCATTTTTAAAACAGCACTTAAAGAACTAATCTTTCTAATTTTGAAGTCAATATAAGTCTGGCAAAAATGGTAAGGTATTCAGTCCATGGGGTAGAAATGTTCCTGTACTTGAAATAATTGAAAATTAAGAAAATACTTGGGCTTCACCTGAACTTGCACCAGTTTTTGAACCAAAGTCCATCTATACCAAAATCATAAACTTTTTTCTGTGAAACTTTTGCTATTACTCTGTAACAGTAATATTTTTGTCTTCTGGACAGCAAAAGGATTTTGAGGGGAAAAGTGACTCCACAGTATGGGTACGCAGGTTTTACTCCACCTTCCCAACACTTACTCCCTGATCACAAGAGCAAGACTTGACTATTACAGCAAATCAGGCACCCACTCGGACTTTAGACACATATAAAACCAGCAAGGACACTACTTTTTCCAAAAGCTACCAAAACTATCTGGCTCCTGCATATGAAAAATCATGGAAAATTATGGTGTTGATTTTGAAATGGTTCTTTCTGTCTCCCTGTTCCTCCCCTTTATCCATTTATACCTGTGAAAATGAAATTGAACAAGATGTTCTTGGCGTAAAAAGAGAAGGTAACCATGTTGATAATATATTTAAAATTTCTCTTCAGCCTTAATAATTTAATTTCTTTTAATTTAATTTAAATAAATTATTTTGTTCTTGGTAGTATCATGTTAGTACATACAATCATTATTTCTTAACACATTCTATATAGCTTCCAGTGGATTTCAGGAAACACCCTGTCAATTTTCCCTTTTTTGTCAAAATTTTATTTAGTTATTGAAAGTTAAATCTCTTTTTTTAATTACTTTTTCTTCCTTCAGATTTGTTTTGCTAGAAGTTTTCTTTATCTTTTCCTTTATAATGTTTTTTTCTTCATCTTTTATAATGATAATTTTAGCTTTATGTTTTCAAGGTTATTTGATTTATTGTTTTCCTGAGAGTATTTTTTATGTGGTTCATTCATCAGGATATCTTCCTTATACATTCTTTTCTTTTAATATTCCCTGTGAGTTCTTGTTCTGTTAATATTTCTCTCTTATCAGTCAAAATGCTAATACTTTCCCCGTTGTGATGGTCCTGCTGGTATCTCATTAAACCATGGATCACAATTATTGCAGAAATACAAATAGTTGCCCCTTAACTCTTCTATTAGGAAACATATCTCTTCCACTTACACTTCTCCTTCCCTCTGCTTTCCTTCATTCACTCCCCTCTTCCTAGCAAACCTCTCTGTGAGCAAAATTTTTCAGGTGTTGAAAGGTGCCGTCCATCTCTTTCTTCCAGGTTAGCTACTGAACCAGTTTTGGGTTTTCTGAAGAAAAGGAGATTCTACCTTGAATTCTGCCTCAGAGCTCTGTGTTCTGGAAGTACTACAAAAGTACTGCATATATTGGAATGATGCACCAAGAAATGCTGTGCGCTAGACCAAGACAGACAGAAAAACACAATTCTAAACTTCTGCTATCGTGTCTCCTGCACCTGAACATCACAATAACCCCGCCTGCAGTTTTCACAATGTTCTTTGTCTTTCTCTAATCTCTGGACCAGAAATTAACTCAGGCAACTTGACAAGGCCTTATGAGATTGGACTCTTGTTGGCAATAGCCTTTAGCAGATTCTTGTTGGCTGTCAATTTGTTGATCATGTTGAATACCCAGCCTTTCCACTACCATGAGGCTGAGAAATGTAGACACTCCAAGAAGCAATGATTCTGTGAATGAAGTCTAACTTCTGTAATGAGCTTTGGAAAACATACTGCTAATTGCCATGGTTGTGGGTCTCGGTTTGACTGATAGATCTAGGAGCCGAAGCATCATCTCTGAAGTTCACCATGATTTACAAGTGAGCCCTATGGCTTTCTTACTGAGTTGTCATGCCAACCATAAGTAACATTTCTCACTAAATGGGCAATATGGTCTATTGGTTTTTCATCCTTCAGCGTACGTGGCTGTAAATGGTTTACAATGCATTAATTTTAGTTCGCCATAGAATATAATTCTCCTCCTCCTATTGCTCAGACTAGGCACATATATACATGAATTAGATGTGTACATAGCAATCATACTGTAGAACAATGTCACTTGTGCACAGTAACTCTTCATGTGGTTTTCTATGTTGTTTCTATTTCTCTGTTGTTTTACCAATACATAGCCATTTAGTTAAATGATATATTTTAACTGTATAAATTTTACTTAAATACTGGTCATGTTTTGTTTTCAGAATGTACACCATATGGTACTCAGGTGTATTTTTTTAAAAGCTCTCAAGATTGGAACTGTTTCTGTAACACAAATTACCAAGAGTGTCAAATAATAAGAAAGGGAAGTTTTAGTGTGGAAAAGATGAGTGTCCATAACGATGGTAACATTTAATGATAAGTAACTGTTTACAGTTTTTCAAAGCTTATGGGATTCTTCTATTAATATTTTTGTCAGAAAATTTCTATGTCTCTCATTGTGAAGTTCTAGCGCTCATGCAAATGCATATATATTGTGTCAGTGTGCTGCATCTTTACATATGACACAGACATAACACAGACATTATTGAACACAAATTTTTATCTCTGAAAAGCCTCATGCTGATTGTCTTCTAGCAAATAGGCAACAAGTAAAAAACAAAAAAATATAATCCAGGTTTCATTAACATCTCCAAGGTCTCTGTGCTTAATAAAAAAGAGTGTTTAAAGAAAAAAGGACCAGCCGTAGTTGCAGGTGGGTCGAAAGATTGTTTACACAAACTCAATTCAAACAATTCTATGGGACCTTGGCAGGGATCCTGAGCCATCTGGGTGTTATTCTTGTAGGACACTGTCAAAAATCTTAGAATGTCTGTGGAGATTAGGGTAGATAATTACCAATTTGAGAAAGGCAAACTTTAGAAACTTCATGATGAGTTTCAAAAAGGACAAAAAATGTGGCGCAAGAAATGGCCAACTAGTCAGTTTGATCCCTGAAAGAGTAATGAAGTGGATCCCCTTGGACGATATTTCTAGGCATTTAAGGGAGAAGTGAAGGAACAGTGACTGCGGCTTGAACAGAAGCTGATGTCCACCCTTGTTGCTTTCAGTAATAAAATGGCTGGATCTGTGGATAAGGAGGGAACAGGAGAAGTTAGAAGAGCTTTCTACAATCTCCTGAAATGTCCTTGAAGCCAAGCTGGAAAATACATTTTCTAGATGCTTTCCTATCAGGTGGTTGGGCATTTAGGGTCAAAGATGGGAACCATGCTGTGTCTGCTTGGAGGCTGGTATCTCATAGGACATCGCCTGTCCTTCTTATGATCTCTGTCTCCTACCTGTGGAGGTCACAAACTGCATTCTGTTAAGATGCCAAGGGCAAAGACCAGTTGATGAACACACATTTTCAAATCCCTCCCTGACCAAGAATTGGAGAACATCAGTTTTTTAGTTATCTTTACAAAATATATTTTAACTGCTACAAGCAACCTTTTCCTGTTGGCTTTGCTCCAGTTACTATCTAAGAAAATCATCATCATGAGCTTTAAAAAAAAATTAGAAAAACCCTTGAGGTGATGAAGAGTCCTTGTCCTACCTCCTTATTAATTCAAGGTTCCTTTCTTGATGGAGTCTGGTCTATTTTACTTTTTTGTTTCCTTTAGATGCAATATTCTATGCTTTAGAATGACATGTCAAGTGTGGTGATGTTTACATTACTTAAAGAGTTTTTAAAGCTAGTTTGATAATTTTTTATGAATACTGTCTTCAAAATTTCTACCTAGATAAAATTATTTTTTTTACTTTTTATTTTATTAAGATGTTCATTCATTTTAATTTTAGTAACAAAGAAAGATGCCTCATCTACTACAAAGATGTATTTATCCACATGCATATTCAAGAGTAATATCAAGGGAAAATTTAAGCAGTCAACAATTTTTTCTCTTGGAGAAAAATCATAGTTCTACATAAACTACCAGGGTTTTGAACAGTGTTATTTTAAAAATTATGAGTTTAATAGTGTTCAAATTAAGCAGATATGAAACCAAAGCTGAAACTTATTCCTTATGTGTAGAAAAGGACATGGTTTATGCATGAATCCAGTTAAAATGCATGAGTGTTACATCCTCAGAGTAATAGAACAATCTTAGCTAATAAATTTTGCTGACTCTCACTAATATTCATTTAGAATCCATCCTGGAACCTTGTACATGCACCTGGCATCACTTCCATGCTACTTGGCATTATCTTAATTCTACAAGTGGAGATAACTAATTAGCTCATTGTTGGATTTACCCTCTTGCTGTCTGTGGCCATAAGGTAGTTATCCAAATAATTAGATTCTTTGACCTCTTAAATTATATTTCGCAGCATTTTTCCACCTTTATTGACCCTCCTCTTCACCTTAGCCTAAAATAAAACTAGAGACAGAAAATTTAAATGAACATAATATTTATTTGAAAAGCACCAGGTCTAATGCAGATCTGTCTAATGCAGATAATGTACTGCCTAACCCTTGCCTTACAGAGATCCCAAGTGTACTTTACACCCATGTTCTGAATAATTTATTCTCAGCCCATATTTCACAAATGCCTAAAGTACAGCACTTTTCACTTTTTTTTTTAATTAACAACATTCAGATATGAACAACATCTTTTAGACAGAGCCTTGTGTTTTCTGTTTACTGAGGCGTGTGTCTGCATGAATTAAGACGAGAAATATATATGAAACCATATGCTGAAGTCAATAATACAGATTTTATTCAACAGTAAATGTGAGGTAGAGAGATAGAAGGAAGTAGAAAAGAGGAGGTGAGGTGGGGAATAAAGAGAGATACCAAGTCAGCACCTGTGGATCCAGTGACTTCTCACTGTCCTTCCTCACCCTGGGCATCTCAGTGCTGGGAGGAGTCATACTTCTGAGAGCACCACCTTCATACTGGTCAAGTTCCAGGTATCCATAGGGTGGATGCTCCCATGAGGCAGATGTTTCCACAACTTGGAAAGTTATAGAACTGCAAGTGTCTGAGCAGTTGTTTCCTTTTGCACAGTTTGCCATGTGGGAATTTTTTGTCCAGATGTATTGACTAGGATGTGCTAGCCACATCTCACCTTTGTCAGCTAGTTCATTGTAACATTTCATTTGAAAAGGATCTTAAACTGTTCATGACCTCAGATCTTCAAAACGAATTGATCAATCTTACTGAAATAGGACCATCTATTGGCATGATCAATAGACCTTGTCTCAAAAGATCTCATTTATGAGGAAGAGAAGAAAAGGATTTATTACAAACAAACCTCTTGGGATCATGATTATCCATGGCTTTCTATATATATGGCACTCAAATGTCCAATAACTGACATTCATTTCTTAATTAAAAGAAAAAAGACAAATGGACAGCTTTATACTGGATATTAATAACTTAGCACAAAAACCCAGGGGAAGAAGTTTTTGAAAGGTGAGTTAGGACCAACATTAAAAGCCTTGTATTCTTTTTCCCAAAGAATGATACAATCAATTGATCTGTTACACTGCAGGTACACAGCTGCCCGACAAGGGAAGGGATGTTCAAAACCAAAGGTGTTATAGTTACAGCAGCAATCCTTCCCATAAAATATAGAACTCCAGATAATTTGTACATAGTTATAAGATTTTCATGAAGGAGATTTACAGGCAAAAGAATTTTAAACAAAGGAACAAAATAGTTGAAGCTGAACCTTCAGAACTGATCTGATGTGCCTGTAAGCAAGGAAGTTTTGCTTAGATTTAAGGCCAAAAGAAAACAATGTTATTTAAATCAAGAGCTGACTAGAATGTGCTGTGGCTCTTATTCCATTAAAAATATGGCTATAGGTCAAGTCTCCCTGGTAAGACAATAACCTTTTTCACTGGGCAGTTTTGATTGATAAATTGTTCTTTTCCTTTAATCTAATTAAGTAGAAGAGAAAGCAATCTGCTTTCTTGTAATAAAAAGGATTACTACACCATGTCTTTTGTGAGATATGATAGAATAGCGATGAACTGTTTCATAAAATCACAAAATTTATAACTCCTAATTATTAGTGAATTCAAAAGAAACTTCACTATTTATTCATTGTTTCACCAACTCTTTTTCTGAGACCTTTGTTCACTGGACCTCAATACTACCTCAACTCAATCTCTCTCAGTAGTGGATGGACACTAAATTCCCCTGTGGTGTCAATCAATTGTGGTTTGACTGTGATGGAGAGAACCTGTAAACTAAAAATAAGAAAACCCTTGGGTTTAGATAAAGACAGTCTGATAATAAAAATACACTACCACACAACAACAAAAACAAAAACCCCAAACCAGAATATCCAACAAAAAAAACCAAACCAAACCCAAATCCAAAATAACCCCACGTTAAAAAACAAAACCAAGAGGGGGAAAAAGTGAGAAAAAAAAGCCCTTTAATTTCTCCCTGCCAGCTAACTGGTTCCTAGTAGTAACAGTCCTGACATACTTGCTCTTCCCCAGGTTTTTATGACTGAGTATGATGCCATAATGTACAGGGTACCCCTTTAGACTGTTGGGGTCAGCTGACCTTCCCAATTTGTGCCCTAGCCTGCTCACTGGTGGGATGGAGTGAGGAGCAGAAAAGGCCTTAGCCAGGATAATGCAACAGTCAGCACAACATCTAAAATAAATCCCATCTTAACAGACAGAGATGTAATTTTCTATAAAAAACACAAAAAAAAAACAACAAACAAACAAAAAAAATTACAAAATAACACTACCAACCAGCCAACCAACCAAAAAAGCCAAAGCAACAATAAAATGGACAAATACAGAACCCAACCCCACCAAGCATTTGGAGATACAGAGAGTGTAACACCACTATTTAATTGCTGAGACCAACTCTCTAATTGCGAACCTGACCATGTAATATCTGTTGCTCTGATATCTCTGTCTCAAAACAGAGCTTCATTCATCTGTTGATACAATAATGGAGAATAAACACATGGTCTTTTATTTCCAATTTAGCAGTACTTACACAACAAATTATGTATATCTTTCAAGAAAGCATCTTCAAAATTTTCATTATTCCTCTCTTATAAAAAAAGTATTTGGTGTGTCTAAAGGAAATAAAATCTTTACAAAATATGTGGCATCTACCTTCCTTTTTTAAGGAAAATAAACTGAATTTTACAGAAGAATAAGAAAATTAGTTATCTTGCCACACAGAAATGCCACTTAGAACTTATTTATCCTCTGTTTTTAAACTGTTACTTGTAACCTGTACTAATCAAACTCATTCTTTCTCTTTGGGAACATAATTGCCTTCTTTTTATTTGATCTGTTGTTTACTAGAGAATCTTTGTGTAATTTCTCCTACTCCTTCTATCTTTGTACTGCAAAGAAGGCAACTTCTGATTTCCCTGGTTTAGTGAGGTTCATCCTCGGGGAGTGGTCTCTAACCCAACTGTTTCACACAATTCCAAGTTAAATGAGACTTCCCCTAAAACGAAGAGAAGCAGAAGACCTACTAGTAGAGTGTTGGAAACCTTATGAGTAAAGCCTCTTAGGTTTCCTTTTACATGAAAATCACTGGGCATGAAATGCAACCACATTTAACACAGAAGAAACTGAAGCAAATCTGTTTGCTTGATATGAAATTATATAAGCATATTTCCAATCCTGAAACTATCTACGAATGTGGGGAAGGACGATGAGCTGATCTGCTGTAATGTGTGGTATGAATAATCTTCGCTTTTTTTTTTTTTTAAATATCTTTTTTGTTGCTGTTGCTGAATGAGCTGGGGTTTTGGTTTTTGGTTTCGTTGTTTGTTTTTGGTTTGTTTGTTTGTTTTAATTTTACCACAGGAGTAAATGTAGAAGCACTACAGCACATCCAATAACAACTCCCTCTGAGACGGAAAGTTAACAGGCCGTACTCGAGTTTCCCAGAAGCAGTATTTGTCAGAGAAAGGTTTTCATTGTAAATTGCAAAAATACACATAAAATCATTTTAATCAAATTTTAGCTGTATGCACATAGGCAGCAGTAAGCAAAAACATGTTAGTGATTTGTAATTAAAATCCATAGATTGTTATGTTTCTAGTTTGCACAGGTAATGAAGTTAAACAGAAAACTTTGCTATTGTCCTAGTTTAGGGCAAATTAGGGAGGAAAACTCCAAATGGGGATTTCCCCAGGGAAATGCCCCTCTTCACTTTCTGGTCCGGGAAAAGAGAGGAAAAGGAAAAAAAAAAAAAAAATTCTTTGGAGAGAAGTGGAAAAAGCTGTTTATTTAACAGAAATTGAGTAATATTAAATAATAGTAATAAAACCTCTTGCTGTTCGATGGGGTGGCAAATCTAGGAAGAAAAGTCCTTTTCATGTGGTGAAGCTCGGCTCGCTCAGGTTCTTATCAGTCCCTCCGGCGCTGGAAAGTGCCGAGGCCCAGGCCCCGGTGGGCCACAGGCTTGTGAGCTCCCGGGGTTTGGCTGGGTGTTCAGTCCAGAGCAGGCTTGCACAGATCCAGAAAAAAAGGAAAAAAAACAAAAGTCCGGGGAACTCTGCCTCAGCTAGCTAAAACTAACTAAAAACCAGGGAGAAGCTCTGTCCCGCTGTCTGTCCGTGCTGCAGACAACACAGTCCAGGAGCGGGATGTGTGGGAGTGATGTTCTCTTTAACACAAACTGCGGCTTCTTCTACCCCCCTCTCTTGCTCTCAGAGTCATTCTTAAAGGTGCAGAACTTAATATATAACATAAACCAGACGATTGGGGATACCAGTATCATAAAGTCACCTCAGGACATTCCACCCCTTATCCCCATATCGTCAACTTATTATCAAAATTAATATATATATATTTTAACTCTACAACACATACATTATATACAGACAAGGGAATTAATTCATGATCTTCACCCAACCATCAGATCTCCCTGAGGTACACATTGTGTTGTTCCATCTTTCCTCATTATCCACCATGTGCAACCCGGTCCCTGAGCAAAAACAACCCCACGAATGGGTTTGTCTGCACTTGAAGTAGAATTGATCCAAACTGTCTTTCCTAACAAACCTCTGAGGTGTACTGCTGGGACTTTGTCTCCGTCTACTATATGTAGGGTCTCAGATTGGGCTGGTCCTGCTCGGTTGGTGGAACCTCGGGTGTTAACTATCCAGGTGGCCTTTGCTAGATGCTGCTCCCAATTTTTGAAAGATCCCCCACCCAACGCTTTCAAGGTAGTCTTTAACAGTCCATTGTACCTCTCCACTTTCCCTGCAGCCGGTGCATGGTAGGGGATATGGTACACCCACTCAATGCCATGTTCCCTAGCCCAGGTGTTTATAAGGTTATTCTTGAAATGAGTCCCATTGTCTGACTCAATCCTCTCAGGGGTGCCGTGCCTCCAAAGGACCTGCTTTTCAAGTCCCAGGATGGTGTTCCGGGCAGTGGCATGAGGCACAGGGTAGGTTTCCAACCATCCTGTGGTGGCTTCTACCATTGTGAGCACGTAGCGCTTGCCTTGGCGGGTTTGGGGCAGTGTGATGTAGTCAATCTGCCAGGCCTCCCCATACTTGTACCTGGACCACCGCCCACCGTACCAGAGGGGCTTCAACCGCTTGGCCTGCTTGATCGTGGCACACGTCTCACAGTCATGGATAACTTGGGAAATACTGTCCATGGTTAGATCCACCCCTCGGTCTCGTGCCCACTTATAGGTGGCATCTCTACCCTGATGACCTGAGGCGTCATGGGCCCATCGAGCTAGGAACAACTCTCCCTTGTGTTGCCAATCTAAGTCTATCTTTGACACCTCTATCTTTGCAGCCTGATCTACCTGCTCATTGTTTCGGTGCTCTTCATTAGCTCTACTCTTGGGAACATGGGCATCTACATGACGGACCCTCACAGACAGTTTCTCTACTCTGGTGGCGATGTCTTTCCACTCATCAGCAGCCCAGATTGGCTTTCCTCTGCGTTGCCAGTTGGCCCTTTTCCACTTTTCCAGCCATCCCCACAGAGCATTGGCTACCATCCATGAATCAGTGTAGAGATAGAGTTTTGGCCACTTCTCTCTTTCAGCAATGTCCAGGGCCAGTTGAACAGCTTTGAGTTCAGCAAGTTGGCTTGATCCACCTTCTCCTTCAGTGGCCTCTGCGACCTGTCGTGTGGGGCTCCATACGGCTGCTTTCCACTTCCGGTTCATCCCTACAATGCGACAGGAACCATCAGTGAACAGAGCGTAGCGTGTTTCTTCTGCTGGCAGTTGGTTATATGGTGGAGCTTCTTCAGCCCGTGTCACTTGTTCCTGCTCCTCTTCATCAGTGAGACC
The DNA here is from genome assembly GCF_030490865.1 of Poecile atricapillus. NCBI lineage: Eukaryota > Metazoa > Chordata > Aves > Passeriformes > Paridae > Poecile > Poecile atricapillus. The sequence continues at coordinate 96,862,003 of NC_081289.1, read as the reverse complement.
AAAGTTTTCACCTTCCGGCCAGTTTGTAATTATCTCCAAAATCCCAGGGCGATTTGGGTTTCCAATACGGGCGCGCTGTGTGATGAGAGTGATCCACTTGCTCCATGTAGCGTCGGTGGCGTGGTGAGTAGCAGGAACTTTTCCTTTAAACATCCACCCCAGCACTGGCAGTCGGGGTGCCAGGAGGAGTTGTGCTTCTGTGCCAATCACTTCTGAGGCGGCTTGGACTCCTTCATAGGCAGCTAAGATTTCCTTCTCTGTGGGAGTGTAGTTGGCTTCGGACCCTCTGTAGCTTCGGCTCCAGAATCCCAGTGGTCGGCCTCGAGTCTCCCCAGGCACTTTCTGCCAAAGGCTCCAGGACAGACCATGGCTCCCGGCTGCAGAGTAAAGCACGTTCTTCACATCTGGTCCTGTTCTGACTGGGCCAAGGGCTACAGCATGAGCAATCTCCTGTTTGATCTGAGCAAAGGCTTGTTGTTGTTCAGGGCCCCACTGGAAAGTGTTCTTTTTGCGGGTGACCAGGTAAAGAGGGCTCACGATCTGGCTGTACTCAGGAATGTGCATCCTCCAAAAACCTATGGCACCTAGGAAAGCTTGTGTTTCCTTCTTGTTGGCTGGTGGAGACATTGCTGTAATCTTGTTGATGACATCAGTAGGAATCTGACGCCGTCCATCTTGCCACTTTACCCCCAAGAACTGAATTTCACGAGCTGGTCCCTTAACCTTGCTCTTCTTGATGGCAAAACCGGCTTTCAGGAGAACCTGGATGATTTTCTCTCCTTTCTCAAAGACCTCTTCAGCCGTCTTTCCCCAAACAATGATGTCATCAATGTACTGCAGATGTTCTGGAGCATCACCCTTTTCCAGGGCAGCCTGGATCAGTCCATGGCAGATGGTGGGGCTGTGCTTCCACCCCTGGGGCAGTCGGTTCCAGGTGTACTGCACTCCCCTCCACGTGAAGGCAAACTGAGGCCTGCATTCTGCTGCCAGGGGAATGGAGAAAAATGCATTGGCAATGTCAATAGTGGCGTACCACTTCGCTGCTTTGGACTCCAGCTCGTACTGGAGCTCCAGCATGTCCGGCACGGCAGCGCTCAGCGGTGGAGTCACTTCATTTAATGCACGATAGTCCACAGTCAATCTCCATTCTCCTTCAGATTTACGCACAGGCCAGATGGGGCTGTTGAAGGGTGAGTGGGTTTTGCTGACCACCCCTTGGCTCTCCAGTTCTCGGATCATCTTGTGGATGGGGATCACAGCATCTCGAGTTGTTCTATATTGTCGGCGGTGCACCGTCGAGGTGGCCATTGGCACTCGCTGTTCTTCCACCTTCAGGAGTCCTACTGCAGATGGGTTCTCTGACAGTCCAGGCAAAGTGTTCAATTGCTTGATGCCCTCTGTCTCTACAGCTGCTATCCCAAATGCCCACCTAAGTCCCTTTGGGTCCTTAAAATACCCACTTCGGAGGAAGTCTATGCCTAAAATGCATGGGGCCTCTGGGCCAGTCACAATGGGGTGCTTCTTCCACTCATTTCCAGTCAGGCTCACATCAGCTTCCACTAAAGTCAAGTCCTGTGATCCGCCTGTCACACCAGCAATAGAAACAGATTCTGCCCCTACATATCTTGATGGGATTAGGGTGCACTGTGCACCAGTGTCAACCAAGGCCTCATATCGTTGTGGTTCTGATGTGCCAGGCCAACGAATCCACACAGTCCAAAAGACACGGTTTTCCCTAGCCTCTACCTGGCTAGAGGCAGGGCCCCCCTAAGCCTGGTTATCCTTCTTTCCTTGGGTATATGTCTTGGAGGTTCCTTCAAGAGAATCAGACATGTCATCATCATACTTGTCAGTTTGACTACAGGCTACTGGAGCGGCTTTCTTTTTGGTGGAGTATCCCCCCTGAGTCTTGCTGTCTTCCAATTCACGCACCCGCTGTGCCAGAGCACCAGTAGATTTTCCATCCCATCTTTTCATGTTTTCTCCACAGTCACGTAGGAAAAACCACAGCTCAGCTCGTAGCCTTTTCTCTCTATCTGGGGAACTTCTGCGTTGAGTACCAGGGCTCTTGGTCTGTACTGCCGAGACTGGAACAAGGTCCTCCCTGAGTTTCTTGAAATTCTCCTCCATTTTGTCTTGAAAGTTTTGTATACGTGTTTCCATAGCTGCAATTTTTGTCTGTATGGGGCCATGCACGGTATCTGCATATGCTCGAAGCTTCTTTGCCATATCCAGCACAGTCTCCTCTCGGTCATCCCGCTTCATTGTTGCTAAAGCAGAAGCGTATTCTTGTGGCCCAAGTCGAACAAGTTTTCGCCACATCACAGATGTACATGGCACCAAGTCTGGATTTCTAGTACCTAAGTTACCCACGAAGACAATCTCTACTATTGCCATTTCTCTCAAGCGCTGAATCCCTTGTTCTATGGTTTTCCAACGAGTTTGCTGTATATAGAGATCATCTGCACACAGATATCTTTGTGCCACACTTCTCAGGACCCGTTCCCAGAGACTATAAGGGTCAGCCCCCCTCATCACTTCTTGATCGATAACCGGATCGTGTGACAGGGATCCCAGATGCCTCGCTTCAGTGCCATCCAGAACTGTAGCCTCACCTGCAGCATCCCACAGACGGACTAACCAACTAATTATAGATTCATCAGGTCGTCGAGTGTAATCTTTTCTCAGGCCACGAAGGTCCTTCAGGGAGAAAGGTTCACCAGCGCCTTCTGATTTTTGATCAGTTGCTGGTCTTGAGGGTCCTTCCCCCTCATCGCCATTATCATCATCTACTGGCCGATCGGTTTTGGTTTTGAATTTCATACCTCTCGTGGTAGGAGCAACAGACACTGGCTTAGGCTCACTGTCTGGTGTGGCCACTGGCTTAGGCTCACTGTCTGGTTTGGCTGCAGCCTGAGTGACTGGGGTAGCTGCTGATTTATCTGCCTGCCCTACAGTATCTAGCACCGTGCGATAAGCATACGCTAGGGCCCAGCTTATTGCAATGATATTTTTCTGCTTAGAATCATCACAGCAATTCTCTTCCAGATATTTCCCTACTTCATCTGGGTTCTGAATTTGTTCAAGTGAAAATTCCCAGGCTGGGGGATCAGAGAATTCCTTCAGAGTTCGGCCAATTCTCTCCCATTCTCTACTCCACTCAGGATTTCTCACACCTGAGTCTACTTCTGGGGCAGGGGTCTCATTGGCTCTTCTGGATATCTCAGCCCTCATTCTAGAGAAGTTGCAGACCATATAAAGGAAACCTAACAGCTGAACTAACAAGAAAGTGGTATCCTTAACACTCAGGGGAAACTGGATATTCTCAAAGAGGGACATAACAGATTCAAAGGAGAAGAAGGAAAGAAAAGGCTGGAAAGCCTCATCCCCTGCTCTTCCTCTAACAAACTGGGTACAATTACTAATAAACTCCCAAAATGTGCTACTGGGACTGGGAGGCAGGGTCGGGCGAAGAAACCATAAGCCAAACATACCTGACAGAAACTTCAGTAGTTCTATAAACTTCTTATAAATCATTATCACCGAGCCCAGCACAATAACCATTCTAATCCGTGCCCCTCTACTGGGAAAGAGGGCAAAGACAGGTATTAAAACCTCAAAAACTTTTAGGGACCAGATCCACATGAAGGCTTCCACCCCGAGAGATATTATGTATCCAAGCAACATGGCTGCTGACTGCTTTATCCCAATACAGAATAAATACAACCAACAATCAGTACAGGTTTTTCCACTTTCTCGTGCCCCACGTTGGGCGCCAAAAACTATATTTGTCCTAGTTTAGGGCAAATTAGGGAGGAAAACTCCAAATGGGGATTTCCCCAGGGAAATGCCCCTCTTCACTTTCTGGTCCGGGAAAAGAGAGGAAAAGGAAAAAAAAAAAAAAAATTCTTTGGAGAGAAGTGGAAAAAGCTGTTTATTTAACAGAAATTGAGTAATATTAAATAATAGTAATAAAACCTCTTGCTGTTCGATGGGGTGGCAAATCTAGGAAGAAAAGTCCTTTTCATGTGGTGAAGCTCGGCTCGCTCAGGTTCTTATCAGTCCCTCCGGCGCTGGAAAGTGCCGAGGCCCAGGCCCCGGTGGGCCACAGGCTTGTGAGCTCCCGGGGTTTGGCTGGGTGTTCAGTCCAGAGCAGGCTTGCACAGATCCAGAAAAAAAGGAAAAAAAACAAAAGTCCGGGGAACTCTGCCTCAGCTAGCTAAAACTAACTAAAAACCAGGGAGAAGCTCTGTCCCGCTGTCTGTCCGTGCTGCAGACAACACAGTCCAGGAGGGAGATGTGTGGGAGTGATGTTCTCTTTAACACAAACTGCGGCTTCTTCTACCCCCCTCTCTTGCTCTCAGAGTCATTCTTAAAGGTGCAGAACTTAATATATAACATAAACCAGACGATTGGGGATACCAGTATCATAAAGTCACCTCAGGACAGCTATGTATTTTTATGTATTTTTTTATATCTTTCCAGGACCTACACATATACATATATACATATATATACATATATATACATATATATACACACACATATATATATACATATATATATACATACATATACATATGCATATATATACACATATATACACACACATATAGAAATATATACATATATATATACATATTTATACATATACATATTTATGAAACATTAACATATCGGTCAGATTTTGTCCATAGCACTGATATTCATAAGTGCTTTGTGTGCAAGGAGTAGGATCTATTCAGATGTGAGTTAAACAATTAAAACCTTCTAAACAAGAGAAGCTGTGATAAATGTCTTCTACAGTAAATCACTCCATAATGCTTGAGGTACAAGATATGCCTAACATATATCAAGCTGATTTGATAGCTGTCAGTAATTTCCCACTTCCAGTAACCCTACGTCCAAATATCGCTGCCCAGGGTATTTGCTTTGACATTACATCAGATTTATTGGATGCCTCTCAGTATTTCTATTTATTTTTCTATATACTGACGTTGCTGAAATTGCATGATATAAAACTATTTTGCACTGATTTTCATGTATACTTAAAACTTCTGTGGCTATCTACTAGGTCACAAGAAAGTCCCCAAAAAAACCCAAACCCAAATGTTTATAGTTTGGAGTCAACTTGTGTTAAGTTTAGGTAAAATCCTTGCAATCAGACCAGGAAGTCTGAGGTTCCTTCACATTACATTGGGGAAGTCCTAGCAGACAACCGATAGAAATTAAGACAAGACTGCGCTCACCCTCACACTGCACAGTCCAGCTGTTGACTGACCCTGACAGACTGCCCACCAATGCCACTTTATCAGTCTCTTTCAGCAACAGGACAAGACCAGATAAAAAATGGAAAAAAAAAAAGGATTATGAATTGAGGTAAGGAGAGGAGAGATCTCTTACTAATTACCATCATGGGCAAAACAGACTCGACCTGGGAAATTAATTTAATTTGTTCACAGAATTTTCAGAATTAACAGAACGACTAGATTGGAAGAGACCTTCAAGATCATCGAGTCTAACCCAAGCCTTAACACCTCAACTAGATCATGGCACCGAGTGTCATATCCAGTGTTTTTTTTAAACACATCCATTTATTGTCAATCAAGTAATACTAGAAATTAGGGTAATGACAAATAAGAGATAAGAAATAAGAATAGAAGAAATAATAAGAAATAAGAAATAAGAAATAAGAAATAAGAAATAAGGAATAAACCCAAATCTTAAAACCTCTTTCTCTAACCTCTCTCTTCTTCCTAGGCACAACTTCACTAGTGATCTCTCTACCTTCTCCCCACCAGTATCACAGAGGAACAGGGACCAGGGGTTGAATATGAAATATTCATTGAATATGAAATGTTCATTCCATATTGTATCTGTTTTTTTCTTGCTTCTCATGCTATCTCCCTGTGGATTTCTAATGTGGATTTCCACCAACAGGAGACAGTCATTTATGAAATTCTCTTACACAGGTACTTCTATAGGCTGCAGTTCTTCACAAATTGCTTAATTGTGGGTCCTCTACCAGGCCACAGGTCCTGAGAGAAAACCTTCTGCATAGTTTTGCTTCCATAGGGTTGTGATTTCCATCAGAAAACTGCTCCAGCGTGTACTCTTCAGGAGCTGCAGCTTCTTTCATTGAACATTCTCTGATGCAGGGTCCTCCATAGGCTCCAGGATGGATACATGCTTCATCGTGGACCTCCACAGGCTGTGGGGGAATCTCTGGTTTGGCACCTGAAATACCTCCTCCCCTTCCTTCTTTAATGACCTTGGTGTCTGCAGAGTGGTTTTATCACATTCTTTCCCACCTCTCCCCATCTGCTGCTGCACAGAAGTTATTTATCCTTTCTTTAATATGTTATCCCAAAGGTGCTACCACTGTCACTGATGGGGTAAGGGTTTGGTAAGCCAGGACTCTATCTTGGAGCCTCCCTGGCTCCATCCAACATGTGGAGGCAGCTTCTGGTGTTTTCTAACAGAAATCACCATGGCAGCGAATGTCTCCCCTCCCTCTCACTGTCCCAGCCCCACTTACACGACCAAAATATTGCCATTGTAACTGAATACAACAACATGATAAGACACAGGAGTTAATTTACACTCAGAAGGAACCCTGGTGGTACAATGTGATACTTCTCAGCACATCACCTTGCTGGGAAGCCTGATGTAGAAGAAAAGAATCAGATTCTGAAGATAGTCTGTGAAATATTTCAGGAAGAGTCTTGACACAGTACCTCTACAGAGTAAAGGAATTGTTTTGAAGTTAAATATTGGTAAGAAATATTTTACATTCTCTTTTTTCCTTTTTTTTTTTCTTGCCAAGTTTGTATGATAGTAATGAATTTAGTTGTTTTTCCCCTGGATGAAAATGTTGCAGGTTTTTTTGTTCTTTTTCTTAGCAGAAGTTTTCTATGTTGAACATAGAAAACAGGTTGAGAAGCAGATGATGGGCAATGAATAGGCCAGTGAACACATCCATTCTTTAAAGTCCTTTAACTGAAAACACAGTCCAAGTGCCAAAAAATACTTTATTGGGAAATTATGTGTGGTAGTTGTGTAAAGTATTTTAATCCAGGACAGGCAAGCATGATATTAAACTCTTACTCAGTCAAAATTGTCTAGTTTACTCTCTTTTTCCTTTTTCTCTCTCTCTGTCTCTCCTTTTTTTTTTTTTTAATAACCCTCCTGATCAAACTGAAAAGTACAGAAGCACAGCATTATATGACACCTATGAGACATGAATAGAAATAGAGACTAGTTAAATGAGAGCCTTGTTTGAATTAAAATCTAAGTATTATACATAACTAAAGTAATGCTGGCAGGTGGTTGTGTGGTGGACTCAGTATGTCTGACACGAATGCACAGAAATATCCTTTCAGTAACATGAAAATTAATAGACTGAAAGTATATTTCCCATTATAATGTACTCAGTGACCTCTGTTGTTTCAAGATATATGGTGCTTGAGTAATTGCAAAATCACCAATAGTGATAGCTAAATTTAACAAGCAGAAACTTCTCATTAAACTACTGAGAAAAGTTCTATAGCTGTAATAGAGAAGCTTATATAATACCAAGACAGGCTGGTGTTCACAGGCCCCTGTAGCCTGTGGATATGCCTCTACTTTCCCCGTGCTCTTTTTCCACAGAATCATACTTCTGCATCTTTCTGGCTGGCAGGGAATTGGCTGGCTGGAAAGTTCTCACTAATACCAGTAATGATAACCATTGAATTACAGAATGGCAAACATCTTCCCCTAGGAGCTGAACCCTTATTCTAAATCTGCCCAGGGTAATTGCCACCTGGGAAAGCTTAGTGTCTAGCAGGGCTAAATGGGGATTTTGGGTAGGCTGAGGTGAGACAGTTTGACTAGAGACAGATGGCAATTTGGTGGTAGTGCCAGGGCAAAGAATCAGTCAGTGAGTGCTGCTCAGCAGGCACTTGGCTCACCCTTTGCAAAATTTAGAACTTTCATACTGACAAAAAGACTGAGAATTCACTCCTTTTATTTTTCTATATATAGAAATATTAATATTTAATTATTCATAAACATTTATATATATATATGCACATACAATTATTTTGAGAAAAGAAGAGTTCATAAAGCATATCTGTTTCTATAATTTTTGATTAAATAAACCTATTTCTAGGTTGCTTGGAGGATACTGTAAGTGCTATTTCTTCCTGGGTCCATTGCAGGGTAAACTGCAAAAGCAGCATTTCAATTTGGCTCAGCTTTCTAACCTCACCTGCAGATGAATTCTCTCCCAAACAAAAGTCCCTTATGCTTAGAAACTTCTTCCACCATGGACAAACTACAGCACCTAGCACTTCTTTCTTACTTGTAAGTTTATACCTGAAACCCGAATATCTCTACCAGTACAAAATTTTGCATATGTCTATTTGTTTTCCTTATTTACTATCTGTATATTGTATGTGTATATTTGCATGTGTGTGTGACACACACTGGTTTAAAAAATTTAAATTCTCATGGCTATAGCAATATATTTTTCTCCTTAAAGAAATTAATTTGTAAATTAGTGCTATAAAATTATAAATTGCTAAACATTTGACATGACAGTCAATTTATACTGAGTTCTTTTCCAAGGCTGGAATTTTGTGCATTGTTTGTATAGAATCAATCCTCCTTCGAAATTTATTAAAATAGGAAAAGCAGCAGAAATATCAACATAGCACATAGCATAAAGGCTATATAGTCTCTATATATATTCTAGAATGCTTCATTGCAGATCAAAGGAAAGGAAAATAGTCTTCTCCTGGGAGAGAAACACAGGGGTTTTTTACCACGACTGTTTTAAAATTTTATTTATAAGATATTAGAAAATATTTAGCCTGGTGTAAACCACTAATTTTATTGCTTCATGGGTATCTTCAGCTCAAGGGGTCTTACTTCAAAACTATAATTTATGTTGTTGTTTAGGATTTAGTTGTGGGTTTTTTTTGTAATGTAAATTGAGTAAATTTGCTGCCTTTTGTTTCCTGTATAAACATCTAAGGCTGTGTTAAAGCGTTTATATAAACATGGAATCAAATTATGACAATGGATATCTTTTATTAATTTATTTTTGCTATTGTATGCATTCTAAATGAAGTTAGACATAGCTTTGTAGTATAAATAATCTGGGTACAAATCTGGGAATAAAATTTAAACTGCTACTCTGAGTTTCTTAGAAAATTCTGATGACAGTTTTATTGCAAGCAGGTTATTTTCCATGGGGAAAATAACCTAGCACCATCCTGCCATATTTCTCACTGACGAAAATCAATCAAATAAACCATGTTATCTCCCTGAAGATGACACCATAGTAACTCTGCGGTTCTCAATGGATAAAGAGATCTAGCCTACATCCTCACAGTTCCTACTCTGTCCTTTCCCACCTTAGTGGATTTCTAGATTCCAGGGTATGCTTGTGTATTACTGTATATGCAATATTTATAATATGATAATATATGATTAATATTATTTGTATATTTACTAGAATTAATGTAATCAATCTAAATATAATTTAGATTATACAGGAGCCTTCCTGTTCTTGTATTGGGAGTAACCTGCCTGGAGAAGGATCTGTCATTATGACTAGGTCTGCCCTGGCAGAATACATGTTCTGCAGTGGTAGTGTCATGGGAACAGAGGAGATATTTCTGATGATATTTATCTTGTTTTCTTTCAGTGCAGTACTTGGCTGTGAGGTGAGTCCTGCCTACAAGCTGGTATTTTCTGTGGACTGCAAATTCAAATTATTTACTCAAATACGTGAACATATACCTGGTAATATCCCCAAAATACATGGCTGTACTGAAGTTCAACCTGGATTATTCAAGGTTCAAAATTTAGTTTTATGACCTTGTTTCTTCTTGTGGATTCCAGAATTCCCAGGGGAACTTCCTTGGTACTTCCCCAGGTTTCTGGAGGAAAATGATTGCATCAGTTATAAAAACTGTTGATGAACTCTAAATAAGAAAAAACTCCAAAATAAAACAAATGTAACTTTCTGCTGAAACTTTTTTTTCCTTAAGAGAAAACATCACCGAAGATATGACTGATTGGAGATTGTATGCATAATAGAAACACATAATGCTACTTTATTTTCTTTCAGATTCTTGCATGTTTGTATGTTTTGATTAGGTTCAATAGTTGACATATAGTGCTGAGTTTTAAATGTCTTGTGTTTAAGTATTTTTTTGCAAAAAAAAATTTGCCTTCATATATTCCATCTGTGTTTCTTTATCCCACTCTAAATTAAAATTTGGTTATTTTACTTATTATTTTTCTGCAATGGTGGTTTTAAGATTACATCTTCCCCATTTGGTTTTCCTGATTCCACATTTGAAACTTGCTATTATGTCTGGTATAGGAGCAGGATTGCATCACAGAATCAAAAATCAAACCCTTTGTGTTGGAATGGATCTTTAAAGATCATCTAGGTTCCAATTGTACAATGAGCAGGAACTTCAGTCAGATCAAGTTCTGTTCAATCTGGTCTGGAATGTTCTCTTATCCACCACATCTCTGGACAACGTTTCACCACAATGACCTTCATTGTAAGAAAGGTCTACCTTATATATAATCTGAACAACTAATTTTAGGATTCAGGATAGGATAATCCTTATGCTATCACAACAGGCCCTGATAAAAAAAAAAATCTGTTCCCATCTTTCTTTTAAGCCCCTTTTAGCATTGGAAGCTTGCCATAAGGTATCTCCAGAGCCTGACCTATTCCACACTGAATAATCTCAATTCTTTCAGCCCATATTCATAGAAGAGGTGCTCTAGACTTCCAGTTAATTTTGTGGCCCTCCTTTGGACCTGAACCAACAGGTCCACATGTCCCTTGTACTGAGGACTCCAGAATGGGACACATTAGTCCAGGTAGACATACATGATCACTGCATCCCAAGTTGCCTGCAATCCTGATGTGACTGACTGGGTAACCTGCATTGGAAACTAACATTCCCTTTGACAGGGCTGTCTATTACCTGGCTTAAGAAGTTACCCTCACTGCAGTCCAAGAGTCTCCTGGATTGTCTGCTGTGGTACTCTGAGTGAATGTATCTTGCTGATGCATTACATGCCCTACAGGTTTCTTTGAGGCAGCATATATTAAGTACAGTTCATGTTTGAAGACTGTGGTTAGTCCAGAGAGAGCAGGGCAAGAAAGGATCAGAAGTAAATGCAGTGATATTTTAGTGTGGTCAAGTCTAAATAAGGTAACATCCAATTCTGCTAGTTTTAAAAATGACTTGATTTTAAACCAGCTGCCTTGGGTGATTTTGATCGTGATAGCTTAAACTAAATCATTATAGCTTAAACTGATTCAGCATGCTTTTGTATAATTTAGGCTGAATTACCTACTGCTTATTTTCTGATAATTACATGTAATTACATAATTACTTCTGATAAAGACATGTCAAACTTAGAGACTCAGATTCTGAAACTTAGCTATTTTCAATAAAAAGCATTAAGATTGTCCCAAAAACTTTTTTTTGCTTAGAAACAGACTTTCCCTCATTTGTCCCTTCGGCATGAGGGACTAGTTGTTTTCTAAAGTATTTTCTCTGTAAAAATGTTTTCTAACACCGAAGAATTGTTTGCATTGTTTCATATAAATCTTTCATATATTTCAGCTTACTAAAATATACATATATTCAACAGCTTAGGGATGTTCTGATGCTGATACATCTCTGATTTCTCTTCATTTGATGAGGAAGAAACTGGCTTATACATTTTTTAAAGATTAAAAAAATGCTTGGTCCTCCAGTCACCATCTCAGAAATAAAAGCCTATTATCCCCTAGCTGAAAATGCACAAAAAACCCTCAAGCATTAAAGGAGAAGGTGCCTGTCCTTCCAAAAGACACAATGTTCTTTGAGAAGAGTGCTCACCAGTTAAAAATTTCAAAGAGAAGCTTTACCCATAACATAAAAAACTGGTGGCCTTCTTTTCCTTTTTAACTCCTCTGAATTTGATCGGAATTGGATCCCAAGTAATTTGAAGTTATCAGATAACTGCAATGAGGACAGACTGAAGGGTTAGGGAAATATTTTGAGGACAAAAGAAAGATCAGAAGACTGCCCTTCAGAAATAAGCCGTGAGAATAATAGTAAGCTCTTTCACATATCTGACTTAGGGGATGAAAGTAATATTTCTAGATCAGAGCAACAAAACAGATGAACTAAAATGCAAGGACTGCTAACAAGCAAAATATTGACACTATGATATAGAACCAAAACAGTACTTTCTTCTTTATAATAATTGTATCCCCTCTGTTCTATTTATGACCAGCAATATGATGAGTGATAAGAGAGACTATACTCAGTGAAGCAATTAGGTAATCCTTAATTTTCTACCAATGTTGTGGGCAGAGACTATCAAGACCCCAAATTATGTCAACAAGTAATTTTCTCATCTGGAAAACTAGCGGACTTTCATAGGGTCAGTCAAGTGGAAAGGCATCTGTAGCTAAATAATATTAATGACCTAAGCACAAACTTAATAATTGCATTACTGGCCCTCTCTGGAATTTTTTGGGTAACAAGTTTCTTAAAACCTAAACCTTCATCTTCAAGTTCACTTGATTTACATCATGATCATTTGTTAGATGTGACATCACTGTTACTGTTCCACAATGGTCAAGGCTAGAGGGTGATGGTTACTCTATGCAGAGAATGATTAGCGTGCAAAAATCCAAAATGTCTTATCTATACCATGTAAAAGTGGTCCATAAACAAAGAAGGATTCATGAAATAAGGGATGGCTAAGGTTAGAGAAATTACTTGTCAGTTCTGGGCTCTGAATACAAATTAGCTTCTGGCCATGAGAGCTGAGAACTAGATGGAGGAGAGCAGAATTTCTGTTGCAGTCCTCCCCATTGTGCTCTGTATAAGTCTGGCATTCTGTCAGGAACAACTAAGAAAAGAAATGAACCATCTGCTGATAAACCTTGTAGCTGTGCTCATCTGATGTGTGTTTGTGCAAGGGTTCAAAAGAAACCAGACGATGCTTTAGTGAGAAAATGGAGCAATATGGCAATGAAGGCTATGGCTGTCATTCTGAACCACAGTGCTAATAATCCAGAAATCCTGGACAAAGCTGGAAAATTCATGGCCAAATAATGGAGCTTATGAATAAATCTATGGTTATTGTTTTTGTTTATCTGTGCCAAAGTTCAACAGTGTTATCCATTCAAAAACTGCATAACAATTTAGATAGTTAAAAATCTTAAATATCTGACTCTTGCCTTATAGAAGCATAAAAGGATATGAGTATATGTGGAACAATGAATTTGGAGGAAATAATGACACACAGTAAAGTACTGGTACAGATTTAGAATATTTCTATTGATTGTGGTGAAATATATGAATTTACAGCAAGATAGTGAAGGACATTCTCAAAGGAATGTCTTTGATACACATCATCGGGGAAAAGGCAGATATCTGGCTCTTGTTTATTTATATTTATATCAAGTATCTAGATATTATTATTAATCTCCCCAGCTTCTATAAGGTACTAAGCAATTTAATATTCTTCTGAACTTAATAGCAGAGGTTTGCAGTCTTATCTTCCCAACACTGGCCCCTATACTATTTTAGAAACTCTAAAGCATGATACCTGTTTTATTAATTGCATAGCCCTTCATGTATGTATTTAAATTTTCAAGTGACTTTTCTCAGGCTCCCTATGGCAGTCCATGACTGTTAGAAATTTCTAATAATCTGACTTTAAATGTTTTCCATGGATATACAGCAAGTTTGAGAAGTGCACTGCTCAGGCCAGCTCTACTCCTGTATCTGACCTAAAAGTGCCTCTTGGAGGGATTATGAGAGTATTGAATACCCTATCAGGGGACTATAATAGAAAAATCAACAGCTGCAGTGACACATATATCCAAATAAATCCTTTTGTCACAGAAGCCTATCAACTATGTGACCTTTAGGACAGTGTAGCTGTGAATTACAGGTTTTTTAACAAACAAATAAACAATCCCATAGAAAGCCATACAATGAAGGAAATCTTTTGGGTTAAACAACACATGAGTCTTCTGATGGATGGATATAGAACAGGCAGACTGATGTCTCTGACTGTTGTTATTGACCCAAGTTACTTTCCCATAGCAAGAACGACTCCTGCTACTATTTGTTTCCCAGAATTTTTTTTTTATCTTGCAGCCGAAGTTAGGAGAAATGAGTTTCATAGTACTTCTTCAAAGCCTGCTAGTGAAAAAAACTTTCTGGAAATTTGACCATATCTTAGAAGCAGTCTGCAGTTCCAAGGTTTGCTGTATTCTGAGATGCCTGTTTCCTATCTACATTATTCAGCAATCAAATAATTAAATATTATATTACAATAAACAAGCTGCAAAGTAAAGACACAGTAGAGTAATTAATAATGCAGCAGTATCTGTGTCTTCTAGTCTTCAGCAACTGTTTAATCCTGGTGTAAGTCTCAAGAAGACTGCACATGAAAAAAACTGTATATTTAAACATGTTGAAAGAATTAATTGTATCATGTTTCAAAAGGACGGTGTAGATTCCTTTCATATTCATTCCATATTCTGTAGTTTCTCTGCCTTGTCAAAAAATTCAAAAAGCAGAGAATGAAAAATGAGAAATTGAATTCTGAACTTCTTTTTGTAGTGAAAAAAAAAACCTTGTTCCTGTGACAAAGGTACTGCTATTGTACCATGGTAATGAGTGTGAGACTATCAAGTTTATAACCTTTAGAGAGATATAAAAATGTATAAATAATAAAAAATTATTAAAGGTTAGAGTCTCTAAATACTTAAAAGCCTATAGTGTATTTTTGTTTTCTTTTCCTATATGATCCCAGTCTTGGATTAGATAGAGTATGTTTAAGGCAAAAAAAAATTGTGACCAAATATAATGACTGTCTTTTAAATAGGAGTTCATGGCTGTGGGAAGTTAAATGGATCCCCTGTTTCTAATAATTTTATATAATAGTATACAGACACTTCCTTTGCTTTTCAAACCTATGGTACCGGGTCTCCTATGAAAACCTATGATTAGCAGAAAATTTAAATGTTGGAAAAATAATTTTTAATTGTGAAAAAGAGTGAGTTGCATGTCACAAAAGAGACATATTACTTGGTAAGTGACTGAAATTAATAAAAATCTCTAATTTTTACAATACGACTACAAATCAAAATACATAATTTCCACCCTCCAAGAAGACTTTTGACTCTTTGCATCTCAGACTAAACAGAGAAAAAATGTTGTAAATATGACAAACGTAACTTCCTGTTTAAAGAAAACATTAAGGGTAGAAACTAAATCATATTAAGCACAGCATTTGAAGTGAGGTTTGAATTTAGAAAAGTTATTGCTCTGTTTCTGTTAATGAAGTGGGTATGCACAGTAGAAAAATTAAAATATGTAATTGAAACAGAAAATATTGCTTTGCCATTAGCTGTAAACAAACATTCATTAGCTCTGATAACAGAAGTTGGGACATTATTCAATTAGCCTATCAGTAGAGACTTGAGAAATTTCACATGCCTCTGTTGAGAATGACCATTCCATTTTTCTGTCAAGAATTTTTGACCTCATGTGGGAACAAAGGCTATTTTTAAAGTCATTCCTGTGCTGCCAGACAGCACACGAATAACCTCATCTTCACATTTCTTTTCATTTTGTATAAAAATGATATTTCATCAAAAATACTGCCAAAGCAGACAAAAGACAAGTCCTGGCTTTGCCTCATTTCCAGACAGGTCTTTGATAAATATTTCAGGTTTGTGAGCATGGTATCTTGCTGAAAAACTGCCTTTTTGCCATGTACCTTTAGCATTTCATGAACTTCAAATAACTTTTTTAATTATGCATGTCTTCAAATCCATATATGTATTTGTGTACCCAGATATTTGGGTAGATTAAAGGTCACTGGGAATCCAGTTTTTCTGACAGAAAGTGATTTTGCACAATGTTGGATGATTAATAAATTTCTTTATGGCTCCAAACTATGTTGATTTTCTTAACAGGATATCAAATACACTAAACAAGATTACAAAGTGGTGCCTCACAACAGGTGAGAGTAGTTTTGTGTAATTTCAAGAGTCAAAACAGAATCTAAGATACAAAATGGACAATGTTGTTGTTTTCAACAACTTTCTTTGTCTTGTCTAACATATCCCAAGGACTCTTTTATTTGAATATTCGTAGAGGTTTTTATCTGAACTTTAATTTTTTTTTCCAAGTTCAACAATTTAGGCTTGTGTTGGTTGTACAAACATAAATAGAAAATACTGGACATGCAGTATTTTGCAGGTGTTCTCATGTATTTTCCCTGTAGGTTTAATTTTTACCTCCCTCTCTAAATGTGCATAGTTACTAAAATTATCTGAGCATTTCAATACATTGTCCTTGTGCTTCAGTGGGCTTGTTCTATGTAAGAAAGGCCTTGCTTGGGCATGAGAATATTTTTCTGTGCTTCAGCAACCTGGGATATTCCAAATTTAAACTTAATAAAGTCGAAAAATGTTCTCTGAGTATCCTGTGGCACAGGTTATGAGGTAAATATATCCTCAGGTAAATCATCTCTGCTGTAAATAAGAAACCAGTGAAAAGAAGCACGTTTCCTCAAATTCTGATTGTTTTGTTTAGAAACATTGAAAAATTCATCTTCCTTGGCAGTGAGTCCCTTTGAGTTTAAGCAGGTGGCTTCTTGGCTCAGCACAACATCTTTAATATTCTTTAATATATAGTGAGGGTGGATAAATGCAGACTCCATGTCATGTTGAAAAGCAGCAATAAACCACCTTGCATATTTTTAGTCCAGGGCAACTAAATCAGAGTACCCCAGAATCACAGAATCTTCTGAATAGGAAGGGGTCCTCAAGGACCATTGAGTCCAACTCCTGGCCCAACACAGGACATTCCCAAGAATCACACCATGTGCCTGAGAGCATTATCCAAGCAATTCTTGAACTCTGTCAGGCTTGGTGCTGTGACCGGTTCCCCTGGGAGCCTGTTCTCTATCCCCCTCTGAGTGAGGAACCTTTCTCTAATAAACTCAAAAGTGTTTCACAGTTTGCCATGTCAGATATTTCTCACTGTAGAATGCAATGCACTTTGAACCCATAATTTTATTGCACTATCTGCAACAATTATCTGTTGACAAACATCCATCCATATTTGCCTTGATGGTATATTTTGTAGGAGAGTATATTATATTTTCAAAGTTGTTTGTAATGCCCTGCTCCTGCAAGCTGCACTATTGTGTTTAAATGTAAGTCTAAATATTTCTGTTATTTCTTACATTTTGAACACAAATTGATGAAGTATTTTGCTTAGCTTGGATAGAAGATAATTAATTATTAATCTGATCACCACACTGACCCGTTAACAACAGACTTAATTTCTGTAGCTATGTCTTTCATAGCTTTTCCAAATATCTGTGGGGATTTTCACCAGCCTAATGACTACAATAAAATGAGGACTCTGTTGTGTATTGTTACCTGAAGTACTTTTCCTGCACTGGAAAAGTTCGAATGATGTATAATTCAGTGGTGTATGAATGAATATTTCCAGTGCAAAAAATCCTATATTTCTTTTACTAAAATTTCTCCCTAACCTTCTATATCAAAATCTTCCAGTACCTTTATTTCAAATATTCTTGCCAACACTATAATAGGTTTTGGGTGGGTTTTTTGTTTGTTTGTTTGTTTGGGAGGGTTTTTTTGGGTTTTTTGTTCTGAAAATATGTATAGAAAGAAAAATAAATTATTTTGGATTTTGGTTGTTCAACATTGTGTGAGCTAACCCTGGCTCAAAATAGAAGCCCACATTAAATATGGAGATCAAACAAAGGTTTAAACTGAAAACAAATTGAGTTCAGTAGCAGATTGGGCTGTTCAAGAAAGAAAAACAAAACAAAACAAAACAATAAGACAAAATTTACAGATTTTAATCACTCCTGAAACCAATGGAAGGCAGCAAAAGAGCTATGGGACTCTCTTAATTAGGAAAACCTGTCTCTGTTTAAAATGGATATTCTAAAAGTTATTTTTAAGCTGTGTGCCATGGAGTGTTTTCTCAAGGATAGAAAGAGATAACCACTCAGTTGTAGCCTGATTGGATGTAGAAAAGGTGATGAAATGTATAAGCAAGTCACTTGCACAGACTGGGCAGGAAAGGAGGTTGAAAGCAAGTAAATGGAGGTAATGGTTGCTTTTCAGAGAAGGCTTTTCCTATAAATGAATGATAAAAAAAGAATTCTGAATACTGGGCATCCACTCAGACCAGTACACTCATATTTTTTCGTATCAGAAATACTAAAATTATGCTAAAATTTGTACATTTGTGTCTTCCAGCTAAATACTTTACAGAACAAGACAAATATTGAAGTCACATATTCCACAGAGTACCTTCTTAGGTGCAGCAATCATATTTTAAAAAATAATGCTGTTTCAAAAGTATGGTATAAGGGAGACCTGTCACATTACAAATTTAATTCAGAATCAGTTTTCCTATGGCAAAGTAAATTTGTCATAAATTACAGATCAGACCTGAAACAAAAAAGAAATACTGACAAACAAAATTTCATAGAGCATGTCTATAGGCTGTTGCAATCATAAAAGTAATTGCATACCTTCAATAATGTAGACAGGACATGAAGCATTCTTGTTGTTAGGAAAGATTCTGGAGGACCATCCTGTAAGAAACAATCATCTGTACATAAGTTTGTGTCTGTGTAACTACTTTCTTCAAATTCTTCCTGCCTGGATAACTATTTCTTTTGGCTTATGTGTCAATCAAAATGCATGAGTGGGTCAGAAATCTAAAATTGTGTTGTGGGCTTGACATAATAGCAGACTGCACTGAGACTGCTTGCCTCTGGTGAGAGAACAAATTGCTGCAAAACTGCCCTGTATTCCTAAGTGTGTCAAGTCCACACAGTCAATGAGCACAGCACTCCCTTTCTTTGCCCTTCTGTCAAGCAGGAAGATAGTGTGGGCTGAGTGGTTGTCCTGAATGTCATTACACCTCCCACAGAGCCTCACAATGCCTGGATTTATTCTTTCCCTTGTTCTGTACAAATTCAATAAATTATAAATGATGTGGCAGTAAACGGACTGCATGAGTTCTTTCAATTATTTTGATTCAGTTAGTTTCTTTCCATGTCAGGCTCATCTGTGTGCTAGCATAGTAATATCGACGTGCTAGTAACAGTAAAACTAAGTAGGAGTTTGAAATAATATTTTTATAACTTTATGGATTTTTAAGCCCTATCCACAAAGTACCACATTTTTTTTCACCTTGTTAAGTAAAAGAGTAATTAAAGGATTTTCAGTAACTGTCCACTGGTAGTTGGTTTTTTAAAGGAAGATGAATTAGATACCAAAAACATCCAAAATCCTTATCTTCTTTGGAGATGGAGATCTATGCAAAGGGAAAATCTCTATTTTGAGGCATGTACAAACAATTTTTTTTTTTCTGAGCAATTTCATCTATGAAATGGTACCTTAGATTATACAGCAAATCTCAATAGCACTTTTATTAATATTACTATAAATCTCATTTTCTGAATACAGTTATTTTAAATCAGTGTACAATATGTCAAATTTCTTCTTTAAAGATTTCTAGGTATATGAAGTACCAGTAAGCCTCTTGTGTTTGCCATATTTCCCATTGTGTATTCAGGACTTTAAAAATCTCATTGATTTATGTGCAGTAAGAATCATTATAAATGCTGCTGCATTTATCAGAAAGTGCATTAACAGACACAGTTTCTAATTCATGAATAAAAGATCTTGGATTTCTTTTCTTTTCGTATGGGAGGAGAAGAGGGAGAAGGAAATATTATTTTTCATGCATTTCAAGAAAGCAGTAAAACACTTTTAGAAAGAAAATTTGTTGCTCAAACCTTTCAGTGAAAAAATAAGTGGATTATTATTATAATAAGAAGAAAAAGAGGGAAAGCGGACGAGATTTTATGGGTGGTGAGAAGTGTATTTCAGCTATGAAATGTTGTGTGTTACAAGCACAGGGTGCACAAGCCTTGGAGGAACTTGTTACACTTTTTGCACCATATATATCGTATCAGAAACCACTGGCTCGTGGGCCATGCACCTGAAGTCACAGCAATCATTGCTGTGCTTTATGCTGCTACCACAGCCTATGCTAGGTATGACAGCTTTTTACCTTCATGAACAATCTGTCACTTCATGAAAGAAATCAAACTTGTGAAGAAAATGTTTGGATTATTTTTTTATTTTTTTTTTCTCCTTATGTCAGTAAGGAATCTGCTGTCAGTGCAATTTCACCAGTACTATCCTTGTCACTCTGGGGGAGAGAGCTGTTGACTCTAAGTAAATCCTGTGCATTCTTAAATTTAATCTCAGCATCTATATCATCTCTGTGAGAGGCTTTTTTGCCTATGCAGAAAAGTATGTTTTCCTGAACTGAGGTTAAAAGCAACAAACCTACAGTTTTGTGAGAATAATGTACTTTGAACACAATTAATTTTTTAAATGGTTAAAACCACACAGGTTCTAGATGGTAGGTACACACTAAGTAAATAACAGTTTAAAAAAAAAAAAAAAAAGAGAAAAGGAGGGGGCAAATTTTTTACCATTACAATAACAGAACCTATTCCCATACAAGATGCTGAAATACCTGAATTGGAATTATAAGCCTAAATGAAATTATGTGCAAAAGAATTATCAAGGTTTCTTCTTTTTCTTCTTTTGATCAAAAAAATCTACAAAAGGTTGGCAATTTTGAGCTTCCAATCCCTGATTGTGGTTTTGCATAAGCTGATTGGAATCTTGGAAGTTATATCATTCTTATATACAGTGAATGGACAAAATTTGTGCAAATAAGTCAGAATGTTTTCATTGCACCTCTCCATTTTGTGTCCAACTAAACACAGAACAGTAAATTATAAAAATTTTCTCTGACTGATTGGTGCCAGTTATCATAGGTTCACAAAATGTCATCAGGTTAAAATATGCTAATTAATTTAAAGTCACATTTGAGAAGACCTATTGGTACACACCAATATGGTTCTTTCTCAGGATGGACAAACACATTTGAAAATTGGATTAACATAGAAATTGTCATATGCCATGTCTTTCTTCAGGATATGTTGCAGTCCGCAACCTCAGGATCTCGTCCAGGAAGCCGCAGGATTCTGGGGACCAGCATGAAACACCAATGAGACGGGCTCCCGGTTCATGAAACCATTTATTCAGCATGGGAACAAACTCAGGTCCAGAACAGAGAGCTCCCAACAAAGGCACAGCAGGGGTTTTTGAGAGACAGAACTTTTGAGGGTCTGCACCCTTGAGGGTGGAGTTCAGGGTCAGGGACCATTAGAAACACACCAAGGGAGAACCCCAGGGACTCAAACCCAATCAGAACACCTGGGCCGCCCTTCACAAGGGGTTTGGGGTGGGACAGTGTAACTCTGTCTCCACTGAGGCACGCCTCCACAAGGATAGCTGAACATTTTTTTCCTTCCTGATTCTCCAGTTGACCAATTTTGACTTTGTCTTCTTTCCATCAGTGTAGGACTGTTCCACTTGCCAACAAAAGCAGTAGTTGTAAATAGTTTGTTGACCTTTGGGGAAATGCTTACACCCTCGTCTCGTGAGGTTTCCCTTTGCATGTCTGAGTGATTGTGCCTGTCACACCTCTGGTCTCTGTGGTCATACTCTGGTTACTTGCCCATCTTCTGCTCCCTGTGCTGGTTTGGGTTTATTCTCCTGTGAACATATTTGGACAGTTTGAGGAAACTTGAATATCTGATAGGGGTGAGGAAGGTCCATTTACCTTGCTGGTGTTGTGTTCAGAGCAGTAGTAAGTAGTTACCAGGGGAATGCTGTTAGTGTATAAATGAGAAGTATTTCTCCTTCCTGCATGAAACCCTGTGTCAATGAAAGTCTTCACTGGTATTCTTAAGGAACAGAAGAAAAAAAAATTGGGAGGAGGAAAAAAGGACTGACGATGCAGCTAGAGACATATGTGGTGACAGCCATTCCTAGTACTTTGGAAATACAGCAAGAAGAGTTATTCTGGCAGTGGTTAAGGAAAGTTTCAGGTTTCCCTATGATGAGGATAGGGATTTGCATCCAGGCTAGTCACATTTTTCATGGTATTTACTACGTGTAAATGAACTCTTAGGATGAAGTAGGCAACTAGAGCTCTACAGCTGATTTGGTAGCACATGATCACTGTACTGATGGTTTAGGAGAAACCCAATATGTCTGAAAGAGAGCTAAATCCTAGTTAAAAAGGAAAAAAACCAGATTGTTTCTTCTCTTAATTGTACCATATTTTTGGCTTAAAAATTTTAATTTTTGGGGGGATTTTGTTTCTCTGTTTATTTTGTTTTGCTGTTTTCCTTTGAATAAGAGATTTTTTGTGGGCTTATCATAATATTAACTTACATTCTGAAATACTTCAAAAAAACAAGATAAGAAAACTTTATCAGAAGATATTTTTTCAGTTTTGTAATTAAATTTTAAATAAAATTCTTTTGTTAATTATTTTGTTAATTATTCTGTCATTCTGACAAGTATATAGACTTAAAATGGCATAATAATAAGATAATAACTGATCAGCAAGGTAGTGTGTCAGTGCACAAATATTGTGTATGAGCTGGAAATCCATAGGCAAGAAATTCTGCATTTGAATACGAGATCTCTGGATTAGTTCTGAAAATCTTCCACAAGAGTCTGTGTTGCCCCCACTAACCACAGACTCTTGGAATTATCCTGGGAATTCACATTACTCAGATATGTGCAGCAGTTCCATTAATATGAACCTTAAATGGCTTTCTACAACCTGTCTCTTCATATATTAATGAATGCCCCCATTATGTAGTTGTAGTGTACATGTAGTTGGTTTTAATCCTTTCTAAAAATGAAATTGCAGAAATTTTGTGAGCACTTGCATTATTCTGTTACTGAAACATAACTGATGCAAGAAGCAGATGTTAGCAGCGATGGCAGCAGCAGCAGATGCTGTGTGCTGAGAGGCGTATGAGGTCCACAGGGAGTATCTGAGGGGATTTCTGACTTCCTACCTCCCTTAATTTGTGTGTGTGCAGGGACAAATTGGCAGCTGGAAAGTCTCACAAGAGAGGCAGCTGACAGATGGGCAGTGTCCCAATTACCAGTTTAAATGGTGGGAAGCTGCATATAACCTGCCCAGATAGATCACCAGCAAACAGGGCGGGCACAGAAAAAGGAAGTAGCATGGCAGCACTCATGGAAGTTCTCGTGGAAAGGTGAGCAGAAGGGGCTGTGTTCTCTGCCACTTACTGGGTTGCCATGTGCTCTGTTCACCCACTGTTCTAGGCTGAAAACCCAGCAGTCAACTCAGCAAACTGTGACTGTGCAAGTCTGTCCAGCAGCCTGAGGTCTTCAGAGAATAAAGGGCTTCTTAATCTGTGGGGCTTTTTTTTGTTAAAAGCAAAACAAAACAAAAGTAGAGACAACATATAAGTATCTGCAGCTGTCAGGAACCAGCTACCTAGTCAGGTTAGCCTGCAATGGGTGGAAATGCCACCTGGATAGAATTAGTAGGAAAGCTGCTGTTTAGGTGCAGGGCCATAAAAAATGCATTGTTGCCCATTAGGTAGAAGAAGGTGGGAGTTCCACCTGCATGAAGAGTGGTATGGTGAAATCACTCAAGCAGTGGGAGGAAGACCTGCAGAAGGAAGTAATCAGGTTACACTGTAAGGAGAGATGACCAGAAATAGATAATTATCCCAAACAGGAAGAAATAGTAATGACCTGTTTCACTGACTCCCAAGGATGAACAAATGAGGTCAAGAGTGAACAGACAACACCTTAGAGGAGGAGGGTCTATGGTCTTTAGTGATTCATGTGAATAGGATATCACTTCCCTCTTTCCTAATATGCATGAGCTAGAAAAATGAAAACCTTGATAGTTGCCAAGATTAATGGGCAAGATTCACAAGCAGAAACTGTACCTTCAGCTCATAATTAAAACTGCAAAACAAAATGGTGAGTGTGGGTGGTGGGTGACTTTTGACAGGCAAGGAGACACACATCTTCAGACATGATATATATTTAAGGGAAGTCTGCAACTTGCCAGGAGACAGAATCCAATTTGCTGTACAGAGACTGCCACAACTGGTTAAAAGTACAGAATATTATCCTCTATATCTTTTCCATATGGGCACAAATGCAAGCAAAACTTATGACAAATCACCAGGACCTCAGAGCCCTCAAAGTCCAAGTGAAGGGATAGATGTTCAAGTGATTCTGTGCCTTACCTTGCCAGTCAAGAACCAGGGTGCAGTTGATGTATTATGTAGATCAATACCTGGCTTTGTGGTTGATGTTGTCAGGTCTTTGGTTCTTTGAAGAATAAAGTCTATTGGATGGAGATGGGATCATCTTATTTAGAAGAGGCATGAAAACCTTCATTAGCAGATTGGCTGAGTGAATTGTATTTTAAACTAAGATGCAATGTGACGGTCATGGGTGGGGATATGAAATTCCACAACTTGTGCTCCAGGTGCTCACGAGACAAACAGCCTCATTTATTATTCAGAGCTCACTTAAACACCCAATTCAAATCTCCCGGGCTAGACAGCCATTGGCTGAGATCTCTCTCCCTGCCCAGCATCCTGACCAGTCTTGTGCTTACTTCTCAGCTTGGATTGCCCTTATTTGAGGACATGTTCAGGCATGAACTAGGCTAGCTGAATTGGATGTATGTTATGGTCAGATTCACTTTGTCCAATCCAGGCCAGCTGTTCTGTGACAATATTGTGATGCTAAGAAACTTGAGATTATGGTTCAGAGCTGTGACACCTGTATATCCACAAACCACGAGGCCACGCTATCAGTGCATTCTTCACCAACAGAGTTTTGAAGAATATTGCCAGCTCTTTCCAAAGGAAAGAGCTTTGGTGCAGCCACCTTAAATGCAGGTATACCAACACATACAGTCTGGGAAACAGCAGGAACTGGAGCCCTGTGCCCAGTCAGAGATTTCAGACATCATATGAATCACAGAAATATGATCAGAAAAGGCACATGATAGGATGTTTAAGATGGATGGCTATGAAATCTTTTGGAAAGATGATAAGTTGTGGCTACGCTTTATGTAAAAGACGTAGCGTAGAGGTGTGGATGTATAGAGTTCATGAAGGTTCTTGGTATCAAAACTGAAATTATTATCACCATGGGGGAATCTTTTGTTTGGTTTCTGTTACTGACCTCCCAGTCTGAGTGACAAGGCTAACAAAATCTTCCTTCAACTGCTCAAAAAAGCCTTGGGTCAACAGTACCTTGTCTTTATGACCGATTTTAGTTGCCTTGACATTGTTTGGTAAAAGCATATAGCTCTTCCAATCACAAGATATTCACCAGATTAATGGAATTAATTGTGGTTTCTGGTACAGACGCTGGAAATGCAGATTAGGGACAAGGTCACAAACTGAGCAAATTTAATTTGACAACATAACATCAAACCGTAGCCCTGGATACAGCAACCACAACATTGTGGATTTCAAAATCCTACTGAGCACACTGAAAATCAGCAGTAGAGTAAACACCCTGGGTTTTAGAAGAGAGAACTTCAGTATGCTAAGGCACCAGCTGTGAAGGAATCCACGGGAAGCAATCATGGAGGGCAAAGTAGCTTGTGTGTGCTGAGAGTTATTCAAGAGCAGCCTCCTGAAAGCACAAACAGAAGCTGCAAGGTTGAGAGAGATGGTTCTCTCTTCACAAGGAACCAGATAGAGAAGACATGGGGAATTTGGTATAAGTTGCACTGAAAGAGGTATCATCTCAACATAAGAAAGAAATTTGTTTACAACAAGATCACTCATTCAGTGGAACATCCTCCCCAAGAGACACAATAAAATCTCCATTGATGGATGCTTTCAAGATGTGATGGGGCAGAGATAGATAGATAGATAGATAGATAGATAGATAGATAGATAGATAGATAGATAGATAGATAGATAGATGATAGATAATGTGATTCAAGCTCAATTTCCCATGAAAAATTGGACTAGATGATTATTTGAGGTCACTTCCAACCAGGTCTGGTATATATTTCTATGTACTTACATCCCATTCCTCTGATTTCAAGGGAAAGAACTGTGGTACTGAACATCTCCTGTTCTACAGGGTATGCTCAAAAATGTGTCAAACCTACTATTCCAACATATGGATCTCTATTTTTTATATATTCAAATAACATATCAATTTGCCAGACTAGATCTACTTTTGTATTATATTTAACTCTAATTTGTATACTGGGAATCTGAGCTTGTGAGAAAGTGAAAGCAACCACTGTAAAAAATATAATTTGTTTATTTAGTCCTCTAATAGGGTTTCCTATGTTTCAAAGTCATTTAAACAGATGTTTAATAGAATGAATATGAAGGAACCAATATCAGAATCCATGTTAATGGAGCTCCTCCTCATTGGTTTGGTGAGTTTTTTAGGAGGTAGGAACACCTGTGTTTGTCTCTGAGATTGAACTTCTGAAGATTTTGATAAAACATAATGTAACACTTATTTTTATATGTGTTCTTTCATCAGCTGAAACAGTCATGAACAGAAATAATCAGACTTATCCCAGCATATCCAGTAATGCTTCCCCCATCTTACAGAGAAAAATTCTTCCTCATTGGGAAATGGAGTAAACTATACTATGTATGTTTTGAATCTACAGCTCATCACTTAGTTAATCTAAATACAACTATTCATGTCTAGGAAGCAGTATAAATGTCTTTTACGTTCCTCACTAATGATTCTAATATTTTTTCCTGCTATTCAAGATATTCTTGCTCAGTATGCACTATACATTTCTGAATATATATGAATATAATTCCTCATACACTGGAACATTTACAACATCATTTGGTAAAAATATATATATGCAACAAATACATAGTACTGAAAAATTTCACTTGGAAAATGAAATGTTATATGCATATGAATCTGCTGTGGATATTGCTGCAATTAGCATTTTCCTGTAAAAGTTGTAACCCAGGGAAGTTAATTGGAAATTATGCATATTCACCCTTATAAATATTTAAAGAAAGAAAGATTATGGAATGGTTTCATTACTTTTGGAAAAATTAATTTTTATATCTATAAACAACAAATGCATATAGCAGCACTTTTAATGCCAGCAAAACTCTTATACTTAGTACTTTCCCAGTGGTTTGCTGGATTTTTGATGACAAGACATAAGAAATTTTAGATTTCAGGCACATCTTTATCAAAACAGCAACATAAGGCACTCCCGGTTCACTTCTTCATAAGCTCAATTATTATTTTTTATCTTCAGACCTAATAATTAAGGTTACAAATCAAAGCACTCAGATTCTGAAAATTAAGGATTTGGAAGCTGAAAAGCAGAACCATATATCTTGCTTGTGCAGATTATCATGTAGTCTTTAAAACACAGTCCAGCAATGAATGGGGCCCTTTAGTGTATCCAGGCTGCCCTGACTTAAAAATATATCAGAATTGCTGAATCCAGGAGGATATTGCCTATATGCTTCAGGTCAACTTGTCGAATAACCCAGAGTTTATGAATGAATGTGCCAAACGCTGCTTCAGTCTGGTGGGAGAAACAAGAAGTAAAAAACAACGTTTCAACTGATGCAGCTGAGCAATTACTGGTGGCAGTTCTGCTACAGGGCTTCCACGGGCTCCTTGACAAATGATTAAAACTGGGCTTTGCAGCATACATCACATGTAGTTTGTTCTGCTCCAGGAGATGATTTGTAGAAGTGTTTACTAAGGAAAACCACAAAGTGGCTAAAAATATAAGTAACCTGAAAAATCAAAGCACATATCTTCAAAAGATGAAAGGTACATTAAACCATACTGAGCTTTACACAGTTAAGAAGAGACCACTACCAACATTCTGACATGCACACGCCTGCAATTTGGTTATGCACCTATCTGTCAGCATTCTGTGCATTTTTATTTTGGAAATCAAATGAATATTTTTCACCCTGAGAACAAAAATAAAATGGAGGTGCTCAGCAGTTATCAGAAGACTTTAATTGTTTAGAGAAGCAGGCAAATTGAAGTAGAATAATTTTTGAAGCCTTAGTTAATAAAGTTGTGGAAGCTGAAAATACCTACCAAATTCTTACTGGTAACAATCTCTGTGTATAGAGTCCCATACTTTTATCTTCATTCCTTCAAAGTTCAAGTGAGTCCAAATAATGACTAACATCATCAGGATTAAATATGGATTTCCCCTCATCAGATTTACAAATGGAAGTATTGCAAAGTTTCATGCCTGGGCACTCTTAAACAGCAGCTTTGTATCATCTAAAATCCACTCCTGGATTTTTGTCTAAATTGAATAGAATGTCCTATTCTGTTGTATTCTGTATTCTGAAAGCAGTATGCATCCTTAATGTCTCAGAACAGCCCATTTGCTACATCTGAGTAGTAGTTAGTGTATTTATTTAAAAAACCAGAAAGCCAGAAAATACTGGTTCCATGAGGACACTTTAGTGTAGTTTAAACAGAAGTAAAATGAGTGTGCCCTCTTGAAAACAGTCACTGTTAAGCCTCACAATATCTCTGCATTCAATCACCTCCCCATCCCAACCCTATCTCTTCACAGAGCTCAATTTCTCATTGCTCTGTGTGCAAGAAACATTGATCTCACATTTCTGTTAGACCCATCCAATTCTGACCACTCCAATTTTAACCTCTCTTTGCATTCAGCTTCAGTTGAAACCAAGATGTTCTACTGTACCATAGCTCACGCATGACAAACCCTCATCTAACTGCATTAGTTCCAGTCATTTGTGATTTGGACATCATTCTTGATCTGTTCTGACATTTCATGCACAGCAGCCCGTAGGGAAATGGGAAGGCCATTTCAGTGTTATTGCTCAGATTCTAGATAGCAGAGTTGATATTCAGTGTTACTTCAACACCAATGAGTTCATTCCACAGCAATGCAACTTGCTATTTCTGAATTCACCAAAGCTGTATCACAGAATCACTAGGTTGGGAGAGACCTTCAAGATCATCGAGTCCAACCCATGCCCTAACACCTCAACTAAACCATGGCACTGAGTGCCACCGCCAGTCTTTCTAAACACATACAGAGATGGTGACTCCATCACCTCCCCAGGCAGACCATTCCAATACTTTATCACCTTTCCTGTAAAAAGCTTTTTCCTAATATCCCACCTTGGCAGAGCTTGAGACTGTGTCCCCTCATTCTGTCAGTTGTTGCCCATATATTGCAGTAAATAATAATATCCCCTTAAGGAAAAAACAAAATAGTTAAGCTCTCAGGTGGGTGGGTCTATTTCCTTAATAAATGGCAACACTAACTTCTCAAATGTAACAATAAAATCAACACTTAATATGGACAATCAGATCTCAAATATAAAAATGAAGGGGTATTAAAGAAATATCATTATGGTACTATCTCATACTAGTTCAAGTCTTAAAAAGAATGTAAAAAGAATGTGTTCTGATCATGCACTACACCTTAAAAGTAGTTAGGTATCCCCTAAATGCTTTATTTTGTTTATGCTCTGAAAACCTGTGATATGCCCTCATCTATCAATATCTCACCACAAAGCAATCATGAAGCTTATCTAATGAATGATAATGACTTTCTTATTAAAAAAACCACAGTAAATCTCTATGTCATCAATTGAGCTAAGGTAACTTAATCCACAATTAATTTAATTAACTGTATCAATTAAGACAGAGCTGGAAATTACATAAATTGAAAATCTCATGTTGTAAATATACGGTGCAATCATGATGAACAATTAGTGTACGACAGAGTTTGATTAGCGTGATTAAAATCAATCTATAGTCACAGCACAAAAGTTTAATTGTTGATGAATATAGTTGAAGTATAATCAACACACAGCTAGAAAGGTTTGCCCGGTATCTTCAGTCTATCTGTACCAGAAAATATGTAATCATCAGTAAATATGTAGCAGACCTCATCTGTGAATTTCTTCATTCTAGGAGAATAGGGCATATTGAAAACATTGAATGGAAATCCTAAAAGCAAAGCTTGTTCATTCAGCTTACACAAAATTAAAGTGTGAATGGGAACAAATTTTTTCTGCATGTGCTTATGCATTTGGCTTATACAGATGCATGCTAGAGAAACTGAAAATTAACCTTTTTCGAGCAGACCAGGTAATCCACTCAGAACCTAAAATGAAAGATATTTTGTATCTTATATTGTATCTCAATGTTTCAATGTTTCTATTATTTCTTAAGGAGGAAAACACAACTCATACATCATTTTTTCCCCATTGAAACGTATCTTCCTTTTTACCAGATACACTTAGAATGGAAAATCAATAATCATGAAATCTGTTATTTAGTGCCATTCAAAACAGTGTATTTGATGGGTTGTGAAGGATAAAGGAACAAAACAAACTTACTGTGATGTTAAGAAAAATGTAAACATGAAGGCAACAGAATATAAACATTGTAATCTCTAACAAATATGCTAACTTCTTGTCAATGAAATCTATTTTGACATCTTAAAACTTGGCCATGAAAATTACAATTGTGCAACCATTTTTGACCTTGGGGTATGCAGGTGTCTAACTTTTCACCTTTTCCAGGATGGAAAGAATCACACCATGGTGACTTCTGCTCAGCCATGCATGCCAGCCTGTGCTTCTCCTCCAAGAAGATAAAACTGGAAGTGTAAGAGTTAGAGAATTATACTTAAATTCCTTTTCCCCCAAGAACAAGTAAAGATCCAAATTCAAAGTCTATTGATACTTAAAAGGGTTCCTTCAGTCTCATGGTTCAATGCTTTTTTACTGCTCTCTACTACTGTTTCAGCTTTCTACTTGAACTTAGCTGGTTTCCAGCAATATAGTTTACCATCTCCTTTCATCCACTCTTTTCATTTCTTATTTTCTTTCATCATAGCACCCTGCCATTTATTCTTGGAATTTATGATAGTGAAGGCAGGACTCAGGTTCACAGTTAAAGTATTTTCGTTGAAACCAAAAAGCTGCAGCATCCAGCTCCATGTTTGAATAATTTGCTCTCCAGATTTTCCCAAAGTCATGTGGGAGACAAGGTAGAAGTGAAGTTATCCCAGTGACAGTAACATTCGAGTAATGTCCTTACCATGACTAGCCCTTCGGTATTACTTAGTTATACTATGCTTTCCAGGAAGCAAAAGAGTTGGGAAAATGGGAATTAATTCAGTCCTTTTTCCTGTTTCGTTTGAGTAGTTTCTTACCTTTTCCTGTCTGTTTATCCACACCTTCCTGCCCCACAGGCCACCTGTGCACAGCTTTTTCTGCTGTGTCAAGAAGGAACATCTCCACTGTGGAAAGGCACAGTTTCAGGGAAAATTTGGACTGAGTCTAATAAACACTCATGGATATAAAAAAACAGAAAATAAAATCTTTACAAACGCATCATATGCATTGCCTACAATAGTAATAACAACAGTAGAAGTAGTAGTAATAGTAGCAGCAGCAGCAGCAGCAGCAGCATAAGTAGTAGTATTAGTAGTAGTACTATTAGTAGTACTAGTGGTAGCAATAACCACTGTCACTCCCTGAAAGAAAATGATATTGAGTTATTTTTGTTTCTTCGTTGTTTCACAGCTGATATTCTGCAAGGTTTTTAATCCTCCTAAGTGACCCTGGTGATAGCAGAGAAACTCCCTTCTTGTGCTCTGCAACAGCTTTGTGTTCACAAAACCTAAAACATATCAGTCTTTGAAATTAGTATGCTGCCTTGTTTTCAAAATAACTAGATGTACACATGCTTTGTTGTCTTGACCTTGACACACTGCTATATTAGTATAATATCAGCATTTGAGACACAAGAATATCTACTGAGACACAGCCGTACAAACTGAATTGTCACTTACAATCCAGATTTGCAGATCTGCCTAACCATGAAAAGCATCGTAGGAGATCATTACATTTCAATCCGATATACAGTCATCCTGACATATTAATGTGTCATAAAATTTCTTTTAAGAACTGACAATGTGACAGCAGAAATGTTTGTAAACCAGGTTTTTAAGCTTTTCATAGGATTATATCTGTCACAAGACATTAGGAAACTATTTTAGTGGTATTTTAATTTTAAATGACATATGCTAATGATACAGTATTTGTGTATGCCATAGTATTTAGATAGATAAAAGGACCTTGAGATTTCATGTCTTGAAAGTTTATGCAAAGAACAGCCATTAATTTTCATTTATTTTTCAAAGGTAGAAGTGATCAAACCGAATGGTAAACACTCTTGCTTACACATTATACATAACTACATAAATAAGAAAGAAGAAAGCAGCTCTGAAATGCGGCTGTGATTTTTTTTTTTCAATTATCCCACAAAAATATCTGAAGTTCAGGGTTCTTTCAGATACCAAAAATGATTAAAATATGATTGTAAATTCTCAGTTTTTTTCTTTACTACCTACATTTTGAAAATAAAATCTTTCGCTTGGTAATCCACCATCAAAGAGGGCACCAGAGTTATGACAATATTTGAGCCCTCTAACTTGCAGTAATAATTCCTATATTTTCATTCCAGAAAACACAGTAAATTTCAGAAATCAAGGTGACATTTAGAAAAGATTAGAGATTTCTAAAACTTGGATGTCATGTTAGCTGCTGTTAAAGATTAGTTATTTGATTTTAGAGATTTAATGATAAAAAGAAAATGCTCTCCCTGTACTAGATCTAAGAACACAGGCTTTCTCTTATTTTATGCTAAATTTTTCTCCCATGTCAACCTTTCTAAAACATCCCTATCAACATATATTGATTTACTAGAATCTGCATGTTCAAAAAGATAGAGTATTATTTGTAGTGTAACCCTTGGTTTGATGGCTAAATAAAACCTACATCAATGTTTATATATATTTTGGTGACAGCAAGCAATTCCTCAATGACTAAATACTTTTAATACACTTTCTCATAGCTGGCTTTCAAAATGTTTTTTAATTGATTCAATTCTCATGCTTCACTTTTTAAAAATTATTAATTTAGTACATTATTTGAGTTCCGATATTTCTTTAAAAGGTACCATAACAAAAATCTTAAATAAAAAGAAATAAAGAGCAATGCATTTATTGACAGGAGCAATTGTACTCCATGTACATAAGACATTTAAAGTGGATTAATGTCAGGTTTAGTCTTTCAACAAAGAATGGTTGGAGTCCACCATATGCTGGTACATCACAGCATTCCAATACTTAGAAGCCTGCTGCAAAATGAAGGAAGACTTTTTAGGAGGATTCACATGGGGAAACAAGAGGCAATGAGTACAAGTTGCACTGGAAGAGGTTTTATCTTAACATATGGAAGAACTTTTTGCATTAAGAGCAGTTATTCACTAGAATACTCTCCTCACAGGATGTGATAGTCCCCATTACTGAAGTTTCTCAAGATGGAACTTGCCAGAATGCTAGATACATTTCATCTAGGATCCTGTTCCCATGAAAGGCTGCACAAGATGATCTTTTATGCTCCCTTCTAACCTGAATCATTTTATTGTCCTATGATATGACTCTATAAATAATTATTTAAATGAAGCAAAGTTTTTAAGTCTGGACCTCAAATATAGGTGACGATGCATGCAACCAATATCATCTATTTAGCTGAATACAGAATTTAGCTGAAACAGAATACAGAATGTATATATCGTGCTCTACTGTTACTCCATGTTGGATCTTTCATTCTTTCCCCATCCATCCTCACACATGTACCTAATTCAGCATACTTAACCTGTAAGATGGTTTCTTTTTTTTCTCTCTCAACACCCAGTGTAGTTTTATTTGTAAGAATATTCTTCAGGAATATGGTGTAATGCAAAATCATTATTATAATACTTCTTGAGAATTTTCTCTGTGACAATTTTCAGAGGAGAAAACAGCTGAGCACATTCTTCCTCTTAAAAGTATTTATTTCTACCAGCTTTTTAACAAGAATAGCATTTTCTCATGATTTAAAGTGGCCCTTTGTCAAGTTGGATTCACAGCCTTTCTATTAACCTCTGTGATTAGATGTTTATAGTCTGAATTAACCATCATTGTTATGGACATTCTGATGCTTGGGTATATATGTGTTCATCCCCTTGCATCAGCAAACGTGTGATTATGCTGTAAGCTTAGCTACATTTTTGTGGTAGAATGTCACAGAAATTATCTATGTTTTTATGTGTTTTGAAGCAAATCATAATGAACTCTCAAGCCTAATAGGACTGTTTTCCACCTTGACCCCTTCCCCCTCTTTTTGGGTAGGTTTTGTAACTAGGCACAATGTAGCATGTTATCACATCACAATACCACAGTCATGTCCAGCACAGAAACAAGTGGCAGGTCAAAGCAGTACGGAGGCAGCCATTTCAGGCTCACAGGACTGTAGAGAATGAGAAAAGGTTTCTGTAGAAAGCTGCTTTGATCAACTCTGGTAGTGGCAAAGAGATGAAGGATGGTTGTGAAAGGTCATTTGTGCTCCTCAGTGCAATCTACCTCTATTTTCCAAGAGTAGAAAATATCAAATGAAATCTGGTTTTATTGATCATAATTTCCAGTAAACAATAAATATTATGCCATTATCAGTCTAAAATAAGGGCTTATGTCTGTTTACCATTTTTAGTTTTTAATTTAAATTCTTGCAAATTAACACAGAAAAGTCTGAAATAAAATAATTTTCAAATAGTTTGACTTTTTACTTAGGAAGAAAAAAATGAAACAACATTAAAACCAGAGTGTTTAAATAAATGTCGAAGAACAGAATTCAGTCTCTAGGAAAAATCCCAGCATTTCAGTGCAAGTATGAAAAATGTGTTGAAAAAAAAAAAAACAAAATTATTCCATCAGGCAGGAAAAAGGGACTGTGAAGGATTTTGTTTATACAGTTACTGGTCATAGATATTCAGAAATATGATCATTAAAAATTGAATTTTTAAGTTCTGCCTGTCTTACACCCCCTCTCCAAACTGAGTAATTCACAATAAAATAAGACTTTCAGAGGGTATCTGGTGTACATCTAGTTGGCTTTATAGATTTGACAAAAGAAATATAAGTGAAGTAATACAAGGCAAAATATATGATTTTTCCCTTTTCTTTTGGTTCAAGTATTATGGGGAAACAGCGATTCTCTACTACAGATTTTCATGCTGGGGAGCCTCACATGTGAACCCCATGTGCTGGATTCTTCTCTTCCAGTCATATTCACACCATCCTTTCTGCAGACTCTAAATATTACTTATAAATTAGGAGTAACTCTGAGTGTGAGTATTCAGCATGCAAGCCACTTGCTCGCAGCTTTAGAACTAATTATAGTTGGTAATGATAAATCATTAAGGATGTTTACCTTAAGTTGTTTAAACAATTTTAAATGTTAGTGTAGACTCCTCTAAAACCTGCCTGGTTCACATCACAAAGAGTTTGGAGGAGAAAGGAGAGGGAAGAAAAGGGAGAGGGGTGCACAGTAATGGCAGATAGCTTTCCCTAAGTGGGCCCAAGCTGTTGACAAATACAAACACTCTCATTCCCCATTCTGCCCCTACTCTCCTACATGACAGGAGAGACTCCTTTGGAAGGAGTCTGTACTACCAACACATTAAGAGACATTGCATTGTAGAATGAGTTATACTTCAAACAAGCATGTTACATTGCTCTTTCAGAGTGCTGTTGAGCCCTGCATACCTTAAACAAAGCATGCTGTAATTGAGGCTGGAGGAAGAACACATAAACAGAGGGAAAAATAAAATTAATAATTGGTATCAGGAATTTATTTGTTAAATATGTTCCTTTAAAGATCCTTATGTGAGGAGGTTGAAATCTCACAAAAAGCGGGTGATTACTACCATGTCCAGGTCAATGTAAGCCTTTTACTTTTCTGCTTTATTTGCCATAATGGAACTGGCCTACAACTAGTTTGAAGGTGTGTCCCAAAAATAGCAACCAAAATAAGGGTCATGATCAACTACAAATGGTTTGTTCTTGGGAAGTAATTTTTCTGTAAGTGTCAACCTCAATGTCTTCCAGGGATTGTAACAGTTCTGACAGCCTATTCTATAAGGACAAGAGGCTCACTTTTTTCCCCTCTTTTTTGTCCTCACTTCCTTCTTACAAGAAACTGAACATATGTCTAGCTAGAATCTCACTCAATTTAGATGGTAACAAACCTATTAGTAGCAAAGCCTTCATTTTAGTGTATGCACATTTTAATTTTCTGTTACACCTCTTGACTAATAGTTCATTCAGCTCCTAAGTTTTAGGAATGTGTTAATGAATATCATAACAAACTAATGTGAACTGAAAGAGAAAGAGGAAACAACCAAGTCTTTGAAATGACATAGAAATAAGCTATTTTCTCCTGAATAATGCATTTGAACAATCTGCAGTCTGATTATATGTGTAAATGATTAAAATCTAATAAGCAATCATAGGACACTTCGATTTTCAATATAAAACTTGACACTGAGTACAGGCTGAATTAAAGTTGAAGTATTAATTATTCTTGTGAAATTATAACTGTGAAGTAAGCAGCACCTACAAAAAACTCCT
Organism: Poecile atricapillus; assembly: GCF_030490865.1. Lineage (NCBI taxonomy): Eukaryota > Metazoa > Chordata > Aves > Passeriformes > Paridae > Poecile > Poecile atricapillus. Next base: position 96,825,443 of record NC_081289.1, on the reverse strand, counting down.
TTTGTCAAACTGTGCAAGATGCACTGCATTTCTGCATGCAGCAGTCAGGTGAAATAAAGTGATTCAATTTCTAGGATGACTGCAGACTTCTATAAATCTACCCCTCCTTAGCCAGGGTCTGTGACTTCCTTTGTCCTGGATACAACTTACTATGCTCCTTAAACAGATCAACCCCTAGCTTTATAAGAAACTTGTTCATAGCATTAATCTGCTAAAATATTCCATTTACTGGAGTTTTGGATCTACAGACCAATGGAACTATGTATTTATTTGGCAAAAGCATGAGTATGATTCTACCACTAATGACCTCTGAGTTCCAGATGGTTCATTAAAAAAAATGTTGTCACATGTGTTTACTATAAAAATATAAAAATGTTTGAATTTTTATTTTATTTTAATGACAAGTGTATCATTCTGATAGCAAGCCAGTGAATGAGATGATTTCCAGAGAATGAAAATGAGTAAGATGATGATTTCATGTGAGATGATTTGCAGACCACTAGACTGCTCATAAATTAATGTGTGCTGAGATTAAATTTGAAAAATTTAACTATTAAACCTGTCCATAATACTGAAGATGGTAGATAAGGAGTGCAGGTTCATGTCTTATTTGCAAGTCAGAAAACACATGAGGTGGTGAGTGTTTGACCTCATTATCATCTGGCAGGTCCATTTCTTTCCTTTCTAACAGCAGTAATGAAAAATAAAAAAAAAAAGAAAGAAAAAAAAAAGAGGGACATATTCATCTTCTGACAGGGGATCATCTGGTTTTACACTAAAATATGCCACGATTTAAAACCTAGTTTCTGCCCTTGCCAAGAACCTTCACACTGTCACAGAAATTAACATGAAAGCTACAGCTTTCACTGAGTCATCAAATCCTTTTCATTTGTTCTGTGGTCTCTAGAGCCCCTCTATCTCATTCTACAACCTTCTGCCAAGTGATTTTACATCAGAAGAAAACATAAAATTGTACTGTGGAAGTGCTTCAAGGTAGACTAACACTTTATTTTAGTGAGTTCATGTGGCAGGATTGGGTTTACTATTTCGCCTTTCTTCAATGTTGTTGACCAGATATTCATAGCATTTTGCTCTTTTTGTTATCTTTTCTGGTTTGTTTGTTTGTTTGTTTGTTTGTTTTGTTTTGTTTTGGGTTTTTTTTCCTGTTTTTTTGTTTATTTGGTTATTTGGGTTTTTTTTTCTGATTCCCTGTCTGGGGTACTTGCTCTCTGCATCTTTTCATGGAGAATTTCTGCCCAGTTATAATTTGTGAATGATTGAAAAAAATATTTTTTCAATTTTACTAAACAATGTAAGAGTTATTTTACACCAGAGACCTTCTGTTACTCTATTACTTTGTGAACAGTTTTGTTCACAAAGGCATTTCTGTCTAACAAAGTTGTTTTTGGGTGCTTGTGGACTTAAAAAATAATATAATATATATAACACATGGGAAATATAAATAAACATAAAACCAGATTATATTTAAACATATGTAAATATATCATGTTTTAAGTCATATAGTTGTATAACAGTAGTATAATAGTATATATTTCTTTCAATGTATAGCTATATTTCATTACTATCTGATAAATTTGGGACAATCTGAAGCACTTGAATTATGAGTTAATGACAGTGACCAAAGTCACATGTCACTCTGAAAAAAGTAAGTCACAAAAAAAAGTAAACTCTGTTTCTGTGAATTAGGAAATTTAGTTAATCAGCAAATAAAAATGGGTCATAGTTGTTTTCAGTTTCCAATTAATTTAAAAAGCAATCTATGCATATGGTCCTAATGAAAGTACCTCCAGTGTGAATAAATAATTCCCCATTAATTTCATGCATATGGCAATTATGCTACAGCCTCACCTGAAAACAGTGATGAACACTGTCACTATTAACAGTGATAATATACAGTAAAGGTAAAATATATCTTTATATACCTTTACAGTAATATAAAACAATATAAATTTTGTATATTACTGTATAAATAAGAAAAAGATAGCACATGAGAGGACAGTTATATTGAATTAGTACCATCCACAACTTCTGAGCAAGTCACAAATTAAAAGCAAACTAAATCTAAAGGTGGCTCCAGCTCTGTGGCAGCAAAGCCATCCAGCTAGTGCAGAAATTAGGTCTCTGCAGGTCTTCTGGTCATGAATGTATAATCAAGAAACCTTCATGAATATTTCTGCAAAGTTCTTCATTGCATTGGATGTGGGGCCACAGAAGTAAAAAAATGGGGCATTAGGTGCCTGTGTTAGCAATGAGGTGTTTCACCATCAAAGATATTACTGAGGAGAGCAACTGGGACTGTGGCATCTGTTTCAACACTGCTCCCATCTGGTCAGCTGAAGCCTGACCTTATCATACCATAAACCATATCAGGTTTCCAAGTTTGGTAAGTCACTACACTTAATTACTGCTGCTGAAAATGGCAACTCAGATGACAAAAAACAGCCATCTGGGACAATCAAATGCTTTCCTTTTTTGTTATTTTACACTGAAAAAATCCAAAAAACAATACAACAGCAATAAAATACGATGCATTTATGAAATATACTGCACATTTTGAAGCCTTTGCACACATTTGGGTTAGAGTAGATTTGTTCAAAAATCTTCATGTAGGGCCTTTATCTTCAGAAACCTTTGTAACAATCTGACTTCTTCTTTTGAGTAATAAAATCTATTCTTAGATTTGTCACTAGGAAGTGATCTAGTCCTGCGAAGACTTGTGGGCATTTAAACATACAAGGCTGAGTGGGAACATACAGTTCCACTGGATTGTGGAGGTCAGAAATTCATGCACACTGAAGAACTTACTAGTGGTAAGTGACATGAGGATTGTATTGAACTTGTATGTTACATTTAATACATTAAAAATACAACAAGTAGTACTCAGATGCACAAGGTTATACATAAACACATGTGCATGTATATTCACAATTATACACACACTTCTGAAATGGTAACATTCAGTTTGGGGTGTGTTTAAAAGCAGGATTTTTGTAATTGTTTCCATGTAATAAAATGGTTCTCTGTCCTCTGTGCCTCTCAGGAGGCAACCAAATGATTTAATTGATGCCGAAAATTTTTTGATGGTCAGACATGTCACACACAGGACTTGGTAAAGCTATTGGAGTTATCTCCACTGCAAACTTCTGACTATATGCACAGTGAGGAAATGATTAATTTTAGACATCCTGTATAAAACATGCAGGAATTTACCCACAAAAAAAATTCATACATGACATTGATTTAAGAAACTAAGAATGATTGAAATGTAAATATACTTTTTAAAAAAACCTCAAATTGTATAATATTTTATTAAAAACATTTATTCTACAACATGATACAGATGATAAACCACAAGACCTAAGCATTCAGTGACAAATTTTTGTAAAACTTTGATTATTGAACATTCTGAAAACCGAAAATAATGCACAAAGAAAGAAGAATCTAAGGCAAAGTGAAGGGTTTTATAATGGAAATGGTAAAACAAGATATGGTAAAACTCAATCTAATTTTGCACTTTTAATGCAAAATTCAAGTTTCTGAGGGGCTAATCTGCTTGTACTGGATATTGTCTGCCTATATAGAAAACATGGAAGCTATGTTACTGTATTATTCTCATACCTGTTTTAACTTCAACAAAATTAGTGTTTAAACACTGGGGTTTTCCTCCTCTTCTAAGGATGTTTTAAAATTTTTCAACAGAGAAGTAATTATTAATGATATCTTTGAAAGGCATTGAGATATCTTAGTAAAAGTAAATAGTTTTTTTCCTGTTGTCCATCTGAGAGTGTAAGAAAAAGCAGATCAGTTCCTAGAACAACATAAGAAATATCTCTTTTAACAAAAAAAAACCAAAAAAAACAAAAAAAACAAAAAAAAAAGAAAGAAAAAGAGAAAAAAAAAAAAAAAACCGGCTTCATGAACTGATCTTTTGGCCAGACTCATGAAATGTCAAAATAGCTAATGATTGGTAATTGCAGGTATCATTAATGAAATTGTTCATTCTTTCCTGCTTTTAAGAGAAACAGAGTGATAGCATTAAAAGTATTGTTTTCTTTGATTAATTCTGAGTCCACTTCCTCCCTTTGCATAGAAATATTCCTCTGAAAAATCAGGAGAAAAATTTTAGATGCTATATACAACATTAGACTATAAATTTGGGTTATTATATGTTAAAAATACTGAAATTTTTTTCATCTCTTGTTGCATCTATTTTCAAAATATTTTGAGTTCTAAGAATGAATGAAATGGGTTACGAAAATTATCGCCTGGATTTATACATAAAAGAAAGAAGGATAATATAGTTATCAAGTATGGAGTCTTTTAGGATAGGATAAAGACCTGTATTTTCAAAACCTTCAACATACATTTTTAAGACATATGCTAAAAAGGCTTGTTAGGTTGCAATATTCCGTAAGTATTTTTTTGTCTAGCTCTTTGTTCACTCTTTTTAGACTCCCTAAATAGTCTTCTGCTAGCGTCAATAAAGTAAGATATCAGCCACTTTGCTCATTATGGATGAGTGCGGTGGAAAGGATGGTCTCTTTATATCTTTTTACATGTGTTTTCAGTTATTCTCTAGGTGTCAAAACATCTCTTCCTCACAAGGGATCTGCCATACTAGATTAAGAAACAAAACCTTATGTGATATTAATGTGACTTGTGCTTGTTTCAAATCAACATTACCATACACAAGAGTGAGGGAATTTTGAACATGTGGTGAAAAAGAAGAGCAGAACACACTGAAGGTTAAATGACAAACACATATGGATTGGGGAATATAGATCAACGCTTTAGTGAAAAGGAAATTGGTTTTGAAAAAAGGAAATTGTTTCTATTTTGCAACTAGAGCAGCAAACAGGGAGTTGGAAGCCACTGTGCTGCTGGACAGCTATAACCTTGCTGTCACACCTGAAACTCAGTGGAATGGATCCTGTAACTGGAGGGTGACAGACAATGGCCACAGGATGTTCAGAAGGGACATGGGAAGAAAGAGACACAGAGGGATTGCTCTCCACATCAAGAGCTGGACTGAGCATGAAGAATCTCTGAAGAACAGCCATGAGCAAGTGTAAAGCTGGTGGGTGATGACCCCAGACTGAGGCAACAAGGGGAGCCTTTTAATCACTGTCTATGACCAGCTCCTGATCAAGGAGAGACCACTGACAAAGCCTTCTTGTTCCAGCCACAGGAGGCATCGTGCTCACAGGGACTTCAACCACCCCTGCACAGGCTGGAAAAGCAGCTGTAGGCAATCCTTGAGATTCCTGGAATGCATGGAGGATAAATTCCTGACCCAGGAAATAGCCCTACAACAAGGGAGGTATCACTGGATCTGTTGGTCACCAGCACAAGGGGGCTACGGGGGGACATCAAGATAGGAGGCAGTGACCATGCCTTGGTGGAATTCACAGTCCTGAGGGCTATGTGTCAGGAAAGGAGTCAAGAGAGGCCCCTGAACTTTAGGAAAGCAGACTTTCAGCTTTTCAGGGAAACTGCCTTTAGAAGCAAAGAAAAGGAACAGGGCTGGTAGATCTAAAAAAAATCCTTCGTTTGAGCAAAAACTATGAATTCTCCAGAGCAATAAATTAGGCAAGGTCACAGTCAGGAGAAGGGCATGACTGAAACCTGCTGATGGAACTAGAGAAAGAAGCCAGTGCAGAGACAGTGGTGTGAAGGATAGGAAACCGGGGAAGAACATAGAAGTGAAGTCTGCTTATGTAGGTGATGTAAATTAAAGGGCCAGGAGACCTTCTGCTCCTATTAATAAGCCTTTATTAGAACCGGGCCTAGAGGTGGGGGCTCGGGGTGCGCGCCGCCGCCGCTGCTCCCCGTGGTCGACGCCGAGGAGGAGGATCATGCAGGCCTGTTGTCACTCACTGTCGGCAGGACTGGAGCCTCTATCCTCACTGGGATCGCCCGGAGGCTCTATCTCAGGCTCGAACGTCTAGGGGTGTCTTCTCTCTCAAGTCCTGCCCAGGTTATGGTGACCAGCTTGCGGGAATGAGATTGGTGCATCCAGTCTCCCCAGGTCCCCGATGTTTCCGTAGTGTGGTCCTCCAGATGTTTTTCTAGGGTGGCTCGTTGTCCAGAGCTGTCTCCGTTCCCAGGTGGTAATATGATTTTAATATGCACCCGTGTGTAAGTCTTTATGGGAATGCGGAAATTCCTCTTGGGCAGCAGTGGCGTGCAAGTCTTTATGGGAATGCGGAAGCTCCTCTTGGGCAGCCAAACCCGATGAGTTGGGAGGGACTAAGGAATGGGGGTACAAACACAAATATAAAACAAATAAGAACTCCTTAACAATGAACCCTTTCGGGACTTACAACACCAAAACCCCTTAACATGAACATACAATTTGAACCTCAGGATTTTCATTTATAACATAGGGAGGGGGTGAAGAAGGCCAAGGCGAAGTGGGAACTGAACCTGGAAAGGGACACAGAGAATTACATAGCTTTTACAGAATTTAACTATAAAAGGAAGGTTAAAGATGTGTCTCCAATAAAAAAAGCTTGAATAGCGTGCCCATGGGAATATCACTGGGTTTAACAAGACCAAGTGCAAGGTGATGCATCTGGGTTGGACTAACCCCCAGTATCAACACAGTCTGGGGAATAAACTCATAGAGAGCAGCTCTGCCATGTGGAACTTAGGGATGCTGGTGGGTGAGGGGCTGGGCATGACCCAACCACGAGCACTCCCAGCCCAGAGAGCCAAACGTGTCCTGGGCTGCATCCAAAGCAGCGTGGGCAGCAGGGGAGGGAGGGGATTCTGTCCCTCTGCTCTGCTCTGGTGAGACCCCACCTGGAACCCTGCATCCAGCTCTGGAGTCCCAGCACAGGAAGGACCATTTGAGTCCAGAGGAGGGAGGTCAAGATGATTAGGATGAGGGAGCTGGGGTGGTATGTTTTTGTTTAATAAATTTAAAGTTTGTTGTATAAATGGTTTGTTCTGTTTTCCCCCTTTGACACTTGTTTGTTCCAAGTTGTACCCTCCTCCCTACTGCCATCAATCATTGCATTCAAACCCTTTTTTGCAGTGTCTTCCCTATCAGACATTAGTACCCTACCCCTTTATCCAGATCCTTCCCTGTCAATTTTACTTAGTACCGAACCTTTGTTCTAGAATCCTCCCTGTCAATCATATTGTATTTGATATCCCATTGGATTATGTTAACTGTTCCTGCCCCCCAAGCTTTCCCATTGGTTTATGCTTTGTAAGCTCCACCTTAAACTCCTCCCTTAAGTCTTGCCTATTGGTCTATGATCGGTGTCCTTCCCTTACTCCTCCCCCATATAGAATTTGTTACACAGCCGGCTGCTTTTGTGTTTTGTCTTTGGATTCTTTGGGGATTAATCCTGTCTTTGAAACCCATACAAAAGACCTCCCCTTGTTCTTGCCGCCACACTGCCCCTGACTAACCTGAAGTGCCGTAGAGCTTTCCTCTAAGCCGCACCTTGGGTCAGCCTGCTCCTGAGGTGAATCCCACTCCCAACATGGAGCTGAGGGAGAGCTAGCCGTCTTCAACACCGTGCCAGGGAGCACCTTTCCTTGAGCAAAGGCTGAGAGACTTGAGTTTGTTCAACCTGGAAAAGACACATCTTAAGGGTAAGCTAATTCTGGCCATCCAGTAGACAAATGAAAACCTACAGGCCAGATGGAGAGGGACATTCTTACAAGAGCATGTAGTGGCAAGACAAGGCTGAATGGCTTCAAACTAAAAGAAAATAGGCTTAGATTAAATGTTAGGAAGACTTTCTTTACTGTGAGAATGGTGAGACGCTGAAACTGGCTGCCCAGATTACTTCAAGGTATACTTAAATTAAGCACTGCCCAGATACAGTTAACGGCCCCATTCCTTTAAGTGTAGAAGGCTGGGCTGAATGGGGCTCTGAGCAACCTGGTGTAGGTGAAGGTGTCTTTACCCATGTCAGGGGATTAGAGCTAGATGATCTTTAAGATCATTTTCAGCCCAAACTATTCTATAATTCTATGAGATTGCTAATGACTTGTCATTGAAGATATCTCAGGATGAAGTGTACTTGAAAGCATGCCTGTACTGTTTAAATTTATGATTATTAGATTATGACAGCAATATCAGGTTATATAATGTCACTGCTGTTATTATCACAAGAGTTATGATACATCTGAACAAACAGACCGGAGAACTACTGCTTTTGGGCCTTTGACTTGGAAAAAACCAAAGAGGTAGGGTAGGATTCCACAACTAATGGAAACATTGGTGTTTTTTCCTGATTGTCTAACTTTAAAAGATGTACAAAGGGAAACTGGTAGTTCCTTGAAAGGAGACACAGATGGGGAACTACAGATCTATCAGTATGACTTCAGTGCCAGGGAAAGTTATGGAAAAGGACATCTTGAGTGCCATCATGGGCACATACAGGACAAACAAGGAAACGGGTCCAGTGGGCGTGAGTTTATGAAAGGCAGGTCCTGCTTGATGAAGTTGATCTCCTTCTATGAGCAGATGACCTGCCTAATGGATGACAGAAAGCAACTGAGGGAGCTGGGGAGAGAAGGAAGTTCAAGGGTGGCTTTAGTGCTTTCTGCAACCACCTGAATGGAGGTTCTCCCAGGCACCTGATGACAGAACAAGAGGAAATGGCTTCAAGCTGCACCAGGGAAATTTCAGGTTGGATATCAAGAAGACTTTCTTCACAGAAAGAGTGGTCGAGAGTTGGAATGAGCTGCCCAGAGAAGGGATGCAGTCACCATCCCTAAAAGTTCAAGGAATGACTGGACATGGCACTTAATGCTGTGGCCTAACTGTCGTGATGGTGATTCATCTAAGGTTGGACTCTGATCTTGGAGATGCTTTCCAAACTTAATGATTCCATGATTTTGTGTAGACCTTCAACAGCATGCAGAGGGTTGAGCCTGAGACAGTTTCTAGGGCCACAAGACAGGGACTAGATTAGTGGGAGCAAACATCCTGCACCTCTGAGGTTCCAGTTTGTGTGGGTACATCCTGTGGGTGTTTTTCTGGATAGAAATTTCTGTCAACATAACCATTCACATTTCCCACTCAAGGGGGAAAAAAAAAGGTCAAATTTTTACTGCTTGTTCTCGTTGCGGCCTTGTGGCTCCCTACCTTCCAATTCCATTCTTTCAAAAGTTAAGGACAGGAGAGTGGAGAAGAAAAACAAACCCAGGGAAAGGATGACCCTAAACTAACTATGCCAAGAAGCAGTACAAAGTCCTGAAAAAGAAGCAGGAGACCAAATTTCTCTGCATGTAAGGTCTGATCACTCTCTCTTAATTGCAGTGTTCTTAATGTGTAGTGTTTGTAAGCATATTTAGTGTATTCTGTAACATTCAGTAGTAAAGGCACACACACAAAACCAGTGTGATGGGTGATGTCATGTCTCACTTTGTTTTGCATTAAACATGAGCATCCATTTGCCATAAGCATGAGGCTTCCTTGCTTGCCACCTTCAGGAGATGGTGGCAGCTCCATGGTGCTAGCTGGCGGGTGGCAGCTGCCCTCCTCACACATGCCATCATGCATGCCAGCACCTGTGCACAAGTGAAGAGCAGCCAGTGGTCTCATTTCTGCTGAAGCAGACAGCACATTGTTCTAACTAAATTAACTAATTACCATAAATAAATCACATTGCATTCTTATTGGAAAGCTTATCAGACAGTACTATTGTGGCCTTTCAGTTTGGGCCTGAGAACCTTATCTTCACAGACCACGTTTCTGAAGTATAATGTACATTTTTGGGTGGAAAGAAACTCGTTCCAGGGTTTGAATGAGAATTAGATTCACAGGAATAATACCAATATTGTGTTACTCTTGAATATGAAAAATGATTTTATTATTTCGTGACTCATGGTACAGAGAATAAAAAAAATACATACCAGTAAAAAATCTGCATTACTCTACTTCAATATAAAATACTTGGAAACAAAATATATAGCTCCTGAAAGATGCCTGCAAATCTTCCATCATTAGACTAGAATGCAAATACTCCTGTGCAGGCAGGAATCTTAAAATGAGAGTGCTATTTCAGAGAAAAGCATGAACGTTATTGTTCATTAAGAATCTACGCATTAATCAGTAAAACATAGCCCTATGTTGCAAAAATAATGCATTACAGGGTTCACAACATGCTTCATCTTATTCATGTTTTAATATTATATATGATAATAATTTCATTTTTTTCTGGGATACTTTCTATTTAGAGAATACAAAAACAATGATGATCTATGCATGATCCATGTAAAGCACAAAATGCTGTATTAAGAAGTTCCCTTTTTCCTCACTGCTGATATGTTGGCCAAATGTTCAGCTTGTGCCAATGGCTACATTAAGAACTAGGAAACAGTATAATATAATGCTACAAATTTGGCTCATTGGTTTCTGATTATGGTATCTGTTACATTTAACTTTTTTAGAAATAATGGGATTAGTATTAATTCACACAGAACTGTCTTGTTCTCTAGGATTTATTTCCTAGTTATCTGCAGACTGCAGCCTTTTACCAAACAATATTCTTTATGTAATAGAAGTGTGTAGTAAAGAAAATTGTCCTCTTCATCATAAAATATTCAGTGCCTTCCAATTAAACGACTTGCAATTATAGAAGCCAGATGCTCAGTCCCTATAAATCAGCCTAGCTTTACTTAAAATGGATTTACAACAGTTTGTTTTCACTCAGGAATTTGCTAGTCACATATCTAAATAACCCATAAGGTCTTGATTACAGAAATATTGCTATTTAAATGATCTTAGCAGAATTAATTTAACAGTTTGGTTGTTGATATTCAAATAAGAATAAAGGTAGACAGGGTCACTAGAGCATTTCTGTTGCATATCTGAACCTTATAAAATCGTTACCAAAGCAATCATGATGGAAATACCTTAGTGGAGCTATGTTCTAGCCTGGTATTTCTCTAAATCTTTGCTATCTTGAAGGTGAATAATAGGCACTGGGTCATGAATAACCCTGTTTGTCTACTTGTGTGCATAATAATCTTGTTCATGCAATTGAGCATACACCTGACACAAAGCAATTTCAATGGGTTGTCCTTATGGTGAAGAATTGATATACCTGTTGGCAGAGAAAATCCAAGGACAAGGAAAAGTTATCTTGTGTATTTGGACAAAATATTCAGAATGCTGAAGCAAGATAAGACCAAGAACAATGAAAAGCTTCATTTTTTCAATTTTTTTTTTTCTGCCTTAAGAGAATTAATGAGGTCAGCTTTGCTTTTTAAGCTTCTTTTAAGTCCTGGTGACAAAGAACAGATAAAACCTGAAGGTGCACAATGCTGCCATCACCGCAGTCTTCACACAGGTCCTTGGAAATACTAAGGCAACTATGAGGGCATATGGAAAATCTGAGGCACAGAAGACTTACTGTTAGTGGAAGAGGATCAGGTTGGAGAACATTTAAACAAACTGGAGTTACAGAAATCTGTGGGCTCTACTGGGATGCACCCTCAAGTGCTGAGGGAGCTGTCCCGTGTCATTTTGAGGCACCTCTTGATTATAAGTGAAAGCTAATGGTGATTGAGGGAAGTCTCTAAGGACTGGAAAAGAACAAATGCCATTGCTGTCTTTGAGTAGGGCAACAAGGAGAATCCAAAGAACTACAGGCCGACAAGCATCTGTTTAGTTATGAGGAGCTGATGGAGAATCTTATTCTGGGGAAAAAAAAAAAAAATTCAAATGTAATTAAGTACTAGATGGTGACTGGGAGTAGTCAGCATAGATTTCCAAGGGAGGATTGACCAAAATGATAGACTTTTACAATGATGTGATTAACTCAAAGGATGACAAGAGGGCTGTAGATACTGCTTATCTTCACTTTAGAAAGACATTGGACTGTGTCCCACAAGATCCTTATAAAGAAAGCATAGTTTAGATAACAGTGAGATAGATCAAAAGCTTCTAGTTGCCAGGCTTGAAGGACTGTTATCAGGGGCAAAAAAGTCGAGCTGAAGACCAGTCAGTAGTGGTATGTCTCAGGAGAACATATTGCAACCAATATTTTTAAGTAATGCCCTAGATGGATAGGCTGTGAAAAGCACCTTGAGAAACTGGCAGATATTTGATCTACCCACCCAAAATTTGGTAGTCTCCAGAGGTACCTTCTAAACTCAGTGATTACATGGTTGTACGTTAAAGATATATTACTGTAGGAAAAAGGTGTCTACAGAGAATACAATAAAAATTTAACAGCATTGTCATATAATTGTTAGTTGTAAAAGGTCTTGAATAGTGACAAATCAGAACTGAAAAAGGAGAATTCATGGCAACATGAGAGAAATTCCAGATTACCTCTTTCATAAAAGAATTAGAATGGTAACAAAGGTACAAAAAATAAACTTCATATGGATGTTACCTGTTAAATCAAGCCAATAGCAGGATTACTATTGGCAGAAGCCTGGGCCACTAATAAAACTACAGAAATTCTTTTCACTTGAATACTTGTAGTAACACTATAGCAGTTCCACTTCTTAAATACTATGGTTTTATATAAGTTATATATAATTCCTTACAGATTTGTGTTTTTCCATCTATGCATCCATTAGTGTTCAAAAGAGCAAGTATACTAATTCTGATAGTTTTTCTGGATCAAGTTTAAAACATGTCTGAGAAAACTCCTCGCTGTATTATTCTGCTACTGCTTATGCAGACCATGTTGCTTGAATACACAAATCTTATCTGACTATAGACAAGTCAATCAATTGGTAGTCATATTTCCTATGCAGTTGCACCTATATCGACTCCTTCACTTTAAAAAGTGGCACATCAAACCTGAAAGGGAGTTTGTCTCTTCATATGTAGAGACTAGAGACTAAGGAAAAGAAGTTACAGTGCAAGATTTTTTGAGATAAATCGCTATGATTTCAGAACAAGAAATTATCTGATATTTCAGAATATTACTACTAATTTTTAAATCTGAAAACAAATATTCTTTTCAAATCTTCCTTTTACAGGGTAAAATCTCACCAGAAACACCTGCATTTTTCATGCATATGAGTCCATCTTTAAATTGTATTATAAATTGGCAAATGGGTGACTGGTTTGAAGGTCAGCAAGTAATCAGATTTACAATGTTAATTAAAAATCTAACATGTTGCTATGAAAACAATCTTCTATGATTATCAACCAGAGACTTGTGAAGGATGTACACAACTGAATCTGGTATTTTCTTTTAATATGCTCCAAGCTGTAGAACCTATTCTACATTGCAGTATTAGATGCAAGGAGTTTAATTAAATGATCTAATGATCTACACAAAAGTCAATGTGTGTGAAAATAGAATTAACAAAATTTTTAGTACATTTTCTCTTGATTATAATAAATTCATATATAGAAGTGAATATTAGAAATAACTCATCTGAGAGCAGGAATATTATGTATAAAAAAACATTAACCTCTGTCTGGCATTGATTAATTTAATATTTGACTCCAAATTGCAAGCAAAAAAAAAAAAAATCTGTAAATTACAAGACAAATTGTGATGTGCCATTTTTGTTTTGTTCCTAGCTATGATGTTTGTTTCTCATAATAACCCATTCTTTTAAAGCATAGTGGCTTTTCTGGTAGTCTAAGCAGTAACTCTAATAAACATGATAGGGGTTTACATACACTCTTACTATTTACAGACCTGTAAGGGTATATATAAGTGAGCAAATGAGATTTTTTTGTTGTTGTTGTTGTCTTTGTCCCTCTTCTCAGATCAGCCAAACTCTGCTGCAGCCATCCTGTACAGAGAAAGCAACTATTGCAGAATAAACTGGTAGGATGTAATGATGGCTTGGATGTTTCTCTGCAGAGTACTCCTGAAGCCAACAGGAACACATTTTACTTCCACAGTGGTTTTTCTGCTCTTCTGCTGTCCTCATTTTTTCCCAGAACATCTCATATTTTGTGAGGCCCCTCAATAAAATCACATTATACAAAAGCCACGCGGCAGCATCCCAGTAAGAAAGCTAGACTTTGCATGCTTTTAAGTAGGATATTATCTTTGTTCATGCTTATTATTTATCAAGAAAGAGGAAAAGAAAGGGTCTCAAGAATGTTAAGTGATGACTGAGACCTCAGACTGTACCACAGGTCTGATTTGGATATGTCAGGAAAGAAAATGGACTCTTACAAAAAGGCAGTTGTCCCTAAAACAATAGTATACTTTGCTTTCCTTTTCTCCTTACACCTAACTCTCACTTCTTTTTTTGCTTTCTCTTAGCTTTTTCTAGTTGATTTCAGTTCACAAAATATAACAATGTCCTAGATTTTTCCTTTTAGCTCCTTCTGTTAGCTTGAAATCTGACAGTGTAAAGCAGGTAACAAATCTTTTAGGTTGTGATTTACCATCTGTGCATTTTTCTTGTTTTGTTAAACAGATCCAGTTTGACTAATGCTTCCTCAACTGTGATTCGGATCTTTTTTGAAAGATGTCCAACAGAAATTTAGAAACCTTCTGCATTCAAATTTTTTCTTGTCAAAAGCACAGGTGACAGAAGCTTTTCTGCATAATTCTGTTGTCTTTGAGCTTGTGTTCGCCTGCATACAGGAACAGTCTGGTACTCTTGGATGAATAGAAAGTCCATGTAACATAAGTTCGTGTAACAAAAGTTTTTTAGGCATTGTTGCTGGTTAGAACTAGCATGCTGTTTTGAGACAGATCCTGTTACAGTGCTCACACACTCTCTGGAGATGAAAGTTTTGACCTTGTATTTACAGCATTTTTCCTAAGAAATGGAAGCAGTGAATACTTGAAAATTTTGAGATAAATATAAAACTTATAAAATAGATGTTAAGATCCAGTTAGTGAGAAATGCCTCTGATGGATTAGGATGCAAATGAGATCATATGCTGAAGTCAGAAGTATAGATTTTATTTAACAATGAGTGTGGTAGAGAGAAGAGAGGAGAGAGAGAAGAGAGATATCAAGCAGAAGATAGTCACCACGGATGGAATAATTGATGTCTGGTTGGTCTTTCTTCATCCTGGGCTTCTTGGCAATGGAAGTCTGCAGGTTGTTCAAAATTGTTCACTATTTATACATCTTAGCAAACAAAAGAATGCTCATTGGCTACACAATTGCAGTACTCTATTGGTTAAATTAATCCCTTTTTTCTTTTGCTAACTAGCTCAGTTGTCTTTTGTGTTGGTGAGTTTCTTGGGTTGGTGGGCCACAACCTCCCCGTCCCAGAATTTCCCAGTCAGAGCTGATTTCAACACAATTTATGAACTGTCTTTCCTTGTGGCCTGTAAATTCTGTATTCTTTGTGTCTGTTTGTGATTATTATAAGTTCTTCTCCCCAAGCTTTGCTCACCTCCCCCTAGATCTGAGATAACACCTGGACAATAATATCACTTCCATCTTCTCTCAAGTTTTCATCACTGTGGTTTAACTTACAGTTCATGTTCCAGGTACCCATGAGGTATATTCAGGGAGGCTCTGGTGGTCATTGGTGGTCACAGCTGCCATTTCTACCCTAACTTGGCATGATCTTTGATCAGTGTTATGGCTATGAGCAGTTTTTTTCTCTACACAGCTTGCCACAGTGGCAATTTTTGTCTGGATGTCTTACCCAGGATCTATTAACCAGGTCTCACCTCTGACAGGCCTGGAGTTAGAACCAACCTTTCACTTCCTTCTGTCCTTATTTCATGTCAAAGTCCTTCTGTGGCTTTAACAGTGTTAGAGACAGACAACTGTGCTTTTTCAGTCCTTACAATGACCTATTACAGTCATAAGAGACCAAATAGGCTTTTTTAAGCAATTTTGTGTCTTTGGAGAAGAGTTAATCCAAAAGATTTTATCTGAAGAAGTTGAAAGGTGGGATTAATTTAACCTGTTTAAAGTGACTGACTCTTTTCCTGATTATCAACTGTCTGCCCTAAGCAGTCCTCTATCTTTCTGCAGTTAAGAGATTTTTAAAGACACCACAGAGGCTTAAAATGGGTAGGACTCTTTCCTTGTGAAAGGTGCCTTTCTGTAGTAGAGGAATTTATGATCTAAAGTGGTTACCATTTCTGAAAAGAAAATTATGATGTTTTTAGAGATAAAAATCCAAGAACTTTGAAAGAAGTGCTGCTGAGAAGGAACCAGAACAGGCAGGCTTCTTCTGACCCAAAGTCTTGAATTAAAATAATTTCCATCACAAGGCAAGGCAAGCTATGTTGACCTAGATAAAAGATGACACTCTATTTGTTATGTTTTGTATTCCAAAAATTAAAAGAATTTGACAGTATTTTTTTGGCATATCTTTACCATTAGTTAACAGTAACTTATCTCCTTATGGCATAATTCCATTTTTATGTGAAGTTATAAAGCACTCCCAATAAAATGGTGATTTTATGCGGTACATAAGCATGTTGGAAAGTACGCCTTTCCAGAAATTTAGGGGATTTTTAAAGTCTTTGTAAGTCTGTCTCTTTTATGCTAGAGAAATCGTTTATAATAGTCACAGACCGTGATTAGCTCATCAGAGATGGCTGAGAACCCTTCTGCAACAAATAAAGAGAATTACCAAACAAATAAATTGACTGATTTCAAGGAGGAAATTATTTACATAAATGTTCAGTAGCCTCGAGATTAGTCTTTTTTGCTTCATGTTTGACTGAACTGAAAAGGAAGGTTATGTATGTAAATGTACAGCTCAATGTTGGACATTCTGTGGGGCTAATGAGATCTTCTGGAAAGATTTTCATTTAGTGTATGGCTCTTGTTACAAAGGGTATCCTTGTCATACAGGAACTGGAAGCTGTTAATAGGTTAACTAATGATGAAAAGAAAGAAAAAAGGGGTTAAAAGAATACTGTTTGCCTTCTTTTGAAGGAAAACCTGGAAATACACAAAATTTGTCATGTATTTATGTATAGGAATGAAAGTCATTAAGCATAACTGATCTGTGCTAAATTTTTAGCAGGTTAGCAGTTGCTGCTTTGAGAGTAATGGACACATCACTTTTAGTGATGCATATTTAGATGATTAAATTAGAGTAACAAAACATGGTTTGCATGGTAAAATTTCAGGGTTACAAACACATTCCTCCAATTTATATTCTTCCTTTAAAAAGATGGAGAGGTGGATGAAAAAGGCCTCTCAACTTGGGATAATTTCCTCTTGTCCTATCATGTTATGTTGGAGACGATATCAACATCCTACCTTGTGAAAACCTCCTTTCAGTTAGCTGTAGAGCACAAGGCATTTCCTCATCCTCTTTTTCTCTGGGCTTAACAACCCCAATTTCCTGAGTTGCTCCTCATAAGACTTGTGCTCTATGCCCTTTCCCAGCTGTGTTGCCCTTTTCATCATCTTCTTTGCATGCATCATACACTCTCCAGATGAGACTGGTGCATAAAGCACCTTCCAGATAACACACAAAGCTTATTTTACCACTACAAAATCCCATTTTTTTTTTTTGCTGTCATTCTTTTTCTTTCTTCCTTTCCAAGCCTCTGAAGCCCTAAAAGCCCATCCAGCCAATTCCTTATCCATTAAATAGTCAACCCTTCAAATCTGTGTTTCTGCAGTTTGAAGATAAGGACGTCTTGTAGGACTATGTCAAAAGCCTGACAGAAGTCTAGGTATGATGTGGACAATGTCAACTGGTCTTTTCTTGCTGACTTTTGTGGTCATTCCATCACAGAAGGCCATAGGACTGGTCAGGTGTGATTTGCCCTTTATAAAGCCATGATAGCTGCCTCCTAACACTTCCGTGACTTGCGTGTGCTTTAACATTGTTTCCATGAGAATATGCTTCTTGATCTTCTAAAGGCATAGAGGTGAGGTTCATCAGTTTCTAATTACTTTGTTTCCTTTTCTAAAAATAGGAGTGAAATTTCCCTTTTTCAACTCACCAGGGATTTTTCCCGACCTCCATGACTTTTCAAATGTTATGGAGAATGTGTCTTTCCTTGGTCCCAGCCAGGCAGCAGGCCTTCTATATGTTGTGTTGAGTCAGCATATAGGGCCCTCTCTTCCCTTCGGAAAGGAGACACTGATGACAGCTACCCTTATTTCTTGTCTTAACTGAGGTGGTTGTGACTGTGGGGTGGTAGACTGACTCGCACTAAGCAATTCCTCCAACCCTGGTGCACTTTTGTGCACATTATCTCATACCTGGTCCTCAAGTTCTAAAGCCTCTGTATAAGGTCACCTGGGAAGGTGAGATAGGTCAGGAGAGGATTTGCCCATGGCCACGAGCACAAAAATTATTTCTATTCCCTCTGCCTCCCTGCAAGATCATCTCCTTCTGCTTGTTGGTTTATATTATAGAATACTTTATATTATGTAGTACTTTGTGTAGTCTATGTAATATATGCATATTTATACTTAAAAGTATGTGTATATAAAATCCCACTGAAAAAACCATTTTGCCTGCAGATTGTTATCTGAGTGTCATTCTCCTTTTCACTCCACTTGTAGTGTGGCGAGTCATGTTGTCCTTCTGTTTTTCAAACAGAAGAGCATTTAATGCAAGCATATTTCCTTATGCTTTGTTAAGACACCCCACATTTGGCTACTGGTGTTAAATTAACTTTGCTGGGAGCTTTATTGAAACTAGTACAGTTTGGGAGTTGCCAGTTTTACAGTCAATCTCCAGATGAGTCCTGGAGACAGAAGTCCATGTGTGGGAAAAAATGAGAAGATGCACAGATCTTCCCAATTCAGAGAGGGGGCTGGAGCTGTTGGATGGGTGGAAGGGTTACTTTGCATCACAGCATAGAACTTACCTCTCCCGTTCGGTCATGGACATGACTCTGGGGAAATGAATAATATTTTATCTACCCAATTCTGAAGAATTGTGTCTATCCCTGGTAGCTGCAGACTTCTACTATGTGCTGTGACAGTATCTGTGAATTTTATTCCTTCTCTCTGTCTCAGGTTCCTTTGAGAGAGCAGAAGTTTTACAGCCATAAAAACAGTAATTTAAAAGTGCCACTGTAGAACCAGAAAAATAGGAAAAAAATAAATTGTTAGTATGATGTCACAGTAGAATAAAAACCCACTATATGCTGATGGTCCATTTATCTTTAGTAGGGAAAATCAACATAAATAAATTCATTACATTGATATTAGCACTCTCAATCCTGATACTGGACATCCCAGTAACAGGAAAATAACACTTTTCCCAGAATGTTAGATGTTTCAGTCTTAAAGTAGAAAGATCTTTCTTTCTACCTACACTACAAAGACTTAATCTCTTTAATTTGGGTCATACTTCAGAGTGACTCAGGAAAAGAAGTTATACAACCTCAGGTAAATAAGTAACATTTTCTATTTAGCTCTGCAATATTTCTAATATTACAATTTTGTTTTTCTTATTGATGACATAGTGCCCTGCACAGTAACTGTTAAGTTCTTCTTTCCATGAAGGCAAAGACAAATCGTCACAGATGTATAATTAATCCACTTCATGCTTTTATAGCCACAGGTGATGAAACTCAAAGCCACACATCTAGTTCTGGGCCCCTCAAAACAACAGAGATATTGAGGTGATGGGGCGAGTCCAGAGAAGAACCACAAAGCTGGGAAAACTTCTAGAGAGCAAGTCCTGTAAGAAGCAGCTGAGGGAACTGGGTTTGCTTGGCCTGGAGAAAAGGAGGCTCAGGGGTTACTTTATCACTCTCTGGAACTCCCTGAAAAGAGGGTGGTGGTGGGGATTGGCCTCTTCTCCCTGGCAGCCAGTGGCAGGACTAGAGGATGTGGCCTCAAGCTGAACCAGGGAAAGTCCAGGTCTTGTCCAGGACATGGAGGGGGTTGTTAGGCATTGGAACAGGCTGCCTTGGGAGGTGGAGGAGTCAGAAGACCTGGAGGTGTTCATGAAATACTAGGACGTGGCACTCAGTGCTATGGTCTGGTTGCCATAGCGGTGATCAGTCAAAGGTTGGACTCATTGATGGAAGTCTTTTCCAACCTAAATGATTTTATAATTCAGTGAAATAACATTTTTTCAGGCAACGGAAGCTATATGAAATCAAATAAAATGGAGTGTCAAAGGTATTCACCAGAAAGAGACAATACTTCAGTAAAATTTGAAGACAAATATTTAAGGATGAGCCTTCAGTTCTGATTACAATAAAATTAATTCTAAAAGAGGCATCCTGTAAAGCTTGGAATACACGTTTCCAGCACTTCTCCTTTTGTTAGTTGCCTCTGATGTTGCTATCTTGCTTCAAGAGGATTCTATGGAAAACAGCATGTCTGGAAGTGTTTCTGGTAGCCTAATAAAGACATGCTGTCATCATACTCTCCCATAAACCTTTTCCTGGTTTTCTATTGTATTAAAAAGTAAACACCGCTATGAGCTCTAGCACAGATCTACCCTCTACACCCGTAGAGCTGTGTAAGGACAAAAACACATTCTGCCTTTAGATGTACTTACAAGGCAGTGTGTTCAATCCCATTCTCTCAGCATAATGCAGATTTGCTCTTCTACAAGGAAATGAGGTGGGCAATGAAAGGAAAAGCTTTATTGTAGGGTTTATTTTTTCCTTTTTCTTTGTGTATGACGTATTTTGAGGAACCTTGGCGTGATACTTTTTTCTTCACCTCGTAGTAGAGATCAACTACTTCAAGTTATAAAAAGAAACAAAGTAAAGATTGTTCTTGCTACTAAGTAATTTCCCACTAATCAGTCAAGGAGACTAATAAACAAAGAAACCAAACAACCAAAGGAAAATCAACAAGAGAAAAAGTTGCTACATTGTCTCACTTTGAAATTTTAGTATTTAAACCCTGGTGACCATGTTAATCTGCATGCAAGCCTACTTTGGCAGGCACTAGGTCTGTTCAGAAAGCACTGTGATATAAACTAGCTCAAAGCTTCATGAAACAACTAATAACTGGAGGAAATTTATTTAGAGGTGGTTTTTTGCACTTGATTTTCAATAATTGGGTTTGGAAACCTAAATGTCTCTGGTTTGAGCTAAAAGATCTAAAAATGTTACTAGAGGCTGAAGGTCAAAGTAGAAATGTTCAGAAATCACTCAAGTTGCTAAGGGACTATTTAAGAGTAACAGAGGCACAGATGGTCCGTACACTAACTGAGGAAGAGATAAAAGTAAACCATCATGAAGAATTAAACAGACCTAAACCAGTTTCTCTTCAAAAAGGTGAGCTCTGGCCATGCCAAGTCTAATGAAAATATGGCATGCTATAAATAAAATGCTTACCAAGTAATCAGATGGGACATACAGTTACTTAGAAATTCTGATACATGTTGTAATTATGATTTGATAGATTACTGCAGACTTCCTATAGTAATGATAGGATAAAAGAGAAATAAAAAAAAACCAATAAATTCGAAGGTACACTTTTTCTATCCTGCTTTGAGTGCACAATATAGTAGCCCACTACGGTTTCCCTTACCTTGCCTTCAAGGTAAAAATCACATGCTTCAAAAATATTTAACTTGTGTAATGGTTCAGATTAGTCCTTCAATATATATAATTCAAATAAGTTTTCCTTTGACTTGCAGTCATAATTACTCTCTATAACCAGAAACTATTTCTTGTAGTATTCTGTGTTACTATCTGCAAACAATTTGAACTTCCAAAGAACCTGCAGCCATTGGACTTTCATACCAACTGGTACAGATTTATTGTACTAACATACTTTTATCAGCAGGTTGGTACTACATAATTACTGTATTTTGATGCTTGATCTATTCTATAAATCATAATGTTTAATTAAAATGGTGGCTACTTGGAATATTTTTTACAATATATGAAATTAAAAATCTTACTGGAGTACTTACTCTACAGCCAGATAATGTCTAATTAAGTGACTTTCAAACTGAATGTATCATCTAAGACTGCTCCAAATATTTCCTCTCAAAAAGATTTTTCAAGCTGTGTACATTACTGGTATAATTCTTAGGATTTGGAAATGTGAGCCTGTTTAGACTACATGGATGTACAAAGAGGTCTACATTAGTTTTTGGTTTTTTTTCCTACGTGATTTAAAGTAGAACTTAGAAACTGAGATACGTAGGCACTAAGTTTACAAGCAGTTTATTTTGTTAGGGGCTTTGTTTTGGTTGATTGGTTTGTTTTAATGGGTAGTTGTTTGTTTGTTTGATTGTTTGTTTGTTTGTAAAGGATCTTTTCTGCCGTTGAGTTTTCTCATGATACAAAGCATGAGGTGCAAAAAATGGATATGGAAGTGTTAAGATTTATCTGATATAAAGCTCTATCAATTTGATATGATTACTTTGGTGAGCAGCTAAGCTACATATTTACAGTTTTTAAACTCAGATTTAAAGTTAGCAAAGAGTCTGGTATACAGAAGGAAAAGCAAGTCTATAACCTGCTTAATAAGGACATGATTATGTCATAATTCAAGCATAGGTATACTGAATGATTTTATATATATAATGTATTTCTATAGTTTATATATATTTACACCTCTACTGTTTATGTTATGTATTTTTGAATGATGATACACAAAGACTAAAGCGAAGGTTGTAATCAGGCATCATAAGTCTAGAAGAAATTATTTTGTAATGTAACTGGTAGACACTGAACATGCACAAGTGCTTTTGTAATATCCAATCACCTTATATAACTTCATCTCTTCTTTCCATCAAGTCACTTATAGCTCAGTCTGGATGTTTTATCCTGTCTGTTGTCTACTGTCGCTGACAGTAATTTCTTAAATGTGGTGTAATTCTGCCCACACATTTCTTTCACTGTAAATTGACAAAGAAACTCTCTTAAATGAACAAAAATGGTGTAGGTCTTCATGTGTAATGTTTATAGGACAACAAAATGATGATTCCTTATCCTTCCTTCTTCTCTCCCCTGTTCTGTCTTTGATACGAAAATTGGTTTTATGCTTCAAATGAGAAGATGTAAAGAGCAAAACCACTGGAACTCATTGCAGCAGGTTAGCTTCCTGGTGTTTAAATAGTTTTCTTTCCTACTACTCATCTGTAGAACTTTATGGTAGGATTTGGGGTTGTTTTTGCCTAATACTGACTTGTAAGTTTATCTTTGCCATAACAAATTTCATTGCAAATAATGGATTTGCTGGCCATCTTATGAGGCAGATGAGAGCTTTTCATGAAAGTTTCTGCACTGGTGGATCTATTTAAGTAGTAGAAGTTGTAAGCTAATTTTTATAAAAGGGTATGGAAAGTGTAGAAGTAAGGCCCGATGCTCGGAAGATATCGGAATGTCACAGAAAGATAGTAACCCCCCCTCCTCCTCGTTAGTATGGTAATGACCCCTGCAGTTAGCCAATAGCACCTAGCTGTGATGAAAGCAGATGGGAGTAACACTGTGAACCTAGGTTATAAAAGGCCAGATTCTCCAGCAATAAATGCCATTTTTGCCATCCATCACATTGGTGTCTGTGGGCAATGGACCAAGTGGCTGGGGGGGCCACCGTGCTGTTCCTTGAACCAGGGTGTTTGCATTGCTTGAAAGACAACAGGAAAGGACGCTGCTTGTTACACATTTCTGAGGACAGGCTTTGCTACATATTCTCAGAACTGTAAAGTTTGGATAAGATACATGTGTATCAAACCTATATACACAATTTTTTGCTCATTTTGAAAAGGTAAAAGGTGAGTATTGAAATGGAACTGGATACTGGTGAGTTTGATGTGTATTACAAATAAATTCACTTCCAGTGGCTTCATGTGTGGTTTTATATACTGAAGTCAAATTTTAAATGTAAAATATTAAAGGAAACCTGCATATTTTAAACTTTAGTGACACAATTTACAAATTTCTGCCTAAAAATTTAAAGTAGTCTTATTTGGAGAGTGCAAATCATGCAGAGCTTATACATAACAAAACTGGTGAAGGATCTGGAGCACAAGTCCTATGAGAAATGGCTGAAGGAGCTGGGGAAAGGAGGCTGCAAGAATATCTTATTCCTCTTCAGCCACCTGAGATGTGTTTCTAGCAAGATGAGTGTCCTTTCTCCCATGTAACAAGTTTAAGTACAAGTTTCATCTGGTGAAGTTAGTTTGGGTATTAAGAAAAGATTCTTCACTGAAATGCTGGCCAGGCATTGGAACAGGCTGACCGAGGAAGTAGTTTTAAATACCTGGATGTATTCAAAAAAAACCATGAAGGTAGGGAACATTGTTTAGTGGCATATTTGGGACACTCAAGTTAATGGCTGGACAAAGAAGATCTTTTCCAGAATAAATAATTCAATAAATTAGCATTTTGGCCTTTGCAAGTAAAAAAAAAAAAAAAAAAAATTTGCTAAACTGACACAATGTCACAGGAATAGTTGAATCACTACAGTACCTTCTGCCCATTAAATAGCATTATATAGCATGAAGTGAACACTGGAATGAAAGACAGCCATATTTGTGTGTCTTTTGTCCTGCAGAGAATTGAAAAATAGTACAGAAGCTGACAGCATGCAAGCAGGCAGGTGGCAGGTGGGAGTTGGGAACATGAGAAATGAAGGAAATATGATATTAGAGTGAGTTAGTGGGAGCACATATTTTCCTAAAGCAGCTTAATAAATAGCTTTCATTAAAAAATGGCTGTTGTTTCCACCCCTGCATTTTTCTTAATTATATTAAATACCACTTTAAACTCTTGTTTATAGGAATATGAATTTGATTGCAGTCTCTAGTTTTAAAATATCTGCTATTACATTGCAGATGCTGTAATGATTTTCTGCATACTTTTTTCAGTCTGTTGTTTGAAGAGGCCTTGTTTAGTTCAGTTTATTAAAATTCATGTGGCATTTCAGTTTAGGCTGACTTCGTAGCCAAAGATGCTGTGCTTGGGGGGCTAGGTTGTATAAAACAACATGCTTGGAAGCCATAATAGTGGATCGTTGGGATGCATTTATGATAGCATAGGAGAGCTATTTTAGCTTGGTCTTCCATCCTGCTTTTTTCATACCATTTATTACATGATTCACTGCAAGATGTTTCTGATGCTAGTCTTCCTGAGGATGTACTGAGAAGACAGGATATACTTAAATTGTTCAAACTACCTGATGTGACATAAAATGAAATGTTCTGGGGTGCTTCCCTTCTATACTGTCCTCTGCAATACTAGATGGGAAAGGACTTTTTCTAATGTCATGTGTGACTGCATTAGTCAGGCTTGAAATTGCTGTGACTGATATAACGGAGCAAAAGATAACTCATCTGTAGGCCATTGGTAGCTGGGCACCTGGTGGAACATGAGTTGTTCATAGAAAACTGATTTCTACAGTTTTGGATAGCAAGAAATTGGTGTCTTTTCTTAGTTAAAAGCATGTGAAGCTTGTTGAAGCTGCACAATACCAAGTAGTAAGATTTCTCCCCTTCATGCTTGCTGCTTGAAAAATTATACTCAAAAGAATGCATTTCTCATGAAGGGTTGTATCTTCATCTTACAAAGTGAGAAATGGACTTGATATTCTTCATTAAAGCCAGCCAAAGAATAAAAAAATCCCAGTATCTCAAACAAAGCAGAAATTTGTATCTGCCTGTTTTTTTAAGAACCAAATTCTTTCTCTGGCACGTAGATTTTGAGAAGCCTGTTGTTTTCTGGAAATCAGTTTTCTTCTGTTCCCGTACCTTTTAATTTTTTCAAGTATCAGTCAGGGAACAGAACATAGTGATTGAAATTCCAAAAAAGACAACAGTTGTTCTTTCTTTTCCTCTGGGAATTGAATTTGGATTTTTGTACTTTTGCAGTGCACACAAGCTGACATCTAGCTCATCTAGTTCAGTGTCACAAAATTATATTTCCTAGGATTGTGCCTATGATTTTGTAAAGAACTCTAAGATATGTATAGATATTTGTCACTAATGCTATTAGACATTTTTGATGTTTATATTATTGTTGTTTTAGTTTTCTGGTTCTATCTGTGGTATCAAAAAGTTTTGTTTTTTGAGCTAGATAAATATTTTTTGCTAAATATTTTATTTTTATTTAACGATATTGATGTTGAAACAGTGTACAAACTAAAATTTAAATTCTAATTTTTTATCATAAAGATAAGGCAGTAAGGTAGGTATGATTTTTTCAGGTCACCTAGCCAGCCAATGTCAACAGTTCAGAATAGCAGTCAGCTGCCAGAGCATTATTAGTTTTTTTTTAATTGAGTAAGTGTGTGAGATAATGCTTAGAAACTTTATTTTTATTTCAAAATGTCCATTCTATCCTTTGAATCAGTCATGTCTTAGGGCTTGTTACAAGGTAAATATATTTAAATTTTCAACTTTTCCATTTCTCCAATATATTTGCAGGAACGCAATAATATGGATAATGAAATTAAGCACAAGAAAAAGTAATCTAGAGTTGGAGGACTGGAAATAGAGTAGCTTAAAGCCCAAGGATGACAAGTCTTAGGTCAACATGTGTGGGTTTCTGTCTCCACAACTGTAAAGGTCTTGAAATTTTAGTCAATTTCCTTCCAGATTAAGTGTTTGAATTACTTTTCAACAGATTACTTTTGCTCAGTGAAGAAGAATTTGGATACAGCAGAGTGAAGGGAAGTGCTGTAATTTTCTGATTATATCACTTAAATTATATTACTTAATAATATTATACTTATTATACTTTTATATTATTAATTATATAGTAACATTATACTATAATATAATACTTAATTATATTCACTTAAAATTCACAAAAAAGATCATTGTTTCCAGAAACAGTGCCTGGACTTTAGATGTGTGTTGTGGCCTACACATGAAATGCAAACACAAATTAAATTCTACTTTGATTTTTGATACAGAATTACATCTATAATTGCAATGTCTTGGCTGGAATGAAATCTTTGAAACAAGTATAAACCCCCAATATGATGTGTACTCCTTATTGTATAGTCACAGCCTCAAATTTCCATTTTTTATTTCTGGAATGCACTTACTCCCTAGCTTTTGTATTATCTCAGCAGTGAGCGTAATAGGTAATAATATTCCACTCCCTACGTTTTCTTCAGTCAGCTACCCTTTCTAAAGCATTACCTTTGGGATTCAAATATTCTTCTTGCAAGTATAAAACTGCATTTCTTAGACTTCTTGTAATGTTTTAGATGAAAGTATAATTTGGAGTAGGAATTTTCATTTTAAATAAATACAAAAGACAGTACTGAAAGGATGAGCTGCCCTTCCAATCTACCTCTTCCTTAAAATGTATTGTGTTCTGATTTGCCTGTATCTTGGAGTTTGTTTAGTAGTAAGTGAACATTCACCTTTTCAAAATCAATTTGGTTTTGTGGAAATATTGCTTCCCAGCTTAATAAGATAACTGGGAGCAGTGACCACAGAGGGTAATCTGTGCTGAACCTATTGACAGTTTTCTCAAAAATACTTTATAGACAGTCAGATGAAATTTGAGATAACAAAATGGACTTGAAACTAGCAGAACTGACAAGTGTGAAGGCTTGTAAGAAGTGTTGAGTAGACCAGTTGAAAACTGGTCAACAGTGATGAAACCAAGGGGTGGATATTGGGGCCAGTTTCATGAAACTCTTCATTACTGACCCATACAATGGATCAGAGTGCACCCATGGCTACTGGTACATGACAGAAAGCTGGGAGGGAAGGCTGAAAATTTTCTACTGACATGTTGTCCTAGTGTAGGACAAATTTGGGAGAGAATCTCTATGTACAAGAAGGCAAAATAACTGACAAGAGCAAGAGTTTGAATGTCAAATATACATAAAATACAGTGGCTGGACTGACTATAGATTGATGCATTCTTACAACGTAAGTGGTAGTTACAAAATATTCAGTTATATCTTTCAATCCCTGATAAAGCATTTTTTCCTTTTTTTCCCCCCAAATCTCAGATGATCAATGAAAGGGATGAATGGAGGAACCCTGTAGACTGGAGATATTAACAGATCATGTTCTTTTCTCAGAGATAAGGGATATCGCATGTTGAAAAAATAGTACTAAAGTTTTTTTCTGGGATAGATGAGATTTACTCACGAATTAAAATATGTGACATTGTTTGGCTAGGACAAAGCAGCTAGCTTTGGAAAAGTGTTGTTTTAGAGACTTCAAAGTTTAACTGAAAGTTTGAAACAGTCATTCTGTCTTTATCTTTTATCTTTTCTTTAATTATCAGGGGAAAAAATGTTAACCCAAAGCCATTGTAGGCTGTTCTACAAGGAATATTTTCTCTCTTGGAAGCCTGCAAGTAAAAAATTCTGGGGATTTAGATGCCAGAGTCACATAGAAATAAAATCCTATACAGCCGTCCATTTCCATACGACATAACTCTGAAGGAAAATTTTCAGTGAATTTCAGAAAATTGCATCAAGATTACAGATTTTTTTTTAAGGAAAAGCAGTTTTGCTACTAAAAAATGATACATTTTGGTGTATGAGTGAATGCAAACAATGCATCTCAAAATACATCTCAAAACATTCACAAGAAATGGCCTCTCTCATGACGTTTAAAGCTTCTGGCTTAGAGTTTTATGCTATGACTTGCAGTTCTGGAAGATTTTTCTCATGCTGGATATCTCAGAACATTTAAATGCTGTTAGACATCTACATTCAGGAGAAAGCATTGCATCCATACTAACTACTCCACACAATTTTAAATGTCTTTCAATATTGAATTTTTCTGCTAATGCAAATGACTACTGGATGTAGCAATGTGCTACCAAAGTCTGGACTCCCAAATGGAACATACTAAACTTTCCTATAAAACTTGGTGCCCATAAGTCAGACATGAAAATGTGACTTATACCAAAAAGGTAGATATAGAGTTCTAAAGTCCTGAATGAGTTCTATAATCAAATCTTGTTGATGTCCTATTATCACTGATATAATAAACACTGATATATATTTACTATCACTACTCCATACAAGTATACGACAAGTATACAAGTACTAGGCTTTTGGTTTGGTTTGGTTTGGTTTGTTTTTGGGTTTTTTTGTTCAGTTTAGTTTTTTTGTTTGTTTTTTTTTTTTTTGTTTTATTGTTGTAAGATGATGATGTCTCTGAAGAAAATAGAGTGATTGTAATATGTTTGATTTCATTAAGGGATTCATACAGAGGACAAGCATAGTTATCAATTTAGCTTCAGAAAAATCTGTTTGTCTCTTTGTTCTCTAACTGGCAACATAAATCTATAAATACAGTTCCTCTTTCACTTTTCATATCAACGTAGGAAGTATTTTGCTTTGATTTCTTCCATCTACATCATCAGAACAAATAAAGGAAGAAAATATTCTCTTAGCTGGATTCTTCAGAGTATTCTTCAGCATTTTTGTCTCACAAAGGATCGTGTTAGTGAAATTGGTCAGTAAATGCATCCTTTGTTTTGCTTGAGACTGTGCTGTGCAAAGCTTAATAAGCAGTCAACATAAGGGCTGCTGCAAGCAGCATGAGGGCAATGGTAAAGTCCTCTCTGATGCATAATCTGTACGTAAGGTATATGATCTCATTATTTTATGATACTGTACAGATCACATGATGCTTAATTCTTGTAGGAGCATCTAAGCAGTATAATGTGAAATTTCAGCACCAGCAAATAACAAGCACATTTATGACATAATTAAAAGCTTTCTTCTTCCTCCCTTAGGAGTAGCAATAATAATAATAAAAACTCAGCTTAGGAAAATATTCTGTGTAGCAGGATGACTTCAGAGTCAGAAAGGTTTTGTAATGGATGATGTGTCATATCTTCTCTGTCTTAAACCTGACTGCTAGCTTATAAGCTCCGTACAGAATCCTTCCATGGACAATTTTCACAAGATTTCTTGAGTTCTGTATAAGTGGAGCAGCTCTAGATGCTTATGAATGGAAGAGAGGAAATGCTAATGATATTCATTCACTTCAGGAGGCTAGCCAGCTCACTTTTTTTAACTGAGATTTCTCAAACACACAATCAAGAAAAATAATTGCTTGTCTTTTGGCAGGGAGATTTATTGACAAGATGTGAAGAGATGTGAGTATTCCTTCAGAAACAAATTTGAGATGGAAAGCTTGTGTCATAAGGCTTTGTTTTCACATTAGACTCTGTAACTGTAGAAAGCTATTTTCAGAAAAGCTATTTACTATTCAGTAAGTCACTCAAAAATAAAAAAAATGTTTCCTCTAGACTGCAGCATTTTTCAAAGAATTTTTTCATTACTCATAAAACTCACTTATGTTGTGTTTGAAATGAAAAAAAAAAACAAAAAGGAAATCTTCAGTTTAAATGAAAAGTACATAATTTCCATTCACAGTATATGTCTTGGATGAAAGAAAAGAGTGTTTCTTTACCTGGTCCATGGTATACATCATGAAAATGGAGCATTTGGGGAAAAAAAAAAAACAAACTCCCCAAAATTTTACCTTATATAGAAGCACCTTTCCTCCTCAAAAAACTCTGTTAATTCCACTAGTAGAAAGCCTATTTCAACATCAACAACAAAAATTCAAGTTACATATGGAAAGTTACATAGAAAACAAAATGTAAGTTTTTTCCTGTTCTTGTTCCATTTTTTGTTTTTTTGTTTCTTTTTGAAAAGACAATGTGATATGAACATTCAAGACAAAAATAAGGGAAAGCAGAATGGAAAATACCCTTTTAGAACCTCACTGTTTAAACTCTACGGAATAGCAATACAAATTATTTAAAATCTATTGGATTTCATAATATATCTAGTGACATCTGACATTTTGACTTTTATGAACAGTATTTTAGTGGAAAATCTCCCAAGATACGTAGGATAAGCTAAAACTTTTGAGTTGAAAAATTCAAATACTGCATGTTGAGACCTCATATTTTGAAAATGAGGTACATTTTTTTCTGAAGAGTGTTATTATGTTGTTGACATTTTTACCAGACATTGAAAGTAAATGCTTAAATACTATTTGCAGAGGTACATTCATCCTACTGCAGCTGTGTTCATTCTTGCCTCTTTAACTTTTTTTTTCTGAATAACTTGAAATATTCAGTTCAGTAGAATAACACTCCTATTATTTGGGGTTTTTTTCAATCATAATTTTCCATTATCCTGAGAATAGTACTGTGGAGGTGCAGTGCATCTGCATTGCAGCTAAAAAGAAATGCACGCATTCCCCTAGATAGAATTTATTTTAAGATTTATTTCTTTTCAACCTGGTACAAATACTTGTCTGGAAAACAGGAGCTCCTACAGACAGTTACAGGAGCATTTCCCCTTCTGTAAATGCAATGACAGGAGTCTTCCTTCATCAGCAAACTTAAAAGCTGATCAAAGGAGGGGATTATCCTGCTTTTCTCTGTGCTGGTGCAGCCTTACTTCAAGTCCTGCGTGCAGTTTTGGTCGCCACAGTACAAAAGAGATATAAAGTTATTAGAATGTGTCCAAAGGAGGGCTACGAAGATCATAAAGGGTTCTAGAAAGGAAGGCATATGAGTAATGGGTGAGATCACTTGGCTTGTTCAGCCTGGAAAAGAGGAGACTGAGAAGAAATTCATAGCAGACTACAACTTCCTAAGAGTTTTACAAATTCTGTTAATTCTTAGGATAAATAATGATCAATATTACTGTCTTGTTTTTAAAATAGTGATGAGCATTTGTTGAGCTGTGCAATGAACAGCAACTCATTTTTCTTGGCCAAATCTATTCATAGACTCATATTAAATAATTCATAATTAAATATTACATATTAATAATAGTTTAGAAGTCTTGATTTTCATAGAATCAGGGAATAATTGAATATCCTAAGATGGAAAGCACCCACAAGGATCATTGAAGTCCCACTCCTGCCCAAGACACATCAATACTCACACCATGTCCCTGAGAACGTTGTCCAAAAACTCCTGGATCTCTGTCAGGCTTGGTGCTGTGACCACTTCCCTGGGGAGCCTGTTCCAGTGCACAACTTCCCTCTGGGGAAAGAACCTTCTCCTGACATCCAACCTAAACTTTCCCTGACACAACTTCAGGCCATCCCCTCAGGTCCTGTCACTGTCACTCCAGAGAAGAGATCAGTGTTGCCCCTCCTCTTCCTCTCATGAGGAAGCTGTAACTGCAGTGAGGTCTCCCCTCAGTCTCCTTCAGGCTGAACAGACCAAGTGACTTCAGCCACTCCTCATATGGCTTCACCTCAAGGTCCTTCTCCAGCACCTTCATACCCTCCTTTGGATGTTCTCTTTTAGTTTTATATCCTTTTTATATTGTGAGGAATGCAGGAAAAATGACAGATGAGGGTAGGTGCCAAATAGCAGCATGGTAAAAGCAACTCTGTTTGCTTCAATTAATTCTTCCTAAACATCTCTGTTGGGGACCCTGTTCAAAAGCAAGGCATTGCTGAAAGGCAGTGAATATCAATTATGTAAAAGACAATTTATTTGTATTTGGGGTAAAAATTAAAATAATTAAACCTGAAAAAGCATTTGTGTAGTGGCTGTATTTGAGTAAGAATTTGTTTATGTTTGCTAAAATTTGTCATGTTACAACGGGCATCTGACATCAGAGAGTATTCAGTGCTATTGAAAATCTACACATGGTTCTGTGAAGTGACAATTCCTCCTTCCCTGTTTAATTCAAATATTTAATTCCAAAGTTATATATTCTTAAAATTATCTACAATATGTAAGGAATAACGATATGAATGTGAGGTATTATATATATATTTCTGTAATTTTTAACAGCAAGGTGCAGTGTCTTTTACTTGAGTGTGCATCTGTTGATCATTGCAACTTAAGGTATTGCTGCTGTTTATAGGCATGGAGATTTACATGAATGTTAGTTAAGC
Organism: Poecile atricapillus; assembly: GCF_030490865.1. Lineage (NCBI taxonomy): Eukaryota > Metazoa > Chordata > Aves > Passeriformes > Paridae > Poecile > Poecile atricapillus. The sequence goes on along the minus strand of NC_081289.1, from coordinate 96,792,764 downwards.
AGCATAAAAAGGAAGCAAGAGCTATAAAAGTTATCTCCTTCTTAAAAGTCTGAACTACTGTTTCTTTATTGCTTAGAATATCACTTGGTTCATACAGCTCTGCTAAAAAAAATTAATAGGTTTTGCAAATATGTAATTCCATATTTGATCTGGTTTTACCAATGATATGTTCTTGTTGATAGCACAAACATAATATTTTAGTCTGTTTCTGGATGAATTGACAGCTTTGCCTTTTAACAACCATATTTCAGTATCTGAGTAGAGCTCCAAACCTCTGGCTTAGCAACCTGTGATAGTGTTGTTTAACAGTGTTTTATGACACACTGATTAGCAAACAGCATGCACCAAAGGGTTCTTAAGCTGGAAACCTCTTTGGCCCTGTGATGTGGTGTTGTATTTTAAGTCCTACAGTGTTTGGGAAGAGGAATCCAACATTTTTCTGGAAAAATAGGAAATGTCTGAATTCTTAGCATAGGAAAAAGTACATTGTGGAGAAGAATATGGGGTACTTCAAGAATAGTTTCTGTTATATACCAGGGCAGAAAGATAAAATACATATTATGTTGCATTTACAAGGTCTGAGTGAGGGTAAGAGAGGTAGTATTGACTGCTTGATGATTTTGACTGCCCAACCTGAAAATAGGACAGTTTGTTTCTCTTTAGTAAGTGAAAATTTATGATACAGCTGGCTGCAAATGTATTGACTTTAGTTCTGTTTTTAATCTTCTTGGGGTGTGCCTTTCAGATCCTTAAGTGATCTTTTAAACTGCTTTATAATTTTGTCTTCACATTAAAGCAGACCTCAATGTGCTGGATAGCATCTGACCTTATATTTTACTTCTAAATTAAGCTTAAAATGAAAGGTTAATTACCTGCATATTACTATTATTGATAATCTACTTTAGCTGTTCTTGTTACAGTGTTTCTGTAACAATACCTACTGCAAGGTGATATTCCCAATTCTCTGTTAAGAAGAGCTGGAGGTGGTGGCATATCAATATTCACCTGTTCAGTCCAACATGAAATATAACACCCACTAGTGAAGTGCAGCTCCAATTTATGTTAGTATTTCATTGGTACTAACAAGTTTCTCCAACCTCCCTTTTACACCAAAATAGCAAAAAGGACTTGCAGAAATTCCTACTGGTAAAAATTTTCTACTGTTTCTACTAGCAGAAAATATCCCATGTCTGTAGGAGTATCTTTCTAGGCTACTTGAGCTGCAACTGCAGTCTATAAAGTCCAGATTAGTTACAGTCTAAATATGTTAATTTCCAGAAAAAATAAACTTGAAATTGTCAAGTTTCAAGCTAAAAAATATTTATGGAGGTTTTTTAGACCATTTTATATTTCTCAGTGCTTTTGTGAAATGGAGACAAAAAGAAAGACCCAAACATTAATAAATCAGGTGTATATGAAGGAGGGGTATCCTGTTTTAAACAATGAAAGACTGTGCTAAGTTATTTTGTGTAGTAGCATTACAGTAGGAGTTCTCCTCAGCTGGTTATGTATGGTGACTTTAAGTGCTTTTTACAGCTGCTGTTTTTTGGACATTACCTAACACTATAGTTTGGAAGTCAGCTGTAATCCCCATCTCTTGATCATTTTTTGTAGGGTAGGGCATTCTGCCAGAATGCCAGTTGTACCAAGCCCATTGTGCCAGCACTCCTGCCTGTCTTGTTGAAACAGTCATCAGATTTTTCTTAACAAATTATTTGACACAAAAAAGAGTATACTGCAACTGTTGAGGTATAAGGGGGTCCATTACTCTATATTTCTGAGAATATTTTCTTCCAAAGGGTGAGACAATGGTCAACAGACATGAAAATCAAAATTCCTGTACTGTTGGTCTTTTTTGTCCAGCCACTGGAACCTCTGATAAGCTGAGTCAGTTTTCTTGGCTGTTAGACTTTTTGGAGAATGACTCCATTTAATATATGGTAATTTTCTCATTTCCAAACTCACCAAACTTCTTTCTGGAACTTTTTTTCTAATTAATGCTAGCAATCTATTGTGAATTATTGGACTTTGTCATACTGTTTGTGAAAGTTATTAATTTGACAGCGACAAGTTGCTGTAGATGAAGATCTCTAATCCCAATGAAGACAAGGAATTGCATCACTTTTTATTATCAAAATATGATGGTTCAGTGTCTTCACCAGTGTGCAAAGATCAAATACATTTTACAGTAAAAGAGACTATCTGGTCTATCTGGCAACTGTGTTTCAAAACACTACGAACATGTCATGAAACATCCACAGAAGTAATTTTTTGAAGAGAAAGTAACTTATGTTGTTGTTGCGTAATTCTTATGTAATATGTTTTGAGAGACCAGATACAATAATTCATTTTGTCGCATTTTAGCTCCATTGACATTAACAGAATTGAACTGGTGCCCATGTGAAATGTAAAAGTAAATGAGATGTTCTATTTTAATTTTTCCTCTTTGGTTTTTTACATTTATATAAATTCCTTTAAAGTCAATGTCAAAAGTCTGCTGGGAGAGGAAGCATATTAGACACTTTTTTCTTTCACTGAAACTGTCAGCTTCAGCACAAAGTTAATCTGCAGAGAGAAAGCAATTCTTAAGAAGTACTCAGTCTTTTCCTCTTCTCCTGTAATGCTTTTTGTTTTGTTTTGTTTTTTTTTTTTTTCCATTGTGTAGCACATCCATTTGAATTTGAGTATAAAAGTACACAAAAAGTGATACTAAAATGTAAGCTTTTAAAGAAGAGACTTGGGTATAATATCTAGCATTAAGGATAGACTTTCCATTTCTTGAAAACACTTTGTACTCTGCCTCCAATATGTTCTTTATACATTCCCACAGCTATTTGTTTTCTGCATTTTGTCAGCAATTTATTCTTTGCTAGGTGTTATACTCTAGTTTCTATGGAAAGTTTGGACCTGTTCAGAGGAAATTGCAATATGTGATGGCCAATTCTCAAGCATATTGCTTTAGCACAGGTAGCGGGGAAGTTTGGCTATAAATGTGAAGAAAAAGCATTTGGAATTCTTTGTCATGAGAAATAATACTGTAAAAAATAAAGACAATTGTTTTGAAACCTTCCCAAAATAAGGAGCTCTTTTTTTCCTATTATGAAGGCATAACTTGCAGAACTGTAACTGAAATCATGACTGTTGGTCATGCAGCTCTTAAAGGAAATAAATAAACTTTTAATATAAACATGCACATTGGAAGTTATTTAGAACAAATATTTAATATTCTAGGTAAATCCATTATTCATTTACAGCTTTGGTCTGTAAAAATAAGACTATTTGAAAGAATAAGTAATGTGGTGAGAATCCAGGGGACAGAAACCAAGACATAGTTTACAAAACATTGAACTCAAAAGTAGCACTAAGATTTAGTTTGGAACAAAAGGAGCCTGAAAGCTTTTGAGTGACTTAACCTGGGAAAGGTTGAGAATGTAGTTTAAAAGGAACTAGCAGTAGGACGAAGACCTTGTTTTCTCCATTTTAAGAAAGTTTGGCCTTTTGCAAAGTTAAAGGCAGATGCAGCAACTGAATGAGACTTTACAACCTGCTGAACTTCAAGCACACTGAACTAGCAGCTGTGTGTGTTTTATCCCCTAGGGAACTCATTATTACAAGGTAAGACAGGGAGGTTGTATCTTTTTTTCTTATGCACATATTCTCAGGAGGTGGAACCTCTCTTCAAACAACAGAAGCCAGCAGAGGACTTAATAACACTGGTCATTAAGGGTCATTAAGAACTCCATTTGTTCACTGAACCTCTGATTGAGAATGGACAGGTATGACAAAGAATTGAGACTTTTTATTTTTGGTCTGCATCTTGAAATCTGAGTGTGATTCTGAGGAGGGCCCATTTTTCCCTCCTTTCTCTCCTTCATGGCACATCTTCTATGTCATGTATAGGATGAATTTTGTATAAATGGCCCTGCAGAAGTCTTCAGAGCTGACACCTGCTGTTAACCAGAGGACATGATCATCATGAGCCAACTGACAGCAGGAGACAGTGCAGGGGTAGGTGGGACTGAGGAGGAATAGTAATGACAAGATGAATTAATGAATTTTTTAACAAGTCAGCTGCGTTGTACATATGTCCTACTTGTTGTCATACTTGTTTCATAAAATGTTACTATGTTACTTTCATGGACTCTGGATTATAATCTGGAAAATTATTTAACCATCAGAGCCAGTATGTTTCAAAGGAAGACAGTAAGTCTGTTTAGACAGACAAGCCTTTGAATTGTGTTGAAATTTAGGCTCAAAAAAAAAAAAAGTAAAATAAATAAACAACTGGAAGACCTGTCATTCTAACCCTGTCTGTATCTTTTCACACAGTAAACACATCCAAATGTCAGGCTATAGTTTGAAGTTCATGATTCATTGTTCTGTCTCTCTGAATATTTTTGAAAAGCAGAAAAAGTAACCCAAAACTTTAGGCAAACTCTAAGTTCATAAATTCTCAGAAGTAGATTGCAAAGATTTAGTATTTGCAAAATTGCAGAATCCTAAAAACATAGAGCTGTTTGGGTTGGAAGGGACATGGAAGATAATCAAGTTGTAGCTCCCCTGCCATGGGCAGGGACACTTTCCACTAGACCAGATTTCACAGAGCTCCATCCAGCCTGGCCTTAACACTTTCAGGGGAAGGGCACTCACCCCTTCTCTGGGCAACTTGTCCCAATGTCTTAATACTCTCATAGTAAACTGTTGCTGTATTTTATATATTAGTAAAGGCCTGTCTGCACTAACCAGTCTTTGAAGTTGTGATATTAAAGGCTGAAGTCCTTGAAACCTTCCTGCAGGAGAGAGAGTAAAGCAAAACAATATCCTTGTGTGTAGGAGAAAAAATGTAAACCTACGTGCATTAGCCAATGGTAACTTGCTTGGCCCGTGGACCCTGAAGAACCCTATAAAAGGTGTGCTAAAGATAGAAATAAACGGTGTTCACGTTTACTTCTGTGAAGGGTTATGAATAAGCTGGCGGTCTCTCAATAGTAAACAGTTCCATTGTTATAACTAATCTGAATTTTCCCTCTTTCTATTTCAAGCTATTCCCCCCTAGTCCTGTCACTATATGTCCTGCTTTTCTGTAGGCCCCATTTAGGTACTAGAAGGCATGATAAGGTTTTCCCAAAGCCTCCTCCCCTTCAGGCTAACAGCCTCAATTCTCTCAGCCTGCCCTCAGAGGAGAGATGTTCCACCCCCCGATCAACTTAGTGTCTTTTTTCCTTACTTAATCCCACTTCTTTCTTCTGTTGTGGGCCCAGCACTAGAAGCAATATTCCAGGAGGGATCTAACAAGAGTAGAATAAAGGAGCAGAGAGAGCACCCTCTCCCTCCTGCCCATGCTGCTTTTGTTGTGGCCCAGGACACAGATGGCTTTTTGGACTATGGGTGCAAGGACCAAGTTGAGATTACTGTCCACCAACACCCCACATGCTTCTCCTTAGGGCCCTCTTCTCATTCTCTGCCCATCCTGTGCTTGTGCTGGAAGTTTTGATAAACTTCATGTGCTTTCCAAAGCACTTACCACTTGGTTTGGTTAAACTTCATGTACTTTCCAAAAGTCTGTTTCTCAAGCCTGTCCAGGTCCTTCTGGATGGTGTCTCTCCCCTCCAATGTGTTGGCTGCATCACACAGCTTGGTGTCTGTGGCAAACTTGCTGAGGTTTGCTCAATCCCACTGTACATCACTGACCAAGATGTTATCAGCAGTGCCAGTCACAATACCAGCCCTTGAGGAAAACACTGGGGCATTTGGAGCTGTTTGAAAGTGGACAAAGCTTCATTTGTAGATATAAAAGAAATGGCAGTGAAAAACTGCAAAATTGGCAAGCATACGTTATTTTTTGATAAAAAGACAAATTAAACTTAGCAGAATCAAACAATCCATTAAACAGGTTGACTAATATTTAATCTCCCAATAAGTCATTTGTGATGAAAACACAAACAAATCATAAACATTAATAAACTAATAATATGAGCAGTTGTGGTGGCAATTGAAAGTTCTGTTGGTCCCACACGGTTCATCTGTTGGCAGGTTCCTATATTAAGAAAAGTGAAAACTTGGCATAATATAGACCAATTACAAAAATGAAGGAAAAATGTCTTGTCTGGTATAATGATAATAAAGCACTGACTTTGAAATGCTGGCACTCCTGTATCTATCATAAAAGTAACCAAAATCTAAAATGGACTGAGACAAAAATGATCACCATATCTTCATAGTTATCTGTGAGCATTTTCTTGTAAATCTTCTGGCAGTTCCACCTCTCTGCCTTTGATCTCCTGTGGTGGGGTGCTGGCATTCCCAGAAAAAGAAAACAATGCAAACTTCTTGACACCTTACTCCTCAGTGAATCAAGTTTTTTAACAGCGAGAACTTGATATCTCTTAGGTGTAGTTCCAACTTCTATTACATGAAGTGCTTGTTGTTTCGTTCATATTTTCAGGGGCGGCTCCTCTGCTTAATTTCATGCCTGGAGGGAGTGATACTGCCTATAAAAATCTGACAAGGACTGCAGCTTGTGAGTTAGGGAATGTTTTAACTGCTTGAACTGGGTTTCTTTTAGGGCTTTTAGCACATTTCTAGATCTCACCCTGGAGCCATGAATTAATCTTATCAGTTTGGCAGATAATCCTTGCTTCATTTACTCCAGTGATTTTAACTCTTTGAGGTCTGGCATCCCTCTGCATTAATGTTGACTGGATTACAATCTTGACTGATTTATGATCAGATTTTGATCTTGGAAGCTGTACATGGCACCATTTTAGTAGGAGTTTGCTAACTCAGGCAGTAATTTGAAGTTTCAGTTTCAATTAAGGGTTAGCATGCTACTTCCTCATCATCAGATGTCAATGCAAATGTTAGCTTTTGTTCTTTATCAGAACAAGAGACTTGTTCATGTAGTCTCAACTCCTCCACTGAGCAGAGCAAAAGGTCTGAATTACTAGACCCTGTTTCAGAAATGTTTTATAGGCTCTACATCCTACAATTCTGCCTATAAAATTCTCTCTCTCACCACATTCCAAAGCTCTGCCTGAAGCTTTTGGACACAATCACATTTTGCAGCAAGCAGGGACTCTTCCTGCAGCCTTTTTTTGTTTTCCTCATTTAACAGGAGGAACAAGTCTCACAAATCTTGTGAAGATAGCATTATCTCATCTTCAAATTTTTGCATAACCAATCACTCATTATCCCAAATCTTTTCATACCAGCTCCACTCTAGGAATGTATAGCTAATAGAATTTTTTTTTCCAGGAAGGACAACAAAATATTTACTTTACACTGTCCACCCAGAAGAGCCACTGTCCCCAAAAGCTCTCATACAACTCTCATACACTTCAAGGGGCAGCTGGAGCAAAGTTTCCAAGAGTTCATACACAAGGAATCACCAGTCTCCCACAGAGGGAGCTGTACTATTTTCAAAAGCACTTTGGGTCAGTGGAGAGTATCATGCAAAGGCTAGAGAAAAATAAAGTTATGAATCTCAGTATTATGATTATCAGATAGATGCCTTTGCCCAAATTAAGATGCAAACAAGACCACATACCAAAGTCAACAGAACAGATTTTGTTTCACAGTAATTATGAGGTAAAGAGAGATAGAAATAGGAAAGGGAAAAGCAGGAAGAGAAAGAGACTGAGAGAGAGACAGATTAAGTGGAAGGACAGACACTACCCTATGGATCCAGAAGCATCCCATTTGTCCTGTTTACCCTGGGCTTATCTGTGGTAGAGGTCCTGTGAAATAGAGAGTTCAATGGGTTCAGCTCTGTGTGGGAACACCAAAGCACCTTCCCTGTGAGGAGGATGTTTTACACTGTCTTTTACAGCAGCATTGTGGATCACTTGCTAGAAGGCCTCAGTAAATGAATCTGGGGGCTATGGCCTCCCCTCAGTGAACTCAGAGATTATTTTCACTACTTCACATTTTCGCTAATCCAGAGATTTTCTTCAACACAGCTGCTGAGTTGGCTTTCCACATGGATATATTTTTCTCCCCCAAGCCTTGCTTATTTTTTCTTAGACCTAAGATAACTGGACCACCTTTAAGATAATTGTACCACCTTTACCTTACCTCAAGTTCCTGTCAGGTGGCTTAACTCACAGTCCAAATTCAATCCAGGAGGCATTTTTAGAGGAGGGTGAAAGAGAGAGAAGAGTATGGGTATCAGCGGTGCAGTAAGCAGTTGCTTCTTTGCATAATATGCAAAGAAAAGTCCTTCAGTAATCCTAAAAGTGCCTAAAACACTTGTGATTTTTAAATCTTTTACATGTGGTCACTAAATTCTAGATTCTGGTTTTTATTTAAAGGCTAATGAGGTTAAAAACAGAACTCTTTTTTTCTACAAATTTAGTGGTTTTGCTGATGTTTTGACTGATTTTGAATAATTTTAATTTTGAAGAACAGAATGTAGAAGTTTTCAACTGGATTATGCTAGCAGACTAAAAAATGCATTGTAGTTAAGAGAGAAAACGAAACAGAACAAAACCACGTAATTCATTACAAACCAATAGGTCCTTCAAATTAATATTTTTTCATCTCTATAATTTGTAATATTCATCAGCATCTGAGGCACTACAGTAACTGAAGAAGTGTTTCCATTAGGTGACTGCTGTACACGGGCAAAGGGAGAGGGGAAGGAAGGAAAACTGCATGATTCTGGTGGACTTAACAGGGACAGCAGAAAGTTTCAGACTACACAACTCTGATTAAAACATGATCTTCCAGTTCTCTCCTGACTTCCCTTTTGTGCATATCTGTTCTGCAGACCCTTTTCTTTATCAAACTCATAATGAAACTGGCATTTGCACATTCCTTTGCTTTTCAAACACTGTGGTAGGATTATGGATATATGAGAGCTGAACTGACTGAACATGCTTATGTGGATGTGCATAAGATAAACATAAGGCTCACAGTGCTTGCTCTTTGCAGAAGGATGTCTTCCCTTAATGAAATTGCTGTAGTTCACTGCAACACAATTATGTTCAATAAATCCTGTCACTAAATCAAGCCCTGTACTTTCAACTAGGACTAACAACAATAAGATTTAAGTAAATTTCAATGCAGCTTTTTGAAATCTGCAATTATACTTGCATAATTTTAGTCCATACCACAAACTTGCAGCTAAAATATACTCCTGTATCGAATATGTCGCCTGAATTACCCATTCTTTTACTAATTTATTACACCTGAACCTCAAATTAACTTTTCAGCCAGCAGAGCATTTTGCAATAGGCATTTTGTAAAGTTCCATGTGTTCCTCAATGATATGCTTAGCCATGCCAAACATTAGTTTTGTTAAGATTAAAATATTTGAATTTAAAAATATTTAAGAAAAAAAAAAAAAGAAGAAAAAGAATGAAAGAAAAAAAGAAATATGTTTTTCTAGTCATATAAAAACATTATTCTTACCCCTCTCAAATTAGGTAATTTTTAATGTGTGTTTACAAAAAATGAAATTCACTTCATCACAAAATAAATAGAAATTCTCCGAGCACTTTTTTCCTCAGAAAATTAGACCAAAAGATATTGATAGCAAACCATTATGCAGCCCACAGAGTTTTCCAATGTTTCTTTAGTAGAATTGTTTTCTGAAACTATTCTAATGCTTCTAAGTTTGTGTCTTTCCCCAATAACAATTCTAGAATTCAGAAAAGTTAAATTTACAACTTTTCACATTCTTCTCCAGATTTTCAGCACCAGAAAAAATTCTCATTGCAGAAAGAAGAGTTTAGCAGAGACAGGGCTTAATATACAAATGAAAATATATTCATTTTAATGATAATGTTAAATCATATTTCATAACTTAGTAATCAAAACACATTGCAGATAATAATCAACCTTAACATCCCCCTGTGATCTTATTATAATGCTTTTACACAAAAAACCACAGATAACTTATTAACAAAAAGTCACGTGACAATCAGTGCTGGAGATGGCATGATGGTGTTTGAGCACTCTCCCTGCTTACCATGTGTGATAACCTCTATTGCATAATTGGAGTGGTAATAAATTTCCAGTCATTTAATTTTGAATGAGGGCATAAAATTTTAAATGCATATCTTTGTTTTACAGATCTCAAATTTACATTTACTTCTTCTTTTAAGAGTACGGCAAGTATCTAATTCCCTAGAGTTCCATGTAATATTCCTAAAGGAGGAAGTGACAGAAAAAACTGTGCCTGTTAGGCAATTAATTAGGTACAACCAAGTTTATTATCCTTTTAATTCTATTCCCTTAGCTCTGATTTACTTCTGCCTCTACCTATACCCATCAGCAGTTAAAGCAAAGGTCTGCACAATATTAATCAGGGTACTCAACATAACTGTGTGTAGCTTAACATAAAATGTTCAAAAAGAACATCCCCTGGCTCAGTAACTGACCTAGAGATTAGCTGAATTAGTAATAATGCATGGTGGAAAAAATAGTCCCAGGGGAACTAGTGCTGTGGTGAGGTCTGATAGGATCTGCAGATTAACAAACAAAGTAATTTTACAGTCCTCTGGAAAAGATTTCAGCAGTGTGAAATCACATGTACACAGACAGCAAGTAATTTTAATTAGAAGGCTTGTCACTAGATATTAATGAAAGGAGCATTACTAATAATGCTTCAAACCTGAGATATTCCTCTTTTCAACACAATTGATGGTCTAATGACATAGTATATTTTCATATAATATTTTCATGCTAAATATTCTTGAACAGCTTTTCCAAACAACATACCCTAGGTAATAGTCAATTTTTAGAAGGTGGTATTCAGAGGCAATTCTACATTTTTTTCTATATATGCATTTTAATTCATACAGAAATGCGTAGCATAGCATCTACCATGTGAAGTAAAACCATTCTCCCTTATCCTCTTCCAAAATCTGTATTTTCTACTGGTATGTGAAGACTGACAAGTTTTTGACATTTCTGGGTCAACCTCACTTTTTTTGGTCCCAATTTTTGCCTAGTGCATTCTTTACTGGAAGTCTCCTTGCCTGTCTGCATACTTTATTATGGTATAATAGTATAAGCTTGAATTTTTCCCCTGCCTTGCCATGGACCTGGTCTAGTAACCATTTGTCATCCTGCTGGATAAACATTTGTCAGCCTGATAAACAGCGCTGTGCTGTGCAGCCTTGTTCTCCCTTGCCTGCCTGGTCCTAATCCAGTACCTCCATGACAGATGTCTTTTGGGGTAACAGCTTTTGAGACATGGTGTAGCCCCATCGGGGTCTACCTGGGAAAATTTGAAGTCAAGTAGAATATCAGTTGCAGACATGGGATTGGCTTTCCCATATGTGTTCTTGAAATCTTGAAATGCCATTGCAAAGTCTACACTGTGGCCCTCTTTCCTAACCATTTCTTAGGTTCAGATCTTCCAATATCACCTGCAGGAAGCAACTTACTCTCACAAGGTGTTTTGAGGGTTTTTTTTAAATTTTGACCTCTGTTTCAAAACAAAGGTATACTCCTTAGCTGAACTTTATAAGACACTTAAAACCAGGCGGATTTCACTATATGTATATCCAATATATACATAATTCCTATTTCATGTGTGTTTATATGTATTCTATTAGTGCTTTCAGAATTATTTCTTCAGTATTCTCTATGTGTAACTTGGGAACAGAAAGTTTATGGCATCATAATTAAAACACTTCTGCTTCAGGTAAAACATTTAATTCCTTTACAGTCATTGATGGTTGCTACAACTTTTATGTAGAGTCACTCAAATATATAAACCATTTTCTCTGAAAAAGTGCTATTAATTTTATTCTATTTTCACTGATATTTTTGTTACAATATGAAAAATAATGCTTTCAGCTTGCACTATTATTTTAATTCTTCTTTGCAGCCACAAACTGAATTGGTATTGAGGGATATATGGATATCTTTTTCCTAGAGAATCACATTAAAATAAATGAATATTCTCTGAAGATCTGCCTTCCTTTAGTTATCTTCCTTTCAAAAACAATAATGAAAAAACTACCTCAGTGATAGCTTTTTTCTATCACCTGAGCTTTCTCTCTACCAAAAGTTATATTGTTATACCTAAGAAGAAATTTTTTGAAAAGTGTGACTATTTTAAAAAATATTTTTAAAATAATTTAAAAGACATGTTGCTGATTATTAGCATCATGAACTAAACATATCAAAGTGGTAAAAAAAACCCTCATCTCAATTTTCAAATACGCCAGCAGAATCAAGGGAAAGAGAAAGGAGACAGAAGGAGAAAGGAGAAATGAGAAAGGAGAAAGTGGAAAAGGAAAGGTGAAAAGGGGGCAGAGGAAGAAGGGAGAGAAGGCATGGTGAGGCAAGGCAAGGCAAAGCAATAACATATGTAGAGTTACATCCAATAAAACACAATGTAATATATATATGTACCTATACACAAGCACATAAAAAGTCATTTGAATTCTTATCTGATTTCCTAAAAGACATCAGAAAAAAAAAAAAAAATCAGCTTTCCATGTGGTTGTTTAAGAGTACAGTTTTATAGTAATTATAGGCTCCACACATCTAGGGGAAAACTTCTGTCTTGTGTAAAACACAAACTTGAATCTTCTTGTACTTAAGCAAATTAAATAAAAAGTCTTTGATAAGAAAGGAAGTTAAGTACAGAAAGCTACAGTTTGAAACTATTTTTCCCAAGGAACAGATGGTCTTTTTGACAGGAGAATTTTTTCAGATCCGTTGTGATAGGACATTAAGTCCTTTTAAAAATAAAAACCAAAGTTTTTTATGACAACACACGGAGGTCTAAGCCTAACTTTAGTAGACAAAATAAATAGTAATAAAACCAAGAAAAATAAATGGAAACACTGAGAGGCATCATGCTACTCAGTAGGCATCACATTGTGAAGAATAGCAGAAAGGTTGACAAATAAACAAAAGTAGAACATAAAAGCAAAATTTATAGTAGTTATATTGTTCAAAACCATGGTGGGAATGCAGGAACTGAATGTTTCTGATGTTTACATTTATTCACTTCTAAAGCAAAACAAGAAGGTAAATCATCATCAAAAATACATTCACCATGATTCACCTCATAACTCCCTACTAAATGTTGGGAAAAACAGTGTCCATTTTAAAAGGTGATATTTTCTCTAGAAAAATATCTGGACAGATTACTGCCATCAGTAACAATGTATTAATTATAGACATACATTGATTTGAATGGGAAAATAAACTTGGTCAATGAGCATTAATATTGACAAAGTTTAGTAATACAAAAGAAAAAAATTTCAAGTGTTTATAGCAGTAAGTAACTGACATCAGTTTTCTTTATCTTTTCATCTAAAAGGATCATTTTAAAAAATAAGGTTGAAGGAGAGAACTAATTTAAAAATTATTTTTCAATAGTAGTTCGATATCTAGAGAGCTAAGGGACATCAGAAGCATGGCCACCTTCACACTCCAGCCTGGGTAACCTCTCACTCTGGCTGTGGGACATTGTTGCTGCTTTTCTGGATGGGGATTCAGAGGTGCACCCATACCCCACAGAGATGCACAGAGGCTGAACAACACAGGCATGTTGAGCCTTCAGCAACACACAGGTACAGGACTCACACAAAACACAGGCACAGATGGTCTCCTCCTCCTGAAGTTTCTTGATAGCCACACATCTAGTGTGAGTGGCAAGGTTTGCTTATTGTCATAGGCTCCATGTGTGTTCTGGGAGGTCTCCACATGGTTTGGTTTTCGTTTCATGTTTCTGCCCTTATTTCCCAGTTGCCAGAGATCCCTATAAAATCTTGAAACAATCATCCTCAGTGTCTCCCGTCAATGAGCCTGACTGACCATGCTTGGTTCTCATCACTGCATCTGTCATCATTTGTCTGTCTTGTTTCTGGGCACAGCCTCACATACAGCCACTACACTCCTTAGCCTGGCACAAGAAGGAAATTTTTTAAGCTGTCAACTACCTGCATTGTTCTGGAACTCTGCCTTCTTATAAATAAACACAACTGTACATCAAGCACAAAACAGAATGAGCCTCTGTTGTATTCTGGCACTTAGTCTAAGAAACATTATTCCACCTGTAGGAGATATAATATTCAGAAAGATGAAATATCATTAGATTATAATGACATTGATATGCACATCCTGGCAAAACTCCTGCACTTCAATGTAATGTACCCAAAAATAGACTCTGCTGGAATATATTTCACCAGATATTTATACATTTCCTTGGAGTTATGCAGTACTCCAGGTACTCCATAACACAATGCAAGGGAGACTAAATACATCAGTGGAGATTTTGATATTATGTTGGGAATAAAAACTAGATTGGACAAGGCCCTGGGTAGCCAGATCTTAGCTGACACAGTGAGGGATTGGATCATTGATGTCCAGAAGTTGCCTTCAAGAGAAACTGTAGTTTGATTCTGCCTGATGCCTAATCATGCTACATACCAGAAAAAATTGTTAAGCAGTTTATCTTACAATTTACAATGACAGGTTCTTTCCAATAATTTCAGTGGCTGCCATAGACAGTCACAGTTTAGACTTTCTCTTGTAAATGTTTCTTAGGAGTTATGTGTGTCACACAAGTTAAACTGAATAAAGTGTAATTTTTCAGGGCCATAGTAATTTCTAATTCCACTGTGAGTCTAAGCAATTTCTATTAAAGAACCTTAGCCTTAGCTTATTCATCAGCTGGTTTGAGAAAAAAAGATTCATTACTATTCCTCTCAAATGAAACTTTTCCACTTTACATGTAGTTAATCTGAACAAAGTAACCTCAGATAAGCAAAGCCATCCTGTGTTCTACAATTAAAATAATAATTAAAAATGAAAGCTTATTTATTAAACAGATTTCTAGTATTACCTAGGGAATTATGAACATGTTAAATGAGTCATTAAATCACACACAAGGAGAGACAGGTATACATATTGGAGCAATACATTTTGTGCAGAATTGTCAAAGAAGTATCTTCTATGAAGAGATTTCTAACAATAATACAAAATCTCCTGCAGTAACCCATTGCATTTACTTTCCTACATAGGTCTCTTTTTATGGAAATGCTAATTCTTTTAATTGTAGGGAGATGAAACTACAGGTAAAACCTATTGTAAGTTTTAGCTAATTATCAGTAACAAATTAACTACAACAAGGGGATTTAAAAACCCTAGGCTATTACATTTAATTTCAAGGGTTTTGATCCCTGGCATTTCCTATATCAAAGGTAGTTAAAAGAGCTACTTTACCAGAGTAAAAGAAACAAAGGACAAGATGCTTCTGTGTGATGATCCTTCTAGTGCCTCTTTGGGCCTCCTCTCAGGAAAGGAGGGGGAGGCTGGAGAAAAATATGGTTCATTACTTACATTTGAAAACAAGGTATAATGCCTCCTTCTTCATCTCAGGTACATAATCCAACAATAATTGGAAAGAACCAGGTCAATGAATATCAGATGTAAAAGGAGAAGCACAAGATATCTTGTCACAATATGAAATCCTACTTTTCATTCAAAATTCCTTCTTATCACACCCATACCTAAATATAAAATTAAACATGATTTCTTTTTCTGTGAAAGTCAGGAAATAGAGTTTGTAAGAGTGCACAACATCAGTGTCTATCAGAAGAAAAAGCCCCAAAATTATTTGTTGTAGCGTTAAAATATATGAGGAAGGAAAAAAATTCACATAGGATATAAACCCAGCATATGTTACAAAGAATTCATAGTAGATGAAGTCTTGTCTGATAAGAAATAGATTTTGATTAATGCTCTGTGCTAAACTCAGGTTTATAATTGATATGCACAGTTTGGTAATATTACAGAAGCCTGGAATATTTCAAAAGGAAAGTATTGAGGTGTGTCATGGAAACTAGTATTTATCTGCAAGGTTTCCACCCATCTTTGTAGGTCAGTCCCTTGTTTCATTGTAACATCTGCTTAGGAACTTGTTTTTAAGTCTAATTAAGGGATAGTGGTTCTATAATAAAAGACACATCGTTCACTTCACAGAAAAATATACTTCATTGAAAAGAATGGTGAAGTGTTCCTAATAATTTCAGCTTTGTGTATGTACAGCATATGTACAAATAGAGAGGACAGAGATAGTATGCATTTAATTAAAGTGCTTATTTGTAAAGATTTTTAAAGTTGTGAAAAAATCTAAAGCTTTTCACAGCAATTAATTTAGTAAAAGAAAATTTTACACAGTAAATGTTTACACACTACATATATTGGTTCTGTTCATGTTAAATATATGAAAAAATGTACCATGCCAAAAGTCTGACTGTTAAATTATATTCTGTAGAAGCCATAATTATGCCTTTCCTTTTTATTAATAACTACATGTGTTACTGAAATGAAACCAAAATAAATTGTAGGAGCTATATATAAAGTAGATTAATTTAACTCCAAGTCTCTTTTGTTTCTCAGTATTTAACAATGACAACACTCCTACACAGCTGTGACTATAAACTTTCAAGAAATTTGTTTAATTGCCTACTCTCTACATGAAGTAGAAGTTGTCATTATCTGCAGACTATGACTTTCTTTGGAGGTTATTTTTGGGGACATAGAGATAAAAAAGTGTCTCCAGACACACAAACCACCTTGGTATTTCACACTGACATGAATTAATGAACCTTTAACAATGGGAAATTTAATATGTTCAGAGTTGAATGTAATTGCTAAATGGTTGCTTAGCAGCATACCAACACATTTTTTTCCCCCGACCCCCCTATCTTCTCCCCTTCTTCTTTACTAGACTATATGGTAATTATCAGTCTCTTGAAGAGTCTGGGAAAAATTATGTGCTTCTTAATAGACCTTTAAGCACCTTAGCATGCTCAAATTAGAGACAACACAGTTGTGTTTAGTAATGATGGTACCCCTATGTCCATGTATGAAAAGCAGTATGTCCATAAAAAGATAGATCTTTTTTATCCTCTAGCAATCTGAAGATGTAATAAGATGTTAAGACACTGAAATATTTTATTCAATTGAGTACTTATGGGAATAATCCTATTCTGATTTTAAACTATTCCATCTTAGATTTTCTAACCTTCATCCTGAGATTTTATTCATTAAAATGAACCTATTTCAGCACTGTTCCTCTTCTGGAGAAAAAAATCCCAACAACAAACAACCAAAAATTTAAAAAAAAAATCTCAATCAAACAAATTACAAACAAAACATACTAAATAAAGAACACATTTTGAAAATCATTAGGGCAAATATTATTTTCTCCATCAAATATTGCAGTTAGACTATAAACTTTAATCCCAGAAGATTCAAGGAGAAAAACTGGATGCTTCATGTAAACTGAGGAGCAAATATTTTAGACTAAACAGTCTAAATATCGGAACATTGTCAAGAATATGAATATTACATTTCAGAATCTTTTTTTTCAAATAAAATTAATCTTATGGGAAAATATGCAACAACTACAATTTAGTGTCCGTTGATGATGAACTCTGTTTTACACTGTGAGGCTGGATTTTTCAACTATTTCAGATTAATTTAATTTGTTTGTAGTTACCAGGATAGAAATTATCTTGGAGCATTCTGTTTAATATCTTTCATCTGGATGAAAGAATAAAGTACGTCCTCAGTAAGTTCAGAGATGACACTAGGTTGAGTGGGAGTGTTGCTCTGCTGGAGGGCAGGAAGGCTCTGCAGAGGGATCTGGACAGGCTGGATCAATGGGCCAAGGCCAAAGGTGTGAGGTCCAATAAGGCCAAGTGTCAGGTCCTGCCCTTGGATCACAACAACCCTGCGCAATGCTACAGGCTGGGGCAGAGCGTCTGGAAAGCTGCCCAGCAGAAAAGGACCTGGGGATGCTGGCTGACAGAGGACTAAACTTGAGCCTTGCTCAGGTGGCCAAGAAGGTCAGTGTCATCCTGGCCTGTATCAGCTGGACCAGGGCAGGGATTGTGCCTCTGTACTGGGCACTGGTGAGGTCATACCTTGAGTTCCGTCGCCTATTCTGGGCAGCTCGTGACAAGAAAGAAGTTGAGGTGCTGGAGCAGAGAAGGGCCAAAGAGATGGTGAAGGGTCTAGCCTAGAAATCTTGTGAGGAGCAGCTGAAGGACCTGGGGTTATTCACAGGAATTAGGCTGAGGAGACCTCATTGATTTCTACAATTACCTGAAAGGAGATTGTGGTGAGATGGGTGTCAGTCTCTCCTTCCAAATTAAAAGAGATTGGACAAAGTTTAGATTGCATACTAGAAAAAATCCTTCACCTAAAAGGTTTTCAAGAACTGGGGAAGTATGTCTAGGGCTGTGGTTGAGTCACTACCCCTGAAAGTCTATAAAAGACATGTAGACATGGTGCTTAGGGACACAGTTCAGTATAGGACTTGATAGCGTTGGGCTAACTTAATGATCTTGGAGGTCTTTTGTAGTATAAAAGATTATCTTCTATAGTTCTGATATGTTCAGAGAAAAAAATGTAAATTGAGAAGATACTTCTTTAAGTACCATAATTAGCCAGCTGACAGCTCTCCAGAGTTAACCTGAATCTACTTTTAATTACAGGAATCAAAACTGTCAGAGAAAAAATGCAGGAAGTTCTATTTATTCCTTCTTTTTGGGGGGAGCATAACATTGCTCTTGTGCTCTAACTTCAACCTCTGTTGAAGTTATAAAGTAACTGGTGTTAACCTCCAATACATGTATTTATTTATTTTACCTTATTCCTGCCAAAAGAGAATTTTTTCAAACTTTCTCAGAAAGTCATACCCATCTATTACTTTAGATTTCTTTGCATCTTGCATTTGAAATGTATTTAGCAACTTCATCCTATGGAGTTTGGTGATTTTTGGATTATCATGTAAATAAATATTGTATGTATAAAGAAGCAAAAGCTACTGTTTTTATGGTCTTATCATATCTATTGATACAAAGTGGCCTAACATGAAGAGATTTAGTGATTTCATAAACAAAAAGGAAAAAAAAAAGAGAAAAAGGAAGTTGAATTGATCAAACTAATTAAAACCATAAAAATCAGACTGTTTTTAAAGAGAACCTGGGAAAAGTGGGCAGGCAAAATTTGTAAGTACAAAATATAGCACAGTGCTGAAAATTGGAAATGAGGCAGTCAGAACAGCCTTCTTAGGGGAATTAAGGAAGATAAAAACTAACACAGAAGCACAAATAAAAAAAGTTATTAAAAATCCATAGAAATTCTTTCAATGATAGAAATACATAATCACTTTTTCTAGCTGGTATAAATAGAAAAACTCCAGCGAAAAGTATTTCCAGACAAGGTTTTAAGTTATTCACACTATCTAATCATATTATTTTTTCCTTTACTTTAGAAAATACAGGATTCCAAATTGTTCATTTCTCTAAGCCCCTTTTCTTCATAGCCACCTTATCCACATCTATTACTTTCCTCATTGTGTTTTCTGTCCAGTTCACAAGAGGAAGGTTAAACACAGGTCACAGAACACACTGATCTCTGTCAGATTAGTCTTTATTACAAAAACAGAAAATCACAGGGAGAACAAATGCCCTCATTCATTTTTCCAGCTGTGTAGCACTGGGGGCTTCGTGTGAGGGAGTTCAGTTAGTTCCTTCCTTCTAGCCATGTACCAACCTTCCCAATTGGAAATGCTACCTGCTCACAAAGCTGAATCTAGGCTATTTTTTGATGAACAGCAGGAGTGGTAGCTACTGTTTTCAAAGTAAATCTATTTAAATCCTTTCTGCTCAAAATGTTCTTGGATACCCAGTGTTGACTGCTGGCATTTAAGCACATGAATAACCCCCAGTTGTCATATGCTGTGTACATAAAGACATATTTGAAAGTACTGCACATTAATTTTGCTCTTTGAGTTTGTTTGAATTTCATACCTCATACCAAGTCCTTAGAAGTTCGGTTAAGTCTTTTTCTTTAAAAGCTCTAACATAAGGTACCTTTGAATCCATTGTTTTATATCAGAATGGAGCAGTGGAACACTGAAATATTAATTCCATAGGACAAGACTTCAGGAACCACAAAACTTATTTTAATAGTGCATTTTTAAGACTTTTAAAATTGTGGGAATATAGATATAGAAGGCTTTATCCACTGCAGTATTCAGTCAATTTACCTCAGCACGTAGTTGACCTTGCTTTGATCTCTTCGATCCACAGTTTTAGTGCTTGTTTTTATCCATTAAATGTCTAAACCATTCTCTTTCATTAATTTATTTAATTCATCCCCATACCACATCTTACTCATTTAAGAAAATGACTACAGAAATTTTTTTTTTTTAACATCTGCAGGTACACATTTCATTAATATTACCAATAATTTGATCTGACTTTTTAAGGAAGAATTATATCAAAATTTACAAGTGATTTGAGGGCTTTCATAAATCTCTACAGAACAGAAAAAACTTCTCATTGTTTACTTATTAAAGATTAGTCAGGAAAGAAGAAAAATGGTTTGGTTGAAATTCAGTGTCTGTATGTGCAGTCATGCCAGAAGAAAAGAAAAAAGGGATTTCCAAGCCCTAGCAGAGATTACTAAATCATTAAGAAAAAAATTCAAGCATCTCCCTGTAACTATTGTTTAAAGAACCGTATTCACTCACTGGTGTTTAATAACAATGTCTTAAGAGTTTTAATGCATATTCTGCTCGTGCTTTTTCTTTGCATATGGGTTCAGGATAATCTCTAACAACAAAAACTCATTGTATTACTGTTCTTAGCATAATAGCTTTGCAAGTGCACTACTATAAAGATACTTCTAATACTGGCAGCAAAGATTTAGGAATGAGAAGTTCCTGTGGAATTTAGAAACAGGCATACAGACAACCTTTCCACTTTACATGGTTGCAAATTTATCTGGATGCTAGATAATTTTCTTTTCTACTCTCCAAGGTATATGAAAAATGAGTTTAGTCAATAAGCAAATTTACTGTTCATTTTCATAGCTTTCATTCATGGCAATTTTCCATTTGTACATTCTAATGTCCAAAACAGAGGATTATTGGTAGTATTTCTTGCCTTTTTTCCATGTGACCTATCAGCTGCTAATGTATTTCTGCTTTGTCCATCAGTGTGGATAGTGATCAGTTGCACTTCACTGTGCTGGTTGATTCCCCAGGTCTCTTTTGCTACCACGATTCCTTGGGTATTGTGGGGCACAAGTAGTCACCTGGTCATCTTATGACTTCTTAGCGTAGAATTTGCTTTCCTCTCAGCTTTCACTCTATTTTATTTTCAATTTATGTCTTTGTGCATTCATATTACACTTAAAAAACAGTTTTCTTCAACCTTTATAAAAAACGATGAGCAGTGACACCCCCACCTCCTTTGTGACAAACTTCCTACTCAAAGTCACTTGCAAAGCTGCGTGACAGCAAAAGCAGACACAATGGTGCCTACTGCAATCTCCTGTGCTGGGTTTACTGTCAGGTTTCTGTGACAAGTTGAGGTCAGGTCCTTCTTTAATATAAATTAAATTAAATTAAATAATAAATTAACAGATAAAGATGAAAAAACGCATCATGAGCCAAGTCCAAGGCCTCGAATAAAGTTGTCTGGTGTTTAGATGACAATTGAAATCCTAATTCAACTTAGGTCAGCCTGAAGACCGAAATCATAGGTCTCTATTTAGGTGCACCCACAGGGAGCCCCAGTCAACTGGATCAAATTAAACCTCTACATGGAGGGGAGACTGCTGAGACCACATTCCGTGTTTAGCTGTCTCTCTGCAGGAGAGCTTTCAGTAATTTGAAAAAGTTTTCTGCCATTTTGAGCATTTTTGGGGATCAAATCCTTGTCTTAAACTTCAAAAAAGTGTTGACTTTCAGGTCTCCAGTATTGTCTGGTGTGAAGTACAGATTCTGCATAATTTTGCATAGCTTTGCAAGGTAAGGCTGGACTTCAGCTGTCTCCTCTTGGGACACAGGCCAGAAGGCAGGTGAGCTACTACACACCTCTAGCCAGATGTCTCTGTGGTCTCTAGGACAGTTTTTCTTCAGTTTTTCTGAATGTTATCTATGCAAGATGTGGAAGAAAAATTAAATTTCTACCCTCAGTTATCTTCTAAGGTCTTTAAGCACAAATAACCATGACTTAACCCTCTTTATCTGTGACGTGAATATGTTAACTGACACCAGAAGTCCATACTAAGCCAGTTAAAATTGTGACACATCTGAGAATGTGAAATTATGAAAAAAGAAATAGCCCCATTCCAAAACTGAGAATTTTCCAAAACTAGGAACTTTCCTAAACCAAGCCAAACCAGACAAAGCAAGGATGGGTTGTTTTTTGCTCTTTTGCACACTTATCCTAATAATAAATTCTATTTGACATTTTTCAGGGGAAAAAAAAAAAAAGTAACACCTTTTACTTTTCTAGTTTTTTTTTTTTCTTTTTAAGTAAATTGAGATTCTGGCTAGACAGCCATTTTCCTATGTTTCAATAAAATGGTTGAACATAAAGATTGGTGTGTATTGGGTTTAGATGCCCATGTTCTGATGGGGCAAACCATGGGTGTGGCCTCTATGAGGAGACATAGACCTCTTCAGAGTGTTTCCTCTGGCTCCAAAACAGACACATTGCACTACAGCCAAGGGTAGCCCATCAGTCATGCTGTTGGTGCTTCTGCAAAAACATGTTTAAGAAGTGCAAATGTTGCTGCACTGAAGATGTATGAGAGAAGAGTGAGAATATATAAAAGCAATAACTCTGCAGACACCAAGGCCAGTGAAGAAGGAGCAGGAGAAGGTGCTCCAGGCAGTGAAGAAAAGATGTGGCGACCTATTGAGTCCCCTACCTATGTCTTTGTTTCTCACTATCCGACTCTACTTTTTTAAATAAGCTGAAACAATTTTCCTCATGCCAAATCTGTTTTGATCATGGTGGCAAATGTGAGTGGTCTTCCTTGTCCTTTTGTCAACCTAAAAGAATTTTCATCTTAGTTTTTCACTCTGTCTTAATGAGGAGAGGAAATGAGAGAAGAGTTTGTCAAGCACCTGGCAGAGAGACAAGATGAACCCAACTGTAACTTGGTCACAGCAGATGAACATCTTTCTAAGGAGTAAGAAAAGATTTTTTTTTTCCCTGAAAACCTATTCTGCTAGTATTGGATGTGAGTGTTTGTTTTTCCAAGTGAATGCAGCAAATGAAAGATTAATAATTATGTATGATAACCGAATGCCTTGGTAAGCTTCAGTGACCTAAAAACCTTCAGGTTTGTGCAATTTGAATATTGTGCTATCTGCCGAATATGAATATTTCTTCCTCATTAACATGATTGGAGAATACAGATTTCTCATTCATCAAGCTTTGATTTCATTAATTAACTGTTTTCTGAAATTGTGGGTGGTTGTTTGTTTTTAAGCCTCCCTTTTCAAGATTTTAAAATTCTCAGTATGTCTGATTATTTCAACTGTGTGTCTATAAATACCATTCTCAAGTATACATAGTGGAAACCATTAATAATTAAAAAAAAAAAATCTGAGAAAGCAAACAGAAAAATATCTAGTGATCACTCTCATTCTATCAGTACTGAAGTAATAAATAATTCTTGCACACTTTAAAAATGAAACAAATGCCTGAGAAATGTGTTTATTTTCCAAAATGAAGGACATTTTTTTTTTTTTTTATCCCATAAAAACAAGTGAAACCAAGAGGTTGCTACTACCTTTGAAAAGTGTGTAAGTGTTAACACAGTGGATAAAACAAAATATTCTTTAGTCTGGTCCCTATCCTTAACGAGATAAATTAGTGAATGAGGAGTGAAATGCACTATGTTTTTCTAGCAGTAATAAGTATTGAAACTTTCTGACCTGAAGGCTGTATCTGGACTGTTATCTACCATAACATTCAGGAATTGTATTCTCCAAGAATTCTCCAGGTCCAATTACTTTATTGCCCCTGCAGCACCTGTAGCTGACAGGTCCATTGCCACAATAGATGCTGATGTTGGAAGGTGAGGAAAATTTCTGTGGGTTTGTTGACTGCTACTCTGTAATGGTTTAGGGTTTGTTTTTTTTTCACTGTGAGAAATAGTGAATAAACATACTTTCCTTGTTTCAACACAGTTTTCATTTTTGCCAACCTTTGTTTTTAGTCTACTAACAGACTTCCTGAAGTGAAGAATACCAATTTGCAGAATTTTTTTTCATACAGAAGGAAATACATATTTCTGATATTTTTTTTAATTCATGAAATTAATGTATGTTGACGTGTCAGGAACTGAAAATTAGAACCCTGGTATCAATTACCTGAAAACTTTTAGCCAAATACTTTTACTTGTGTAAAAGTATTATCTTCTGCTTCATCGGTTTAACAGCAAATTAGGAGAGACTAAATTTCTGGGTTTTTTTTTTTTCTGTGTTTCTTTTCTGGACATTTGAATTAATTTTTTCCCCTTAAATTAAATAAGACCT
This sequence comes from Poecile atricapillus, assembly GCF_030490865.1. NCBI lineage: Eukaryota > Metazoa > Chordata > Aves > Passeriformes > Paridae > Poecile > Poecile atricapillus. Next base: position 96,768,430 of record NC_081289.1, on the reverse strand, counting down.
CCTTTAATTTTTGATACAATTTTGCCCAAAGTTCATTTTCTTTAAACAAAAAACAAAAGAGAGTAGACAAAGGGTGTTGGAGGATGGTGTGCTTGCTCTGCGCAGTCTTTTTCAGACTGACAGATAAAAAAATCACTCTAACCTCATAGGACCCTCAGCTTCCTTCAGTACTGATTAGTTTCCTCAAAACGAACAACACCAGCCACAGGCTAACAGTTTCAGAATTCCACCTCTGAACCCTGTGACTGACAGAGAGGGTGGTATTGAAGAAAATAAAAGCTTTTGCAAGAAGTAGTGGAAGCAGTGTGGACTTTATTCAAGAAGTTATTGCTAAATCTTCCACTGTCATGTGCACATAGACAAAAGGCTGAATTACAGCAGAGAAGACATTAAGGAACAGAAACTGAAAAGACAAGCACAAATGTCAAGGCTGATTTAAAAGCAGACACTGTCATAGAGTGAGGCAGAAGTTTAAGAAGGGGAAGAAATGTGTAATAAAGTCAGGAGGGAATGCAAAGGAGATGTTCAGAAGATGATATGGGTTTGCATAGGAGGGATTGACAGAAAGGCTGCCTTGCCTCCTAGACTGTTAGGAGATGGTATGAAAGAAGACAAAGAGCAGAAGAAAGAGTTTTCTAGTTCATGTAAGATATCAATTAAACCTGTCTTGATAATTTCTTCCACAGCTCCACAGACATTTGTTCCTAATTCAAATGAAACTAAAATTTACCCTTTCAGGTTTTCACAGCTTACCTAATCCTGCAGATGTTTTGGTACTCACAGAACTGAACCCACCTGAAATCATTGGAAAGGCACCTATAGAGCTCAGGCTGTTGTCTACAGAGTGAGGATATATAATGTTGAATAATCACTAGCAGCTTTGTCCATTTATAGAATAATATATGTACATATTGAGTAATATGGAATACATGTTTGCTCACAAATGATCCCTGAATTCATTGTAAATGAGAGAAAAGTTCTCAGCCACAATATTAATGTGAATTTTCATGTAGTTCTGAGTTCTAATCCCCATAATCTTCTAATGCCTTAGAACATCATAAATAAATCCTCTTATTACCTATGCCAATTAAGAGTGAAAATTTTAAGGAACAAATTGAAATTCCATGTCTCACAGGTTAATTTTCTAAGAGTTGTGTTGGCTTTTTCTATGTATCCTGTATACTTTCAATTGGCCATGCATTTACAAACTATTTGACTGACAAAAATTGCAAGTAAAAAACCCAGGAAAATATAGGTTCATTAAACAGACATTTTCTCTAGTCCGTCCTTTGTGAGATAAATCTTTTGGTGTCAAGGAAGCGTGTAATTCTTTGTACTCACTTCTCCCAATGAAACACATATCTCTAAAGATCAATGCAAGGAGAACAGCTGTGTTTTACTCACAAAGTGTAAAAATGCATTCAAACTTATGTGTTTATATGAGGGTGGCCAAACTTAGATATTCTGACAGCTAGCATTTTTAAACAATTTTTTCATGACAATTTTTCTGATCGCCATATGATGTTAATGTTTGATTACTGACCACCATAGGACATTAATGTTTGATTACAATGAATATTAAAAAAAAAAAAAAAAAATCATGTTTATTTGGAGGAAGAATTTTCTGGAAAAGATCATGAAAAAATAACTCATTGGGGAAAAACAAAAATCAAAAAGCAAACAAAAAGACCCCTTGAAACTGTTGAAGAAAAGACATATGAAAATAAGGGGTAAATACAAGCAACCAGAATTAAGATAACAAATCCTCATCTTAAGTACTTGCTTATTGTATCTTACTGACCAGATAACTGCTATAAAAGCACTTGTTATAATAGTAAAATAATAGACTTTATTTAGGATAAGGGAAAACTGGACCTGTTTTCAGATTTTCTTCATACAAGAAAATTCAAATCAAGATGCATTTTTTTGTTGGATTAAGTATACAAACCAGGGGAGGGTGAGGCTATGGATTGTAGGTTCGACAGGTTCTCTTGTGAAATAGGTTGTCATTGTGAAGGATGCTTTAATGTTCATTTTGTTATCTTATTTACCTTTTAAGAAGCAGAAAAGTATTTTGCATAGGAATGAGTTTATTTGGTGCTGTTTTGTAGAACAATGCTTAATCTCTTCTAGATCCCTCTGTTCTCTCAAAGGGATTAATCTTTTGCTGCCAAAGGGAGTTGTGCTATTCAATATAATTAAGAAAGACACAAAACTTCACAACTAAAAATTAGAATTCCTTCCTATCCACCTTCAGGATAGGAAGAACCTTCCTATCAGGAGGGTACTGTTTTGTTCAAAACATGAATTATTTTTCTTGAGGTCCTGTCCGATTTTTTCCCTTTTCCCACAAGGCATCCTACAGATGATGACCAACTAGGCTCATGATGCACTAATTTGTTTACTGTGGTATAAGGAACACGATATGCTAGCTGGCAAATTAGGAAACATCATAGCCAGAACCCATTCAATTACATATTTCACAGCTCACTGAGAGGTAAGGAACTTCGGTGGAATGATCATTTATACTCTGTCTTGGTGTGCTGATGGAAATAAATACAGCCATTCTGCTTAGCAAGGAAAATGAGCATAGCTCATGACTTTTCCAATAAATTATTTGAATGAGACTCTGTGCTGACAGAAAGCTAAGTATTCAGTTCAGTATTCAGTAACTATTCAGTTCTGTCAGGTCCTTGGATATTTTTCAATTCAACCCCAGAAGCCTTACTCTACTATCATTACAATGAATTCAGAGCTATGTCAGATACCAGTTGTTGAATTTCTCTCTGTGTAAGAAAGAGGAGTAGGAGTAATCCCATTTAAATAAAACCTTGGCTGTTCTTGAAATCGTAACGTACTTTCTGCTGAAATATTTCTCTTAATTTTCATGCTATAAAACTTTATTAAGCCTTTTTAAATCTATTGTTATTTCAATTGTTCTTAAAAGTTGTGAATCACTGATTTATATTAATCCAATTCTGGGTTTTGTTCTAGTGATAACAACGAGCTGGGAACCTCAGGAGCAGAAATTTCTTCCTCAACCAAGCTTGCAATATGAAAAAAGAGAAACTTAATCATAGTTAAATTAGAGCTACCACACATATACAAAGTACATGCCAGAGCTGAGACTCCCTCAGAACTTCAAAGGCTCTTTGATGTCATACTAGCAACATTCAAACAAATAGTTTAATATAGCAAGAAGGAATTGCAATCAGATTCAGAATGCAAGAAAAATGTGGAGAACTTCTAGAGAAATTTCAAAAGTGACAGAGCTATGAACAGAGTTCACAGTATTGGTAAAATTTGAGGCTTCTTCATTTTAAGGTTTGGAATTTGTAGGGTTCTGTGACATCTCTTTGCCCCAAATCAACTTGCCTCAAAATTGAAGGAGTTAACACTTGCCTGGTTATAGTATATTAGGAAATAAATTTCACTGTAGAACAAATAGGGTGTGCAAACATCTGTTCGCAGTAACAATGGTAATGTTTTGGATTGCTCTCAGGCTTCTGAACTTTCTGATACAAAGGTGGTTAGGGAGGTCTCTTTTTCTTTTCTCTTCTTTTTTTTTTTTTTAAATTCGTTCACTGTCTCTGGGAATTACCAACATAAACCAGCATTATTTAAATTGTTGACAAAAAAAAAAAAATACGAGTCCAAATAAATATTTTTTTAAAATTTTATTTTAGAATGCTGTTCCAAATGAGCATGTTCTATCTTACTTGTCAGTATTAAAATAAAATGTTACATAGATGAGACAGGTTAAAAATTTTGTACTTAGTTTTGTGAACAAAACTATTTTTAGCATGTAAAAGCCCAATAAAAACTGAATTTCTTATTCTGTAATGTATATTCAGTGATATTTTGGTAAGGACTTAATGAAACAAGCTAAATCTTAAACTGTTCTCAGTCTTTTTATGTTTTTTCCTCATGCAGCTTTTATTTATTTTTCTATTGACTATGTAAGACTTTCATTTGACTCTACTTCAAACAGAATTTTAAAAATGCATATCAAAAGATCTGATTGATCTGTTTTCAGATTATTGTATTTTTTACATCCTTATGTAGACTCTGCATGCTCTGTCTAGACAAGGTGAAACATAAAACCAGAACCCCAATAATGACAGATATTTTCCATCCTGTACTATATGTCTCTCTGTGAGGTGTTGGGATTTTTTCAGCTTGGATGATCTTGCTCAACAGCTTTCACTGTGAAAGACTGCATTGCCAAATCTAGGATTTGTTTCAGAGAAACTGAGATATAATCAGATTTTAATTCTGTACTAAATTGAACAACATCAGCTGTCATTAAGGTATCATAAAACTCATACCATCTTTGACAGAAGTGTGAGCAGTGTAGTAGGGAAGGAGTCTGGTTAGATTTCAGGCAGGTGCAGGTATAATTTAATTTTCTGCATCCACTAAAATCACAGTGCCAGCTACAATTTTTCCCTGTAAAACTTTTCTGATTTTCTAATAAAAAATACAGTACTGGTATAGTAAATTTTCCTCATATTTTTGCTTACAGGCCATCTACAGCTGTGTGTATCTACATATGGTTGGAGAACATAAAATTTTCCATGGTAGTTTAGACTAGACTTTCATCTACTGTAACTTCACTTTTTTAACAGAAGACGGATGAAATATGAAAGAATTTGATGGTACAATTTAGAACTGAATAACATGTCAATCATTAATTAGCTAAATGACTTGAACAGGATGAAACACGGTGGTGTAGTCTGTTAAACCCTGTGGCTCAGAAGAAGAAAGGCTGCCTCAGGTCCTTTCTCCAGGGCCAGCCAGAATTATAGGTACAGGTGTGCAGAACACATGGGCTGGGGACGACTTTGTTCCTTTGGCTGAGGCGTCCCCACCTACTGTGGAGACTCTGCAGATGTCCAGATGGGCCTATATCACATGATACAATACATATTAAGCCATTAAGTGGATCAATTCATACATACGAAATCTGCTAAGACAAAGATTTCTATTTCATTGAAATATTGTCTGCTCTTCTAAATTTTAAAATTCTGATTTTAAAGGTACTTACTGTAAAACTTGTAAACGTGTTTTGTTAAAATACAAATTTCTGTATCTGTTCTTACTCTTGTTACTATATGTGTGTGCCCATATCAGCTGTTGTTTCAGCCCTTCCAAACCTAAAATAAGAAATGTTATTGCTTTATTTTAAATTATATTAAAAATATATTAAAAGGATTATATTAAAATATAAATAATATATAAATATAATAATTATATAAAAATATAATAATTTTATAACGACATTAATGCATGTAAAATATTAATATATATTAAAATTGTATGTGATTATATAATTATAGTTTATTATATGTTATAATTGTATATTATATAATTGATTATATAAAATAATATAATAAATTTTTAAAGGATTATATTAAAAAGATATTAAAGGAGAAAACTATGGATCTTTTTTGGGCTTATAAACATCACTACTCTCTGTTTTTCTGTTGGGCTTCATTGGAAACCACAAATGTGTAATTTTTTTTTATTTCCTCAGAAATCAAACTCACTTTATCTAAATTGTTTTTTTTCACAAGCAGTGAGCTCTTTCACCTTCATTCTTTTAAAATAGAGGGAAATGTCAGGGGAAGTAAAATCCTGGGAAAGAGTAGATATCTTGCAGAGATTCCAGAGAGGATTTCAGCTTGATTTCCTAATTCAGTAGGAAAGGCACACAGTGAAATGAACTGAGGGTAGACAGGTCTCCTTGTCAAACAGTCAAGTTGATGATGCATTTATTTCCATTTTTTTAAACAGATTTTTGGTTTTATCCTTAATTCTGACAGATGGGACTTATCCAAAATTTGAATTTGTACAGCTACCATACAGAACAACTAAGCACAAAGGCTCATATTGCTCTGTGTGCTGCATATACTCTGTTTTATCTTATGTCATTATAAATGCTCTAAAAATATACTGTTTTCTCATCTCTTAAAAGATCCATTTTAGCTAGCGTGCTGCAAGCTGAACCCTTTCAGCCACTAGCAAAATAGTCAAAAGCCTAGTTCTGTTTTTCAACTGTGTTATATATTTCTGTGCAACAAAAAATTAATAAAATGATTTTCCAGGAGGACTGTGTTGCATTAGTAATCATGTGCATCTATTGATATTATTTTTCATATTGACAGATATCCTATTCTATTCAACGTTATACATAGTGAGCATTGTGCTCACTGTAAATATCATTCCTGTTTACAGGTACACTGGGCATGTACTTACATAAATCTTGAATTTCAGACAAGCTCTTGATGATATGCCACAATGCTCTGCTGGTTGCTGTTCACCGACAGAATGTCTTGTGGCATACAGAAATTTGTACCACTTCTTTACCCATGACATGCCATGGTCAACATGGGGCTTTGCAGAAAAGTTACACAATTTTTTTCCTTTTTCTTGTTTCTCAGTTTTTTGGTCATTTACCCATATATGACTTTATGTTGGTTTGGGTTTTTTTAATCATCCTTTTGAAGATACGTTCACAAAATCTTTTGAAACTTATTAAATTAACCTTGTCAGAATCTTTATTTTCTTTCAAAACATTGTCTAGTGGGCAATAGGTGTATTAGATTGCATTATACTGACTTACCTCTATCATGAGGACTTTTTTACCCTAACGTAATATTTTGCAATACCAAAACCATGGATAACTTACTGCAGCTTGATGAATAGTAAGTGACCTAAGGGTCAGATTATCTACAGAGACTTTCCATAACAGATTTGGGACCTTTATGGAGACAGATGGCCTTAAAAACATCATTGTCCAGACTAACATTATTCCTACAGTGTGGAAGATACAGTGAAGCAGCCTAGTCAGGGTTAGAGAAACAGATTGCAGCAATGGTCTTCCAAATAACAATCTCAAAATGTGACCTCTAAATTAAACTTAGACTAAGAGTCTCTTTTTCTCTCTGTATACACTTTATTGTCTAGAATTCCCAAGACACACCCAAGAATATGGCTGTAATTTAGAATTTACAGCAAGACTTTTTCTTTGTATGTTATCCTCAGTTCTTACACTGTCTTAAAACAATTAAGGCCTCCTGGAAATACCCACAGTATTATGGCTGAATGGTATTATCTTAATCAGTAGTCTTAAATCATTTTGTGACAGCTCTGAAGCTCCATTCTTACATGCTATAGTTCTTACATTTTCTTTGGCTGTTGGCTAAATGTCTCAACTCAACCTGGATTATTCAGAATCCCTGATTTCACTAAGACTAACTATTTTGCCAATGTCAGTTAATGTACAGAAAAATGAGCTCTTCATATTTCGTAAAACTCATGAATCTGGCAACGCCACCTTTCCAGAAAGACCACGTGAATTGCTTTTGCACATAAACACATCAAGGAGCACAATGTAGCAAAATAGTAATCCGAACACCATAAATTTTCTGATTTTTTTGGGTTTTGTCACACCAGTTCCATCTTCCATTCAAGAAAAGACACAGTTTACTCTCTTGAGGGCAAAGGGTTTTTTTGACAGCACTAGCCCTCAAACTTCTAAAGAATTCTAAAGAGCTGCTAGCAATGTAGCATGTCACAGAACAGAATATTTGCTTGAAATAATGAAATTCCTTTTACCTCATCTGTGATGATCAAGTGTGGAAAGAAACTCAGTGATTCCAAATCACTGTAGTTCCCCCACAGAAAATAGCTGGGGATTAAAATTTGGGTATAGTTCTATTGTATTCCACAAGGAGCATGTACAATTATCTGTGTGCAATCCTCTGCATGGGACCATTTGGCCAGGTACAGTGTGATGTCTTCTACTGACATCTCACCTAGAGTAGGTCCACATCCTCCTATTTGTTAACTGAGAAAGAAATAGTCTGGATCATCTAGAACAGGAAGACTCTGTAGAAGACACAGAAATCAGAAAGGTACTGGGAAAGGGCTGCATCACATTTGTTGCGAAAAGGAACTTTTTGTGGATAAGAATGAGGCATTTCCTTTGCCTAGCTAAATTGCTTCCAGAAGAAATGCAGTTTAACATGTAAATGTCACATCTTAATCCTAATTGCGCATAAGATTGTTCCATGACTATAAAACTGATAAAAAATAATTTATTATGGGGAGTAGTACTATGTGAAAAGGGGAAAACCCCCAAAGAAACATAAGGAGATTTTGGAATTTCTTCTGTTTTTCTCTATCAGAAGAATTAAAATTTAGGAAACTGTGGAGATAAAAGGGAATGAAACCTAGAAATTGCCTGTGGCTTACACCTACCCTCCGGTTGCAGAAATCTTTGAATCCTCAAGATTCTTTTTTCCCCCCTATAGATCCCCATCTTCCAAAACCCATAAGCCTTTGATATTGCAATATTCAGTGCTAGTGGGGAACTTTCTCAGCTTCTTTCAATTGTAAAACTTCAAAGGAGAAAGAGAAGTAACTCATGGAAAGGTAGATTAATGTCAAAAGGAGCACTTCTCCTGAATTTCATAAATTTATCAGGAACCCTCTTTTTAAAACTCACATTACAACTAGGGAAAAATGGGGCTATCTTGAGGAAATAATTACTTATCTTAAGACAGAGAATGCAATTAGTAAGAATAGTCTAAACTATTCAGAATTTAAGCATCATTGAGGGAAGTAAAGTGAAGGTGAATAGCAGCTTAGTCATCAGTTTGCAGTCAGATGAAGCTTCCCCAAGTATGCAAATGTGGGCTGCAGACAGTACAAAAAGCACATCTGGAAAATTATGAAATACTATATTGCTTGATTTTTGAACTTACAGTTCATTTCTCTGTTGCTTATTGTCAAAAAATATGAGGAGACAAAAATAAATGTTCTCGGAGCAGGGGCTTGAGTGACTTGAGATTTCAAAGCCTATACTTTGACAAAAAGATTTAAAAGTAACACAGTCTATATATAGCTGAAAAAGGTAAAAATTAGGCACGGAAAGAATTTTTTTACCTTCCTGAGTCATTTGTAAAAATCACATAATGAATGAAAGAGAAGGTTTAGCTAAAAAGGAAGGATTGAAAAAATTATATGGTACAGACATCAAAAAGCTGAATCATTTTATACTGTACAAGCATACAGTTGCTGTTAAATATACTCAAAAGAAAGCAAATACATGAAAGTGGAGATTACTAGTGATTAGAATTGTACCTGTTCTATGTAATTCTACTCCTTGCAAATGAGAATTACGAAAAAAAAAAGCATAACTATGTTAGTTGAGATTGTATATAGACATACAATCAAAAGAATGAAAAAACTGATTATTTTACTCATCAATAGATTTTTTTGGTTCCCACCTCACAAATTTTCCTTTATACTTTTTTTAGAAGAAAAATATTCACAAGTTTTGGTAGTATATATCATGTCAGAGATTTTAGTAGAGGATGCTTCCCTGGGCAAGCCATTAGATTTTATACATGAGCATAAAATGTGTGTCTGACGTGACTTGTTTCTTCTACAATTATGTGATTTTTTATGTTTTTTAAAATTGCAGGAAATAAAATGTTTTTTGCAAAACATATTACAAAGATAACTACTTCACAAAAACAAGTCAAATAGGTAACACCGCATTTTAAAAAGCATAAAAAAATCTAAATTCAGTGACTTTTAGTATATAGGTGAATAGAAATGTGTTCATTTTCCACAAACAATTTGAAAGACAAAAGTTGTTTTCTTAAGAGAGATCTGTGTATGCAGTGTACAATGAATGTTAGTGTCCAGATACTTTTCTGAGTAGAACCTGAAAATTTTTCATAATGTAAAACAGAAAGGAAATATTTTCACCTAAAAAAGATTAAATTATTTGGAATATGAAAATGATCAAAATGAAATTATCTTCTCCTTTGCTGAAAAAAGGCTCCATTAAAGCAGGCATAAAAATTAATGCTGTGTTACCTGATGTAGCCAGTTCTGCAAGAAAGACATGGGGGGGAAAAAAGAAGGGAAGTGTCCTAGAAAATCTTTCAAATTTTGCAAGGGTATATTTTTGTACGTACAATTGGGTTTATGCTGCAATAATCTCTTTTCATTAAGTGTAAAATAAGGTATAGTGGCACTCACTATAGCACTTACAAAAAGAGTGTAACACTTATGTAAAAAGGTATTGTTTTCCCTCACTCTGTCACTCTCAGTGCTTGAAGGCCTGAACAACCCCATTGTATTCTTCAAAATTTATTTTAGTACATACTGTTGAACAGAAAGGGGGTGATCCCTGGGGACAGTAGGAGTATTGCTGGTGCTTTGAAAGACCAGCAGCATCTGTCCATCTATTGGAGATAAAATTCCTACATTATTTCTGGTTACAGGAGTGTCCAATGTAATTTTTTTTTCCAAATTTTTATATTATCGGCCTGCTGAAGACAGTGCCTGTAATTTTCCCTACTTTTGACCTTTGTGATTTTGATTTTTGCCACCTTCATGCCAGAATTGGGCAGTTGATTAGAGCCCTGTAGAGCAGAAAAACTCTGTTCAGATCAAGAGGCAAATATATCTTGAACTGATAGAGAGAAACTTAAACACTAAATGATGTAATAACTCCTCTGACTCATTTTCACGACTCAGGTTACCTCAGAGTCAGAGATCTACAGCTTCTGGTTGTCAGGAATGTGATGAAGTCCTCCTTCAGTGTCCTGACACATTTTCTGAGACAAAACAACATTTGACACTTCAATACACTTTAATTAGAACCAGAATATTATTGATAAGAGATGTTAAGGCGTGAGATCTTTACTTCAAATTAACCCACATCCAAAAAATCAAGATTAATGTAACTTAACCCCAAATTAATTTATCAACTGCCTATGAATTTAGCGGATTTCAAATAATATTTTAATTCAGCAAGAAATTAAATTTCCTTGGTGTGATATCAAACTTCCTAGAGTTTTTATATTAGGCTACAAGAAGATCTTGTACAAGACAACAAAGGAGCACAGTACTGTTCTAGAAAATAATATGCAAGGGAAATATCAGGAAAAATTTACATTGCATTCTTCAAAGACTATCACAGCAAATAGGTAACTTCCTTCCAAAGGCCCATAGAAAGTCTGACTGAGAAGCTGCCTTATGTTTCAAAAAACAAGAAGGCTCTCTGCTCTCAACTAGACAATGTGGCAGGAATTATACACTTTACATAGAAAAATGACTACAAAAAATTTCCTTCACAGATCTGAAACTTCTGCCATCAATTTCTCAATATGATCATTCCTTCCTGATTTGGACTCAGGACCTCCAGCTTTTCTCGCTTCAATGCAGAGACTGGGGGAGAAAGACAAAAAACCTAAATCTGATACCTCAGAGTTCACTAGACCCACAGCCAACATGAGTCAGAGACACAAGCAGTCTGTTGTTAACAGCGTATATTGAGATTTAGAAAATGAAGCAAGGGAACAGTGAATGAATAAAGCATCAAAGAAATATTGGTAAAATTGCTGCTACATGCTCTGACACATTTTCATTTTACTCATTAATAACTTTGGTCACATAGTCCTCTCTTTACTATTATACCAGCTTGCCATGGTTTAACTCCAGAGTAGTGGGTTGACCTGCTTTATCACTCCCCTCTTCTGCAGGACAGGGGAGAGAAAATATAATGAAAGTCTTGTGGGTCAAGACAGAGAGACGTCACTCAGCAATTACATGGGCAAAATAAACTCAACTTGGGGAAATTAATTTATTGACAATCAAATTGAATTATGTGAAACAATCTTTAAAACCCCATCCCTCTGCCCCTTCCTTATTAATAGGACCAGCTTTACTCCCCATTTTCTCCATAGTGCAGGTGAACAAGGAATATTGACTGCAGTCTTATTTCTGCCACTGCTTCCTCCTAAGGGTGAGAACCGTTCATACTCTTCATGCTCCAGTGCAGGGACACTCCCACATGACAGAGTCCTCCATCAACTTCTCCAACACGGGCATTTCCCACTGGCTGCAGTTCTTCACAAACTGCTCCAGCATGGGGCTCCTCTGTGAGTGCACCCCTTCAGTGCTGTATCTCTGCAAGGTCACAAAACCTGCCAGCAAACCTGCTCCAGCATGAGCTCCTCTCTCTCCAAGGGGTCGCAGGTCCTGCCAGGAGCCTCTTCCAGTGTGATCTTCCCCTGGGGTTCACAACCTCCTTTGGACATCCACCTTCTCTGGTGTGCAGGAGAAAATTTGTGACTTGATGTAAGGATAGTTTTACAGATAAAGCAAAAACCATGTTTGTGAGCAGAGAAAAAAAGGGAATTGATTCCTGCTTCCCATGGACAGGCAGGTGCTTGACCACACACAGGAAAGCAGGACTCCGTCATGCCTAACACTGACTTGGGCAGACAAACAACACCACTCCAAACATTCCCCTCTTTCTCCTTTTTCCTCAAGATTTATATGCTGAGCACATCACCATGTGGTGTGGGATACCCCTTGGGTCAGTTGGCATCACCGATCCTGGCTGTGTCCCCTCACAACTCCTTCTACATCCCCAGCATCCTTCCAGGGAAAAGAAGTAGCAGAGGCTCTCTTTGTGACAAGAACATCCCTGCGTTGTCAACCTTGTTTCCAAAATCCAAAACATAGACAATACTAGTTGCAGTGGAGAAAACTGACTCTAATTCCAGGAAAAAACAGCACACATCTCCATTGGGGTCCTTGTGTCTCCTGCCATCTGGGAGCAGTGTGTGCACAAGGGGTCAGTTAAGCACAACTCCTTCACTCCTCTAGGCTGAAAGTGTGTGCCCTCATCTCTATCAGTGTGTTTTTCCCATGCAGCAAAAAGTAACAATATTATCCAGAAAGTTCATGTCACCATGAAACAATGCAAATTAGGATTAATCTTCTTTTTATAAATAAATATTTGTAAGTGATAGAAATGTGTATTTTATGACTATTAAAAAATAATCCAAACAACCCTTTCTTAATTTTTTTCTCCATACATTTTAATACAGATTTTAATACATACTTTAATATACTATTTGGAAGTGCTTTTTGACCACTACTTTGGCGTCAAGATTCTCAAAAAGTGTCTTGAAAGTTTCAAGAGTGTCCTAAAAAAAGTATGCTCAGTGTCATAGCTGAAAAATGTGGGGCAGGTAAATCTGGTACGGGTGTACAATGAAAACAGAATTTTATAGCATCAGTGAAACGTTCCCCTGTGCAATCTGAATAAGATTTGTACCTTGATAAATCACATACTACTAAAGTCAAAATAGCTATTTATTTTGGTTATGATTGTGTTATAGGTTTATTGTTTGCACTCTGGAAACATATAAAATCTTTCTAACTTCACCATAAATTCTTTTTCGTATTTTGAAAAATATCATCCAGCCTGTTGATTGGCAAAATTAAGATATCTTAAGACAGTCAGTTTTCTTGAGCCGGGAGCACTGTGTTTTCAGACATGTTTTCTTGCATAGAATCCTTTGACATCTTATCAGCTAACAGTGTGAGACAGGTTCACTTCTGTGATAAACTGTGGAGGCTCCTACTTCGGAGAAATAAGAGAAGGAATGTTTAATGTTAGCAGCAGGAAAAAAATTTTGATCAAACCCACAGTATAAGAGCATAGCACTATGTTCACTGTCACAAAGTCTAGTTGATACTTGAATCAGTCTTGAGATTGCTTTTCATAGCTGATAGGAAATAGGATTGCAGAACTTAAATTTATTTGGTAACATAATCTATGCTTCTATGCATGCTATAATGCAAATTCTTACGTCCTTGCAGCAACTTTGAATGTTCTTATTAATAAAAGATAAATAAAAGCCCCCAAAAGCAAAAAAACAAACAAAAAAAATACAAAACAAAACACCCCAAACCCCAGAATAAACTATAATTTGTTTAATTTTCTTTTTATGGTGTAGTGGACAAAATTAAAACCCTGTTATGCATATTTAACATGTAAATAGAAGTGTGAAATTTCTATGAAGCAGAAAGACATTACAGTACGTAAAACACAGAAAATTTAGAAATTCTTGTTTCAAATGCTTTTTTTTATCTAGAATCTCATTGGTGACCTGCAGGTTTCTCAGAAGGAAGAAAATCCTTCCGTCTTATTATTTTTTTTGAAAATTGTTTTGACAGCTGTCACTTTATAGTGTGTGCTCCTAAGAGTAAAGCTCAATTCTGTGACAAAGCAATATTGAACAGTACCTCTTTCAGAAATGTTTGTATCTGTTTATCAATCCATTTCCTTCTAGAAGCCTCAAAGGAACATTTGAGCTTTAAAATTTAAGAATACAAATGTGTCTACGCTTTTGTGTACCCAAATTCAGAAAAAATCCCTTTTCTAAACATATGTGTGTACATATCCACTTGGATAAAAGTCTACATCCATGTATATACATATGCATACACATATAGTCCCTTCTGGCTCAGCATATCTAATGAATCTGGGATATTTAATTCCGAATATCAAATTTTCATGCTTTAACAATTAAAAAAACCTATCCACAAATTTAAAATTAGTTGTAGAATTTATTGTGTATGTTACATAAAGCAGAATTGAGCGTAGATAGACATGGCTTGAAATTAATCATGGCACAGATATTTATCTCAGAAACTGCCCAAAAATGCCATCTGAAAATAATAAAAATTTAATGATATAATAAGTGTCTGTGAGAAGAATTAAAGATGACCACTGCTAGAGTTCAATTAAGACTTTTCATTCTTGTAGGTACACTCTATTAGCTCTAAATCACCATTTTTAACCAATTAGATATGTGAGAACTATTTGAGACAAATTTTCCTGTCTTTGTGCATACTGTAATTAACTATGGATTTGAGAAATAAGCATCTGTGCCCTTCAATTATTTTCTCTCAAAAGTATTGCCACTTTCCAAAGCCTCATGGAATCAACAGCATAGCTGCTGTCATTTTGGTAGCCAAGAGATTCATATAATTAGATAGTGATGAACATAATAGTGAATTATAAAGAGGTTAACCTTTGAAATTATTTTAAAGTTGTGATTTTGCTTTCACACCCTTATGTCATGATAACAAAATTTCAAGTGTCCCATCTAAACTAACTGAGCAATGCCTCCTATTGGAGTTGAGGATGCCTGACTATTATTTGTAGCTGCAGTTAATGGTAGACTTTCAAGACTACTAATTTTGAATGGCAATATTTTCCCTAGTGTGCTTTCCCACGACAAAACAAGAAAATAAAAATAATAATAAAAAAAAAAAAAGTAAAAAAATTTCTTCTTATATATGGTCTATTATTTTTAATATGTCAGAATTTTCTAACTTGCATTTGGTATTCAGGTCCCAAAGGAGAAGAAATAAGCATATCTGTTTTTACCTGCTTCTCTAGGAATACACTGCTTTTCTAGATTATTTAGAATGAATTGGTGATACCGGTTTGATCTAAATCTCCCTAGCGTATCAGCAGTATAAATGTCACCATTTTTTATGTGTTTTATCATACGAATTTTATCACTTTAATATGAAAATGGGTCATTCTCTACTAACTCACTGACAAAGCATGACATTTTTGCTATCACTGTTACCTCTGTAGTGCACTTAAATTTGATTTATGAGAATGTTTTATAGTATGTTTGTCCTTAGGAGGCAATGAGATATAGAATACTAAAGTGAATTGTTTAAAGAAAAAAGAAGAAAACAAAATACAAACAAAATAACCCTGAATACTTGTATGTGAATTGCCTACAGATTTAATTTTAACAATTGCAAACAGAAATTAGCAAGAAGAGATAGTTCTGAGATGTTCTTAAAACTGCTGAATAAATAAAGGAAAGAGATGGGGAATTAAGTTAAGCCTCTGTGCTTTTAAATACAAGATTAAAAAACCAAAGAATATGTGAAACCCCCCCAAAAAATCAAGCAGATTTTTTTTTTATTAAATGGAGTATCAGCTTTCACTCAGATATTGCTAATTCTGTCCTCCTACTGCTATCTTTTCTTTCAGTGAGGCTGTTAGTAACGTAGTCTTTCCACTGAAGGTTCACCTGCATTTCCACAACTCAGTAATGGTATTAGATGGCTCAGGTTTTGATTGTTGAACTATGATTAACTGTGAAAGTGAGCTAACAACTGGAAAAAAAAAGCAGCAACCTAGTTCCATCTGAGCATTGATCCCTTTATCCTTGAGGCATTTTAGATATATCCTTCTTTATATATAGGTAGCTAGCTATTCAAAATCTCTGTCATGAAATTCCAGTTAATTTAAGGTTGCACTAAGTGTTTTATGTGAAATAAATACGTAAATAGGGCACGTATCTTCAGGGGAATGTATCTGGCATGATATAGGCAGGCCCTCCTCAGCTGAATCCTCCCATCCTCAAATGCCAGTAAACATTTGAGTTATGCTGTCTAAACATTTCATCCTTCTCATTTGGAATCTAAGGCATTTCAGACATTTATTAAGTAAAAAACCAACCGGAAGTTTGAGCAGAAATTTAGAAGCAAATGGCTGTCCTAAACTCAGAGGTTTGCTTTCTCTGTTCCTTTTTATAGTGTGACTTAATATTCATAAAAGGATGCAGTTTGGAGCTCCTGACTCCATTATAAGTACATAAACCAGCGATTTTTGTCTTTAAAAATGAATTAGATGTGTTGCTTTGCTAATATCTCATGCTTAGAATACACAGAATTAATTGTTCTGAACAAATAAGTGTCATATAAAATGAATAGTATGCAACATATCTGTGTAGCTTTCAAGATGGCATATATTAAGCAACACACAACAATCTGCTGCAAAACTGAGCTATTTGTTTATTCAGAGATCCTGTCTTAGACAAAAGTCCCTATGTTTTATTCTGTGTGCTTTTAACAAATATATGCTCAGTATCTGCACAGAACTTCCCTTCCTCCAGAAAAAAGCTCCTTTGAAAATCATAATCCTAGAGTGTTTATTTTATTATGCCCATTCTTTCTTTAGAATTTTCACATTCATTTATGAAAGATATATCTTTTTGCTTCAAAAGCATATAATTTTAACATCTGAAGCACAGAGAGTCTGCATTAGCTAGCAGGGGTCTGTGGTAAGGCTCAGGAATTTTTTGAGTGTTGAAAAATAGCTTGCAGTGATGCAGATATAATGGAGCTTTAGTCTGCAAACATTTACTTCTGTAATGCATCCTTACTCCTGCTGCTGGCTTAAATCAGTGATCTGAAATATGGGCTGTTTTGCTGAATATTAAAGTATGCAGATAAGAGTAAGTTTTCTAAGGTGACTTTTCTTTCTTTTTCTTTTTTTCTTTTTTTTTTGGGTTTTTTTCATTCTTGAGGTTCTTCATAAGGAGTAGATGCTCCAGTATATCTAAGAATGACCTGGCAAGGTACCAAACCTTGTTCTCTCTTTGGTTAGTGAGTATCTAGTCTTTTGAATCTTAATTTGTGATATTGCAGAAAGATGTTTTCATAAATAAGGATGATTAATTTTGTTTCTACAAGATTAGTGTTTTTCTGGAACCCTTCAAATGTATTCTTTAACTTTTTTGGTTCAACATTAAATAAAATAGCAGAAGGAAAACAATGCTCCTGGGAAATCCATATGTTTTGAGTACCAGGGTTCACCTCACTGGTTCTGACAGCTTTGCTATTGCTTTCATCAGCAACAGATTCCAGTTATTATGTAATGGGCTTCTGGTCATTGTACAGGAAAATGGGAAATATGTCTGACTGTACCCTCTTAAAAGCTGAAACCTTACCTCAGGTATGGAAATCCAATATTCAAGTTTCTTCTTCTCACTTATGCAATGAATACCCAAAATCACAAGTTTACAGGTTTTTTTTGAGGTAAATCTCTCTATCTGTTTTCTTCAAACAAGACTGAACCAAATACACTGAATCAAAGAGTAAAACCAGGGATTCTCTTGGAGGCTACCAGACAGATGGCACCTATGTCTGAGTTCCCAATGTTTGAATCTTGCTCTAATGAATGTTTTAGTTATCTGTATGGCTCTATCAAGGTAGAATGACTCCACCAAGAGAGACTAACCTTAAAAGCTTAGAATTATAGAATCATACAATCATAGAATCATAGAACGACTCAGGTTGGGAGTGATTTAAAACCTAGTGCCATGCCCCCTGCTGCAGGACAGAGGGGAACCAAGAGAAACTATATCTAATCAAGGTGCCAAGCATGTAACAAATGCTAATTTGCTATGGCATTTATGCATTTAAATGGTTACTAGTAGCAACATCAAGCATAATTCTTAATTTTGAGCATTGTTAAGGCCAGGATTCAAAATTATTTATGGTATGTCAAGCATGTAATTATTTCAATGTATATTCAAATCTGATTACACATTATGTTTCAAGGACGCAAGATTTTTTTTAATAATAGGCCATTATGCTAATAAATAAAATAATCAGTACGATGCTCATGTTAACATTGAAAGAATAAACTAAGTTTGTTTTTCTCCT
Organism: Poecile atricapillus; assembly: GCF_030490865.1. Taxonomy (NCBI): domain Eukaryota; kingdom Metazoa; phylum Chordata; class Aves; order Passeriformes; family Paridae; genus Poecile; species Poecile atricapillus. The sequence goes on along the minus strand of NC_081289.1, from coordinate 96,750,064 downwards.
ATTGAAACTCTCTGTTTCTAAAGAAAATTCACTGTCTTTATCATGTGGAGAAACTTTTTTGACAGTAATGCCTCACTGTTATTCTTCATTTTCCTCTCCTCATATTTGCCCAGATATGACTGATGCAGGTGGATTTCTGTTAATAGAAATCATTCTGCACATTTCCTTTTTCAAAATGCACAGCTCATGTCATATCTTTCATTATTAGCTCTAGGTGAGTAACAGACAAAGAAATACTGTTCACATTGTCTAAATTATTCTTAAAATTTTATTGCAACAAAGGTCTTGATGCCTGAACTATTAGATAAGAATATTACTTTGCTTTCGTGACCAAAACCATGCTTCAAAAAACTCAAGGAGATGTATATAACATGTATGTGAATTGTTTATTAATGTGTCTAAATATCCCTGTGGCTTTGTGTTTTCTGCTATTTGGTGGTGGACCTTGGCAGAAGACCTTATGTCCTCTGCATTTATAGTTCATCTGGAACAAAAGTAGGGAAATTTTATCTCCATGGCATGTGACAGATTGTGTCATTATTGAGAAATAATACAGCTTGAAATAAGAGCCTCAATACTTTCTCTAAGTTACTGCAGAAAAAGAAAGCATGAGTCTTTTCCTTTTATTATGTTGACCACATTTCTTTTTCCTTTTGACCTTTAAATTCCAAATACTTCTACAGAATTTAATAGAATTTTAGATAGGTAAAATAATAGCAATTTTTTTTTTTAAAGTAGGAAGAAAGAATGTGAAACAGTTGATTCATGTGAACACAGAAATCCATGTGATGACTAAGGCAAAAATTTAATTGTTGGAATTCATCTGTGATCTTGCAAATACCTCAAATAGTTGTATACTTTCACAGGATGTACTATGAATTCAGTAAAGTTATGCAAATAACAAACTCCCACCTGACTCCTGGAAAAGCTTGATATGAAAGCCAGAACAGTCATCTTGAATCATGGTATGAACAGAAATAGAAGACAAATACTGTTGAATAGAAGGTGATTTGGAAATTCCTTTTTCAGTAGCCCTAGTGTTTTCATGTAGACTCAACAATTTGTATGTCAGATTGCTTTCCACACGTTATCATTTTCTGAAAAGGAATTAAAGTATATTTGGCACCTTTAATATGTAAATGTATATGTTACCATACCAACAACAGTTAGCTTGAATTTATAATTTGGTTATTGATTTCAAAGGAATAGATATCTATCTGAATTACAGAGACAGAACCAGAGAGTTACCATGCCCTCATTTTTGAAGGTATTGCAATGTCAGCATTTCCACAGGAAGAACAAAGACAGAAAATAAAGAGGAGACATCATTTATTTTATCGTTGATGATTCAGATAACATTGAAAATAATGTAAAAAGCAAAGCAAGCAAGTAAATGGTGCTGCAAAGATGCACCAATCTCTTCCAGGGATTGCAGGTATAGTGGGGTTTTGTTTATTTGGTTTTTATGGGAGGAAGTGTTTTTTTGGTTGTTTTTGTTGGTTTTGTGTATGTGTGGTTTTGGTTTTTTAACCCTGAATTCTGCATTCTTTATACTCCCAAAATCTTGGAGCTGATAAAATTGTCTTTGTTTAGTGGACTTAAGTTAGGGTTTTGATTCATTTACACGTGTGATGATCCTTCCAGAAAAGTCTGTATGCTCAGTTTTTAACAGCTAAAGAGCTTCCTGGATTGTATATTATTGCTACAGTATTTGTTAATGGTTTGCTTTTTGGGCTGTATTTTTGGTAAGGAAATGGGGTTTAGATTTAATGAAAGGTAGAGATGAATATAAGACCCAAGTTATCTTCTCTCTGCTGACATGTCTTCATGATGTCTAGTGAAGCACACCCCTGAACTCACCATCAGGACAAGTGGCCAAAAAGATGCTCTGAAATGCTACAACTTCCAAAATGCCTCTCCTAGTTCTGGCCTGCCCAATGCACCCTTCTTGATCAAAGGATTGTGGGTCACTTCCAGCTCTGCCTCCCTCAGTCAGCAGAAGTAGGTCAATCTTTCCAAGTAGTACAGGCAGACAGAGAAAACTGCATCTGGATCTAATAATTACTTTTTGTCATTTCTGCATTCATAAACTAGAGATTTCATGAGTGCTGGCCTAGCATAAAACCGGAAACCCTGTCCTTGTTACTTTTCTTTAAAAAGTCCTTTTTCTGTTTCTCTGTTTCTGCTGCATCTCTTCTGTGTTTTTCTTTTTATTCTTGGATTTCTTAGCCTCCTTCAGACTGAATTTTTTGGGATCCTCCCTCATGGGGAGCCCTGCTTTATCTCAGTTCTTATGATTTGAAGAAAACTCCCGAACTTGTTAGAATCTTGTTTCTCGTGTTTATTAGAATGTCATCACAAAACAGGTCTCTCCAGGCTGGCTACACAAGGTTAATCTTTGCAATTTGGTACATTTCTATTTTCTGATGGTACAAACAAGGCCTTGTGGCACACTTGTGTCTGATGCTCAAAATGGCCCCGAAATACGCAGTTGTTTTATCTTTATACCCATTTTTACCCAATTAACAATAGACACATATAATATTTTTCTTAATGACCCAATGACCCATCACCTCTGTGCTGCACTGTGGCATTTTCTGTCCAATCACTTACTATTACTCAAATACCTCTAGGAGAAGAACATGAAGAAGAAAGAAGAAGGGACAAGAGACAACATCTTAAATCCTTCATCTTGTCTCTTGTTCTCTAAACTAACTTTTTCACCCAGTGATTTAAAAAAATTTTCTAATCTACACACTTACACTTTTAGCTTTTTTTATCTAACTTTAACATTTGTTCTCATGTATTACCATGAAAACATGCTCATGAATTTCATATTATATGAAATTCAGTGTTTTTCTGGATGTTATAACTAAGTATCAGAAACAGTCACACACTCTGTATTCCAGACTCCAACAGTCCTTATGCAAAAAATATTATTTAGTGGTAAATTAATACATATTTCATATGGCTTTACTAAATTTGAAGTACTATAAATATCTTTTCATTCTGTATTGAGTGAATTGGAACTACAGATTTTAGAGTTTAATTCACTCTTATTGAGGTGGTGTGGCAAAAAAGGAATCTTAGATAATCTTTTTTACAAAATGTTTTAGAAGATACTTCATGGTCCTGTGTACACAATTATCACTGCCAGTTCTATTTGGTATTCTGTGCTATTTATCACAAAGTAGGGATTATTATGTAACAAATGCAGTATTTTGGAAAATCAAAGAAATGTAACTAAATTATGATCATGCACAGAATTTACTAGTTATTGTAGAAGAAAAATCTGGACAGAAATTACCTTTTTTTTTTTGTCCAGAATTTCTATGGTTTGGATTTTATTTTATTTTTAATACATTTTGTCAGGAAGTGTATCTGTGGAGTGGGCAACATATACTTTATGCGTTGTTGAAACTACATTCCTTCTTCATAAGGCTTCATAACATCCTCATGCTTCCCTGTATGACATCATTTATCCTGTAGGGGATGAAAATAATACCATGTAAATTATGTGTAACAACCATTATAGGTAATAACCACTAATGAAAACACTATAGAAACAGAGCTAAGAAGCAAGGCAAAGAATAAAAATCCTTCTTTTATTAGAAACTGTACAAAGCAACTAAAGTGATCAGTGCACAATTGTAGATGTGGCTTTCAAAAATGCCTAAGGGAATATACTACCAGTTTTCACTGAGTAGTGAGATGCCCAAGTTTCACTGACTTCATTGTAGCTCTTTAACTATTTCACCCTCAAACCTGCTACAGCATGGAAATCTAGTTATTTTCTAATGAATTTTATTATTCAAGACCATTCAAAGTAACTTGTACTATGCTATTACAAGCAAATGCTCATCTTTCAGCACATGGGAGGCTGCCTGCTCCCATGCCTTTAGGAATTCCTCCTTGAATAATCTCCCGCCTTCTTGGCCTACTGATTACTTTGTGTATTGCAACAGACAGGAGCAATAGTGATGCTGATATGTAAGAGATGTAAATTTAGATATATATATATATATATATATATATATATATATATATATATATATATATTTTTTTTTTTTTTTTCCCCTGGGAGAGGCTTAAGTCTTCTAGAAACATCTTCATGAAAAAAACCCTCAGATACTGTATCAGTGTTGTTAACACAGCAGAAACAAACCGATCAAATGTACTTTATCCCACAGCAGCAAAAGGTAATTCTTTCTGTCCCACACCCTTTTTATCTTCCACTCACAAAAATCAGATTTAGCAATAACCTAGTTTCCTTTTTCAACACCAGATTCTGAGAGAATAGAAAATGCTGCTTTCTTATGCTGCTCGTGTTTCTAGAAGAGTAGAACTCTTTGGAGATTTGTTACTTTAGCTTTGTGTGTGAGAACAAGTAGCAAAACCAGACTTCAATATTGCTTAGGTTCCAAACACCAAAACTCCTACATCTTTAAGATCCTTGGTTCCAGTAAAAAATAATACAAATTATTATACTATTAATTAAACTGGCCTTTTTACTGCATTGGAACTCTGAAAGTAGTTCAATGTCTTTGTTATCTAATTATTTTTATTCAGAACTTATTGGTTATTTTCTATTCTTTTTTTAAGGTTAACATTTTTCCAGTAAACCTCTGCAAAAAGCAAATTTTGAAGTCACCTATCTTTGTAGTAATACAACTCAAAGGATCTGATACCTTGAAAAATAGCTGTTATTTTTTTCACTTGGAGAAGAGAGTGGAGAAGGAATTTGTAGTGGAACAATTATCAGTGCTGATGGTTCAGCACTGGAACAGTTATGAATGCTTGTAGTTAAATCAGACATATCCAAAATTAATTCATAGCTGTTGAATGCAGTCTTTCATATTTCTGGAACTTCTGTTTAAAAGTGACTGCAGACAGATACAACAAAGTGCACTAATGAATTACAAATAATCAGGAATAATCATGTCCTCAGAATTTTCTTCATAACCATTGAAAAACATGAAGCAAATGCAACAAATTTTGTGGTGAACACTGGCTTTATGCAACTCACAAAATTAGGATACTGTAAAGGTCCTCTCTTGGCCTATGGAATCATTTGTGTTTTGTAAATCATTATTCTCCTAATAAATTTAATCTATGCAAGAATTGCATAAGAGATTTTAGATGAATAGTATAATTTAATCTCAGTGCCACAGAAATACTAAGATGTACAAGAAATTATTTTCTTGGTAGGAGAACGTTAATTTATGATGTTCTGGTCCCTCTGGATGTTGGTGTTGGGAGGTAGAAAAGGGCAAATCAAAAGGTAGCTATAGTTTTTTTTGGTGTTGCTTGATTCCCAGCAAAATGCTAAAAGCCCTCTGAAATCACATGCTATTCCTCTGTTAAACAGCAGTGTACAGAGGACTTGTTTTTTAAATTCATTACCAAACTATCTTATGCACATCTAAGAAACGATCCCTCCTATAGGACCACAAGGGGTTGCTACAAAATAGAGCACAATAAGTGAGGGCAGGAGAATAAATTAGACAGGGACTAGTTAGACCATGCAGCTCATGACAAGAGCCCTCAGCTTCACTCTGCTGTTGAAAAGTGTTTGGCTTACACACCCACATTATATCACATAAAAATTGTGATGACAAAAGTAATATTAGACCTCCATTTGTTTCCTTGTCCCAGTATTACTATCAGTAGTAGCTTAGTCGTATACTTTCCTACAAGGGTGACTGTTCACACATCAATTTTTTTACATGGGAAAGCTTTGGGAAATGTTTGTTTGGAAATTTATTTTTGAAATTTATTTCTGAAAGCAGTGACTCCTGCCCCTCCTTGCTGAAGAACTGAATAAAACAGTTGTCATGGCTAGTGAAGTTGTTTGTGTGAAATGGAAGTGTGATGCAAGCCAAGAGAGGGTAAATTGAAGAAGGAGAACTGAGGGAAAACTTGTATTAAAACAAGTGAATGTAGTAATGAGTGCTTTGTACTCATTACTACATTGCGTTGTCACTTTAAATATTGGTGTTACTGTTAAAAGCAGCAGCATAGTGTGTATAGGTAATAACACAAGAAGAATATTTTTTTCTCAGATAAGTGATACTTGGAATATAGCAAATTCAGTTTATCAGAACAGAAGGTAATTCCTATGTACTTGCCACAAAAGACATGGAAATATTCAGCCAGAAACCAAAGTCTGGGTGAAATTATATCCTACCTACTACCCTCTGTCTTCAGGTGGCAGTTAGTGCTCAGCAGCACCTCATGCATGGAATACTGGGAATGTCAACAACCTTGCCTACATGGTGAAGGGCTGTTTTTACACAGAACCATATTTTTCAAGTCCATAGTTTTGAAATCTTATTTTTCAGACCCTTGTTTTACACTTTTTTCTCTTCTCCTATGTTCAATTTTACTATAAACCTTCTTTGAAGTTAGAGCACAGCTGTCTCAAAAACTGATAAGGCCACAGATGGAAGATAAGGCATAAGATAAGCCACCACACTAGGAGCTCGAGATGAGCACAAATGGGAAGACTTTGAGCTGGGATGGCACTGATTCCAGGAAAGGGTGAGATCTGGTTGGTGCATTCTGTTTTAACTTGACAGGTCCTGACAAAAAAATCCCACTCGGGACAATTGTGTAAAAGGAAGAAACAGTTCATATGTATATCACTAGTCAAAAAAAGGTCACTCCAGGTCATGGGACAGATGGCATGTCACCATCAAAGCTCCCTAAAGCATTCCCAGGCTCATTTCTGGGGCCTTCCACCATGATCCATAGTGTTGTATCAGTTAAAAACTAGCCCCAAGAGGAGGTAGCTGAGTGCTCCCACCTGAACCCAATTATGTATTAATCCACTGAACTTCTTGTTTCATGGGCTTACATCCCTGATAGATCAAGACTGTGACCATCACTTTGACCAGCTGACATCAATATAGCAACAACCAAATCTTATTGCATGATCCATGGGAGGTGATATCTTTCCACGACCTACTCTTGTCCTTTGTTTCTCTTTCTTACTTTTCCTTAAATGTATGCATTTCCTTATATATATTTTTTTCTTTATACTTTTATATTGCTGGTTTTTTGATAATAATTAACATGGCTTATACCTCCTTTCCATTTCAAATTGCTCTAAAGCAGACCTGTCCTGTATATCTATATCTATCTAGGTCTCATCTATCTATCTATCTATCTATCTATCTATCTATCTATCTATCTATCTATCTATCTATCTATCTATCTATCTATCTGTCATCTGTCTCATCTATCTTCATGTATACAAATATATAGTATATATACACACATACTATATATACAAAATACTACATATACTATATTTAGTACATGATATATACAAACATACTATATATACACACGTATATATATACGTATACATACATATATATATATGTATACGTATATATATACGTATACATACATATATATATATATGTATGCATACATATGCATACATATAAACACCAGTCATTCAGTGTTGTTTCACTCTAACCCACCCAAGGGATTTATTAACAAGAACCTCAGCTACTCCACCTTGAGGATGGATCACAGCACTCTTTCTCCTTTTAATTAAGGTCAGTCTATCCTTTATCCTTCAATGAGCCTTTGGATTCTTTTATATTTATATTTTTTATTTCCATTCCCTGATAATTTTTTAAATAGTGTTTAAAATACATAATATGATATATTTACAGTCTCTTGTTATTTGCTTGCTATTCTCTACCACTCCTTGATTGTTATCTGCATACCTTATTTTTTTTTTTTCTGGATAAGTTTGAATTTTTTGCTATATTTCTTCCATAGATTTCATTTGAAGCAGCACAGATTCACACTGTAAGATACTACATTACAGCTCTGAGCTATCAATTATCACTCTTTAGTAACTGGCTTTTCTCATTCCCTGTGCTTTATCATCTTCCTTGAAATTTCCAATATTCACTCATCATTTTTTTTGCCTTCTTGTGAGAACCCATTTTCTCTTAGAATTTAGTACTTTTTCTTTAATATGACTACTAACATTTTTCTCTTTGGCTTTTTTCCTTCATTTTGACTTTCTTCAGACAAAAGAGAAAACAACCACCAAACAAACAAACAAAGCCCCACCTGATTCATTTATTAGCATTTGCTTTGGGATAGAAAGAGTCCCCTGACTTTATCTTGCATAAACTTTCCTCCAGGCTTTGTTTCCAAAAAAAGTTTGCTTCATATGGTCTTCACCAAGTTTTTCGTGTAGTTCCCTGTTTAAATTGGCATGTGTATTTATTGTAAATGGGAAAAGTCGTGTTTCACACACTTCTTGCTCTTGTCTGTCTGTCTTTTCTGTCCAGATTTTCTCAACTGTTAACGAAGAGTCAGGTGAATGCTGACCATGAGCCTGACAGCATCACAGAGGTTCTGTGGATATTTTACTGAAAAAAACATCCTATTCTTTCCAAACAATGGCAAGAAGTCAGTTAAACTTTACCCTTGCACAGGTTTGCTTATTAGAAAGTCAAGAGTTAATGAAAAGTTTGTCACAAAGAGTTACAAAGTCTTTTTCATTGTGTGGTCAGCACACAGTTGAGGTAACAGGCCAAGTTTTCAATACAAACATCAAAAGCTGAAAGCAGATTCAGGGATGCTCTAAACTGCGAATAGGTGGGGAGAACAACCTCTAGGCATGGAGCTTTGGCTTGTTCTAAATGCAATGAAGTCACTAAAAAGAGAAATTACCCAGGATCTGCAGAACCCTCAGAAAGAACTTCAGATCATTCAGAGTTTTTTTACATCATTGACAGCTTTCAGGCAGTGTTGCAAAAAATTTCTTTGGTATTGTTAGGCTATTAATTATTTAGTATACTATACTCTAGTAAATGGTTTATAATGTGCTGTTTACTTTCTGTAAAATGGATGTGAACTTTCCATGTGATCAAAAAACTATTCATGCTTAAGTCTGCAAAAAAAACTACAGCTTCTTCCTTCCCTCCCAGGCACACCCCCCCCCCCACCACCTAAAAAAAAAAAAAAAACCCACAATTTTTCTACTGTAAGTCTGAACATTATAGGCTTTTGCAGATACCAGTGCAATTCAATATTGTCTACAATAACATAAACTACATAAACTAGTTTAACTGTTATTCTGAGAGTGCAATGAGAGCTATAATGATGAAAGGGATTTAAATGTTCTTGGTAAAGAAAGAAAATTGATTGTAAAAACTTTTAGTTTTGGATGAGAATGATAGTTTTTAAATAAATATTCTAATCTTTCCCTCTGATTTATGTAAGAGAGTGGAGCACATACAATATACTTATAGTTACAGTTCACATGGTAGGCTTGCATGCTGTGCACCAGCCAATATAGGGATATTCAACAGATGAGATTAGAGATGTTCTGAAATGAATCATGTCATCCCAAACTCATACGAAGTAGGCTGCTGTTCATCAGCATCGTCTGGTTCCCTGCACTGGCTTAACGATGTTGCGCCTCTCTATCAAATAATGTAGCTAAGCCCCAAGAAGTTAAATTTCTGACTTGTAGAAGGAAAGAAGTGGTTAATCCATAGTTCAGCCCCACCCTGTGAAGATAATTCCATTGAAATTTGTGGAGATACTTAGATGGGCTGGTAAGGAGCTTCTCACAAGTACTGTGTGCAGCTTCATGTGTGGATATGTTCACTAACACCTTTCTTTTGCCTGGACAATGCCTTGGGCTTACAGCTCTGCTGACAGAGGCCATGTTCCAAATCCCTCCTGAGCAGACCTGAAAGTTTCTGCAGAACAAGACTTTTTTTCCTCACTTCTGATTTTGATAAAACATGAAATAACTACACTAAGTTTCCAGGAAATCCAAAGATGCGGGAAACATACTGGTTTTATTATGAGCCAGGACCTCTAGTTGTAAAGAAAAGCAGAGCTTTTCTTGGGGATTAGGATGAATTGGAATAAAGTAATAGCTGTTGTTTAAAATCTCTGAAATATTTTCTTTCAAGGCCATCAAAAATGAGTTTGTTTGTTTGTTTTTCTCCATCTCTGTTACTGAAATAACAATAATTTAATGAAATATTTACTCAGTATAAGCCTTCACAAACAGTATGATCTCAGCAGCGTTATGTCTGGTTCACAGGGGTAAAGAAACAATTTCAGATATATTCGAATTTGTAAGGGGACAGAATGAAATGCTAGAAGACAAAATGAAAGCCACAGGAAACACAGAAGTCCTTGGAACTTCGACTTGGAATTGCTACAGTTTCTTTCAATGTTTCATCAAAATCTCATCTGGGTACATTTTCTGAGAACAACAATCTTTCTATAGATAGGAATAAACCTATGGGAAGAGAAAAAAAAATGGTTTTGAGGATTTATTGTGCTTTTAGAAATGGAATTCTACAGATGCCAGGAGTTTTAACTGGCCTATTTATGTGGTCAAGAAGAGGGTGGAGGAGTAAGAAGTGCATTTTCCAGAGCATCTTCAAAAATAATATTGTGTCAGTGTTTCGATTTTCATCAGATTCCAGATACCCATGCTCATCCTCTTGTTTTTCCCCATGAGGCACTGCACTGGGAAAGAGAACCTTAAGAGACAAGAAAGTCACTTGTCTTCTTTTAAATTTTCCACTCTCTTGAAAATTCTAAAAAGCTCAGAGCTGAAGTTGAACGTGATGGAATACTGCTTCAACTTCCCCCCAGAAAATAACCAAGTGAAGTGATAATTTCTGTATTTAAATATTCAGTCCTCTTGTTAGTCTTTTACCTGTTAAAGCCCTTCAAGCTCCAAGAATACAACCCTGGTGTGAAAGGAATGAAAGGAGGCATTTTTATTATATTTTCCATTGTTTATTTATTTCATAGTTGCAATTTTTAAAATTCCTCCCTATGCCTCTCTTGACCTATAGGAGCAGCTGTTCTCTCTGACATCAGTTATTCTCTCTGATATGTCTAAAACACTATGCACCTCAACACAAATCCCCAGTTGTAGTGTCTTCATTATTTATGGTGAAGCTTATATTGCAGTCACTGACTATTTCATGCCAAGACATGATGAAACCACCCTTGAAGAAGCAGACTCGTGGGATGGTTTTTATAGCTGTGATAGTACAGGATTCAGAAAATACTGCAAAATAAGAATATGGATGTTTGCTGCATGGATCATCATGAAGTTGTGCTACCAATATCCTGAGGCAAGGAGTAAATAGTGGACTTGTATTGTTTGCACAGGCTGCAGGCACTTTAGTCTAGGTAAACCCAGAATTATTATTTGAATTGTTTTTCTAATTCAAGGTGTGTTTTCACAGAGCAAAACATGGTCTATAAGTACAGAGCTTTGTGGGTCTCTAAAGCAAGATGGTCACATGAAAATCTGGTGCAGAGTAAATTGATCTATTTCACTGATTACTGATTTGTAGTCTAAAGATGAAAAGGAACAAAGACAAGGGAGAAGCAGGGGATGATAAGATTAAATTACACATGAGCACCTTGGCAAGAAAATGTACTGAAAAGAAGTTCCATTGTGATAAATTCATGAAAGTGCTTCTCATATAAAGAGCGGACTACTGATTTCCAGTTAATGCAGCTTATCCAAATTTAATGCACCAATGGAAGTGTCAAAAAGGAATGGAAAATATATCAAAGGAAAAAATATCCCTTTTTTCTCCTCCTTCCTCCCTCCCTTCCTCTCCCCCTGCCATTCCTTCATGTCAATGGATTTGTTTCTTGTTATAGTTATCCACAAAATGAATATGGATTTACTTCTCAGTAGGCAAAAACTTAATAAGAACTTCCTAGCCTGCAGAGTTTTTCCAATAACATTGCTGGATGTCTTATTTGGTTCCCATCTATCCAAAGAAACACTTGCAAGAATAGGTCTATGAAATTTCCTCTGGTAAACTATTTAATTAGAAGGAAACTTCTTAAATATTGCTTGAAAGTTGTTTTGGGGAAATATAAAAGCATTAGTATTGTTTAGGGTATTCTCAGGCAAAATGTATTAATACAATATTATTGCCTCAAAGTAATAATCTATGTAGGGACAAAGAAAACAAACAAACAAGAACTGCTAAAGACAATATTTTGCATTAGAAAACTCTTAATCTAAATGAAGAATATCACTTAATAAACTGAATAAATATTGAAAGCAAAATTTATGTATTTTTATTTATGTAATTAGCTAATTTATTTAGCTAATTTTGATTTTGGGGACAATTTTATTAAAAAGCCTGCTAGTCTATACATTATTGGGGGGGGGGGGAATAAAAAACTAAGAAAACAAAGAAGCCAACCAAACTAAACCAAAATGAAGCAGAGGTAGATTGTCTTATTAATTTTCAAAAACAGATTTTTATGTGAAATTTGAAAATGTTTTTTCAAAAGAAACAGTACTGATACAGGCTATTTTTTTTGTGCAAAAAGATAAAATATTTAACTGTTCCTTTCCTGGTCTTAGAACACAGTCTGTAAAGCTCACAAGGTCTGTGATTCTTTTTTAGAAATACATACTTTGTATCAAACCAATTAGATTTATCTTAAAATGAATCATTTATTTCTTTTTATACATTTTCCTGTGGTGAATGTACTTGTATCAGAAGGACAAGAGCTTGCAGAAGAAACAAAATTTAATTTCTGTTATGATAATTTGATTGCAAGAGAATTTCCCATTCTATAGTTAAGATATTGGATCACATGAAATTACAGTAATAGTTTCTGTACCTCAAATTTTACAGAAAGCTCTGCATGTCATTCTGTGTTGCAAAAAAGAAAAAAACCAAAACAATAAAGAAAAAAAATCAGATCAGTGAGAGCTAAACCAGATATGACAGAACACTGACCTTTTGAGAACAGTTTTCAAAGAAAAATACAAGGTTTATTATTTTATTTGTGTAAGGGGGTGCAATATTTATTTTTAAATGGACTTTAAAAAGGACAAAAGTACAGATTAAGATAGACATGATTTATTTTCAATGCTACTCCAGAATCCACATAGACAGGTATGTGTCTGTGTTTCAAATACAGCTGAATTTTTAAAAAAACATCTTTTAAATACTTAGCTATAAAACAAGAATTCTGGCCTTGTTTAGCCTTAATAAGAAAAGCTGTCACCAATTCTAGCTTAAGGTTTCAAATGAAACTGTTTAAATTCACTGCAGTGCAGTCATGGTCACTCATTGATGTTTGCCAAGGCATCTCTGTCCAGTTTCTTTTCTTCATTCCAGTACTTCAAGGATAGTGAAGAAATGGAAATATTTTGTAAGCATCATTGAAAAATAGATAGACACAGGAATATACTGCCAGTATTCTGTGCCAATCCATGATCCTTTCTTTCTGGATTAATTTCTCTGTGAGTAAAAGGTGATTGTGATGAATATGATTGACAAGAAGAAAAGGGTTTCACAAAAACTGTAGTTAGAGGATAGGTATGGCTACAGCTAAATGACATCATAACTGATGTGGATAAAAGCACAGATTCTGTAAAAGGAACCAATTTTAATGCAAATGCTGCCATAATGTCTTCTGCCTCACAACCAGGAAGGAACAAAAATCTGGTAGAGAAAGCACTGTAAGAGGCACAAACCACAGCTCCTCAGTAGACACCAGAATAATTACAGGGACGTCTCTGGCACATTTGTATAAACTTCAATTGTCTTACATAGTCATGCCACAACCTAGCTCAGTCTGGATATTTCTTTAAACAAAATTAAGTCATGCATAAGCCTCAGCCATAAGGAGAGGAAAAAAAGTCTTTAGACATTGTAGGAAGAAAGAAATTAATTTTAGTATGGTTAAACAGCACTTGATTTTGAGGAGATCCTTCTAAGTCTTCCCTAGGTGTTTTGATTATATTATTTGGCTGTTTAACTAAAACTCAGCTTCTCATCTAATTCACACACAAGTGGGAAGAGGGTTGCCTTCATAAAATAGCACTGCCATAAAGAAAACATTCGCAAAATAATTTCCATTAAATTATTTCAAATACAGCAAATCCCTTGCACTGTAGGAGGACACCTCGCTCCAGCACTCTGCCACTAACCTGTTATATAGAAAGTGCCCGGCTGTTACTATATTATTACTTCTATTTGTGCTGAAACATGATGATGTTGTCAGCTTTGGAGTTTGCTTTTGTGAGTGGGAGATTTATGCTGTCATGTTGCAACTCAGGAAGCAATCAAACAGAGAAAAAAAATTACCAGAAATTACCAGTGTTTAAAAGTTAAGGGCAGAAACTGGAAAAGTCTTGTTCTATTCTTCTCCTGCACGTGGATTATGAAAAAATAAAATAGGAGGAGGAGAACACAAGATTTTGTATGTATACCTGTGAGGAAAAAGGATTTTTTTAATCTAAAGGTTAGACATTTTTCATTAGAAGTTAATTAAACTTTTATTTAATTAATTAAATAAGATGCATTTTGATTTTCTTCAAAGAGGCTGAAAAGCAGACATTTTACTGAAGAAAATAGATTTCTTGATATAGAAAAAAATTAAAAGCATTAAAAGCTGGCTGGAAAGTGGTCTAGCAGAAAAGGATGTGGTAATGCTGGTTTATAAAAATGAGCCAGCCCTGTGACCAGGTGTCAAAGAAGGCCAATGGCATCCTGGCCTGCATCAGTAGTAATGTGGCCAGCAGGACCAGGGCAGTGATTGTCCCTCTGTACTTGGGACTGGTGAGGCTGTGCATTGAGTGCTGTGTCCAGTTCTGGGCTCCTCACTAAAAGCAGGACATTGATGGGCTGGAGTAAGTCCCGAGAAGGGCAGAGAGGCTGATGAAGCATAGAAAATAAGTCTGATGAGGGAGCTGGGGGTGATTAGCCTGAGGAAAAGGAGGCTCAGGGGTGCCCTTCTTACTCTCTACAGCTGCCTAAAAGGAGCATGTAGCCAGGTGAGGCCTAGCCTTTTCTCCCAGGAAATCAGCAGCAGGACAAGAGGAAATGGCCTCAAGCTGCACTGTGGGAGAATCAGGTTGGATGTCAGGAAGAATTTCTTCATAATGGGGGGTGTTAAACATTGGAATGTGCTGTCCAGGGAGATGGTGGTGCCACCTTCCCTGAGGGTGTTCAAGAAACAACTGGACATGGCACATAGTGCCATTGATGAGTGATAATTGATGATGTGGTGATCTGACTCAATTATTTTGGGGGTCTTTTCACACCTAAATGATTCTGGGATATGTGATATCTATAACCTGAATTTTAACATCTTATATCAATACTTACCCTTGCCCTTATTAAATGGATTATTTCATCTGTTAATTTTTTACTGACTCTCCCTTGCTGTTTTCTTTTCAGATATTAGACCCAGCCGCTCTTCTAATGTGACCAAAACAAACCTAAAATTATCTTTGTTGCCCTTAATGAGGTCAGGCTGAAGCCCACTGAAGTACTGTGATGGCAACTGTGATCAGTCTTATCTTTGCTTAATCACATGGAGAAAAATTTCCACACATTGATTTAATTGATACTCTCCAGGGAAGTTTAGGGCTTATAGCTTAAAGAAGTGTTTCATTATGTCTGAAACACGGCATATGCAGTAAACAAACCTACCTTTAGCTATAATTTTGTTGTGTTTGTGTCCCCCAGTGATACTGGAAGCCATCAACTGTTTCTATAAAAAGTTCCAATAATATATGGCAAATAAAATTTAAAAAATCTGGCCAATTTACACACACACACACACACACACACACACACACACACACACACATATATATATATTTAAAAACATATACACGTATGTATGTATATGTCATATTTTAAATACATTTAAAATACAGCACAGTTTATTATGTAAGATAAAAATAAAACAAAATTTATTCTGTTTTTCCTTTGTATTATTCAAAATATTTTATTTTGCAAAAGTATTCCTGCAACTGTGGGTGATAAAAACTGAAGTATTATAGTCTCAGTGTACCCGTAAGAAGGAAGATAGGAATTTCAGTGTGATTTTCTCCTTCAGGAACAACCATTTGTTTTTCTGATTATGTATGTATCAGAAGTCAGTTTTGGTGTGTGGTTGTTCCTGAACCCAGAACTTTGGTGAGCACAGGGCTGACATGCCCCAGAGATCTGCACAAACCAGGCCCTGTGAAGCAGGTTTTCCTGTCCCAGGGCTAATTGTGGCTGTGCCAAGCTGAAACGAATCCAGACCATCACCCCATGGAGGGGATGGCCCACAGCACCCGTTGAAAGCTTCCTCTTTGCAGACATCAAACTCATACTTTCCTCTAACACCATACAACAGAGAAACAGCTTGCACAATATTTCCTTGAAGAAGTTAGGTTCATTTCTGTTCTTCTAAAAAAGCCTTTACAACACAGTTAATCCACTGCTGATAACTGGAGATGACAAACCTGTTATTTATGAGGATTACTACAAAGTCCAAAAACAGGACTTGCATTTTTTTAACAAAGTATTTGTGTCATTTATATCTCATTGTGATATATAAGGAATGTGAGGCTAACTTAGAAGCAAAGTTAGACAAGTGTCTAACTTTGCAAAACAAGGGAGACAAGTGTCCTTGTTTCTTCCAATATACCCTAAACAAGTTTTGTGGAAACAAAAATGTATCCTGCTAGCTGCTGGAGGTAAACTGATAATAAAAAATTGGGGCAGTCAAATTCAACATGTTTTACATCTGAAAGCAAGTAGTCTTCAGAAAAATTGTTGCTATAAAAGAATTTATTAGTATATTTTCCTGCCCTTATGCATGTTTAAAGTTTCCTTCATAAGCAATTAACTTGGGACAGTTAACACTAGGAAATGTACACCTTTTTGTAGTGAGCAAAACCAAAGTGCCCCAGCTGTGTAAGAGGTGCAACTAAAATGCCTTTCAAGAAAATCCTGAAAGTAGGAAAATGGAATAATGGAATAAGTCTCTCTTAAATATTTATTTACTTTTTAAGTAGCTTGGGGTTCTGCAGCGGATGAAATATGAAAATTTAAATTTTTACTTTCAGTACTTGGTCAATATGGCAATTTCCTCAACTACATTGTCCAATTTTCTAGTGTCTATTGCTGAGGTACAGAATATCATATGGTTTTGTATTAAACTGACAAAAGTTTAAGACCACTAATATTTAAAGAACATAAAGAAGTTCAAATTAGTCCTGTAAACATTTAACTATGAAATAAATTGAGACCTTTGATTTAAGAAATTGCAGGACTACAAAGCAATATAAAGAGAAACGCAAACAAATTTAAAATTTTAAATTTTTAAAAAAACATTCTAAATTTTAAATATTTAGATTCTGAAGAGCTGAGAAATATATATGTGTATGTATATAAACGTGGTTCTCAAATGTAATTCTTTCTCTTACTCTGTTTCACTACTAACCATTTCTGTCCAACATAGCAACTGTAAAACTGTAAAAAAAGGACACAAAATCTTCCACTAGATATTTGGTTTCCTTAGAATTATATTCTTTATTAATTTACAATCTGTGAAAGACCAAGTAAAATTAAATGTATTAATTAAATATTAAATTACTATGTATCAAACATAACATATATTTAAAATCCTGCACTTAATGAAGACCCTATATTGGAGTCTGCTACAAGGGTGACTGCAAATATAAAATGACTATTTCTATGCCCTACCTGATATATGTCATCTAGATTTTATTCCATACAATGTAGATTACTGTCATGAAGGGCTTCTTAATAAGAAATAGAGATTTTGAGGGTGGCTTTTTATAAATACAATATTTTACAGAGGGTGCAGAATCTTTGTTTTCTGATCTACTTAGAGATCACAATTTTTCATTTTTAATTTGTCCAAAGACTCATATTGTCCGTATCCAACGGCATTTCCATAGCCACTGGTATTTTTGCATAATTGCAAGTCATTGTATTGTCACAGGTAATGTACAACGGTGAGGTATAGCATGTGTATTTGACTCAACCTCATGACAAAGGTAAGTGCAAATACTTTTAAGGCATTCTGAAGCCATTTATGATATTTTGAAGTGCACAACAATGTGTTTTGCAAGAAGCACACGTGTGGGCTGCCATAATACTGGATAGCTACATGAATTTTAAAGCATAGACAGAAAGGTTACTGTTCTTAAATCTATTAGACACAGAACTAAGCAGCATGAAATATTTTAAAACTTGGTTGAGTTGGTGAAATTTGCTCTAATGAATGTCCTTTAAAGGAGTACATATACAAGCAGTACTTATTAATAGAAAATTTTTGTTTCTTCTACATCTTTATTATTACGGCTCCTTAATTATGGAATGCAGCTGTTGAGTGCATTAAGTGCATTTAAAAGAAACATGCTTGCTATATGAAGGTACAAATATGTTTAAAAAAGCAAACCACATTTCAATGTGGTAATTAATATCCATACCTCTATGGGCACTGATGGCCAAATGGATGAATGTATTTTTCTATGAAAAAAAGCAAATGAAGGTTTTAAAGTGCTGCTTTATTGGTGTTTAGTGGAAGGAATCCATGACAACAGATGATATATGCTATTTAATGTGGTTTTTTTGCTTGGTTCATCCTTGGAGCACTGGTGTTATCAGACATACACAAAAATAAGCTTTTAAAGACTGATAACATAAATACTCAAAAGGACCTCCCTGATTCCATAGCATGGTTCTATGAAGTAGTCAATAGGACCTATCTTCTAAACTATTTTCCTGTTTTTCAAAACCTTTCAAAACCTTGGTGGTCCCACGCTTATGGAGCAATATATTAAAAAGACCAAGAAATCGTATTCACCTTTAATTTTATATGCTTCTTTTTGTAAAATGGTGTTATAAGGGAGAGAAATGAAGGATTGATTTTCATAAATGAGAAATTTACTCTAAAATCAAATCCACATCATGCATTGATATTTATAATGATAAATATTTGACTTCTGTTTGCTCTAATAAGGTGGATTTAGTCTGTGTAATATGCTATTGATAGTTATGTGATTGGCAAGTTCTCTCCAAGGTTACCTCAATCATTTATTTCAGGATGTGCACAGTAGACTGATGAGCTCCTGATTCTTTATTTGCAAACCTGAAATGCAGAATATCTGGGCCAGATATCATTAAAGGCAGATTTTTACAGGAAAGTAGGCCAATAAATAGTAAAAATTGGAGCTTGATATTTTAAATGATTGCCAGGAAACGAAATTAAACAATACCATAATGTTCATGAATTTAAAAAAAAATTAGACCAAGATAATGAAACAATTTGGAGTTAATGGAACACTATGAGAGAAAGATGCTAATGATCCAAAACAATTTCTGTATCCTTTGGTGTAATTTTCAGGCTATCTTTCTGTAATTTGGGGGTCTTTTGGGAGGAATGGATTAAAGACTGGGAAAGACAATTGTATATCACTCAAGTGACCTGGCAGCTGGGAATAAATTTTCATCAACCTATCTGAACAGTAGGAAAGTGATCCTGTAACATTTACAGAGTTTAACAGTGCCTGCCTCTCCATTTTTACCCTCTGCCTGGATGCTCCTTTGGAGATACCCTATTTAGTAAGGTAATGGATATAAATTTACTCTTTGTGCTCTAGTCCCAATCTTATGGTTGTTTTGGCTGCTTGCCTGTCTTGTCTGGCACGCTTGACAAACCTGACTGCCTTCTAGGAGGAAACAACTAACTCGATGGCTGACAGGACAGCAGTGGGTATCCTCTGCCTTGACTTTCAACACTGTCTTTCACAACACCCAAACTCAGGAAGTGTGGACTGGATAAGTGGACAATGAGGTGGACTGAGAATTAGCTGAACAATAGATTCCAGAGGGTCATAATCACTGACACAGAGTCAAATTGGAGGCCTGTCCATGGTGATGAGTCCCAAAGTTCCATACTGGGCCCAGCACTGTTTAACTTACCCATCAATGATTTGAATGAAGGGGCAGAAGCCTCCGCAGCAATTGACAGCACAAAACTGGGAGGGGTGACCAATACCTCCAGAGAGCTGTGCAGCCCTTCAGAGGGAACTTGACATGCTGAAGAGATGGCAGAGAGGTACCTTTTGAAATTCAACAAAGGCAAATGCAGGGTCCTGCACCCAGGGAGGAACAGCCCCAAGCACCAGCACAGGCTGGGGTGATGTGCTGGGAAGCAGCTCAGCAGAGAAGGACATGGGGGTCCTGGTGCACATCAAGCTGCCCATGAGCCAGCAGTGTTCCCTGGGGACCAAGAAGGCCAATGGGATCCTGGGTGCAATAGGAAAAGCATTGCATTAGGTGCAATAGGAAGATGCATTAGGAAGAACGCTGAACTTCGCAGGAGGTGATTCTGCCCCTCTAGTCAGCCACAGAGAGGCAAATGTGGAGTGCTTCCAGTTCTGGGGTCCTCAGCACAAGAGACACATGAAGCTACTGGAGCAATCCCAGCAGAAGTTTGCTGCATTCTGTTTGTTAATTCTGTTTGATTTGATGGTATGTTCCTGTTATCCCCCTGTTACTGTCAGATAATGGTTTTGCCCAGTTGTCAATTTAGTAAACCCCTCCCTTTGTTCCTGAACCTTCCCTGTCTATCACTCTCAGCCTGCCCCTAGCCCTTGTCCGTCACTGTTAATCCTGCCCTTTGTTCCAGCGTTTTCCATGCCCTTCATCCCCTACTCGAGGCCCCATTGGTGTTGTGGCCACCATCCCACCCATGTTTTCCTCCCATTGGTCCCGAGTATTGTAAACCCCTCCTTCATCTCCTCCCAGGTTGTGTTCTGATTGGTTTTCAGTTTGTACCCTCCCCTCTTTAAATTTGAAAGCACGGAGCTGTTCAGGGCTCAGTTGTTCTCCTTTCTTACCATCCCAGTCCTTTCCCCCTGTCATTGCTCCCTTTACCCTTCAATAAAATCTGTTCCTGGGAAGACAAAGAGACTCTGAGCCTCCTTCATCCCTTTACTGAAACCTGCGATGGTTGGGATCTACAGGGCCCGAGCGCAGGGAGCTCTGGAGGTTCGGCATGTGGACCGTCATTCCCGTGCAATTCCCCACTCTTGGCACTGCCATCGGCCAAGTGGTTCAGAGCTAGCCCGAGGCTTGGAAAGCCGTAGAGCGCAGCGTCAGAAGTTAACATAGGTTAGGGTACAAGAACACCTCACGAGGATAGGCTGAGGGAGCTGGGATTGTTCAGCCTCGAGGAGATGAGTGAGAGGGGACCTCATCATTGTCTGTATGTATCTGAAGGAAGGGGCCAAGAGGATGTAGCCAGGCTCTTCTTGGTAGTGCTGAGCAATAGGACAAGAGGCAATGGGCAGAAAATGATGCTCAGGAAGTTTCACCTGAACATGAGGAAGAATTTTACTGTGTGGATGACTGAGCACTAGAAGACATTACCCAGAGAAGCTGTAGAGTCTTCCTC
This sequence comes from Poecile atricapillus, assembly GCF_030490865.1. Lineage (NCBI taxonomy): Eukaryota > Metazoa > Chordata > Aves > Passeriformes > Paridae > Poecile > Poecile atricapillus. The sequence continues at coordinate 96,728,788 of NC_081289.1, read as the reverse complement.
ACTGATACTCAAAGATATTCAGGACTGTCCTGTGTCGTATGGTATAGGATGACCCTGCTTGAACAGGGAGGTTGGACCAGCTGACCCACTGTGGTTCCCTTTCAAGCATACTTATTCTGTGAATCTGAGATTCTATGAGACTCTGTGGATGAAATTCAATTGCTGCTTTCACTTTTTCCTTAGTGTTTGAATGTCCTTAATTCTGAGCCTGCATTTAGTTCTTGCAGTGGTATTGTTTTGAATTGTGGTATTACGCAAAACTGCTGTTCTAAGCCCTCCTGAATGCAGTAAGAAGGGAAAACCAAATCAGTATCTTCCTAGCTCATTCTAAATTAAGGTAAAATTACATAAAACCTCCTTCAATGTCATAGGAAATGTTAAATGGGAAAGACAAACTTCTATAAAAACAGAGAGGAACGCGAGTTCCTTAATGGTTAATGTCAGCGACTGACATAAATTACCCATATTAAAATTGAAGATATGTCATATTAGTTCTTTTGTGAAACAGTTCTATTATTAATTAAAAATTTACAAAGCTCATCTATTTTATGCTTGGGTTTGTGCTTAGAGGGGAATATGGCTCATGCACTAGACAGTGGCAATATCTGTGATCCCTCTGCTGCTGACACACCAAGTTTAATTGCAATAGAGCAATAGTGAAGTTAATATTGTGCTATTGACACTAGCAGTTCAAGGCATGATACAAATCCAGATGTCTCCTTTGACCCTGTTGTCTGATATATTTAATGGAACTTTTGCCAGGAAATTTCTCTTTTTAGATAGCTGTCCCTTTCGCATGGAGGAAAGTTTTAATTTTTCCTTGAAACCTATGATTGAATAAGGTTTTTACATATGAGTAAAATGAATCTTGTAAAATGATACCAAGAAACCCAAATCTAGCTTTTTGACTTTACTGACGCATACTTCTACAAGCAATTTATATAAGGCCCTAGTTCAGAAAACCATGCAAAAATATTACCCAGCATTTTTTAAGCCATAGATCAGCAAATATCCCTATAAACACTGTGAGTGATGTAGGCTTTGTCAGGACTGTTCACATAATGAGATCGCAAAGCTTCAGAGAACAAGTGTGGTAAATTACAGAAAATCTTCATTTTTCTTGACTCAGTGTCTCTGCACCTATAGATGTATTGAAGTGAGATGCTGTACTGATGTGGAAGTGGAGGATATGAAGTGGTTATGAAGAGGTGGGAATAAGATCAATGAGAAAAATTAACAGGGAGCCATGTACAGGCACAGTTTGCCAGGCTCTGAAGGCTTCTTATCCCACTGGGGATGGAGAGAGAAGCAGTGTGAGGAGGCACGTGAGCAGTTTGTAATGAGATTGCAGCCAGAGCTGGGAAAGCAGCAAAGGCTGATCAAGAGCCCTGTGCCCAGAGGCACAAATAACAGAAAAGGGGAAGAGTACTGTCAGGATATCTTCACTGAAGAATGAGCTTTCACTACACTAATTCTGGTCTGCCTCTGGAGGGCTGAGCTCAATTTGCCTAGCTTGAACAAATAACACGGCGTACTTGTAGGGATTAATTTTATCTATTGCATGCATTGTAATAAAAGCCCCACTGGGCAGTTACATATCAAATTACAAAACGTGTAAGCAGTCTTATTCCTTTTTCCCCAACTTTCCTGCTTCTTGTAAAGCTAAAGATTAATTGCTATTTGAACTGCCTTGGGGGATGGGAAAAGAATTAAATGGGAAAAAATTATACGCTAAAATGAAACTAATGATATGTTCCTTTTTTTAAAAAAAAGTGTCTATATAGAGTTTCAATACATTTTACTTAGAAAACACAAAACCTTGTCACACTTCCTATAAATAGGGTATTGCAACAACTGTTTCTATGTGTTTCTTTTGTGCCATTAATTACATCTCAAGAGTCATCTTTAATTGCTTAGATTTTAGTGTAATTAAATTTTAATCACACAATAATTTTTTTAAAAATTTTTTTCACCTTTATATAGCTATTCATCTTGGGAGATAGTGAGTGAGAACCATAGTAATTTCTGCTAATTTTTAGTATGCTGTCCACTTTCTTAATTTTAATTTTTTTTTTTAGTTCTCATAAAGGGTTTTTGCCTTCAGTGATTTGTCTGTTTTCACAGGAACTATTTATGATAACTGCACATTTAATTCTCGTCTCCTAAATCTCTGAATTTTTCTCAGTATCTCATTTTTCTCACACTGATGCATTAGTGACAGATTAAAAGGGTTTTGTTTGAATGTTTTTTTTTCCCCTTAAAGTGTACTTTACTGTTTCATATGCTTTCATATTCACTCATATTCTAATCTAAAATGCCAGGTGATATATTGCTCTTGTTTTGTCACTACCAGGGATTTTATTTTACTGAAGGTTTTCTTTGCTGCCTACAGATCTGTAAATATGACTGGAACAGTATTCTTCCATATTCTAGTTTATTTTCACCTCAATTGAAGACTAATACGCCAACATTTTTTACTTTTTTTTCTACTGAGTCCATTTCACTCCCTATTTCTTAGAATCACAGGTCTCAAGGAAGGCTTCAGTGACATGACTAGGTCACTGTTCTATCTTTACAGTTGTTTTTTCTTTATGCTGTTAAAATAATTTCTGTAAGTTCCTAAATTTTTTTCTCCCCAGTTGTCTATTAGAATAGATATCATTGTCCAAGAAAAGATCATACTGGCATTACTCATCAGGCTGGAAAATACACTAAAGTACTAGCTTGTCAACTGCCTTTCAGAGATCCTAAAACACTGTGCTTTTTATATCCAAGATGAAATAATTAAGAAGCTTGCTTCATTTTACAGGAGAAGTGTGCATATTTTTTCTTTATTTTTATCTAAAATTATTTCAGTAAGCTTCTGGAGAAAGGTACAAACCTATGGTTTGTATTGGTCAGTATCATTTGGTACTTAGCTTTGCATTTTATCTCAGCCTTTCTCTGGCAGCTTCCCTGGTACTTGCCTAACTGCCTGTGATCAAATTGAGTCTACACGTCCAATAAATGTCACTACCTCTCTCCAGCTAGTGTACTGTACTGGAATTTGGGCTAGTCAAAATGTATGGGATTATCTCTAGAGTCCCTTTACCTAAGTCTCCTAGGAGTTACTTCCAGATAATGTTTCCCCTGAGCTTCAGTAATCACATGTGCTCAGGGTAAATGTTTATTTGGATCAGCAGGAGCACCTCTAACTTGCATGTGTTCTTTGAGTAGATACTGACTGTGACAAATGGCTTTTGTGTCAAACTCTGCTACTTGTATGGGGGTTTGCTCTTTGTCTTGTATCCTGGGTGTATCTTTGCTACTGAAAATCACATGATTTGACAGCTCCCCTTGTTTCCAGGTCCTTATGTGCTCTAGTTTGAGTGTTTTGCCATTTCTCTTGTTCCATCAGCCCTCCATCCATTGTGAGACTAGACTTATTTAGTTCACTATGTTCTCCCTGACTCCATGGAAATAATTATACATTTTGTTTGCTTGTTTATTTCTAGTGTCTATGTAATTTATTCCTTCCTATCCAATCTTGAAGTAATTTTGGAGCCATGACAGGAACAGTATTGTTTTTACGGATGGAGCAATTAACAGACATTCGTTTTCACCTGGGCCCAGTTAAACAAACCACCTTTCCGCATTTGAACTATACACAGCCCTAAAGAAAATCCAATCTCTGTGCCAGGTTAAGTGGAAAATGACGCAACTCACCAACTTAATGTGCCAAGTTGTGTTACAGATGAATGAGTCACTGCACTATAGTGGAAAGAGTTGGGCTGGACAGCCTCACACAAAAATTCAGCAGAGCTTCCCAGAAGAGCTAAAGGATTACATATTACAGATAAGTCATAAATTCAGGATGAGAAACTTTGTGCATCAAGCTGATCAACTTCAAGGTTTTTTCCAGCAGTGTTGGTAGAAAAGCCACAAATTCTGTGTTCTGTCCAGGAATACCAAAAAAGCCCATCAGTCAAGAGATGCTACAGCTTTATTCAACGTTGTGTTTGGTAGATAAATTAGGTGAATAGGTGTTTACAGAGCATTCTTGAAAATCACAGAATTATTCCAGGCAGGAATTTTGTGAATTTGGCTCAAAACAGAACAGAGCCTTACCTTCTGTTTTTCAGAATACATTCTCTCTGAATAACAAAAGAGATTTTTTACCCTTTCAAAACTGGTCTACTAAACTCACTTGCAATGTGGAATATTTGTATTTTATTTCCAACTCATTAAAGAAGGAAAAAAACCAGAAAACTTTCAGTGTCTGAGGCAGTAGTGTGTGATGCTCACCCATTGAAATAGCAATAAGCTGGACATGTCTGTCTGTCCTGCAGTGAGGGAACATTTTTCCTGGTGCCATTAAAAATTGTTTTAAGTAATAAATGATGTCTAGGATACCAAATTCTCTCTTTTTTGTCCTAACAGTAATCCAAGTATCCAGACATGGGCTGGATCCAGACATTTGATCTTCTTTTGAGTCTGTGATTTCTAGACAAACCAGTCTTCCTGTCTTTTTAGTTTGCAGTGCTAAAGGGTGGCCCCTGGCAGGAAGAACAGGCAGAGGCCACTGGCTACATGGGGAAACCCTGCAAAGAAAAATTACCTCATAATTTTCTTTCTCTCAGCCCAGGTATCTTTGGGTAGCTGTGGAAATGAGCTTCAACACCAAGCGTGTAAAAAGAATTCACCTCAGTGCTTTTGATACCAGCAATAAACCTGTAAAAGGGATAACTGGTGGATAACTGATACAACTGGCAAGGTGACAGATAAGAGAATTCAATTCAAGCATGTCAAGTTCTAGATTTAAATCTTACCTAAGTTAAAGTAAAATATATAATCCTGAATGACCTCTTTGTCCAACCAGAACTAGGTAACACATTGAATATTTCACAGAATTTCTGTTATTTATTCTCTGAAAAGTTACAGTTTCAGAGTCATTAGCAGAAATTATTTAGTGAAGAATTTCACATAATGAACATTTAGAGTAGGAGTTGATATGGAAAGCAAAATTTTGGAATGGCTGAGGACATTTGTAGATATATTACTCATCCCATTTCTTTATCTCTACCTGCTTGTAAACCGCTTAGCTGTAACTTGGTGAATTTTGATTTAGTCAGAGACAAATAAAACTTGTACAGAGTGCAAATACCATTTGCACAAAATGTGCAAAATAAGTTATCTACAGACACTTTGAACATGTGGTTACTAAGTGAAAATGAAGACTCATGTTGTAGTCTAACATCATATGTGTTTTTAAAAAGACGTGTGGAATTTCCGTATAAACAGGAAAAAAATATTTGTCAATATTTCAAGTATTGAAATGTGACATTGAGGTATATGTACGTACACATATTTGTCATACATATATGCAAAAATTATTAATCTTTTTGGTGTTAAATTATTTTCAAAAAAGCTATGAAATTACACCATTGACTGGCAAACTTCTGAACTAACTTGGAGAGAGATTTTTCAACCATTCACAGGACAGAAAACAAATCAATAGGCTGAATGGCATCTGAAGTTCAAATACACAAGTGGAATGCAAAAGGGTCTTAGAAAGGAAAGTCTCTGCTCTTTCTAGAACTTGGATGGATTTGTGCATCTTTCTTTTATTATCTCAGTAGATTTTCCATGTGCTGGAACTAAGACCTCATGAGTTCTGCTGAAAATGATCCTTGATCTGTAGATGTAGGGTATTTCAGGCAGTCTATGACAGACAAGTAATAAGACGTTTTGGGGTGACCTGAAAGATAACCAGTAAGAATGTATTGTAAAGAGAAAAATAAATATAACTTTTCCACTTTGAATTCTTCTGAAAAATGACTTAAATTTCCTCTGTGATGGGATGGCCTAAAGGGCAAAGACAATGTATACCTGCCACAAAAATGACTTGTCTGCAGCAAATTATCAATAGAGTTCACTTAATTAAAGATTACATCAAATCAGTTAGCTTTTCAAATCAATGTTCGTCTAGTAAAAGAAAAGTAAAATACAACATTGAAAACAATTTTTGTTTTTTTAACAACTTCCTGAAGATCACAGCAGCATGAGCATAAAATAAGCAAGAAAACCTTGTGCAGTACAAAAAAATCCCAAAACAACAAACCAAAACCACATAGTCATCTGTTATTACTGAGTAGCAAATGGAAAATAGACAGAATTGAGTATTTAATGAATTCTCCTAAAAGAGATAAAAAAATCACATGCCTGCAAGTTTTTATTTCCCTAGTGCTGTGACCTATGTGTGATGCCAGTGTATTTCTTTCAATTATATTTTAATTCAAATATACAGACCTAAAAATGTTTTTCAAAATAGGGAAGATAATCACTATCAACTTGAAAATCATAAAGGAAGGATGATAACAGGAAAATCCTGATTCTGCTCACGTATCATCCATTTAGGCATTTAATCAAGAAAAGCTCAGGTTGGAACTCACAAGCTCAGGAAATATTCTTCGCAGTGTGTTATTGCATGTGCTAAATAGCAATTCCCTATTTTACGCAAGCCTGCAGAACTATATTGCCAATTTCTCACCTATCATTGACAACCTGCAAAAGTGCAGACAAGGTCATTGCTAGCTCCTGATCTGCTATAGGATATCTGGAAGCTGACACTCTGATGTAGACTGTAGTGGGTTTTGAACCAATTTAACCAACTCAGATTCCCAACTATGATGTGAAGTCTCAGTGGACATTGTCAGAAGAAATACCAGGAATTTGTGAAACTTATGTTTTCAAGATTAGGCTGGGAAGATCAAGATCATTCTACTATGGCAAACTAGGAACCTGAAGAACATACTCTCTTCGTTTTTTCAGAGAATAACACCAAAAGAACTTCCTGAATTGAAGTGCAAGTGAGATAAATTAAACTGGTATCAAATTAAGGGCTAGAAAAAAATTATTACTTATATATTGTTTCTGCATGTGAATTAAAAAAATCTGTTTCATTTTTTCATGCATAGGATGAAAAGTTAACTTAAAAACTAAACTTTAACTAAAAGTTAAAAGTTAACTAGATCAGATTTGTCTTCAGCGTTTAAGCTTTACACAAAGTAGTTAAGAGAGACAAAGGCTTTTACTCAATGCCTTGCTGCTTGCTGGATAAGTTAGCTGAGTGTGCAGTTTTCTTTGTGTCTGTCAAACTTGTATATGGCTTTATGAGAACAAAGAGGGAGAAGAGGAGGAACTGTGATTCAGGAATATGCATCTGACAGCAGCAGCAATGGTCCTGATCTGAAAAAGAGTTTTATGCAGATAACAATTAAGTGTGCTTTTTTCCCAGACCTACTGGCACAGCCACACGTGCAGCTCTTCCCAAGTTCAGTCAGAATCAATTGGTTTGGCAGAAATAAGCCAGTGAAAGTGATTGTGGTGGTTGAGACAGCAGAACAATGATGGGAGAATTCTCGTCAAGGGACTGGAGTCTTCTAACTGAGCTATCATTAGAACAGCACATACTCCTGTGGCCTGGCTTACAGTTCCTCTTGGAATGCACACTCCTTCTGTGCTTTCTCTTCAAAGGCAAGACTGAATGATAGTCTACATCAGAGGCAGCAAGAACTATCAATTTTTTCTTTGCTGTGTGAAGCACTAAGATGGAAGCTTAGGGATAGCAGAAGAATATATCTCTCATTGCTGTCCTTCCTCCTGTTTCATCTTTTCCTCAGTTTCCCTTAAGCACTCTTTTTGCCTTTGTTTGAAAGGAGATTAAAGGAAGACATTGCAAGACATCTTCCCTCTTCCTTCCCCTTATTATTTGGACCACCTATCTCAGTCGCTTTTTAGATTTCAGGCTCTATGAAATTGGTATCCTCTAAAAGGTGTAATAAGGTAGTATAGTTCTTCTTTCATCTTTTTTTTCCAGATACCTGCTTTTATTTTGGTCTAATGGAGAAAAGGTGTTTTTCCTGTAAGCATGTAATTTGTTGTTTTTTAGTCAACTTCTAATGCACACCTTGGAAGGCTTTTAGAAAGTTAATAAAAGTACTCTGTAACACAGCATCCACAATGTCCTTGTTATTCTGGTGAGTGCTCCATTAATCAGTAATGATGGGCTGATGACCCCAAGCTGATAAAACTTGCATCTCAAAGAAGACAAATGTTAAGGCAGGCACATGCACCTGTAACCATCTATTTTCACATAAGAAGGGAAATACACCAATGTCTTTATTATTATTATTATTTCTTAAGTTACAGAGTTGAGGCCTCTGCTGGGATGATAAAGCCACAGAGCAGAAAACTGAGATTAGAAAAATAACCAGGCAACATCAAGAAAAATTAATAAACAAAATACAAGGAACAAAAAGAGAAAATAAGGACAAAAGGAAGGAGAGAATGAAAATAAAAAAGAGGAAGAAGAGAGGAGAGGAGAGGAGAGGAGAGGAGAGGAGAGGAGAGGAGAGGAGAGGAGAGGAGAGGAGAGGAGAGGAGAGGAGAGGAGAGGAGAGGAGAGGAGAGGAGAGGAGAGGAGAGGAGAGGAGAGGAGAACTAAGAATGTAGTGGATATGAATTACATTATGTATATTCTACTGAAAATGAATTCACAGAAATGCTGGTTTTAATTAGAAATCATGCTAGGGTGACTAATTCTTTACTAGTATTTAGTGGTCCTTTTTCTTAACATAGTCCCTTCAGCTTGTTTTCTTATTATCATGGGTTTTTTAAAAGGTCTTATGTTAGAGAGATAATATTTTTTTGTGGTTAGCACCAGGTGAATATCAACTAATATTTATCTGTTCTCTCTCTCTTCTTGTTTCTCCTTTGTTTCACCTCTTGCTTCTATTTTTTGTTCCTTTTCCTATTATTGTCTTCTTAGCTGAAGTCATTCTTTTCATTCTATTTGAGTGGCTGTTTTATATTCTTAAATTATTCCTCTAGTTGTTTTCTATTTCTATCTCTATTCTTATCATTCTTTACAGACTACTTGCTGTCTAGATACCTGCTGTGAAATTTCTCACAAAATTCTGGCAGTGAGAGGAGTGAAAAAATCAAGTAAAGATCTCCCATTTAATTCTTCCAATTACTCAGGCAAGATTTAGAAAACATGTATTTTAAGGCCAGATTTACCTTCATTTTTTGAGGTAGAAAGAAACTGTATGTATGTGTGGGAATACATTAAATATGGGAATGAACCATAAAATGGTTTGCCAACAGGATTGTTACTGACTTTTAGGCTTCAAATCAGAGACTAGACCAAAATGAAGTTTTGGTGTTTCCAAATCTATCATATGGGGCAGTTTCAAAGATCATTCCTTCTCCCAAGAAAGATTAACAGACCAAGACACTGTATTAGTAGGCAGACAGTCTCATTCTTTGGCTTTTGTGTCTTGAGATCTTTTGTTAAGCAAGCCACGTAGGCAAGTTAGAAGGCCATTGCCTAAAAAGGGAAGATCAGTAGCTCACTTCTAGCCTTTACTTCTTCAGACAAAAAACTGCCTAACAGAATTTGACTCTCAGGGACACAGCAATGAAACGTCTGTCTTGCAAAATATTAAGGGAGTAAATGCTACTTTGCTGACAAGGCACTGAAACAGATAAGTTGGTTTGGCTTTTGGTCTAGAAATTCAGACTACACAATTTGGATTGATATGTCTTTGTTGTGAGAGCTAAATCATACTTTTTGTCACTGAAGTCTTTCTAAGGAGTTGTCAGATATTATCTGCCATTTACAGTGAACCAAGAAATTTACCAGATTTTTTTTTTTTTTCTCTTACCCTTCCTAAGGTTGAAAAATGCAAAGCTAAAATTTCAGTATCAATTCAGATACCATGAATTTGGAAACATGTAGATTGGGAATTTGGTATCTGAATTACAAAATTATCTTGGTGAAATTAACATGCTTGTGTCTGATGGATTTGCTCATTGAATTCAGAAAATAACATTAATGCTTGAAATAACTGAATTCAAGATTAAATAAAGGTTGATTTCACTAATACTACTGAGCAAAGACTGCAGGAAATTAGGTTGGCCTTCCATTGACCTCTTATGAAAATTGTAAGGAAGTAACCTTCATCTTATTCATTTGATTTCTATGATTTAATGAGATTGGACTTGAAGCTGGAACTTCCCTTTTCAGCAGCTACATTTGAAAATCATACTTATGATCTATTTTGTTATTTCCGAAATCTAAAATGATATATCCCGATCATTTACATTTTTATAAAATATTATAGTGTTATCTTCAGCAATAAGATCATCAGCTACATCAGGAGTAATTATCATTTACTATAGGCTTTTTTATCTACCACAGGTTTAATTTTCTATCCATGTATTAGTTTGAAGATAGAAGCAGGTGGTATTAGAGTTTGACGGTTTATAGCTAAAAGCTAGAATGTGATATTGTCTCACTGTCAGAGGTGATAATAATTCACCTTTCTACTACTGAAATCCCTTACATTTTCTGTTGTAATTCCACAAACTAGCAAGACATTTGGGGTTAGGAAGAGAGGAATGTGGGACAGGACAGAGAGATTCATCTTGTTTGGGGATCTCTTTGACAGGATCTCCTGGAAACTGTCATGGCAGGAAGAAGATGTCAACCATCGTGGCACAAGAACAATCCGCAATCAGTGGACAGAAAAATCAATAAAAATTGAGAATACCATGGGCTCAAACAAAACAGCATCCACAAGTAGAACTGGGGACAAGAAACTTCTCTATAGTTCTATAAGTGGCCCAAGAAAGCAATATCTTGAGCATCTTCCAATGCCAAAAATCCAAAACTCCGCTGGAGCTGAAATAAACAAAGGAGGTCAACCAGATGGGTTTCTGTAAGTAGCAAAGGCTGAGGATAAGGTGAACTTGTGACACACTGGGAGAGGGGCCCTATTGACAAGGAACTTACAGGATACTCAGTGCCCTTTTCACTGCAAAGAGCTGCCCTCCAGCACCCCAGTCTCTGAGCCTCCTCTCAGGATCTGTGGGATGAAGGCAGCACTCATGCAAAAGGGAGGTCAAAGCCTCCTTAGCTCTAAGCTCACTAAGACACACACATAGATCTATGGGACCACAGAGGATACACCCAAACATGATGAAATAGCCATCTGGTGTCACTGTGTGAATGTCTTCAACAGGTAGTGGCAACAGTTTACTTTTTACTGGGAGAAGATAGCCTCATATTCAAGAAGGGCAAGAACCACGAATTTATCAGCCCCTCCTCAACCCCATCCAGGGAGAAAATTAAAGATAATATTTCTAAAAGCAGTTTCCAAACCCAGAATACACTGTTAGGATCAACCACTAATTTTATTGAGGCTGAATCTTGCCTGACCAACTTGATTAGTCACAGAGATTGGATGACTGGCTGTATCGATACAGGGGATCTATTGATGTCGTATATCATTCACAAGGCCTCCAGCATGGTCTGTTTACAGTTGGGAATGTTTTGGGAGGACTATGTCAGATGGATCTCTTCTAAGTAGAACAAAGATCACTCCTGCTCTGGAAAAGCCATGGATACACAGATGGAAGAAAATATTTCAGAGATTGTAGGATCTGATGGGGAAAGAGGGACAGCATGAGACAAGAGCATGCAGAGGGCTCAAGACAGTGGACTTGTCAGGATGGAGCAGACAGCCAGGCTCAGAGAGGACAGAGCCACCACCTGAAAACTGCAGAGCTGTAATGTTTTGTGTGATATGGAGCACCTATATTTCCTGTAGACTCTGAATATATTATATATCATATATGTATGGTATATCTGAAGGGAAAACATATTCTAAGTATCACATCTGTAGGTAAATTGAATGGGATGGAAACTGAGAAAATTTTTGTAGTCATCCTCAGTTTCCTCTTGTGGGTGACCATATAGAAATGATCAAAGCAGAGCAAGCAGATCCTTCCTTGCTTCTAACATGATATCCTCGTTCTGAAAAGCCAAGCACTAAAATCACCAGAATCACTTTGCTCTCTGTATCTAACAGAATGTCTTCAGGGGGAATCCTAAAGACCTTTGAAATCATTAGAGCTTTGTTTGAATTGTGAAAATACATAAGCTGTGTTAGTTGTAACAGAGCTTAGGTATCCTGGTAGATTTCTGCTGTCCTGGTCTAGTACAGATGGGACTTCTGCAGTTTCCTATCACCAGTGAGGTAATAATGAAACTGGTTCCAAACAGCAGACCCACACCTATGGAAAACAACACAAGGTCAGCCACAAAGTTAAAGGTGTACATTTATCAGTGTCCACATAAGCATGAACTGTATGGATGGCATGAATACAATCCCTGTCTAATCAAAAGTATTATCTGAATTCTCAACTACTGTTTTCAAAGATAAAAAAATATAATTTGCCAAGCAAAACCAAACCCAAAACCCCAAAACCAAAACAAGCAAACAAACCAACAAAAATGCTTTATAAATTGAGGATGGCTAATTTAAACAGCAAGAATCCTCTTTGATTTTATGTTTCTGTTCCTAGTTTTTATTTGCCATTCACAACAGATACTGAACTGACAAAAAGAATTCCACTTAGCATTTACTAGTCAAATGAGTAATCTCTTTACTTTTATAATGCTGTAAAGTATTCCTGAAGCATATCAACAGATGGGAAATGAGAGAGAAAACAGCATATTGAGAACACATTTTTCCACAAAAGGAAATGCAGATTTGCTTTGATACACATTTTGGAAAAGAATGAATTTATTGCTTTCTTTTTGTCGGTCATTCCTAATAAGAATGTCCATAAGACCAACATTTAACAGTCTTAGGGGCCTGAGACTAGAGGGGAAATCTGGAACAGGGAAGAGCTTTGTAGAGGAATATAAAAACATCAAGAAATGTTTAGATAAATGGGAGGGTCATAGATGTGGGCTTGCTTAGTCTGAGAAGGAGATTACTCAGAGGAATTTTATGGTGGAAGTGAAGAAAATGGAATCAGACTCCTCTCAGTGAAGCCTAGGGATAGGACCAGAGGTAATGTGCACAAGCTGAAAAGGAGAAAATCTTTTTAAAGTGATCACTTTCAGTTTGTCAAGAGAGGTTCTGGAGTCTACATCCCTGGAAATACTGAAACTTGTCCTGGACATTCACCTGGGCAACCTGCTAATGGGAATCCTCCTCTAGGCATGGACCAGGTGAATTGAAACTGTCTGTTTTCCAATCTTGACCATTCCATGGAAGCATAACTGCTATATACTATCCTGACTTTTAAACCTCCGTTGCATTGCTGAAACACTTGCTTTGCAGGTAAGAGTCTAAAATTTGCATCATAATGAACAGTTGTAGTTGTTTGGAATTTCTACCCTTGCTCACATGAAGCAGAATCTCAAATGAATTAAATTTGTACTTCTAATGGTATTTTTATAATAGAAGTGGCAATGGGAAATGACCATATGATAGATTCAGTTATTTTAGCTCATACCATTTTGTTTTATGCTCAAAATGCAAGTCCAGTTCATTCCATAAATCAGTAGTAGCAGTTTGGCCCTTGAATTCAAGCTGCACAAGTACTCTACAAGTTGTTTGTACCTTTACTGGTACAATATTAAATATAAGGAGAAATACTAAATATATGATAAAAAAACTACATGGGTATTATTTTGTCTGTCAGATAAAAAAAATGGTCCCCAAATAACTGAAGATGTATAATCAGTCTTACATTTTATATGTGTTAAACTATAATATTTTAATGGAGACGTGTATCAATGCAATTCATCTTGCATACCTTATTTCTCTTTTGTTTAGTTTTCTTTTCAGAAATATTTTTTCAGATAAAGGATTACTTTCAGATAAAAGATAATTACTCTTTTAGAATGGTTTATTCAAATAGAAAAATATTTGCAACAAACATTTTGGGAGAAAATAAAGCTTAATCTGTTTTCTGAGTCTTACTGAAACATGTTTCTCAGAGATCTTCTGGAGTCTCTTTCTTGGAGATATTAAAAAGCCATCTGAACACAATTCACTTGGGCAGGGGAGTTAGACAAGATGACCTCTACAGGTGACTTCCAAATTCTAGCATTACATAAATAGGGAATAAATTGAATGTGATAAATTCTCATCATATAATATATTTACAGATCTGCTTGCCAGACAATCTTTGGTTCCACAGAACATAGTGAAAATTTTTGTCATATATCATAATTTCTCATAGAAATTACAAGACCACTACTAGCTAAGAAATGTGTATATCAAATATATTTGCACACACATATATACATATAACTATGTGTATATATATATAGACACACCTATGCACGTATATATATATAGAGATATAGATATAAAATAAAATAATCTATATACAGACATAATATAAATGTCTATAAATATGCCAATTAAAACCGTGATGTTCTTTGACATTATCTAAGACATAACCAGCTCTAATGATCATGGCTGTTGACTATGGATGAGTTTCATCACACATGTGATTTTCTGTTCACTTCTTTTCTGCCCTTTGGCTTGCTAAGTCCTTCTAGATGTATGGAAATAGACATTTACTGTGCAGAGGTACTAATTTTTCTGTACAGTACCAGCCCAGTGAAATCCAAATGCCTGCTAAGAATGTCTATTAAAAAAAAAAACAAAAAAAACCAAACAAACAACAAAAAACAAACAAACAAACAAACAAACAAAAAACCCAAACAAAAGCAATCATATTTTTGCAGTAATAGATGTGGGTTTTTTCTAACACAATTTCGGTAGCCAGAGGAAACTTGACCTGCTGGTCAGTAGAAGGAAAGTGAAGTTGTTAAAAAACATGTGTTATATGTACAAATCTGAAAAAGTTTACAAGAAGCCAAAAAGAAAGCAATTTTCTTATATAAAACTTTTTTCTTACTTATTTTCAATAGCTTTTAATCTCTGTGTGTTTTGTTGCCTTTTCTTCTTTTTTTTCTGGTTATGACTCCTAGGCTTTTTTGATTAACACATTAATAGTGTTTAGACATTTAACTATCTGTCTGGCAACAGTAAAACTTCTGTGCCATCATAAAGAAAAGAGATGCTTCCTTCTTTTTAAGAAACTCTAAAATGTGGGATGAGCTCTACAACATTTTAAATCCAAACAAAGGTAATTTGGTCTATAGACCCTCATATGCCAAAACCCTTAAAATCTGGAGAACAGGAATTTAATCTGTAAAAGAAATCTACCTTTTTAACAAATGGCATCCCAAGTCAGAAATAGAATGATGCCCCTAAGTACATAGGTGCAAAAGTTTGAAGATAATTATATGCTTTAGGCTTATTCTGAGTTAGGAATAAGGAAATACTTTGAGTGAAAGTTCTGAGTCTCTGAATTCTGTTAGCCAAAGTGCAGTGGAAAACGTGTGACCTCTCACACAATCTTAGACTACCCTGAGCTGGAAGGGACCCACAGCAGTCTCTGAAGTCCACCTACTGACCCTGCACATGATATGCCCAAGAGTCATTCCATGTGCCTGAGAGAATTGTCCAGACACTTCTTGAAACTCTCAAGTTGGTGCTGTGACCACTTACCCGGGAAGCCTGTTCCAGTGCCCAACTATCCTCTGGTAAAGAACTTTTCCGTAATATCCAAGCTAAACCTCCCCTGACAGAGCAGGAGAGACAGAATTTACGCCATTCCCTCAGGTCCTGTCACTGGTCACAAGGGTGTAGATGCAAGTGTTTGCTGCTCCTCTTCCCTGCACAAGGAAGTTTTGACTGCAATGACGTCTCTCCTCAGTCTCCTCTTTTCCAGACTGAACATACCAAGTGACCTCAGCTGGTTTTCATATGGCTTCCCATCTACAGCCTTCAACATTTTCCTAGTCCTCTCCTGGACACTGTCTAATAACTTAGTGTCTTTCTTGTACTGTGGTACCTGAAACTGCCCCCAGCACTCGAGGTGAGGCTGCCCCAGCTCAGAGCAGAGCAGGACAATCCCCTCCCTTGCCCGTCTGTGATGCTGGGCCTGATGCACCCCAGGACATAGGGGGTCCTCTTGGCCAATTAGGACAGAATTAGAACGTACCCCAGAGGAAAAAAAAGTTATTAATTTAATTAAAATATCTTTGATGAATGTCCATATTGCTGTAAAGATCCTGTTAACACTTAAAGGGAAAAAAAAAAGATCAAATTTAATAGTGTTGATGCCTTGGAGTGGCTACCTAGAACAGAGGCTAGAGAGAGGCAGAAGAATAAAATAGGTATTTATTAAAGGTCTTCAATAGATACACCTTGGGCAGTGCAAAAGCCTCACAGAGAGTACTCCCAAGATGGACAATGGTCATCAATTTCTCAGACAGATAAAATTTGGTTTATTTGCATAACAGAGGTTTAGTAACCAATTATTAGCTTCAGGTAATACAGTCATATTCCCCTGGTTCGCTTCTTCCTGATTCACTTTTGTTTATATTTTTCAAGGCCTGAGGCAGATGGTATCTTTGATTCTCAAGCCTGAAAGGATTGTTTTGTGTGACCAAAATGAGAAGAAACCTTACTAATTCTATATGGAGTTCAGAACTGTACACTATAGTTCTTATTGATCACAATTGAATATGAAATTAGTAGTTTTGAGCTGTCTTTTTCCATAGAGGTTACTTTCTTAATTAGCATGGGATTGTTTTTTTTGTATTTCTGTGCTACTTTGATAAAATACAAATATTTTTTATTTTTTTTTCTTCTCACGCACTTTTTAAGTAAAAAGTAAGCCTCAATTTTCTGAACTTACTTGTTGAAAATATTTTAATATATATTTGTTTGCAATCTCTATAGAGGACATCTCTTCCCTAACAATATATAGATCATATTAATTCATTCCTTGTTAATAAGAATATTGCTGTAATGAAATTCAAGTAAAAATTCATTGTGCCTGCTGTTCCTGTTTAAAATATTCTTCCCTTGTGAAGTTTTTGCTTCTTCAGGCCAGGATGGACAAAAATAATAATAACCATTTCTCCATTACATTTACCACTTGCAGAATGCCCTTTTCTTGGTCTGGTACAGTTTTTTGACTTTTGAGTTATAAATAAATTTCTTGGCTATTTTATCTATGCAATGCTTTTCCTTACTTAATTTGTTCATTGTGCTACACAACATAAATTGTAGATCAGCAGTAAAACACTTTCAAAAGTCTAGCAGAACTGTATTTACCATATTGGCCAGATAAGAAAGGGTCTCAGGTCAAGATGGAAAAATGCAGCTGTGCCTCAGTTTAGTGTGGGTACCTCCTTCAATTTAAACTGCTAGTTAGACCTGCTTATAAATAAACATTATTTCCACATGTTTTCCTTTTCTACATGTGCAAAATGTATATTACCTGTACACTCATATGCCTTAAACTTACCTAAAGATGTTTTCCTTCCATATGTTTGGAGAAGATAATTAGCTGAGAAACATTGGCAATGGAAGAAAAAGTGTAGTACACAGTGACAAGACAATACTGAATTTTTATACTCATTAGCTCTGATTGCTAAACAATTATATTTTTATGGCATACTGTGCTGAGCAACATAAATCTGTAGCAATAATTATTAATTATGCATAGGAATGGATAATAAAACTCTTCAACCCAGATGTACTCATAGTGTGTCATACATCACACACTGGACTGTATTGAAGAACTGGACAAGTGAATACATTTAAGAAACTGCTTTGTGTGCATCCGTGTTTCCTGTTTTTATAAGCATTGCAATGAGTGATACTGCACAACTAAAATTATCTCTATGTATTCATCAACATTTCTAGTGGAAATGGATTTTGAGACAAATAGCATACTTTTCTAGTCTGTGAATGGCAATTACAATAAAAGAAAAATTAAGAAAAAACAGAAAAAAACCATCAAGACACCTAATTTTCCTTCCATTTTTTTTATCTACATAAATCTCTTTACTCCATTTCACCAACTGAAAACAGAATGACTAAGTGTATGGAAAAATTGCTTCTGCTGTACACATAATACAAAATTATATTTTGTTTAAAATTTTGTTAAATTGTATTTTGTTTTAGTACTCAAGTTTAGTGAATGGTATTAATTCTGCTTGGGGATAGTATGGCAAATATATTTTAAATCAATATAAAAATTAATTTCTTTAAAAAGAGTTTGCATTTTTGAGTGCCTAACTGCACTACAAATAACAACCATGTAACATGGAAGTAACAGAATTTTTAGCTGGCAATCCACACTTCCCTAAAATATCAGTTACTTTTAAAGCTTTTAAATATGTTTTAGCGATATCTTTAAAATAACACAAATATAAGTAATAAATCCAGTTATCTATTAAATACTAAAAAGTACTGATTTTCTGTGGATTATTTTTTAGATTTTTCCTGCTGTAAACCAAGCTTAATTTTTTTTTTTTTTTTCCCCCAGTTGTTTGCTGCCTTTTGATATTCCACAGCTGAGGATCACAATCCTACTGGGTCACAGAGTGTAAAATGTACTAACTCATAAATAATTGAATAGAATTAATGATCAGATGAGACCAGGGAAGAAATTTACTTACATACTTTTAACCTATAGGTTGGGAAAATACTGCTGTTCTTCTCTTCCTCCTAACTTTGGTCATTATCTTTCCCTGTCTGCTAAGATCAATCTCCCATTGAAGAAACTGAACATTTGTTTTAATGAAGGGTGCAAAATTTGGTTGTTTGAGTGAAAATCTGAATGTTTCAAAGTCTGGTTTTGGATTCCATTTCTGAAAACCTTATGTGTTGATGTACAGAAAGATTAAAAATATTTGGATGACACAGGTAAATGTATAATAAATAGGATAGAACCAGCATCATGGTCACTCACATGAGGTGTGTTTAGCGGCATAAAATAATACATAATAGTTCAGCTATAAATTTTAAATCAAGAAGGGGCCATTGTCTTTTTGAAGGGAAAATAAACTGATAGGTAAGGATGTTGAGGTCATAAGTTTACTTTGTTGAAACCAAGCTATTAGTAGTCTGTTTTAAAGGTTTTTTTAGGAAGCCAGAACTGGGGTGACTTTTCCATTTTACTTATTGACCATCACTGGAAGGTAGGCACCAGTGTGTCAAACAAGATCTTGTCAATTCTCTTTTATCTCTGTGAAACTAAATCCCATATAAATTCTTGGCTATGTATCTGTACCACTCAGCTGTTTTGTTTAGAACCAGAAGTAGACCACAGATGTGCACATCTTTAATTAGATTGCAAGCTGGATCTGCCATTATATTCTGTTTCATCCTTTTATGGTAATTCCTTTATCAAACTGAATAAAATAGATTTAAAACAGATTATTTTCTTGCATAACTCCAGTGAAGCAGTTAAAATTTTAAATGGAATTTAGAGCTTCATAGTTGGTAGCACCAAATATTGAATAAACAAAATTTGCATTACAAAAAAAAATCATACATCTGGTGGAGTGAAAGAATCAGAAGAGGATAGAAGAAATAGAATTACTGTGTTTCTGGGTCTAAATAGGTGATCACTATGCTGATTCAAAGTTACTTCTGTCCTTGCTTACTGGGTCTTTCCCTGCTATAGAAAAGCACTCACTGAAATCCAGTGAACTGTATCATCCCACTATTTTTTTTCTTATACAGCATATGAATTGGTGCACAGACTGCTTTAGCAGGGCTCTGCTGGCATCATTACAGAGGCTGTGTCCTACAGAATGCCATCGACTCTGCTTAGCTTATAGGGAAAACTGTCTAATAAAGCTAACATAAATCTGCTTTTACTCTTGTCATACAGCATTTTCTTTGTTATATTTATTTGTATGAGCTGAGCTTTGAAGAAGACACACAGATCTTTATGCCTGCTTTAGCGGGAAGTCTGGACTGCAAAGAATAAAAATCTATTTTTTTGCAGCTCTGAGTGTAGTGTTCTTACTGTGACTCCATAAATTTTAGAAAAGGAAATGTACTACACTTAGGAACAGATAGGAATCAAAAACCAAATGCTGGAGCATTCTGTGAGAAGTCCTTTGGGTTCTACTAAGTGAAATATGAAAAAAAAATTCCATGTTATAAATTGTTGCAATAGAAACAATGTCAGCTAGGGTTTTGTGACTATATATTTATGCTTTCTCCTTACAGCAAGCTCCTCCAAAATATCTGAAAATATTTAGGATAAAATTCTTGCAAGTACTCTAGCTGCAAGTTTGCATTTAAGCTGCAAGAAACTTTATTTTTATGAAATCTCTGATTTATTTCAACCATAATTTTAAACCAGAGTAAATTCTTCTGTATTAGGCCCTCAGGAAAAACAAGGAGAGGACAGAGTGAATGAGACTGTGACTTCATTCAGGTTTTATGAAACAGAGTAAGTTCTGCAGTCTGGTATTGGAGAGAATTATGTTTTGAATTTGAAGATATAAAATCTTTAAGCCTGAAAGAGGGAAAAGAAATCCAGTATTCTATCTGCAGTATTGACTATGAAATACAATTTTCATCAATGTCTGTGCTATTTTGTTGTCTTTGGTTTCCCATTTTGGTTCTAAGCACAAGTAGTTTCATGGAACTCTGCTGTTTTTCCATGAAGAAGTAGAAGAAAATTTTGAGGAAACTTTTTGTGGATTAACCTCTTTGTCACATAATATTGTTCTTCAGCTCTGAGAAGAGCAGGTCTGTGTTATTTTCTGCCACACTTAGCCAGCTTTGTATGCGGCTCTTTTTGCCAAAAGAAAAGGCAAGGTGAGAAAAAAATCTTTCCCTATTTACCAAGACCAAAAGGCAGCTACTCAATGTTTTTCCTTGTTCTCAGCATCTTCCTCTCCTGTCAGTCTATGAAGGGAAGGAGGAGTTGCACCTTTCATTAACATATGCAAAGGAAGAGGAAAATGGGAAAGTGAACCAGAGTAATTAAAATAAATACCTTAGCTTTGATGTTAAGGAAGTGTTTTCAGTTAGGAGTAGGACATGTTCTGCTCTTAGATGTTTGGCTTTTTACTCTCTTGTTTTACTGAAGGGCTTTATTGGTTTATTTTATTCCCTAACAGAGTGAAGGGACGTAGAAGTTAAATAGTAACTAAAACAAAGATATGTAAACCAGGATGAAGATAAAACCAGCTGTGAAAGATGAAGTTTCTAGGACAACTTGTGGAATAAAAGTCTCAGGCTATAGTGTAAGTTTTTCCCCTATATGGTATCTGATACAGATATTATTTTGTCTAATTCACAAAAAGTTGTGTAGAGAAAAGCACAAGTATATACTGTTATGTCAGTCTGCTTGCCATTAGTATTTCTGTGCTTTTATTTCTCTTTCTCAATTTTGGGCTTTTCTCTTCTTCGTGCCGTTACTGGCACCATGTTGAATGACTTATGTTAAGGGTACTACTTATTTCTAAAGTGAGTGCCAAGCAGCCTGATGCACGGTTCTGGGAAAGACTAGCATACTTCAGAAAAAATAATTTCAAGAACACAGAGGTAGTTAAATTGTCTTGGCATAAATTTTCTCCATTTAAAGGTGAATGATCATCGTGTTTGAAGAAACAGAAAAAATAACATACACTGCAGGCTCTTATGGAGGCACTGCTCTTATGTATAAACACTGTAGAAAAAAAATTAAATATCACAAATCCCTTGAACTAGAGACCAGTTTTCTTTTCATGGCAGTGGCTGCAGAAGTTGAAGTGACAAGAACCCTGAAGCTAAGTTTTGACACAGACCAATTTTTAGAGACTGGTTTGTAAAAAGGCAAAACTTTCAACAGGGCAAATGAGGGCTCCATAAACAGTGAACTTTCATGGTAGACTCTTAATGCAGCCTTTTAATGCAGGTTACAATTTCAGTCAATTTATGTCAGGATCAGGATGGATGCATTACTCCTGCTGGTTGATATTTTATGTTGATGGGTCTGTCAGTTAAAATACAAAGCCCACAAAGTCCAGGCAAATCTTTCAGCTGTCATGAATGAGCTTGTTACAAGATACAGACAGAATTTTTCTTACATGCAATTTGTTGTAGTGCCTACCTTTCTATATTTACTGGTAAGATAATGTGGCTAATAGCAGAGGTTGATGATCAGTTTGCTGAAGTGGTTGTTAGTCAGCTCAGCTGTTGCCTTGATTTTGATGGCTCTAAAGATGGCTTCATCTG
The DNA here is from genome assembly GCF_030490865.1 of Poecile atricapillus. Taxonomy (NCBI): domain Eukaryota; kingdom Metazoa; phylum Chordata; class Aves; order Passeriformes; family Paridae; genus Poecile; species Poecile atricapillus. Next base: position 96,706,826 of record NC_081289.1, on the reverse strand, counting down.
CTAATGAGGTGTTATGTTGGGAAAACAAAATTTAAATATAGTACAGTGAAATGCTGTATGTTTATTTATGGAAACTGCTGTTTTCTGAATTATCAATTTTTGAGGCTCCTCAGAAACCAAGATAAATTTAGTAAGCCCCAAAAGAATTTTTTTAGTATACTGCTTGTGGCAGATATCATGAAGATATTTCTAGGTTACGATATTATTTACAACATTAGGTGTACCTTACAACTGGCTGATCACTTATAGAAAAACAATAAAGTAAGAAATATGAAGATATATTTTGCTTCATTAAAAAGTTCTTAGAATAACTTTTACTTGACTTAACATAAGTTGTTCTTGTTAAGGTTATCACTTACTTGTTGACATTGAGAGTAAAACATCAAAACTAGCTCAGTAGAGCTGTCTGCGTGTTTGTATTCCAGACAGCAGCAAACTGGTACCCATTACCAAATTCCACTCAAAATGTTGCATGTTCTGTAACCCTGCTAGTACTCCACTAACATATTTTATGCTCTGTGATAAAAATTGCATCTGCACAACAGGCAGAGCTAGGGTGGAACATGTGGAGGAGCCCATTAGTGCTATTCCCAGCTGCTGTCAGGCGTCACAGGAGCTGTCAGCCTAACAAAGACCTCTCCACAAGCATGAGTGAGCTCATGGGTAGTGTGGCAGGAGGAGACACCCCACAAATGGGGCCAAGGGAATGAGCTTCTTTCTCAGACTCCCTAGGCTCTCCCAGGATTGCTCCAGATCCATGCCAAGGGATCACTTATTCCAGGACAATCACCAGCAGTAACATTTTCAGGTGACATCCAGAGTGTCACTGCCAGGGTCAGAGGCAGGATCATGCTGTGAGATACGGGGAAGACCTTTTCAGAATTGCACAGGGCTGATTATAGTACATCTTGCAGAAGAACCAAAGCAGGGAACAAAGAGGTTTCTATATTGTCTGTGGAGGAAGAAACATGGGAAAAGAGAAATGGGAAAAGGTTAATATGGTCAGGCTGTGTGTGAACAGTATTTTCCAGTGTTCATATGTATATACATGTGTATATGTTCGCTTCTGCAGATCTCCATCCTCCTCAACAAGAGAGAGAAGTAGGATGAGGTCACTTGTGCTGTTTGTCTTCATGCAAGTATTACATGTGTCAGCTTGTGCTGAATAATCTAGTCAGCAATGTACACATATGCATATGTGGTATAAACAAGTATTTGTATGCACGTGCCCACTGGTAAATGTACGGTCAGGTTTGCTACAGCTGGACCTGTGGTCAGGGCTGTATCAGCCTCATCTCTGTTGGGCTGCTGGATTTGGCCTCCTCTTGCTGCTGTCTTCTGATATTACAGAAGATAACAGACAAAATTGAAGAGTTTTGCCTTTGCTAAATAGCATGCTTCTGTATTTGAAGTGTAAAGAGATGATGCATGTCTCAAATAGTAGGAAATAACTGGGTGAACATCTATAGTAAAAGAAACCTCTGTTTTATGCATCTGCAACAGAATACACATCAGGTTTCATAGATAAGAAGTATTTTCAGAAGTATTCATACTGTAAAAATGTTTAATAATTGTGGGAGTCATTATACTTTACTGTGACACCCCATTTATCTCGCAGATTTTATTTTACATAATTTTAATAATAGCTAATGTTAGGAACAAAAAGTTACCTCTCCCAGTGTTTCACCAATAGCAATAACTCCACTGCAGGCATGCTAGAAATACTTTTCTGTTTGCCATATGTGTCCCAAAGCCCTCAGATTGCTTTTACAAGTGCAAGACTCAATGACTCAGCGCCAGGTTGCAGGCAGCTGAGTCTTTGAAAAGCAAAGAATTTAGAATTTAATGCTTTAATTTTCATATATTTTTATACACCTTTTCTTACTACATTATACTGTGGTTTAACCCCAGTGAGCCCCACATGCTCAGTGGAATAGGGGAGAATATCAGAAGAGTAAAAGTCCAAAACACCCTGAGCTGGCATAAAGCAGTTTCACGGGTAAAGCAAAGCTGAAACACAAGGAAAATGAATCTAAGAATTAATTTCACTGCTTTCCAGGAGCAGGCTGGTGCATTACACCAAACAATTACTTGGGAACACAGACATCATTATCACTCCAAACATAGCCCTTTCCTCCTTCTCTCTCCAGGCTGCTATGCAAAACATGTATGGGATATCCCCAGTCTCAACTGTCCAAGACGTCAGCTGTCCTGTCTCTGTCCCCTCTCAATTCCTTGTTGGTGCAGTAGGGTGAGGAGTAAGAAAGGTCTTGGCTCTGTGTAATCAATCCCTGTGTTATTAACCCTGTTTCCAGCACAAATCCAAAATAAAGCCCCATAGTAGCAGCTATGAAAAGGAAAATTAACTCTAACCCATCCAAAGCCAGTCACTCTAGGTCTTTTCTTGCCAATTATCAAATGTTTCCTTAAAGGTTTTCCCTGAAACCAAGGTTTTGTAGTAAGAGCAGTGACCTATGATAAACCAAGATCTATATACACTTTGGTTTTAGCATAAAGTTATTGTCAGGCAAGTTAACATTGTATCAAACTATCAGAAATGTCTATTTGTTAGCTCAAGATGTCAAGTAAGGGTTCATATTTATTTTTAATTGATTTTTTTAAAACTTGACTCAGATAATAATTCAGAAGAAATGATGGAATATCTTTAACATTTTCTCTGAGGGGAAAAATGGGGATGAAGCCATTTTACATTCAGCCTGCTGTCAGTGCTACTCTTGTTTCTTCTTCCAAACCTGCCACAACAACTGCTCATCCAAATATATGTTTGGAGAATCATGTTTACACAAACCTGTTTACAGACTGGTAAATAAATACCCTGTAAATCAGTAAAGTTAACAGACATTAACTGAATGACCAGCTTTTATGTAGCTAAAGGTGCTAATGCAATTGTTTTCCCTGATTATTGTAAAGTGTCTGTACTTAAAAATTATTAGGAAAGGCAAATCAAGCAAACAAATTGATATATCTTCTCAGCTATTTCTAACAGTAAAACTTTTCTAGGCCAGGAATACAAGCAGAATCCTTGGAAAGCTACTTTCATTTTGTGCATGTTTGACAATAAAAGCACTAAAATTGAAATTTATTATCTAAAAGGCAGGAAAGCAAACAAAAATATTATCTTTTTCTGCCAAGAAATAAGTGCAGTGGTCTCCAGTGAAGTAGAACTTGATGTGAAAAATCCATGAAGAAAACAGAATAGTATGTATCTGTATTTGGTTTTATCAGATCAGGTGATGTGCAAAACAGCTCATTGAATAAACCTGTGGCTGTTTACCACAGGAGGGAAAAAAAAAAAAGAAGAAAAAAAAGGTTTATTTTTTAATTTTATTTTATTCAGAATTACAAAAAATTCTGAAATATTTGATCATCGTCTTAACTGAAAGTATTTCTGATTTTAATTTTATATGTATATAAATAGACTTATTAGCATATACTTGTCTCCCTCTTAAAAGCTTTCATGAAAGAGAATACAAAAATACAGGTAGGAAAACCTCAAGTAAATCAAAGTAAAGTTTAGATAAGGTAGGTGCAATAACATTAAAGTTATGGTTACTGTGTATAACTATAGATAAGATCTGAAGGTTTATTTGTCCTTCCACACCTTAAATTAATTTTTGTTAGGTTTCAGAGTGTGGAGGGTAGTTTTCTTCAGAAAGAATACTTGAGTTGGCACACACCCCATTTATTTGTGCAATACCATTGCTTTTCTAACTGAACAACTTTTAGGGATCTGGGTTTTTTTTTCTCTCTCTCTTTAGTTTGCTCTTTGCATGCTGACAGAGATCTGAGTCAACCACTGCTTTGGATGACTGATAAGGATCACCATTTATAATTTCCCACACCTGGGCCTGCCACTAGTTTTAAGTGATTTTGAGCTAAACTAAACCACTCCTTTATTTGAATTAAATGAAATTGTTTAAACTTTTTGAATAGAGAAAACATAAAGTGAAGAAAAAACCCTAACCATAAATAGATGTTTATTATGCTTCTCTCCACCTTTGTATGGTGTCCTTCTAGGCAGTTCTTATATCCAGTCTTCATTTTTAGTAAAATAAGGTACTCTTTTCTAAGGCTCAAAACCCTCTGTAGTCTACTATGGTCCTTCTACAGCATTTTGTTTTACCTCCTTTGAGGTAGGGTTGTCCCTTCTAGCAGAACTCTATGAGTTTTGGCTACTGGAACTGCATTGTCTCTTGCTCAAAGTATGCACTGGGTTTTGTGAGCCTTGTAATCCTTGTTCCCAGAGCCAGTTCAGTTGCTCACCATACTTGCCTTAAGTCTACTCTCTTCATGCTATTTGTCCTCTCTAGTGATAGTAAGGAGTGTGGGAACAACACAGTGGGGAATATTTTGTTTTTTAAAAGGAAACAGTATTGGTAAGTAAGACATTTAATAAAAAAGTGAACTTTCATTTTAAGACACTTAATTTAATTTCACATTTATTACTCCAACCTCCCATATTTTTTTGTTGGGTTGATGATAAATCTCAGCCTTTTAAGATAAGAATATTTCACTAATTGGCACTATGGGTAGAAAGGCAAATGCTTAACAGATGTATTTCCTCTCATTTTTAAGGTACAGTAACCTCCCTCTAATTTGGTACCATTGTTTTTTTTTTCTGTCTATTCTTAGGTTCCTTTAGCCATCTAGCAAAGTATCCAGCTTTGTTAACATCAAGATTTACCCAGCTCTAGTGGTTTTAGACTAACATATCCCATTCTGGTTTGTATCATTTACAACATTATTCATAAAATTTTATTCATGTCCTGAATTTAGACTAGATCATTTGTGCCCAGGTTAACCATCATTGCACCAAAGATATGATGTTTGTTTCATTTGGTTTAGTCAGTCTCACAATTATTTTTACCCCTCAGGGAATATTTTTAGCCATTTTCATACGGCTGCAGTGTGGAGAAGTAGAGATAAAAAAGATACATGAAGGGATTTAAATGAAATTATATCACAAAAGAATATTTTCTTGAAGAAAACACTCATCTTCAACATAAACAATGAGTTTCATCAGAAGATATAAGCAAATGGTACTTCCATTTTAAGCAAGGAAAATGAAAACTACGAATTCAGTGCTTCAATCATTTATGTCTAGATCATCCAGATTCAAACAGAGATTTCTGCCTTTATGTGTAAGATATCAGGATGTGGGTTTTTTTGGCTATATTTGAATTTCTGCTACTTTGACAATTATGACAGGGAAAAAGTCATACATCTTTGTAAATAATAAGCGACAATGTAATTTTTAGATAGTAATATATACCTCATATAAAAGTATTCCCAAGATCCAATTAAATTATGCTAAATTATTCATTGTAATTATGTTTCATTTCAGGACCAACAATTACAGGCATTAATACTGATTAAGTTTCATTTATACAATTTAGAAAAGATCTCAACAGTTGTGATATAACCATGCCACCTCTTTTACATGACATTCCAGTGCTAAGAACAAATGTTAATCCTCAGAGATAGGAAACTGCACAGCAGTGGCTACAGATATTGATTACTTATATAATTGCAAAATGCATATGGAGTCTTGTGCTGTGACAAGTAAAGCTTCAAATTACATCTGTAATATTAAAATAACTGTAACACAAAACTAGCTTAATTGTTTTTGTTTTTGGTTGTTTTTTTTTTTGTTTGGATGGTGCAAGGATGTCCCTAATTTCTATTTGCAAAACTATTTTCTGTCTAGAAGTCTGCAGTTTATCTGCAATGAGATCCTTCTTCCTCCGTTTTTCAAAGAGGAAATGTCATAAAATTAGTTATGGACACCATCTGAACTTATCTGTGGAGCAGCATCCATTTTTACCTAAGGAAATCAATGAGACCAGAACATGAGTCATCTGTTGTGTGGAAAGCTGAGGACTTCAGGCAGATTGGTGTATTGCAAACTGCAAACTATTGTAACCCCATTCCACTACATTTTAAATGTGATTATGTTAATAATTAGCTGTACCACTACCCTGCATTTCATTTGAGAGCAACAATAATACAGCCATGTATCTTGAACAAAATTTGACTACAGTGGCTTCAATCTATTCAAAGATAGCCAGAAATGCAGTGCTGCTAAAAATACTACTACTACTACTACTACTACTACTACTACTACTACTACTACTACTACTACTACTACTACTACTACTACTACTACTACTACTACTACTACTACTGTGACTTATTTTCCAGGAGCTCTTTCCTCAACAAAATGTAACACATGGATTACACTATTCTATTATAGTTAAATGGCTGAAATAAATTAATAGGTTTGAGATATGTGGAAGAGTTGAGGAAAGAATAATATAACTAGAATATGGGCTCTGGGGCAATTACCTGAACTACACGTGATATTCCTATGTGTCTTTTAAATAATGGGGCTTAGCAGGGGAATAGAATGGAGCTACCATGGCCTCCTCAGCTATCTTGTGTCTCCTCTAGCCATTTTCATCAAACAACTATGGCCACCCAGCGTAGCTGAGGAAAAATCTCCTGCCTCAAAATAATATGCCTGATGTCTTGCTCTATGCTCTTACACCAGCATCAAAACAAAGGTGTTAACAGATTCTGTACTATGAAAGTTTGTAATTTATTGATACATTGATGTCTATGGCTCTTCATCTGCATGATTTAAAGCATAGGATCATTCGAATTTGTCTAACAATTTTGCTGGGTCAACTTTTTATTGCCAGGACTAATGCACTGCAGCTGACATATACCCAGTATCAATTCTGTTACATGTTTTAACTTAGAAGTACTCATAGTACTGGGAAACTGATGTTAAATGGCATGCAGTAGGTATCACTCCTGGTTTTATGTAGCAGTAAGGAGGTCGGATAAATGTGCCGTGTTAGGATTACCAAATTTAGCCTGAGTGTTCATGTAGTTTAAGAAATATACCTGAACAGCTAATTTATAACTGAGACACCTTTTTCCACAGAAAAAAAAGTATAAAAAAATAGGAAAAGCAACAGAGAAGCTGGCGCTAATGAAAAATTTTCTGCTGCTAGAACAGTTGGGGAACATGACAGGGGCTCAGGGCAATGGTGTCATCTCCGCCTTGGAGAGTTTCCTGCCCTGCAGGATGGAGCCCTAAGCAGTCTGAGCTGACTCCACAGCAGAGCCTGCTCTGGGCAAGAGATTGAATTGGCCTGTAGAGTTCCTTGGTTCTTGAACTCAGTGCTGGAAGGCATCTTGTATTTAGATGTGTCCAAGCACTGCTCACTAAGAGGCCAGTGGAGGTGAAGAATCCCTCAGAAGCACTAGCCTAGCTGTAGGGAAAACTGGTTTACACTTTTCTGTTTGATTACTGACTTCCATAAACTACTTTTTGCAGCAGTGTTATGTTCAACTTAGTTATTTGAAGACATCAGTTATGGACTTTAAAAAAAGTTGGGTTTTTTTTCAGCTGTTTTAGTAGCTTCTCAGTTTTCATGCTGGTAAAGGAATTCTAGCTTCTATTGTGTTTTCCCATACAAATTTCTTAAACTGTGCCTATTGTCACAGTTTTCAGTAGCTTCTAGTGTCTTTCTTAGGATCTCGTCTCAAAGTTTAGAGTCCCCAGCCCCTTCCATATTTGATCCACATTTCCTATTTTATATATATGTAATATATTTCTTTTTTGCAGTTTGAAATAGGCTGAAATGAGATCTACAGTTTTCATCACTTTGTGGATTCACTTTCATCACTTTCATCTGCTTTGTGGATTCCCTCATGGTTTTGAATTGTTTCCTCCCTTTCCTATGCTGTTGTGTGCTCTCAGTGGCAGCCACTGAAAGCAGGGTGACTAGCTCCTTATAGAAAAAGGTTATCTAGGAGAACTCATTCAATTAAGGCTCTGTTTGGAGACAGTAGCTGTAACATATAAAAATATTTCTATGTTGATCTTACCCTTTATATAAATTTCTAGCACAGTAATTTCGTAGGGTGAAGTTACTTGAGACTGCCAGAGTTCATGTATGTCTTAAAGTCAGACAGGTATATAGTTATTTATCAGATATGTCTGTGCATTTTTTTGTAAAAAGAATAAAAGAAATCTTCTAATGAGAAACAAGTGAAGCTGTTTTTTTTTTTTAATATAAGCTTTTAAATTAAAGCTATTTGATGTAGCTATAAATGGCAGTGTTCTTTTACCAAAGAAACATTTGTTTTGCTTTGATTTTTTTTTTCTTGCTATTAGTTTACTTTTGTTTTGGTATTGCTCTACACATATAACTTGCAATAGAAACAGAAAATAAAATTTCTAAAAAAATCTACTAACAATGTTTTCCTTGTATTTTCTACTTATAGAATGTTACGTTTAAGTTGTAAAGAATTTCTTGTGTTGCTGAAGAAGTGCTCAGATGTCAATGCTACATGTGTGTGATTCCAGGACACAGTTTCCTAGTCCCAATCTGCTTTTCCTATAGGCTATTAAAATACTTGCATTTAAGTTCTTGAACATACTAAGAGAAGAGTGCTGTGGTTTAGGAATAGTACTCCCCAGTTCTGTGTCCCCGCTGAGACTCTCTCTCCCTCACCTTTCCCACACTTTCCTGCATCAGTAGGATGAAGCTGAGAACTGGATGCACAAAAGGCAAAGATCACAGAACAATTAAGAACAATTTACAGTAAACAACAGTGTGAGAAGAAAATGAACAGTAACAGCAACAATATTAATAACAAAAAGTATTACAAAAATGTGGACACTGAGACAATGACCAATGGTTTTGTCCCCCTCCCCCTGCAATGTTTCAACTGAAGCCACACCTTTCATCTCCAAAGTGAGTGTCCCTTACTCCTGCCCCTGGCAACGACTTGAGGTGGTATAGAATAATGTAAAATAATGTCCTAACCATGCCTGCTCAGCAACATCCTCCTTCCAGCTACTGCAAAAACCTAACTCTGTCCCGGTTAGAACCAGGACATTGAAATAGTAATTTGGGGGTTCTGTAACTATTGTTTTAAAAGATATTTTTCATTTTAGTGTACAATGCTGAAGTAAATTAAAGAGAAGACTGTGGAAATAAAGTGTTTAATATCTGATAATTTTATTTTCAATAACAAAAACCAAGTGAAAAATGCAAAAAATAACCCAACAAAACTATTTAATAATAAACATAGTATTGTTTTGTTACTTACACAACTAGTTCACCTGCTTCCTAGAGTTCTGACTCTAAGCACTATAGTTATTTCTTACCTCCCAACATGAATAAAAAGTCCACAATTGCCATCTTGCAGAAGGAAGACAGTAAAACTGAAGCTTTGTTGATTTCTCGCAGAATTCAAATCATATTTCTAAATCAAGGCCTGGCTCCTCAGCTCCTAAGCTTGCTTGAACAACAAAGCAAGAGCCATGCAGGGCAAATAATTTGCTTCATGCTCTCCCTTTCTTTTTCTTACCCCTGTTTTGTAAACTCCTGTGATTACATCTCTTAAATAAGTGTACTTTTATTGTCACATAGAGGTGTAAATAAGAGTAACATGTCATATCTTTTCAGGGATAATATTATTTGAGACTTTAACTGATTTTCTAAGTAATCCCTGAAAATTCTGTCAGATGTGTATTTGATAGTAGGACTACATAACACCTCTGCCACTGAATGTAATGTGAGAAAATCAGTTTATTCTGTTATAGCTTTTGTTTCCACTACTTTTGATTAATAGCAAAACAATAAACAAGTAAACCATTATTTGACAGCTTCACTGCATTTAAAAGAAAACATAGCAGGAATAATTATGGTCCTGATTTCTCCCTACCTAGGGATGTGTTCTCTGCTTGCTGGCTATTTAATATGGTCAACCTTCAGCTCACTTTTCATCTATCCTGCAGAATGGCTCAGTGAGGTCAAACCAGGGAAGAAACAGAAACTACAGAAGCTTCACCATATATTTAAAGAGTTTGGTCGACAAAGACTTTTAATAGAGTGAATGCGGAGAGATATCTCCATTTTGAGCTTTCCAAGAATTTGCATTCCTGCCTAGAGATGTTTGAACCTTGGTGGTGTAGGGACATATGAAGCCTGAATAATCAAAAGTCAGCTCACATGCACATCTGCAAGTATGCCTAAGTGTGGTAGAGGCACAGTTGTTAGACTTTTGACAAATCAGTTCAATATTGGCACATTTGTCTTGTTAGCATGATCAGAAAGTAGAGTTCCATTGAGTAGGGAACAGGCAGTGCATTCTATAAAAGCTGGAATATTGGTAAAAGGCATTCTAGTATAAATTTTTAAAAATTAATCTTTTTCCCCCTGTTGTTTGTCTCTGCATGAAGTTATAAAATCAACTGAGAAACAGCCTCCACACAGGTCTGGCTGCTCTACTGATTGTTAAATCCTGGTAATTGGAGACATTTAATTATTTCTTAAAGATGAAGTCTGTGTCATACACTGCTCACCACCCAGGTCAAACAGCTTGTGCACTAAATTCAACCTTGAAATGTGTTTTCACTCTGAGACTATCAAGCACACCTTATCTGATTCTGAATGTGTTGTTCTTCTTTTCCCTCCCTGTCTCTTTATTCCATCTTTCAATGGTTTATTTGTGTTATATCTTGTTTCTGACATGCAGTGCCAGGAAAACAGGAGAGAGACCTGCATTTTTCCCTATCTATCCTAACCTCAACCTGAAAAAGTATCACCTTCACTTGGAGTAACATTTTACTTTTGAGAAGTGCTGAGAAAGAAGGGAGGCATGAGACTTTGTACTACAAGATGCTGCGTATGAGGGGACTATGGGGAAGTACTTTTCAAGGCTGTCATAAATCTTTTTTCTGTTGATGTTAAGTGGGAGCAGAAGCTCTCAGTACTTTTGAGAATAAAACTCACACACACACAATAGGTGTGATTTTCCAAAGAAGGACAGAGAGAAGAAAGGAAAAAGTAATTCATATTTGGCACAAAGTGCTCCCTTTTACTTGAGCTGAAATTTACTCAGTTTTTACTGCTACATAGAAAACATATTGAAATCTTGTTCAATTACCTTTCTAAACCTCAAGAATATTTTTCCTGATGCTTGTTCCAGCACTCACATATAAATTCATGCCTTTTTCTGGTTTTGACTTTGAGCTCTAAATTGCTTCTGAAAAATTCAGTTCACGACACATTTCTTACACTGCCAGAGACCCTCAAAATAACCATTCATCTGTTTTTGTTGCAATGACCAAACAATGAATGCTGAAAAAACTTTATGAAACAAAAATGTGATACAACATAGCAATCAATTGTGTACTTCTATGATTGCTGAAGGCTTTCACTTTCCTCTGTAAACAATCTATCTTAAGTGTACATGAATTTCCATCAATCTTCCTATTATGGCATTTATTGCAGTCATATTTTATGTAAGAAAAGATGTATAGCTGGAAAAATACCTTATCTTGTTCAATTTTACCCTGATCTTTCACAGAAGAAAATGGAATATTTATTTTACCAAATGCTTTCTGAAGTTTTGTACTCAAGACAGACTTATCTAATAATACTTTGCATTTATCCTGCTATCATTTTATTTTGAAAACATACTAAAAGTAGCTATTAGAGAAGTTTAATCAGGTGAAGTACCATCCTCATGGCTTGGGCTTGTATTGATTTTCCTTTGAAAACTCATGTATGATTCATATTGCCATAGTTTTTTTAAAACAGTTTGTTCTGACCTCAACTGAGGAAATAACTTAGACCTAAACAATCAAAAAGCATCTACAGAACACAGATTGCATAAGCTAGAGATTTTTTTTTTACTAAGGTGGACTGAGAACTGCTAAACAGCAGATCCCAGAGATCATAATCAGTGGCACAGGCTCTAGTTGGAGGCCTGTCCCCAGTGGTGTCCCCCAAGGTTCAATAGTGGGCCCAGTCTTGTTTAACTTACCCATCAATGACTTGGGTGAAGGGGCAGAGGCCTGCTCAGCAATTTCACTGACAACACAAAGCTGGGAGGAGTGGCCCATACCCCAGAGGGCTCTGCAGCCCTTCAGAAGGACCTTGACATAATTAAGTGTTGTTGCCGTGGGGGACAGACTGGAAACTGAACAGTATCAACTGAGATTTACACAGGAAACATCATAATTCAACTGAGTTGCAGAAGCAATGAGTTCTCTGAGTTGGCCCAGCAAAAAAGTCTTGTGGGAGTCCTGCTTATGAAAAATCAGTCCTCAAAAATTATTTTCAAATTTTTATTTATTATCTGCTAAGATACACTGAATGATTTATACCAACCTGCTTCTGAAGCTGTGGAGGGAGAAATACAATTGAAATTGCTGCAGACAATACTCTGTTTGATCCCAGGAACTGGCAGAGCAGAGAAATCTTCCCTGGCAAGAAAGATGGAAAAATTATGTTGTAGAAATAATGATATTTTCTGGAGCACAATAAACAGAACATTAATGTTGTCTCTTTTTTAGAAAGCACCTCTTGTGGTTAGCTAAGAGAGAATCAAGGCTAGGATACAAGATGCATGAAGAATGAAAACTATTACACAAAAAAAGTTGGAATATTGGACCCAAAAACAAAACTGCTGAAAAAGGACAAGGAACATTCAATAGATTGTATTAAATATATTTTTTTGTCCTTAGTTTTACAGAAATTGTTTACTTTTGGCAGATTTATTTCCCTATATATTAATTCTTCTTCTTTTCAGTTTCATAGGAAAACTTTTTAAAAAGAAGAAAGGGACAAAAATTAACCCTTTCTTCAGCATTGTAAAATTCTGACGCTGTAATCAGTATGTCATAAAATAAAAATACTACCAGCCTGTAATGAGCTGTGACAGATTTTCATGAAGATATAGTGATACTTATGTTGCATTCAGGAGCTGACAGCTGAGTTTTATTTAAGCAAATATATATACACAATAAAAGAGAATCATCTATCTATGAGCAAAAATTGATGCTAAGATTTGATTTTACTGCAATTTCTTTATTTCTGTAATTCTGCCATGACTTTTGTCAAAAAAATTTTAGACACAAGAGGATAAAAATTAATCTTTTCATTTACTCTTATTATCTCTTTGCTTATGATCTCAGTCTTGATGTTAAATATCAATATTCAATCAGAAATGTAGAGATATGAATTAAATAAAACCTTACATATTTAACCATAAGAAAATATCTTGTCCAAGTAAAAAAATATCTAGTATCTAAGTAATAGAAGCTTTTTTGTTATTTTGGTTGACTAAAACATTTTTTAAAAAGTTTATCCTTCAAATAACCTTTGGAATAATAAAAATAAATGTGCTTATGAGATAACATATTATTTAAAACTTTCCTCAGAGTTGATTTATATAATAAGAGAAATCCTTTATTATGATACTTCACATGAGTCCTTGTTGTAGTGATGGAAAGTGAGAGATAAATCAAATTTTTCCCATTTGAAAATGCGTCTGACAAGCACACCTCAAAAAATAAGTAGTACTTTGAAGATACTTTTATTTCTAAAAATACCTTTAATAGGCCATCTCCTCTATGTTCTTGCATCTCTTTCATTTTGTGCACTGTGGTAAGACAAATATTGTGGACTAAATTGTAACTGAATTGAATTAAATTTTATAAGAAGAGTTTGGGTGTGTGGGATTATTTTCTAATAACATAGTATTCCAGATGTATTGACATACTGTAGTGTAATTCATTTCCTGACAACAGTTTTAACCACTTCAGTTTTGAAGGACATACAGGAAAAAAAGGTAGATATCTTGGGTTTCTTACATTGCTTTAATATTCTTTGCACAAAAAGCCAGAAGTAGAGACAACCATAGTTAGTGGTGTTCATACGAAAATGTAAAGGGGTCCAGTTGCCTATGGAGATATTCTAATTAAATACATACAGTGAGCACAATCAATTTTCTGATTATCATTTCAAGCACACTACAGGATGATTTTCTTGTGCACTTCTCAGTGTTTGGGGTTTGGTTATTCTGGTTCTGCTTTTTGGAGGGGCAGGTTATGCTCTTCATATCATCAGGTTGTAAAAGAAGGACTGTTAACATCAGTCCAGAAGGCCTGTGAGCTAAACCCTTTGGCTGAGACCAAAAGGGCCAGAACAAATACTCTGAAAGAAAAGAGGATGGATCCCCTTTGCAGCAGGTGTGCTGCAGAGGGCAAAAATAATCATGACCACCATGGTCTAGAGGGGTTCCTGCAGGGCATGAGTTCTTCCCCACCAAAATGCAGTTACACCAATTAACTAAAACATACAGCCATGTGTTATAGAGACTAAAGGTTGTTTTGCAGCTCACCACTGTGTCATTTTGTAAATCTACATGGTGCTCTATGAAGCAGAAACACACTGCAGGGACACACTAATGGTTTATGAATCTACATGCTGGGAAGATGAAAACGAGAAGAGAGTGGCATAATGAAGAAGAGGTGGGGCCACACAGGCTGGCCCCTGCAACCAAGCTGTGTGGAAACAGGTTTATCTTGCAGGAGGACAGCCACTAGGATGCAGGACAACACAGAGATTATGCAATAATAGACACTTTCCTATTTAAGCAGGAGGAACCTACTGTAAATCTCACACCCATAATCTACTGCAGTTTTGAAAACCACATGCAGAGAAAGCCAGAAGGGCATTTCTATACAATGTGCTGACTTAGGCTGCACACTAGACATGCCATTAAGAGCCAAACAAGAATGACTCAGGGAAGGTAATGTTTCTAAATGGTTAAACTGGTTTCTGAATGTTTAGCTAGCCAGTCACATATCCCCAGGTGACACCCCTGTATATAAATCTGTATTGGTAATCCAAATAACTAAACATGAAAGCATTCAAGATGAAAATCTAGCAAGAAAGCCAAACAGAAAAAAAGATAATAATCTTTCCCAAGGTTCCTAGTTGAAAATTGAAGTGAAACATACCTGGCTGCTAAAATAAATCACACACATTTCTACTCATTACATAGCAAGAATTAGCATTGGGTAAAGGAGTCCCTTTAGTTTATGGTCTTTTATTCTAAAAAAGAAAGGGATTTTTCTCTTGCTGAAAAACACACATCATACTGAGAAACATTCATCCAGTGAGTGTGTTAATGTCCACAGTAAAACCTCATTAGTATTCTGGCCTTGTAAACATTGATGGCTGATGACAGCAATCCCTTAGTGTAAGCTGGTTTATAGAGTTGTATAATATTATTGATGTTAGTAAGGGAACAAGAAGCAGGTGGATATACCATCTGTCATTGCTACCTAAGTGATAATTTACAGAAAAAAAAAATAGGACTGTTTGGTTCAGTACAAAGTAAAGAAACTGTAAATTTGAAAGGAAAAAATGCTAATACATAACAATTCTTTTTCTCTTCGTTTCTCTTTGTGTTAGTTTGTATGCTTGATGAACATAACGGAAGAAAGATGAAAAATATATAGACTCTTTATATATTATTTCAGGATTTAGGGTCCAAACACAGAGATTTTTCTAGCAGTATTACTAATACCTGCACAAAACAAATTTGGATACTGTTGGGGGCTAGGCATCCTTCCTTTAGTTCTGGCTCACCTGTGGAATTTTTACCCATTAGTTGTGGGGAAAACCTGACTGCTAGTACTTGATGGGTGCCTGAGAAACACAAAGAGTTTGGCTGGTCCCAGGGGGGAAGGGGGCAGGAAAAAGGAAGGGCAGGGGCAGTTTTTGGCGGGTTTCTTTGGCGTGAGAGAAGGACACTTTGCTGGAGCTATTGCTTTGGAGAGAAGGGAATTCGCCATCACCCAGACAGAGCTGCTGTTGCTTCTTCCCTCTTCGTTGGTGGCCTCGCAGCCTCTGTCCTGCCGGGACGTGTGGCAGTGCCAGCCACTGCTGCAGAGCTGCTGATACACCTCAGCCACCGGCCCGGGATCTCTGCTCATCGCTGCCGTCCCAGCTGAGTGTTCCTCAGAGCCCTGCAGGAACACCGGCACTGCCCGCCCGAGGGGGTTTATGAAGCAAAGCCTCTCCTCCATCCCTTCCCGTCTCGGCCAAGAAAGCTGTCACAGGGCCCCTGGTTCTGTTTTGTTGCTAATTCTGTAGTTGTTGTTGTTTGTTTGCCTTGTTATAAATACTAGTAAAGAACTGTTATTCCTATCCCCAGATCTCTGCCTGAGAGCCCTTTGATTCCAAAATTATAGTAATTTGGAGGCAGGGGGTCTACATTTTCATTCCAAGGGAGGCTCCTGCCGTCCCTAGCAGACACCTGTCTTCCAAACCCGAGACAGAGACCAAGACTGATTGTACGTTGAAGGAGAACAGGCTTGATACCTGGATATACATACTGACTTCCTATACCCAGATTTCATTGTGAAGAAAAGTAAGGAAGGGTGATGGAGCAGAAAATGTGTTGTCTAAAAAGTCTTTCACTTTGATATCTTAGGAAACAGAACCATGGGGAGCACTAGGAAGCACATCTACTGTGTTCTCACAGAGATATACTGAAAAAAAAATACTTTAACTTACTTAGTTTTAGCTCTCATTTGACGTTAAAGACATTGAGTCAATTTTTCAATAGATACATATCATCAACATTATGATATCCATTATGTATGTTACAGGTCTGGCTCCTCCTGTGCAATATATCTCCCTGTAAAATCAGTGATAAATACTTTTTACTCCTAAATGCTGATTATTGTTCCCAAAACCAAATTAAAAAATAAATTTCACTATATTCATGCTTTTTGCATATCTGCATTGTTAGAAGCAAGAGCCCTTTTTTCTTTTGCAACATTCATTAATATTCAATTACAAAAAAAAAAAAAAAAGGAGCTGGAAGCAAAGAAAATGTAATACTATGTCACTAATGGTAGAATAAAGACACACATATTCCAGTAACTGTTAGAGGGGGGAGACCTAACATAATTTAAAACCTGAACATGTCTAGCTTTAAGGAAAAGCTTTCATTTTAGTGTGCTCTCTTTCTCTTTGGACCTGTGATTTTGCACAAGCAGGTTGTGAAATCTTTGAAGATTTTTTCTGTATAATAAACCCATTAGTGGAGTCCAGTTTGAGATATGGTGACGGTCGTTAACTGCAACAAATGCAGATCCCAGTGAGAAAAATCTAGTAGGGGTACAATTCGCATATGTTGTCAATGCAGGAAGAGCTCTGATTCTCAGTTATTCATAAATTTTTTGTAAGACTGTTCATATAGGAAATCCACACACTGCATCATTTATGAGATAACAAATTCTTTTAATTCTACCCATGTTCTAACAATACTTTTTTCCTAATAATTCAAAACTCAGCCTAACTTCCAGGAGGAGCAATAAATCTCCAGTTGTCTATTTAATGGCATTGCCTCTTGTTACCTTTCTTGTTCATCTACTATTTCTGCACTTCTTGGAGTGAAGATGAAAGCTCATATACAGGTTAAAGCAAATGATAAAAAAATGTGTGTGAGAGAGAGGTAGAATTTCTGAGCAATTCCTTTAATGAAGATGCTGAATTCTGCACTGTCAGAGTGCACTTGGAAGGATTCTCAAGAGCACACAGAATTCACTGTGCTGTTCTCTTTAGTTAAGATTTTTCCTTTAGTGAAGAGATACGTAGCTCAAGCTGCAGCAAACCTGAAAATAATCTGTCAAAGGTGTCTGTACTGGTCATTGACTAGCAAGTACATGCAGGATGCCATTTGTCTTTCCGACCATTCTTGAGATTTTGTCATCTTAACAGACTGCTTATTGGGATTTATAATCAAAACCAAGTGCTATTCTGAAATACAGAAACTAATTTTCTGACACCTGAGCTTTGAAAAAATACGAAGAGGAAGTTCGTATTCCTAAAATTGTTACCCTGAGTTGTTATAAACATGCAATTGACTCCTTAAAAAACAAATAAAATATATCAGTATTACCTAAAATAAGATGGTATTATAATCTTGTACCAAATTTCTGTGGTACATAAGTCTTGTGCATAAATCTATAGGAAGCAAGGCTTTCAACACTTCTCAATACACAGGTTTTTGTGTTACCATTCAAAGCTTGTGTCAAACAGCTTTATTTCCTAGGTTTATCTGCAGTGAAATCTTAAAAACAAAACAAAAACAAAAATAAAAAAACCCACCAGAAATCTGTTTCCTTTCATCTCTGAGCCACAGAGTATCTATTTTCCTAAAAAAATTAATAGTGTTTCCTACAGGAATATTCCTTCCAGTTACTTCCTCATCTATAAAAAGATTGTGACACAACCAAAAGAGCTGTTGCGCTTATCTTTTCTTATCATCCTAGAGATTTAAGTGGTGTAAATGAAAAGCAACAATAAAGATGAAAATTAATTCTGGAAATCAATATGTCATATGGAAAACTTTCCCTGCCACCCTCAGATTTATAATGGAAACCTGGAAAAGCATATTCTGAATAGTGGATTTGTATTCAAAAATTGTCATATATCTCCAGAATACAAATTATATTGTCAAAATATGCAATGACCTATACGACAAAGGAGCCTACAAATAGATGAAAACTATTGAAATGTGGCAAGTGGAAATGATATATGCATTGTTAATGTTCATGTGTCATAAAAAACACAGAGCCGTCTCACAGCACAAAGGATTACCCTTGAAGATGGGCAAGCAGGGAAGAAAAGGACATCAGTCTTTTATTTTTATTTGAATGACATGTGATGAAAGTTGTTTTTATTTAATAATAGAAAGACCTGCATAGGAAATATGATTAATTTATAAGGAAAAGGATGTTCTAATTTTGCATTATTTGAAGCAATTATTAGCTGTGACTTTCTATCGGGAGGGAATTTTCTGGTGCATGTCATGAAGCTTCCATTTTGTCATACAGACTAAACTGCTTGTAGAGAATAAACTGCTCCTTCATCCCATGAATACAGAAATAGAATAAAGCATTAGTCAGTGGCCATATGAAGTTTAACAAGGAAAGTGCTTGTCGTGGTTTTAAAGCAGTAACTAAAAAATTACTTATTTCTTGCTATGAGATATGGATTAGAACAAGAGCAAAACAGGCTTAAAACTTAAAAAGGAATAAAGAAAGTTTATTAACAAAACTACAAGAATAAGAACACCAGAATAAACTTCCAGAAAACCCTCTTTATCCCCTACTACCCACCATTCCCTTGTTCACATGACAACATAGAGATAAAAACTTTGGAACTTTGGTGTTTAAAACAGTCCCAATTCTTGCTAGAGTCTTTTCATCAGTCTTTGTAGAGAAACAGAAGTCTTCTTCTGCTAATCTATGGAGTTTTCCACCAGAATGCTATTTCTGTTATAGCTTTCTATTTTTCTGATGCCAGCTGCCCAGAAATCTTGTCATCAGTTCACTCCTCCCATTTCATATCACTCTGAGGTGTATTATGGGTCAATGAGTCTAGGGATGTTATTTTTAAGGATGAGTTATTCGAAGGCAAAAGTTCTTTTCATCTGTTTCTGTGAGCTTCCCTGGAAAGAGTTTTCTAATTGGCTCTCAAGGCCTCAAATCTTCAACTATTACTCTATCTCACTCTGTTCCACCACTTCATTGTATCACAATTACTCCACCTTTTGCTCAAAATCTAAACTTTGAACACTCCATTTCTCCCTATATACTCTGTCATGAATTAAAGGAGTTTTTTCAAGACCCTATTGTCCATCTCCATAGCTTTAACAGAAAAATATTTCAGCTTATAAAGCATCTCTACCTTTTCTGAAGCTTAATTCTTTTCATTACTGTCTCCTGATAGTTTATAAAGTCTCTTTACATGTTGATTACTCTCTTTTTCTCTCTCTGGATAAAAGGATTAATCTGCAAGTCTCATCTGGGTAATGAAAAGGTTAAAATCTTGCCCAGGCTTTTGTAGATGGTTCTGTGATCTCTGCCGGAGCTGGAGCTGGAGCTGGAGCTGTCTTCGACAGAAGATTCTTCATGGCTGCTCTGGAGAGTGTGGTCCCTGTCTCAGCACACCGCAGGTCAAGAGCTTTTTTCTTTCTTTACTCGGCAGTCTCTGGTGAATTCCATCACGGCAAAACCTGCAGCCGAGCCAGGGACCGGCGTGGCCCGGCCAGAGCCCGGGGCAATCCCCACAGGCCCCATCTCCCAGCCGGGAGCCGCTGGACCCAGCCCAGCCCCTGCCCGGCCGCATGGCCTGGGCAGGGAACGGGAGGCCAGCTGGAGCTCTGTTACCTTTCACAGCCAGGAAACAAAGAGACAAAGAAATTCAGGTGGTGTTCACAGGTTGATATCACTTTTCAATGGTCAAAACTGCTGTCAGTTCTTAGAAATGACTGATAATTGGTCAGGAGAAAAAGACTCCCATCAGTCACTAGCAGCTTCAACTTCCTTAGCTCTCAAAACCACCTTAAAGGTAAAGTCACCCCATGACAGCTCCCAATCCAAATCTATTTTTGACACTAGTATCTTTGCAGCCTGATCTACCTGCTTATTATTTTGGTGTTCCTCATTAGCTCTATTCTTGGGGACATGGGCATCTACGTGGCAGACTTTCACTGGTAGTCTCCCTACCCCGGTAGCAATATCTTTCTACTCTTTAGCAGCCCAAATTGGTTTCCCTCTATACTGCCAATTAGCCTCTTTCCACCTCTCCAACCATCCCCACAGAGCATTGGCTACCATCCATGAATCAGTGTAGAGGTAGAGCTTTGGCCACCTCTGTCTTTCAGCATTATCTAAAGCCAGTTGAACAGCTTTGAGTTCAGCAAGTTGATCTGATCCACCTTCTCCTTCAGTGGCCTCTGCAACCTGTCCTTTGGGGCTCCATACAGCTGCTTTCCACTTCCGGTTCATCCCTATGATGCGACAGGAACCATCAGTGAAAAGAGCGTAGTGTGTTTCTTCTGTTGGCAGCTGGTTATATGGTGGAGCTTCTTCAGCCCTTGTCACTTCC
Organism: Poecile atricapillus; assembly: GCF_030490865.1. Taxonomy (NCBI): domain Eukaryota; kingdom Metazoa; phylum Chordata; class Aves; order Passeriformes; family Paridae; genus Poecile; species Poecile atricapillus. Next base: position 96,686,016 of record NC_081289.1, on the reverse strand, counting down.
TCTTGTTCTTCATCTATGAGACCAAAATTCTCACCTGCAGGACAGTTTGTTATTATTTCCAAAATCCCGGGGCGGTTCAGTTTATCAATACAGGCACACTGCGTGATAAGAGCAATCCACTTGCTCCATGTGGCACTGGTGGCATGATGGGTGGAGGGAACCTTTCCTTTCAACATCTATCCTAGCACCGGTAGTCGGGGTGCCAAGAGGAGTTGTGCTTCTGTGCCAATCACCTCTGAGGTGGCTTGAACTCCTTCACAGGCTGCTAAAATTTCTTTTTCTGTTGGGGTGTAATTGGCTTCAGAACCTCTGTAGCTTCGACTCCAAAATCCTAATGGTCAGCCTCGAGTCTCACCAGACACCTTCTGCCAAAGGCTCCAGGACAGACCATGGCTCCTGGCTGCAGAGTAGAGCACGTTCTTCACATCGGGTCCCATCCTGACTGGGCCAAGAGCTACCGCATGAGTCATCAATCCTGCTTGATCTGAGCAAAGGCTTGTTGCTGCTCAGGGCCCCACTGGAAAGTGTTCCTTTTGCGGGTGACCAGGTAAAGAGGGCTCACAATCTGACTGTATTCAGGAATATGCATTCTCCAAAACCCTATGGCACCTAAGAAAGTTTGTGTTTCCTTCTTATTAGTTGGTGGAGACATTGCTGTGATCTTGTTGATGACATCAGTAGAAATCTGATGCCTTCCGTCTTGGCACTTTACCCCCAGGAACTGGATCTCACAAGCTGGTCCCTTAACTTTGCTCTTCTTGATGGCAAAGCCAGCTTCCAGGAGGGTCTGGATGATTTTCTCTCCTTTCCCAAACACTTCTGCTGCTGTGTTCCCCCACACAATGATGTCATCGCTGTGGTGCAGATGTTCTGGAGCCTCACCCTTTTCCAGTGCAGCTTGGATCAGTCCATGGCAGACGGTGGGGCTGTGCTTCCACCCCTGGGGCAGTCGGTTCCAAGTGTACTGCACTCCCCTCCACATGAAGGCAAACTGAGGCCTGCATTCTGCTGCCAGGGGAATGGAGAAAAATGCATTGGCAAGGTCAATAGTGGCGTACCACTTTGCTGCCTTGGACTCCAGCTCGTACTGGAGCTCCAGCATGTCCAGCACAGCAGCTCTCAGCGGTGGAGTCACTTCATTCAATGCATGATAGTCCACAGTCAATCTCCATTCTCCTTCACATTTACACACAGGCCAGATGGGGCTGTTGAAGGGTGAGTGAGTTTTGCTGACCACCCCTTGGCTTTCCAGCTCTCGGATCATCTTATGGATGGGGATCACAGCATCTCGATTTGTCCGATACTGTCGGTAGTGCACCGTCGAGGTGGCAATTGGTACTTGCTGTTCTTTCACCTTCAGAAGTCCTACTGTAGATGGATTCTCAGACAGTCCAGGCAAGATGTTCAGTTGCTGGATACCCTCTGTCTCCACAGCCGCTATCCCAAATGCCCGCTTGAGTCCTTTTGGGTCTTTGAAATACCCACTTTGGAGGTAGTCTATGCCCAAAATGCATGGGGCCTCTGAGCCTGTTATAATGGGGTGTTTCTTCCACTCATTTCCAGTCAGGCTCACATCAGCTTCCACCAAGGTAAAATCCTGTGATCCCCCTGTCACGCCAGCAATAGAAACAGATTCTGCCCCCACATATCTTGATGGGATTAATGTGCACTGCGCACCAGTGTCAACCAAAGCCTTATATTCTTGTGGTTCAGAAGTGCCAGGCCAACGAATCCACACAGTCCAAAAGACACAATTTTCCCTAGCCTCTACCTGGCTAGAGGCAGGGCCCCGCTAAGCCTGGTTATCCTTCTTTCCTTGGGTATATGTCTTGGAGGTTTCTTCAAGGCGATTGGACATGTCATCATCATCATACCTGGAAGTTCGGCTATGGGCAACTGGAGCTGCTTCCCTTTTGGTGGAACTTCCTTTGTGACTCTTCTCCTCCTTCAATTCATGCACCCGTTGTGCCAGAGCTGCAGTAGATTTCCCATCCCATCTCCTCATGTTTTCTCTGCAATCACGCAGGAAGAACCACAGCTCAGCTCGTGGGGTATACCTTCTCTCCTGATCTGGGGAACGTCTGCGTTGAGTACCAGGACCTCTGACCTGTACTGCCGAGATTTGGAGAAGGTCCTCTTTAATCTCCTCTCTAAGTTTCTTGTGATTCTTCTCTATCTTCTAACTTTTGCAGACGTGTTTCCACAGCTGCGATTCTTGCATATGTGGGGCCATGCATGGCATCTGCATATGCTCGGAGCTTCTTCACCATATCCAGCACTGTCTCATCCCTGTCATCCCACTTCATCACTGCTAAAGCAGATACATATTCTTGTGGCCCAAGTCGTACCAGTTTTTGCCATATCGCGGATGTACATGGAACCAAGTCTGGATTCTTAGTTGGTATGTCAGCCAAAAAGACAATCTCTGCCACTGCCATTTCTCTCAGGCATTGAATCCCTTGTTCAATGGTTTTCCACTGTGTTTGTTGCATGTAGAGGTCATCTACACACAGATATCTTTGGGCTACACTTTCAAGGACCCGTGCACAGAGCCTGCGAGGGTTAGCCCCCCTCATCATCCCCTGGTCGATAACCGGATCATGTGACAGGGACCCCAGATGCCTCGCTTCAGTGCCATCCAGAACTGTAGCCTCACCTTCAGCGTCCCACAGATGGACTAACCAACTAATTATAGATTCATCAGGTCGTTGAGTGTAGGCCTTCCTTAGGCCACAAAGGTCTTTCAGGGAAAAGGACTCCATATTAGCCTCTGATCTTGTGCCAGTTGCTTTGACTCTTGATTTTATGTCAGGAGGTGTTGAGGGTCCTTCTCCTGCATCATCATCATCATCATCATCATCATCCACTGGTCAATCGGTTTTGTCTGTGCACTTTCCACTTCTCGTGCCGGTAACAACAGCCATTGGTTGAGGCTTGCTGTCTGGTTTAGCTACCAGCTTTGTAACTGGGAGGTTGGCTGCAGCCTGAGTAATTGGGGTAACTGTTGATTTATCTCCCTGTCCCCTTTCTCCTGTTTGCTGCCCTATAGTATCTAGCAATGTATGATAAGCATATGCTAGGGCCCAGCTTACTGCAATGATCTTTTTTTCCTTGGAATCATCATGACACTTCTCTTTCAGGTATTTCTTCACCTCAGCTGGATTCTGAATTTGTTTGTGTGGAAAGTCCCGAACTATAGGGTCAGAAAATTGCTTCAGAATTTGGCCCATATCCTCCCATTCTCCACACCACTTGGGATTTTCCACACCTGATTCAGGGGTCTCATCAGTCCCTCTAGAAATCTCAGCCTTCATTCTAGACAGGCTGAAGACTGTATAGAGGAAACTTGCCAGATTAAATGCCAGAAAGATGGTCTCTTTAATATTCAGGGGGGACGGAACACTCTCCAATAGTGATGTAACTGATACAGAGGAGAAGGAAAGGAAAGGCTGAAAAGCCTCATCCCCTGCTCCTCCTCTAACAAACTGGGTGCATAACCATACCTAGGAATCCTTTATACCTGCAACAGGCTCCAGCACCTGAATAAACTTCTTAGAAATCATAATCACTAGGCCCAGCCCAATAGCTATTCTAATCCGTGCCCTTCTACTGTAAAAGCTATGTGTTAAGGACAATACTGGGGCTAGTTGTGGATAAGAAAATAAACCAAGGGACCATAAAGGTATTAAAACCTCAAAAAAGCCTAGCAACCAGAAGCACATGAAGGCCTGCACCCCAAAAGACATTGTTAATTCAAACAACATGTCTGGATGGCAAGGGACTGCTTTATCTTATCCCAATACAGAGTAATTGCCACTTCAGTACAGTCAGTACAGGGGTTTTCCACTCTCTTGTGCCATGCACTGGGCACCAAAAAATGTATTGGTCCTGGTTTAGGGCAAACTTGGGAGAAAACCTCCAATGGGCCCCCCCCCCCAGGGAAGCAAACCCGTTCTCCCACCCCCCAGCCAGTTCGGGAAGAAATTTCTCTGAGAGAAGTGGAAAAAACCTGTTTATTTAGCAGGCAAAACACTACCCAGTCCAAGAATGAACAATATCAAATTACAAAACCTCTCACCACTCTGAAGAGATGACAAAATTCATTGGGTCTCCTTCCTGTGGATGTTCTCTGTGTTATCAATCCCTCTGGCACTGCAAAAATGCTGCTGCCCAGGCTGGGCTCCCGGCAGTCCACGTGTGCAAGCTCCCGGTGCTCCCCTGAGTCCCCAGCCCAGAGCAGGTTCGGTCCAGTTCAAGGAAAAGGGAAAGAAAACAGTCCAGGAAGACCTCTCTGCTTCGGCTAGCTGGAAAAGCCAAGGCAATCTGTGCCTTGTTGATTGTCTGTGCTGTAGTCAAAACCCTGTCCTGGCTTGCAGGGGGAGCAAGTACAGTCTCTGATAACAGACTCGATGCTTCTTGTCCACTCACTTTTACTCTTAGATGAAGTTTTAAGGTTACAAAACCTATTTCTGGGCTAGGTGGATGAATGGGGATGCAATTTAACATCTCAATCACCCCTGGACACTTTACTATTCCACTTCATCCAAATGATATCCCAAAGTTTACCTTTACAATGTGTTCCATTAATAATGCTGCACCAGTGGAGCATTATCACAGGAAAGTTCTTCCTCAAGGTATGAAAACCAGCCCTACAATTTACCAATGGTATGTTGTTCAGACAATTAGCATCAGGAAAGGAACAATTCCCAGGGGCATATAATCCATCATTATATGCTAATATTTTAATAGCCACTCTAACTGAAAAAGATTTTTCACTATTTTGGTCCAGCCTTTAATGATGATGCACAATCCTTAAAAACATTTGGGCTGCAAGTGGCACCAGGAGAGGTACAGCAGCAACCACCTTGGAAGTACCTTGTGCTCAAAATTATGGATCAGAATACACAGGCTCCAGTAATTCAATTCTTGACAAAAATGAAGAATTTGAATGATGCTGAAATCTTCTGGGTCCCATCAACTGGCTCAGAACCTATCTAGGGTTGACGGCTCCACAATTCACAGTTAGCATTTTGCCTCCTAAAGGATGATCCTGCTCTAACTTCCCCCAGGAAATTAACCTGGAAGCAACAGCCACTCTGAAATAGTAGAGCAGACCCTCACAAACAGACAGGTCCACCAGCTTTGCCCAGAAATGGGTGTCACTATGTTTATATTCACAGTTGAATTCCACCCTACTGCAGTTATTGGACAGTGAGCTACTCAGTGGTCTGACCCACATGCTTTAGAATGGATGATCTTAGCCCATCAGCCTAAAAAGGCAGCCCCTACCATCTTGGAATGAATTGCCCAGCGAATCATGAAATGTCAAAAAAGGTGCTTACAATTGACTGCAAAAGATCCTTCAAAAATCGTGATAGCTGTCAGGCAAGAAGAAGTTGCATGGTGTTCTGCCAACAGCACAGCTTTGCAAAGTGCCTTACAAAATTTCTCAGGGCAAATCAGTTACCGTCTACCGAGTCATACGTTGCTGCAAATGAGTAGGACCACTGCAATATCCCGGAAACTGCTGAATGCTAGAACAACCCTTTAAAGGTACTACTGTGTTCAGTGATGGCTGGGATTTACATTCATATTTAAGATGAGAGGACTTGAGTATTTTGTCTCTTTGAGTCAAAAAGCACAAATAGGCAAGTTGTTTTCCCCATTCTTCAGGTTTCCCACGCTTCCAAGGTTAAACCCGTTTTAGAGTGAAGTTGCAAAGTTGTAATGTTAAATTCCTAAACCACCTGCATGCCTCTTGGAGACTCTGTATCAGTGGTAATCCCACTTGACAGCTCCAGGATACGACTATTGCATTGCCAATGATACAATGGGATACCTCAGTGGCTGAAAGCAGCTAGGCCTGTGGAATTAGCAGGAAGGTCAAAGGGCTGGGTTTGACACCCTTGTCTTGAAGGGCCCCGGAGACAGGATGACAGATGCTGCTTTTACATTCAGAAACAAAAAGGGGGGGACGTTGGGGATGTTTTGGCTGCCCTGCTCTTCCTTGCCTTTGTCTGGAAATGCAATTGCACTTTCTTCTTCATGCAGAAGTCCACGGCTGGGCAAAAAGCGGCCAACGGGCCATATTCCAAAGACAGCGTAGACTGGAGTTGCTAAAGAAAGGAGTCTGTTCCTAGTTGCAAAGCCCACCAGAATAGCCACAGGAGAGACATTTCATCTTTAAGAAAGAATGGGCAATTCCAAAGTAAATGTGGAGCCATATTCCCAGGGAGACCAAGGAAGGGAATCTTCCAACTGGCTTGAGGGTTTTAAAGATGTTTTTATTCTGGCTGTGAGCTTGCATTGGAGAAAGTAATCCTGCAGTGCACCTGGTCATCTTCTCTTGTTCCTCGATTGCTTCCCTGCAAGTTTCATTCATTTTCATTTGAAAAGCATCTGGAGTGGAGATTTATGTGGCGGGGACCCATGTGATCTGTAGAAGGAATAGCAGAAGTACTAACAGTCATAAAAACACCAGCAGTAGGAAACCAGCCACACAGCCAATCCATTTCTCTGGAGTATTTGGTCTCCAGTGACTGGTGACAAGGCAGGAGTCTAAAGGGAATCTAGGAAGCCATCTGCTCTGATCAGTTTGGCCAGACCAGCACACACACGTTGGCTGCGCCATTTGCTGGGTCCCAGCCTTCTGCTGCTCGGGATACAATCCCAACTTTTGTCTTTACTGCCCAGGGAAGCTCAGGCAAAGCCCTCCCACTCCCAGCTGCCCCTCACAAAAAGAATGTCCCAAGAGCTTCCTGTCTGCTTGCAAGCTCAACAATGGCTTCTGTAGGGGGTCCAAAGTGTGTGTCTGACCCCAGAGGGAGGAGGAACATGTGGTACAGCTCATTCTGAGGCACACACGCTGTGTGAATACCCTGCTCCATCTGACAAGGAATGCACAGGACGTCCTCAGCAGCTTCAGGCACCCCCTTAGCAGCCTGACAGCCAGCACTCTCCCACAGCTCCAGCCTGGCTCTGCAGGTGCCTTCCTGTGAGACCTCCCTGCTTCTGAGAGACAGCTCTGGCCTTCCCTTTCTTTTCAGGCCAGCAAGGCCATTCCTGCCTTCCTCAGAGCTGCACTCTGGTAGCCTCTCACCTGAGAGGCCCTCTCCCCCATGGCACAAAGCTCTCTCTGGCACTCTTTGCCAAGGGCCAGCTAAGAGACAAACCCCCTAGACAGACAGTGTCCAGTGAAGAGTGCCCATTAGGAGCCCAGAGGAGTCCAAAACAACACACGAACTCTCTTTTCACACCCTTTGCCTCTTGACTGGCTCTGCTTCATACCTCTTCTTGGTAGCTTGGATGATGGCAACTTCCTGCTTCACCTCAAGCCGCTTTTTCTCCTGCTCCCTCTGCACCTCTGCCAGGAAGTGTTCCCCTTGCTCCAGCAGCTGCTGTGCCTCCAAATACTGTCGTTCCATCTTGTTTGCCTGCTGAGGGGAGGAAGACACTTCCAGATGAAGTCCCAGCCAAGCTCCCCTAATAAACAGTTGAAGCTGCATGTCTCACACAACCCCCCGGTCTGAAAAGTGCACATTAGCAATCATTTTGTGCCTGCCAGCAATTCTGTCCTAACCAGGAGTTTAGAAGGAGGATTAGCAGATGGGAAAAAAGGAGATGCCACCTTCCTTTCCTGTTCTGATGGCTGCCTGTTTCCTGGCCCCTCGCTCCTCAGGGTTTCTGCCTGTTCTCAGAGGCTCTGTTCTCAAAGTGCTGAAGTGGTCCTTGTCATCTCCTCTGCTTCCTGCATTTCTTTGGTGCAGGGATGACAGCAATTGGGCTGTCAGAAGAGGCCGAAGAGAGGCTTGGCTAATTTGAGAAATGGATGCTGCCCAAGAAAGAAAGAGAAACAAAAGAAACCAAATTAAAAGAGACAAAGGCAAAAGAAACCATTCTTTTCCAAACTGAGCTCCTAACAGGGTCAAGCTGGTTTCCTCTGGTGCCCAGAAATGCACAGACACAAGCAGCAAAGTGCAAATAGACTCAGTTCTGGCTTGCAAGAACTTAGCATGTGTTCCTTAGCATGCCTTGCTCCTCCTGTGCTTGCTGGCATCCTCCACCACAGCAGGGACAGCCAAGGAAGTGGCCTGGCCACCAGCTCCCTGTCTAACACAAAACCTGGCAGCAAAGCTGCGGCGGTTCTCACTGACTGGACCGGGCCAGGTAGCACACGGGGCTGGCAGAAATGCTGCTCAGCTGTCCCTGTTTGGCTGGCAGAAACCTCTAAGAGTGGGGCAGGAGGGACAAGCTGGGTCCCCTCTGAGACTCACAGTCAGCCTCCCACAGCCCCTGCCTTGCCACAGATCAACCTAGAACCTCTTAGCAGGGACTGCTTTCATTGTGTTTTCCAAATCTCACTGTGGGCCTCTGTCCCCAGCACTGCAATACTTCAGTTCCTTCGCTACCAGGTAAACCTGAAAACAGCACCTGAGAGCAAAAGAGGGCCTCAGAAATGACCAGAAGCTGGGGGCTCTCCTCTGAGGAACACCTGTGAGAACTGGGCTTGTTTGGCCTGGAGAAGGACAAGCCCTGAGGAGACAAGTTCAGTAATTGAAGGGGCTTTGAAGAAAGATGGGGACACATCTAATTAGCAGGGCCAATTGCAAGAGGCAAGGGGGGAAAGGTTTGAAACTAAAAGAGAGTCCATTCAGATTGGCTCTACGGAAGAAACTCTTTAGCAGGAGAGTGCTGAAACGCTGGCACAGGTTGCCCAGAGAGCTGGCAGGTGCCCCAGCCCTGGACACATTCAAGGTCAGCTTGGCTGGGGCTCTGAGCAACCTGATCTACTTGAAGATGTCCTTGCCAGTGGCTGGGGGTTTGGACTAGATGACCTTCAGTGGTCTCTTCTAAGCTCAACCAGTCTTGGATCCTACTTGGTTTTCATTTGAAAAGCAACCAGAGTGGAGATTACTATGGGGGGGACGACCCATCTGATGCCTTAGAGTTGGGCCAAGGAGCAAACCCTGTTTGCCAGGGAACAGCTGTTTGGCCTGCAGCCGCTCTGCAGTGTACCTTCAGAAGTTCCTTGGCAGAGCCTCGCCTGTCCACATCCATCTGCAGGCAGCAGCCCAGAAATTCACACAAGCCTGGGTGTAGGTTGAGCTCTTCCAGGTCTGGTATTCCTTGGCTGCTTATCAGATAGTTAGCCTGAGGAAAAGGGAAATATGAGACTCTACCTAATTTTTTCATATCCTTAAGTGCCCACCTAGACCCCATATTTTAAGCTGCAGTCTGCAGTGGCAATTTCTTGCCCAGCAGAGGCTTTGAGATGAGACTTGTCTCCCAAAAGAAAAAAGGGCTCCAGTGCAGCCCCAGCTATTCCAACATCCAATAGGTGTCACCTTGAAAGTTTACGTGGGTCCCAAGGACACTTTAAAAGTGAGCCTTCTTGAAGCCTTTTAAGCTGTGGGAATGGGATTTAGTCTAATGGAGACAGACCTGAAGACCACTGGCTTCTGAGCGTATTTGCACCTTACCTTGGAACTGATTTCCCAAATATACGGAGCCTCTCCATTGGCCATTTCTATTCCCACGATGCCAAGGGACCAGATGTCTACTTTGGGGCCGTATGGGTCTCTCCTCACAACTTCGGGTGCCATCCAGCAAGTGGTCCCAACCATTGACCTCCGTTTACTCAGCTCAGGGGTGAGCAGAGCACAAGACCCAAAATCAGCTGAGGAGAAAAACAAACAAACACTGCTTCAAGAAGGAAACCAAGGCAAAGGGTTCCTCACTCTAAGTCTCAGGATGCAGTGCTGTATTGAGCTGGAAAAGCAGCTGTGCTCTCTTTCCTCAGGACTGCAGCCACGCAAATTGGGAATTGTCCGCTTAACAAACCCACCACCATTCACACTGTGGCTTTTCCTCGTTCACCTGAAGGTTTACATTGAACCTCCCTCCCTCTGGAAAGGACACACACTAGCCAAAGTCACTCCTGACGCCTTGTTGCTCTCTAGACCTCTCAGCACCTTGCAGCAGTGCCCTGAGCTTGCAGGAGTGCTCCGTGCACTCTCACCAGCACCACTGCTGGGCACCTGGCAGCCACTCAGAAGCAGCCCCACACCGGCTCCCCCGAGCGCTGTGCCTGACCAGGAATACCCACCCAACTTGACAGAGCCATCCAGGCCCAGAAGGATGTTCCCACTTTTGATGTCTCTGTGGATGATGTTGTTGGCATGAAGGAAATCCAGGCCTCTCAGGCACTGGGAGAGAAAGAAGAAAGAGGAGACCAAAAGTTAGCCTGATTTGACTTCATCACACGCAAAAAGAAAATGCTCTTTCTTCTCTGAAGCATAAGATCAATGCAGAAAGAAAGCTCTGAACAGGGACTCACTCACTTAGCAGCGCTTTCATAGGTCGAGCCTGTCCAAGCCATGCCAAGCACAAGCAGAAGGATTCCTTACCTCCCGACAGACAGTTGCTATGTGTCCTACAGCTATTGTTTTCATGAGGATCACCATAGCTAAGGAGCCTCCATCCATGTACTCCAACACCAGCCACACAGCCTCATTGGCAAGGTAGCTGGAAGATGAAAACAACAGCACAGAGCTGAACGCGCACAGCTCAATTGCCTTTTGGAAGAAAAGCCTAAGGTTGAGTTTTGTTTCCAGGTCACTGGTAAATGAAGACAGAATAAAATGAAGACGCACTGCACCTAGGCTATCCACTGCTGGCAGCCTGTGCCTTCCAAATGACAAAGGCACATCTGCAGCAAAGGAGATGGCTTAGGTGGCAAGCAGGGAAAAAAGGCATTTTTATGATGGCAAAGATAAATCTGGAAGTGGGCACATCCCAGCAGCAACCTCTTCATCTTCATACACAAATTGCACCATTATCTCCAGCAACAAGGAGACACAGTTTTCACAGCTTTTATTCAGGGCAGGCAGGTTTGCAGCAATGGGGAAACCCTTTGGAAAAATGTGCATAAAGGACAGTCACAAAGGGCAAAAACAATTTCAAGCATGGAAAGTTATGTATCTCCCAGCCTACTCTTTTGGCCTGCAAGGCAGTGGATAACAGCGGGAACAGCGCAAGGGAAATAATTTCTGTGATGCTTTCTCAGCACTTCTCCTCCAAACCTTGGAAAAAATCCAGCCCCAAACCAGCAAAAGAACATGCAGCAAGTCAACACACAGGCTGCTGGCACAGTAAGAGAGACAGGTTTCTGGGGACAATCTTCAAGCTATTTATGCCAGCAACCATTCATGGGGACAAAATGCAATCTCCTGCCATGCCTTGCCCAGGAGTGGATGGATGTTAATGGCAAGATCAATTTTCTGCCAGTGAGTAAAGAGCTTTTAAACCTTTGCCTTGCAAGCATGGAAACAAACATTCCTAGAAAAATACCAGAACTGCTTACCTTTCGAGGTAGGTGACAATGTTGGGGTTCTTCATTTCCCTCATGACCAGGATTTCTTTCACCATTTCCTCGCAGCCCTGTTGCTGGAGATCAAGTTTCTTTATGGCCACCTGGAATGATGTTGAAAGCCATTAGGAACAGACATTACAAGAGCCTCTTTGTCTGCATGCTGGCAGGCCAGGATGCCTTGTCACCTTGGTAAAAAAGGAATCTCTAAACCATCAGCCACAAAGCGCTAACAACCCTCTCTGCACCTGCAGACTTCGCTAATCGACTTAGTTTATCACCACTGCTATTATCATTTACACATGTTTTGCAAGCCAAAAGCAATTTTGCTCCCCGTGCAAATAAATTGAAACCACTGGAAATACATTAGCATTTCTAGGGGCTTTGACCAGCTTTTCAGAGACTGCTGCCATTCGGGATTGTGCCCCAAAGTAAATACACATCTCGATTACAGAGAAAATGCTGTCCAGAAAAGATCTCCAAGGTGACTCAAAGTAAAGTTACAATCCTAGCACATGCTAACAGCTTCAGTTTGGAGTTTGCATCTCTGAAGAACATTCTTGAACACGGCTTAGATTGTCATTATTTTGTGGGTTTTAAATCAAATCATCCTTTCTGTGGTAGACTGTGCATACAGCCCAGGTTATAAGCGGGGTTTAGGGCTTTTGGATGCCTTGTAGACCTCCCTCCAAGTGTGGTTCCTGAGCACGGCAGGTGGATAAGGAGGCACCAGGAAGACGGAATTGTATTTGCTGAGAACCAGAAATGAGAATTCAGGACTTTCAGCCCCAAAGAGCAGTGGGACTCTCCAAGACACCACCATGTCTGTTCACTACAAACAGCATCACTATAAAGGAATGTCACCGACACAGGACCAGCACAAGGTTGTATTATGTAAGGCTCTTCATCAGCTCCTTCTCATTGACGTGCATGCATGCGTTTGCTTGTGTGTGTGTGTGAACCAGGTGTCCCAGCAGTGAAACACAGTCAGCTGTGCTCCAGACAAGATCTCTCCTTCCTTAGGTCTTGCATTATATTTTTCAAACCAAACCACATGATGGAATGCAAAGGGAAATCCTGTCTATGTCTGAACGTGGCCTTGAGAGGAATTGGGCCAGAATGACAGCTGTTGCCATCAGCTAATCTAGGCATATTTATCCAGTAAGTCCAAGCTAGTGTGTCCTTCTCTGAAAGACAACACTGCTATCCTTGCATTAATTCAGGATGCAAGACCGAGTCTCACCAGAGTGAAATTTTTAGCCTGCCTCTAGGCTCTAAGCAGCCTACTTGTGTGGGACAGCCTTTGCAGCAAAGACAGGCAGCCCAAAGCTCTGGCGTCAGATCACATTGCAAGGAAAAGCACTCCAGAGCAGCAAAATCTGCATGGGCTCTTGGCACTTACCGCTTGTCCTGTGGCAGCGTCAAAGGCCTTATAAACGGTTCCAAATCCCCTAGAAACAGAACAGTGACAAGAACAGAGAAGCTGTTCAGTGCTGAGAAGTGAAAGACAGCTCAGGCAGGAGCTCTCTGCAGCCTGGACTGTCTCTAAAACACGGGGCTTTGTCCCCTCTTCAGCCAATAGCACAGCAGCCCAGCAGTCCTCTGCCATGCAGCGTGTCCTAGAGAAAAGCTCAGTCCAACAGGAAGAAAAAGGGCTACTGCCAATCCCAAATGTACACACTAGATTATGGATGCAGGGGTTTTCTTGGCCTTTTCCTTCTTGGGTCTGTGCCTGTGGCGTTCCTTTCCAGGTAATGAAACACAAAGTCCTGTTGGGCCTTCTCACCGCTCTCTTTTGATTCCATCTGCCAAACTCAGGCAACACCACACAGCCTTTCTTATTTTCCTGAGCATGGAATATTGCTTTCAGCAAAAGATTGGAAGGAAATGCTACTGAGAGCAGTGACCTGACAACAGCTTCAGGTGGGAAGCTGCTCTCTCAGGTTCTTCTTCCATCATCAGTGTGGCCGTATTCCTTGGAATCATACAAAACCATGTCTCCTAGGAAAATAAGCAAACTGGTGCCACATGCTTGAGGGACAGGAGGGCTTCCAGGCCCTGCTTCTTGTGGCAGGCAAGACACTGTCAGCATCCAGTTACCTTTGATGATGCCTTGTGATCAGTACTGAGACCGGGACAATCTAAAGCCGGGGTGTGAAGATGCTTGCAGCTTGCCTGACTTCCCACTTGATATTGCACCAGCAAAATACCTGGCCCATGCCTCTGCAGAAGTAAGATTGGCTGCACTCACCCACTGCCAATAAATTTCCATCCAGTGTATTTCTTTTTTGGATCTGCCACGCTCACAACACTCCCTGAAAGAAACAAAATGCAAGAAGCAAACTTCAAAACACAGATACCGACTTCCAGGACATCTGAAACTCAGCTCCACTCTCTGGGGCTCTGGGCAATTTTTGGTTGCTTGGCTAACAATAACATCAACATGAACAACAACAGCAGCAGCTCTGTAGCAAGACAGGCAGCTCTGCAGCACACATGGCCTGCACAGAGTCTGATTCTCCTCGCTCCTTTGAAGGGTTACCTTGAAAGGAAACTAAGCCCATGGAGAAACCCTCAGAGCAGACAGAGATCAGAAAAGAACAGACACCAAGGCAAGTGGTTGTCATTTACAAACGGGAAGGTGACCTGAAAAACCATGAGCCTTCATTTCCTTGGGAATACAGACTCTCTTGTGAGATTCAACAAAAGCTTTCCGACCTGAGAGATTAAATGCAGCCTGGGATCTGGGAGAAATTTTTATGCGCAGCTGCTTTTTGCAGAGCAGAAGGAATATTGCAAAGTGAATTCCAGCAGAGGAGGGGACTTTCTCTACCTCTCAGCAGTTTGCCTAAAGAATGCCTTGCCACTTGTAGAGAACAGCAGCTGATGCTATAACCAAGAACAATTGCTGTTAGAATTAGGGCCCTCTTCGTGGATGAGCAGGCTAAATTCTGAAGATGATTTTGCCCATTCCCCATTTTGTGAAGAATTACAAAATTAATTTTACTCCCCAGGCAGTAATTTTCTGTAATAAAAATTACAGAATTACTGCCTGGGGAGCAGCAGTCACTTGCACTGGACTCAACCTCTTGAAGACCGCCCACGTGTCCCATCTTCCCAAATGGGCACAGCCGAGACGGGTAACAAGGACAGCGCCGCTCCTCGGGCGCTGCCGTGGCGCAGACAGCTGCCCAAATGAGATGCTGATCCTTTCATGAGTCCAGGCAAAGCTGCAGCAGTGGGGAGGCAGCTGAAGTCTCACAGCTCAGGAAGGCTCCAGCCTCTGCAGTCACACCAGCCGTCAGTGGCAGGGCAGCCAAGACAAAAAGCTTGGCAGAGCCAACGAATGGCCACTGACAACCACTGAGAAGAGGCCAGAGCCAGACCGAGCCCCGTTACAAGCTGTTGACCCCACTCAAGACAGACCATGACTGTCATTGAGTTCAGACCCACGGAGGAGCAGATCAGTGCCCCTTTTGTCCCAGCAGCTGATGGCAGACACTGAGTAAACTGGGCTCTGTTCTGTACCGGACCAGTTATTCTCTGACAGCCCTGCCCTGGCAGCTATAAAGTGCAAGAAGCAACTTGGTTGTACTGCAGAGTCACCAAGGCCTTGCTGTGCTTTCCTAGAGTATGATCTGTGCAGGGATGAAGGCCAGGGCTTGGCTTTCCAAGAGTATTTACCAGCTGGGCATTAGCTGTGACAAAGTGGCACTGCTGTACCAGAGGAACATGCAGCAGAGGGGCTGCAGGCTTCCTCCTGAGAACTGCCTGCAGGGCAGTTTTATCTCACTGCGCCACATAGATGTGTCTCTTTAATGCATCGTCCCAAGCAAACAGCTAAAATATCAAAGAGGGATTGTAAAAAAAGTATCCTCTTTTTTATCTCGTTTTCCTGCACTTTGGAAACAACACTTCCTCTCTGATTTCTAGGGATTTTTCTAAGAACAGAATATTTTAACTTTTGAGACCTGCTAAAAGACCTCTTCCACTCTTATTGGTGCTGTCACCTGATGTTCTTTCCAAGGAGGTTGGGCCAAGCAAAATGGAGAATTCTTATCCAAACAAACTGAAGAAGGAATGGCAGAAGTACTAACAGTCACAAAAACACCAGCAATAGGAAATCAGCCACACAGCCAATCCATTTCTCTGGAGTATTTGGTCTCCAGTGACTGGTGACAAGGCAGGAGTCTAAAGGGAATCTAGGAAGCCATCTGCTCTGATCAGTTTGGCCAGACCAGCACACACACATTGACTGCGCCATTTGCTGGGTCCCAGCCTTCTGCTGCTCAGGATACAATCCCAACTTTTGTCTTTACTGCCCAGGGAAGCTCAGGCAAAGCCCTCCCACTCCCAGCTGCCCTGAAAAGCAAAAGGAGTGCCCCAAATTTCTCCCTGTCTGCTTGCAAGCTCAACAATGGCTTCTGTAGGGGGTCCAAAGTATGTGTCTGACCCCAGAGGGAGGAGGAACATGCTGAGGCACACACACATCAATACACTGCTCATCCGGACAAAGAATGCACAGGACATACTCAGCTGCTCCAAGCCCTGTTTCTCTCCATCCTGGCACAGCTGCTCTGCCTCCTGGCCTGAACAGGGGGAACTGCTCACGCTCAGCTCTTCAGGCTGTGGAGAGGAGGCTTCTTCGGAGGATGCTGCCGCAGATGCATCTTCAATGGCAGAGCCCACGTCCATCTGGGGCAAGAAATGTCTTGGTGTCAGAAAGGTGAGTGGCAGAGATGCCCCAGACAGCATACTTTAAAGGCGAGCCCTTAGGAACAACACTTGGGTTAGGCTGCAAGCTGAGCTGTCAATTCTTCCACCCCAAGTCAAACCCCCGTAAGCAGCCAGAGACGACAGCTTGTCACAGCCAGCCCTAGTAGAGACAGTGAAAGGGAAAGAGCAGCTTTCAATTTCAGCCTGTGCTGTGGACTGCATTCACCATGGACAGGGACAAGCTGTTCAGAATCTGTGTGGGTCACCATGGTGACCTGAAGAAACCTCTCACAAAACCAAGTGAGCACTAGGAGGCCAGCAGGAATACATTCAGAGGGTTGCTGAGGGCCAAAGCACTAGCCCTGCTGCCCAGGCATTCAGTGGCCCAGGAAGTGTCCTTCTGAGCAGCTGCCATGGAGACCAGAGAGCACGGCAGCCAGAGGCATGGCCCCCATCCCCCCATGCTGTTCCGCAGGGGTGAGGTGACAAGAGGAGGGACCTCTTGTTGCATGACTGCAGTGCTGCCTACTGCTCTTTCACTCACCGGCTTTTGTTCTGCCAGCCTGTACTGCAGCATCTTCTGCATCCTTTCCATTTCTTCTTTGTGCCTCTCTTCCACTGCCTTCATCTTCCTCTGAGCTTCCTGCAGCTCTGCCTGCAGCTTGTTCTTCATATGTTGTCAAGAAAATTCTTACTAGCACTTGCCATCTCGCTCACGTTTCTCATTTTCCAGTCTCAAAAGCACTTCACTTCAGCCACTTTTTTCTGCTGCTCTACCCAGCTCTAAGCCTTCCATCCTAATTCTTCTTCCTGGTGCTCAGCCCTGGAGCCTGCCAGGCTCCCTGCTTGCAGTAGTCCTTGCCTCCCCTTTCCTGATATCTACAGTTCAAGCCCCTGCTACTGCCCTTCCCTCTGCTACCTGGCTTGTCAGGCTCACCTGCCCAATCTCTCGCTCCTCCTTCAGCTCCTGCCTCAGCTGCTCTACCTGCTGCTGCCTTTGGCTTAGCTCTCGCTGCAGGCGACACACCTTGTCTAAAAGAGCAGCCTTCTGGCGCTGGAGCTGCACAGCAACAAAGAGAAGACGCCTTTAAACTTCCCACCCACCACCTGTGCGGCAACCAAGACTGATGTGCTCACGCTTTCCAAAAGCAATTTGTTCTCCTTCTCCTGTTTACCAAGGGCCAGCTAAGAGACAATCCCACCCACACAGACAGTGTCTGGAGAAGCAGTGCCCATAGGGAGCCCAGAGGAGTCCAAAACAATACACAAACTCTCTTGGCACTCTCTTTGCATCTTGACTGGCCCTGGTTCCCATCTTTCCTTCTTCAGGTTGCATAACGGCAATCTCCTGCTTCATCTCAAGCAGCCTTTTCTCCCGCTCCCTCTGTACCTCTGCCAGGAAGCGTTCCCGTTGCTCCAGCGCCTCCAAACGCTGTTGTTTCAGCCGTCTTTCCTGATGAGAGGAAGAGACACTTCCAGATGAAGTCCCAGCCATGCTCCCCAAAGAAAACAATGGAAGCTTCATCCCTCCCACAGCCCCCTGCTGCTGAGTGCACAGTAGTGGCTCTGTGCCCTCCAGCACTTCTGTCCTGACAAGAAACTTTGGAGGAGTGTCAGCAGCTGGAAGGAAAGGAGATGCCACCTTCCTTCCCCACTCTGACGGCTGCCTGTTTCCTCAGGCCCCTCTCTCCTCAGGATTTCTGCCTGTTCTCAGAGGCTCTCGTCTCAAAGTCCCCTACCCTTTGATCAAGGAAAAGCTGCAGGTGGGCTGCAGAATGAGGAGGAGGCCAACACCCCAGTGCCGGAGTCACAAGACGGGCCACCAGCTGAAATACCAGCAATACGGGGCCTGTTGCGTATGCTTCAAGCCCAAAGGGAAGACCTCTGTCCACCGTGCAAGGACAGAAAGCAAGGAAGGCAGTTGCTGGGACTGCTGCTGGCAGCAAGGTCAGCAGACTGCTGCATGGTACGAGGGCGTCAGCAAGGTCCTGCCCCTTCGCTGCCGTGCTTTGTATGCGACCACCCAGCCTCCAGGGGAGCTTGGCTCATGCCCTCCCTGAAACCGTGGCTGCCTTCGGTGCCCCAGCACTCTCCTCTGGGCATTCACAGCCCTTCAAGTCTGAGCCCTTGAAGCCCTCTGCTGCCTGGCCCAGCAAGGTGAGGCCTGCCGCAGAGGCTTGCAGCCATGTCCCATTCTCAGGCTGCTATTCTGCTAAGCCAGCCCACCAAGCTTGCCTGAGAAGTTCAGGTGTGTATTGCTTCCTACCTGTTTTTGCAGGAGCTTCCTTTTCTCCTCCTCCTGAGCAGATTGCCAGACTCTCAGAGCCTTGCTGAACTGCTCTTCTGCCAAGCAGAGCTGTTGAGCCATTTGTTCACATTGCTGCTTGCTGAAAGATCTTACAGCTTGCAGCTCACAACGAAGGCCCCTGACATCCTCTGCAAACACAACAAACAACAACAGTCAGAGACTCTGCTGAACTTCACCCCTTTCAGCTTCAGGCAAGGAGGGACCTGCCCCCAGCCCCTTCACTCCTCGGAAGCCCTGCCGACAGAGCTGCCTTTGGAGCAACTGCACTAGGCAGGGCCATCACCAGGAACAAAGCGCACGAGGCTCTCACCAAGTATCAGCTCCTTGGCCTGCATGGCTGTGCGTACTTGGCCTTCCAGACGGCTCCTGGTGATCTCCAGCTCTGACACCTGCTGCTGAGCTGCCAACAGGCTGCACTGCAAGCTCTCCTTCTCTGTCCTACAAGTTGTGAAGATGAGGACAAATTGTTCCTGGCACACACAGGCAGTTTTTCCAGAAAGTGCCTTAAGATCCCTGCAGCTGAGTATGGAGAACAGCTGGTATGGAAACGCAGATAGAGCAAGACTATTTCTACCACTTCAAATAGCAAAGCAGACCCTTCCAGGAGATTGGCCAGCCTTTCCCCACGACCTAGCCCAGCACAGAAAGCCCAGCTGAGCTTGATCTCAGCAGCCAAAGCTCTAATTGCTTTTCCCTCACACATCCCACATGGGTGGCTGTGCCACAAAATCTCTAGCAACAAGCAAAAGGCCAGCCTCTGCTCACAGCCCTCAGCTCATCTGCAATTCCAAGTCACTCTGCAGGGGGACAGAGCACTGTGTTCTCCTGGCTGTTTCATCCATGTTTTATACCATTCACGGTGTACGTAAGAGATACTTCATTTTCCAGACCCTCTCTAAGTTCAAGGGACTAAAGGAATGCACTGAACCGTACATGAGAGCTGCAGCTTCTAGCAGCACGAAGACCAGAGAGAAACCAAAACTAGGCTTTTATCTGAAAATGAACTATGTGGGAGGAGGGGCATGTATCCTGCCATTTAAATTACTGGAATTTTGTGAATAAGAACAATTGCTACCTTTAGTTTTGGCTAAAGAAGTCTGCACTGCCCAAAATGTTTTGGCACTCTTTAAAAAGAAGAGAGACCAGCCAGAGTGACCTTGACAGGTTCCAGAGCTGAATGGACAAGTTATCAAGAATCAGTGCTCAGCAAGAATCCCCAGGGACTGTCAAGAAGGCACAAGACCTTTCTTTCCCTTCTGCTGCTGCTGCTGCTGCTGCTGCTTGTAAGCAACTCTAGGTCCTGCACCATACCTCCTCACAAGAGTTAGCTCAGAAGGGCCTCAAGTTTTTCAGCATGAACATCCAGCATCACCCCAAGTGTCAGATCCCTACTCACAACATTAACACGTAGGAGCCTTGAATTCTGAAAATATCGTGTCAAACTGCTGGGCAAGGAAGTACTGATGTTCAGATGCACCAATGAAGAAACCAAAAGCAGAGGGAAAGGTCCGGTTTCAGCAGACATCTGCACTGTTTCCCTGGTACAAAATTCAGTACCAAGCTGGCTTGCTTTGCACTTGTCACAGGAATGTGCAAAGGGTTCCAAGCGGGTGTTCAAAAAGAGCTGTGAGAGCTTGAGCTGGCAGAGAAAGACCATTCAGGCCACAGTATGCTTTTCTTTTTTCTCATGTCTCTTTGCTTCTCTGTCCAAGAAACATCTGGAGAGCACACAGGAGCCAATAAATCCTAACATAACGCTCAGCACCTTTGTCACTCCAGACCTTCAAGAATGGCCCACCCTGGGTCTCCTCCCTGCCTTTACCTGGCCTCTGCCAGCTGCTCCAAAAGGCCTCGTAGGTCCCTCTCGGTGGCTGCCAGTTGGGCTTGTAGGGCAGCGTTCTCTTGTGCCAGCACTGCCTTCTCTTTGCACACCTGGGACAGGGTGTGCCCTTGGCGAGAGAACTCCTGGAGCAGCTTCTCCAGAGTCCTGTGTGCTGGCCGCTGCAAGCGGCAAACCTGGAAGCAGAGGGGCACCATTTTTCAGGAAGAACAACAACACAGTCTCGGTCTTAGCTTGCTGCCAGAAGCAGCATTTGGGGCAGTCTTGCTAAGGGCATCTCCCTCTCCCACAAGTGCTGCCTAGGAACAAGGTGAGCGTTACCTTTGTCACTGCCAGAGGAACTTCCTCCTTCCGCAGCTCTCTCTGCGGCTGTGATTCCTCTGCTGTCTCAGGTGCCGCTTCAAACGCCCTGTCTGGTGAGGAGTGGCGCTTTCCCTCAAATGCAGCCAACTCCTTCCATCTATGACAAGGGGACAGACAAACAAGCCTTTAATAGCAACAGTCGCCTTGCAAAACCACAAATCTACACCATGTCCCAAGGAAGGCAAGCTCAGGGACTTCCTACAGCCCTCTAGGTCCACCTCTGGAGAATGCTGGAATGACCCCACTAGACCAAACACCACTGTTTGTCATTCCTGCCGGTGAAAGTGTCACCAGTGAGGAAGCAAATAAGCTTCCAGAAACTACAAAACATTTCCAGAAAGCTCCGCTTCTATCAGCTTAACAGCTTCCTGCCCGCTAGGTCTTACGCTCCTCTCTATCTGATCCAGTGGATGCCAGACCTGCAAAAGTTCTTCTTTGCCTAAGGCAGGCTTGGGAAATCCAGATGAGTACTGCCACAATTACTCTTGCTTTCACTAGTGCAAGAAGGAAAGAGCCTGCAAGCTACAGCTTGGGGAGGAGATGGGTATGAAGTTCCAACCCAATAACCAAAGGATCCCGGGATGCTTATGGCTTGCAGGGACTCCAGGAAGCTTGCAGACCAGTCTGCAGCTCCAAGCACCTGGGGTCAGCTATGGCATCTGGACAGGCTGCTCAAGGCTCTATCCAGCAGCTGGGCTTCCAAATTTCCAGAGGTGGAATGAGCACAAGCTCTCTGAGGCGCTTCTTCTGCTGTATGATAGCCTTTATGGTTCAATGCTTGTCCCTAGACCCAGCCTGAAGCTCCCTTGCTTCTGTTCTGGTCCAGTTTGGAATGCTTTGTGTCAAGGTAGGAGGAGGGAGTCCCAGGAGGCAGCTATGCTGGAGGTCGGTCGGCAGCCAGATCTGCCCACGGGCTGCCTTTCCCTCACTATGATGGGCAAGTTCAACAGTGAGAAAGCCAAATCCATTCTTTGACCCTGGGCTTCCTAAAGCCCAGCAAGGCCCAGCCCTGCTCAGAGAAAGCAAGAAAGCTTAGCACACACCTGAACTCCAGGGCTCTTGGTGCTCTCTCCATCCTCTTCTGCCGCTCTGCCTTTCCTGCCAGGGCCGAGGAGTCCTGACTGGCAAGAAGCTCTGGTCTTGGGGCCTGCAAGGGATGGGCAGGGAAAAAGCACAAACAAGAAAGCAAAAAGGAGCAGGGAAGTAGTCTCCTGAGAGCTGGGAGAAGCAGCAAGCACAGATGCAGCTCACCTGAAGGCAAAAGCTGTTGTGTGGGGCTGTTGATGGGAGTAACTACATAACCCTTGAGCTGCTATGGAAGTGTCTGAATAGGTGCAAGGAACATTTCCCTGCTCAGTTCTGATCAGCTGGCTTCCCCTCAGGATCTCAAGCATTTGGGAGCAGCCAACAGGAACTGTGTTCCAGCCTTTCAGAGACGGGGCTTGTCTCTGCCATGCAGAGCTGCTCAGGATTCTTCTCAGCAAACTTGGGTCATGTCAAAGTTAAGGGCGCAGTCAAAGCAGTGACTGTAGCTACTTAGACAGTGCGTGCAGAGGGGCAGGTCCCTGCAGGACACAGTAGGTCCTGCGTACCCCACAAGGCTGTGAGCTGTGCCTTGGGACCACTCTCTCTGCTGACAGCAGGGAGCCTGCACACACACTGGGCACAAAGGGGCTCACTTTCCCACCAGTAGCGCTCAAGGACATCGTGCTACCGCTCATCTGACACCAAGGGAAATTCACAGTCCCTGTCAGAATGACGTCGGCATGTGAAAGTTCAGATGCCAATTCCCAAGTGTCAGAGGCTGGGCTGAAGAGCCAGGTCATGGCAGGACTCCAGGCCTCAGCATCTTCAGCCACAAAGGGCAAGCGCTGCCTGATCAGAAACTTGCAGCCCTGCACTGCACCAAAGCTTTGCACTGGACCAACCAAAGCTACCACTTACTGGCTCAGGATGCTCAGGCCCTGGACAGACAACACGCGCAGGATTGTTGTCCTTTGCCTCCCCTTCAGCCTCTGGAGGCACAGGGCGAGCCACAGAAGGTTCTGCTGCTGGTGTGCTGCTCTGCAGACAGACAGGGGTGTGAGGGACAGGCAGTGAGCTGTCATTGAGAGCCTTGTTTCTCCTGAGCTCCATCCCCAGCTGTCCTAAGGAGACGTCATGAATTTGGGTAGAAGTGGGATCCTCAGCCACTAGAACTCATTTCAAGTGGGCTGATGAGACTAATGTTTGGCCGGGGCTGCACATGCTTCTGAGGGAGATATTTTAACCTGGCTACAATTGGCGTGCAGCCTCCTGTCTGCAAACTTGACTTCCATTAGTTAAAACTTCTTCAATGGAAAAGGAGGAAACTGATGGAATCCTATTGGTAGTGCTCATTCAAACGCTGAAGTGGACTTTCTTTTGGCCTGCCAGGCTGGCACTAGACTGCACCAGGCCAAGCCCACAGCTTGCTCCACAATTCTTTGACACCAGGAATGTCAAGGGTGTCCTTCTCACTCACCAAACAATGGACTTTATTCCTTCCACGTTTGAGGCAACCTGCCAGAGACAACAGAAAATGAACCAGGTGCTGGTGGAAAACTGTCTGTGCTGGGGTATCCCACAGGAAAAGGTCCCCCAAGCAGAAAGCATTTTCCTTTCACAACCTCCCTCCAGGAGCAGCCCTTCTTTAGCACAGCAAGCAAGGCTACAGGGCAGTACCCTAGGCTGTGCCTACCTGAGTTGGCTTTGCCACTAAGGAACTAGAAACTTGGCTGCGAAATGCAAATTGTGCCTTAGCAGCCCGTGTCTGCCTTGTAGCCTGCTGTTCACCCTTACAGCTAAAGCAGCCTTTTTCTCCTCTCTGCATTTTGGAAGTTGTCCACACTCTACTGGCCAAGAGACATCCCCTTTCCAGCTGAAGCTCCTGGCAAGAGCTTTACCAAACTTACGGCATCTTTATGGCACTTTTGTTCCAATGTGCTGCCCCAAGTAAAAAGCCTCTACTTACGTCTCAGGCCTTTGAACATTTTGCAGGATGACACTGATGCAAAAGCCCTGCCGACAGCACTGCGGAATTGCTCCATTGTTTCAGCAGGGCTGCTCGAGTCCGCAGGCTGGAAAACACAAATGGAAAAATCCTACTTGCACAGACTGTGCAAGGAAAAGAGAAAAAAAAAGGGCACGCACAGCAATCCACTGGCTGTACAAAAAGAAAGGAAAAACCAAAAGACACCTGCACAAGTCTGCAGATCGTACAACAAAAAAGGAAAAAACAATGACACCTGTACGTGTCTGCAGACCCTACAACCGCAGTTGGGGGAAACAAAAGGATGCCTACACGAGTCCACAGACTCGTACAATGGCAGGCAAAAGAAAAAGAGTCCCTTTCCAGGGCACAGACTGTTGCCTGAGAACACCTCAACACAGGGTCCTCCTGCAACGAGCACGCCAAGAGCCGCTCTGGACGCTGACGCTGTGCGTGCACCAGGGCAACCTCCCCCTGACCACGCTGTGACGTGGCAGCCCTCCGCTGACATCACAATAGCAGCCGCTATTGTGAATTTATGCATAGTAACAGAACCTTCTCCGCAGCTAACGCAAAAGAAAGCCCGGAAAGTTCTCCTCTGTCCCAAAGCAGCACAAACCCCCCTTGCAGTCCAGAACCCATAGCTCAAAGGATCCAAGAGTAACACAAAACAGGCCCCAAGCACATGCACCCGCTCCTTTGGCCACCAGCGCTTCTGACTAAAACAAGTAACACTTGCTTCATTTCTGTGGGTGAAAATCACGCTTTGATAGTATCCCGGAGAGTTCGCTTAATTGGAATGCTTGTCATGCCTGCCCATTTACTGCATGGCTAACATCAACCAGCACACTGTAGGCTCGCTGAAGGAAGAAAGATACCATAGTATCACTATTCACTGCAGTTACAGCTTCCTTGTGAGGGGAAGAGGAGGGGCAGCACTGATCTCGGGGGTGACAGTGACAGGACCTGAGGGGATGGCCTGAACTTGGGTCAGAGGAGGCATGGGTTGGATATCAGGAGAATGTTTTTCACCCAGAGGCTGGTTGGGCACTGGAACAGGCTTCCCCGAAGTGAAAGCAGCACCAAGCCTAGAAAAGCATTTGGACAAAGCTCTCAGGTACCTGGTGTGATTCCTGGGGAAGGCCTGTGCAGGATGAGGGATTCTACTTGACTCTTGTGAGTCCCTTTCAAGTCAGGATATTCTGGTTCTATGAATCCAGAGCCCTGCTTTAAGTTTTAAAAATCATGTATAATGTAGAGCAGAAATCTTTTGTTCCTTCAGGAAGGGCCTGTAATCACAATGAGCCTCTTAAACAGGCAGGTCCCAACTTGTCATAATAATCTGTTTTCTGGAAAAAGTTGTACCCGGGTGTGTGAGCTCACTCATTCTCTGTGTGCTTCTAGAGGACTCTGGCACTAAGTCAATGTATTTTCCATAAGAAAATATATGTTTAGCAACCAGATGAACCATAGAGCCCTGGTATCTGAGGCTTCTCAGGAACACTGGGCAGCCTGCAGAGCAAGCTGGCAGTGAAGGAGGGAGCTGAGACATGCTGCTGCCTCCAGAAAGCTGACCTCCGTGAGGAAAAATTATGTGCCTGGCTTTACACATCTGCACCTCAGGGACAATGGGAGATCTTTGCTGCTCTCCTCATATTTGTCACCTGCAGGTCTGGGCAGACACTCACCTTAAAATTCTAGAAAAATTTAGTGAAAGCTTAGCATTTGAGGTATTAGATTTAAGCTCTCAAGTATAAACAGTTGTTTATATTGACCAGCTTTCTCCTCTGCTCATAGTGAGGTGGGATTAAACTGAGAAAAATCCAAACCCACAAAAGCAAAAGTGTTACTGGTAATTATGTTGATTTTGACAGGTCCATCTTGGCATTCTAATTATACTGTTATCATTGCACAACAGTAAAAATGGATTAAATGGGCTGGAAATCACAAGGGATTTGTAGATACTTCATGAATTAATTATGGAAAAAAAAAAGAACAAAATTAGTAGGAATGGCTAAACCAACAAAATTTGTGCCTTTTGCAGCTCAGTGATATTGACAGTGATATTAAGATCCAGAGATTATCCTAGCTGTGATAATAGAAATTATATCAACAGTGATAATATAAACTTTACTTAAGTATGAATATGCATGTTCAGCTGTAAGTCCTATGTACACCCTGCCCTCTCATCTTTTTCTGATAAAGGTCATTAAAAAAATCTAATGGAAAATAATTTTTATAACTTTTTTCCAGTAGGATGTGTGAATATTTGTAAGAATATTTTTGAGGTGTGCAACAATTGCCTCAGAGGTCTAGTAAGTGAAAAATTAGTTAGGATTTTTCAGTGTCAGCAAGGATTTTCTATTCTTTCATCTAACTTTTCAGTATTTGCAGAAGGTTATTATTCCTGAATCAGTTACGGCTTCCACAGGGTGTTTTATTATTGAGTTTTGTTCACTATTCTAATGAAGTCTTCATCCTGTTACTTTATCACTTTATGCTTTCATCACATTTTCTTACAACTGCATAACAGAATTTCTCCTTCTGTGGAGTAAAACAGGCTTTCTGAGAACACACATATTAAATAAGACCCTTATTAAATCTTCAGTATTAGATACTGTTATAATCAATAATTTTCAAATGCCTAATTATCTGTTAGAATATATCTTTTTCTAAAGGTAACTAGGCCTTAGTTTCACTCATTAATTGTACGTTTAAAATAATTTTGATCCAACTCTGTGCTTGAAGTGGATATTCATAATTACAGTGTTACTGAACTACATTTGCTAGAACTGCCTAGATCTTTCAAAAATGTTGACTTTCTTTCACTGAAAATTTCCTTTCTACTCTACTGCTGAGAGCCTGTAAATTGTACATCTGGATTAGGATAACATTGCAGCAAACACATGTAGAAAAAGCAAATCTACCAACAGATGAGATTTTAATGGGAATTTTTAATGGGAAAATCACACTGGGGAAATACACTGAGAATAAAGATGAAGCGAAAAGAACATACATGAGCTGAGGAAATATATATTTGCAGTTGTAGATACATTAATATTTTTGGTGATATATAGCATATGTGATATTATTGATATAATAATTACATTGTAGGTGTAATAAATTTACTTTGCATAGAATTAGTAAACTTTCCATCTCCTATATCTTTCACATCATGTTTTCACTTGTACATATCGGCAAGCATAATTTAAACAAATACAATAAATGTCTACTTAAAGCACTTCAACATCATCTTGTCATATATATTTTGGTGGGTTTTGCCAGTGGAATTGCATCATAATATCAAGATAATTTTTCCTAAATGGGAAGAACTGCACCTAACAATAAGTACTTAGCTTTTATCTTTTGTTATTATCTGTGTACCATGTTTTTTTCTGTTCTGTTCCTTGACAAGTGTAGGGAAAAAGACTGAATGACACTAAAATATTTTTACTAACTCATGACACTGCACTAGTAGAAAAATTATTTACAATTCATTGTTAAATAGCCTGCATCCTTCTATTTCCTCACCACAAGGTTCAGCTCATATACCCCTGTATATGGGTTTTAGTGCCAGCCAAAATCACCAGGGCACTTACTCATTTCTTGCTGTGAGATATGGATTAGAAGAGCAAAACAGGCTTAAAACTTAAAAGGTATAAAGAAACTTTATTAACAGGACTACAAGATTAAGAACTATCAGAATAAAACCTCCAGAACACCTTTCCTCCCACTACCCAACTTTTCCCTTCCCAACTGACCACGTAGAGACAAAATCTGGGGTGTTAAAGCAGTACCAACTATACAATAGTCTTTCATCAGTCCTTGTAGGGAGAGGAGTTTTCTCTTGTCATGCCATGGAGACTTCTCCAGAAGAAGTGGTTTTCTTGTGGCTTTTAATTTCCACTAACAGCAGCTGCCCAGGAAAAATTCTGTCATCATGAAATTCTTCCCATTTTCACAGCCCTCCTAGAGGTGTGTCCATGGGCCATGAACTCACAGGGTATTATTTTAAGGATGAGTTGTTCAAAGGCAAAGGGTCTCTTCATGTCTCTCTGATCATCTCCGTGAACAGAGGTTTTCTGCATTTTTTGCTCTCATCTCTCTGTTCAAGCTTCTCATGGGATCACAGCTACTCCAACATCTGCTTGGCTTCATCAATGGATGCCTCTGCTCACATCTACAGTTTGAATACTTCATCCCTCCATACTGTCTCAGGAATTAAAGGAGATATTTCAGTGTATCACTGTCCACCTCCATGGTACTACCAAAAGAGCTTTCAGCACCATTAGGGCATCTCCTCATTCTCCTTCCATCTGAGGCTTGACTCCTTCTTTACTGACTTTGGTGTTTTCATGTTGTCTTTCTAGGTGTCGTCACTCCTTTTCTCTCCCTGGAGAGAGGAACAAGGTTTGCAGGTCTCATCTTTGTAGTGAGAGGGTTAAATCTTGCGCAGGCCACAGCAGTCATGGTGTTGGATTTCAGGACGCACTGGGCACCTCTCTCAGCCCAGCAGCTGCTGTGAGGGGTGGACGGTCTTCAGTCTTTGGCCTGAAGCCGTCTGTGTGGGTCGAGGGTGGGGTGGTTTTGGTGTTGGTGAGTGTCAGCAGCCGTGGTCTGGTCCAGCCTGGGGCTGGGGTCCCACAGCCTCCATCCCTGCCCAGGAGCTGCTGGGGTCCAGCCCAGCCCCATCCAGGCCACACAGCCACCGGGGGAGCAGGGCCAGGCCCACCAGAGCTCTGCTGCCTTTCGAGGAGAGAAACAAAGAGAGAGATTTCCCAGGCTTGTGGTTTTTAAAACGTGGATCTCACAGAGGTGGTTCAAATTTCTAAATGGTGCAAAATGTTGTCAGTTCTCAGAACTGGCCAGGTAATGGCCTTGCCTACACAGAGGCACAGAGGAAGCTCCCAGGAGCTTCTCTTAGAGAAGTCACTTCCGTGGTTGTTTTACATCTTCCCCAAATGTCAATCAGTTTGAAACCACCACAACCCCTAGTACCCATGCAAAAAACTATGGACAATACAGCAAAAAGTGATCAAGTACTTGTTTTGGAAATTTAACTAAATTGTGACTTTTTTCCCCCATATATATTCTAGTCACTCACTACACACAATTATTCAGGACTAATGTGGATATTACAAGATGTTTTTTAAAATCTCTTAGAGCCTTGAAGAAGATGCTTTAAAATTGAAGTCTATCTGAAAAAGACCAGACTATTTGAGTTAGTACTTTTATTCAAATTGAAAAAAAAAAACAACCAAACTATATGTTTCTTTTTCCTCGCAGTTAACATAAATTAAAACAAGTGAAAAATTACTTTCTAGAAGATTTCCTCTTCTTTCTATTTATTCACATCTTCCATCTTCTCTTGGACTGCCCAAGCTAATCAGAAACATAATTTTATTCATCTGCATCAATACTACAGAACAGTAATAGCAGAATTTTTTGAGTTATTCTTTTTTTCCCATTCTATTTGCAGGGAATGATTATGCTGTGCCTGTAGCTGATAACAGATGAACCATGGAAAGACTGGTACAGTACTGAAGCACCAGTCTATTCTGTTTTAAGACGGAAACAGGCATGTAATACACTGAAGGTAGGCTATTAAGAAGTGATAGTGATCTTGATGAAAATTCTGATATGTGGGCTCTGGAATCTGCTAAGCTGAGGTTATTATCTGTTCTGAAAGCAAAAAAAAAGGTTTGATAATGTCCATATAGTGTGAAAATCTAAAAAAACATTTTAGCATGTCTTTCAGTAGGAACATCCATAGGTACAAAAAGGTTTTCCCAGTATGAAATAACTGATTTAATACTCTTTATTTCATACCCTACTCCAAATTGAATTGAGACAACACTGTTAACATCATAATTCAGAATGCTCCAACATTAGGTCAGTTTTGGTCTATGAAATACTGTAGCCCAAATTCTTCCCCGACAAAATTTTATTAAATTTAGTGATGGTGATGCTAGCAGAGCTGTGATTTACAGGTTAGGAAAGCAAACGAAAAGGAGGAAAAGGGCCAGCTCTCCAATCATTTGTATTAGGGTAGCTCAAATATGTCCATTTCCTTCCTATATTAGAACAAGGGTCTGTATGGAAAAAATAGGTGGAGGATTCTTTCTCCAAAGAGGAGGGAACAGACTATGACTTGGGTCCATGCAGCTTGGACCAAACAACAAACTACAGTCTCTGAGAAATATCACATGAAGCAGCGGAGAGTTGGTGTCAAATGAGCTTTCCTAAGGGCACCAAGCAGAGGATGTCACAGAAATTTGTCCATTAGGACCAATGTCAAGATTGCCCCATATCTGAAAGTAAAGCTTAAAAGTAATTATTCAGAAGTAGCCAATGCAGAAAAAAAGCCCCATTGATTCTGAGGTAGAGAACAAGGGTGAAATATATATTTTCTAAGACAGTTTAATTCCGTTGTATCTTCAAGTCTTCCATCCAGTTTGCTCTGGCATTTTCAGGCATTTGGTGTCAGTGAATTAGTTGACATATGAGTCAAACTCCTGTACAGATAATAGGCAATCTGACACCCAGGGAAATGAAACTCATTATCTGATTCTATATCAGAGCTACATGACAGAGGAGAATTGTGATTTTCAAAATATTCCCTGCTGAAGAAAAGTGTACTGCTCAAAATTCCAGTGGCCTCTTTGAACTTGAGGTAAACAGTAAAACAACAAAAGAGAAAAAGCTGCTTATTTCCTCATTCTTTTGCAAATGGTAGACTTTGAAGCGTTAACCAACTTAATTAAAATCAGATTTCCTTTTTCAGTTCCATATTTATGACAGAAACATGAAAACTCATGCTATTTCTCTTCAGCTTGTAAATGTTTGTAACTGCAGGTGACTCCCACTCAGATGCTATGGGAACAAGTATTTACCCAGCTGATAGGCAGCAATGCAGCAAATAAAGGCAACTTGCAGTGATTTTGGCAGTTAACAAGGACACCTGTTTGCTTTCATGGTGTTCCTTCAGTCCTTCACACTTTTTTTTTTTCTATTCTGGCTGAGGTTTTATAACATGATAGATTTATTGGCAAATGATTAGATAGCTCCCAATTTTTTCACTGTTTCTTTTGGAGGTGTATTTCTCTTTCAACTTCCAGTGTTTTCTTTGATTTTCTTTTTCTCTTTACCCTCTGTTTCATGGTAGTTTGTTGGTTTTTTGCTAGTTTTTGGTATTTTGTCACATATTTTTGTTGATGGATGATCTGTGGGCTTTTCTTCTCTCTAGCTGGTCTTGGAGGGAATTGTGACTTTGGGATCTTTCTCTCAGTGATGTATCAATTTTGCTGTATCTTTCATAATGGGGAGGCTATACTAGGAACAGACAAAAAAAGACAAAACAAAAAAATAAGAAACATTTTTAATGAGCTCTAATTATATGTAGAATTGATTTCTAATCTGTCCTGGTTCAAGCCAGGGTTAATTTTTGCAGTGGCCAGGAGGGCGTATGACCAGGACACAGGGGTTATTCTATATCACCTCACATTACTATCCAGTGATGGGAGAAGGGCTTTCTTTCAGGGCACGTAGGGTGACAGAGGAAAAGATCAGGTGCTATTGTTTCTGTGTGAATTGTTTGCATCTTTCTTCCATCCTCTGTCATTAGTACTGTTGTTGCTTCTGTTCATTTTCTTATTGTTATTTTCAGTAAGTTGTTCTTATCTTAATTCACAATCTTTACTTTTTGCGCCTTCAATTCTCATCTCTATCCTGCCAAAGAGAGAGGGTAAGTGGGGGACAGAATGAGCAGTAGTGTGATTTGAAGAGTCTCAGTGGGAGAACTAAACTGGGGAGTAAAATTCCTATGCCATGACATAACCTAAATGGATTCTGAACATCACATAGCTGCTTTTGGAGTTTTTAAGAGCTACTGTACTTTGATGTGCTGCTTAGTTTACTTATTGCTGAATTTTTTTACTATTGCTATTTAATTTTAAATCAATGATAGTTAGAAATATGGATCTGCCATTTTAGTAAAATACATTTTGGGGTTTATATATTTTAAGGAGGAACTAGTTTGTGCTGAGTAGTAACTGTAACAATGTCATTTTAGAATTCTGCAGTTAGTTTTTAGCCAATCACCTTATCAGATTTGTGTTTTACTAACAAAATAGTTATTTTACTCTTTGTCACCTTCTCACCTCTTCAACAATCAATCATGTAAATCAGTTTGAGATTAAAAAATTCCATGAGGAAATGCATGAGCAAAAAAGTTATTCTCTGTATTTCACCACTTATTTTGCTTTCTTCTTCATCTCCTGAAAGACAAAGCTAAATTCTCCTGCTTGCAATGCTTTAATCCTCTGAGGCTGTAAACATCACTGCCATTATGTTTTTATGGGTATTATTCATAATCCATGGTATTTATTCATCAATCATTTTATATTCATTATTTTGGTGAGATCAGACATGGAAGAAGGTCTCTCCTTGTCGCAAACACTTCCTGAACTTTTCAGAAGTTTTCATAGGCCAGATGGTAAATGCAGATGGTGCTGCTCATTATGTTTAGCAACAGAGGCTGTAATCTTCTGGCAACCACAGTTCATAGTGAGACAGTCTAAGAAAATCATGGAGTCCTGCTCCTGTAATACTAAAAACTCAGTGCTCAGTTAAGCAAAAAGAAAGTGGATGAAAAATTCTATTATCCTAGCACCTTTTAAGCTCAGGAATGAGCTATGTTTTGGTCTCTGTAGAGAGAAAATACTACATGTGATACTATTATTTTAAAAAAATGAAAAAGCATTGGTGTATCTGAGGACAAAATCAGCTTGAATTGTTAAAGATAATTGCAAGATTTCAGAGTAAATGTCAAAACCTGAAATTTTCCCTTTCAAACAGAGGATTACAGCAAACAGTAGGGGCTGGTTGTAAATTTTTATGACATCCAAACTAATCTAAAATGGCTATATTGGGTTTTTATGGCAAGATTTTGGTGGCAGGGTGGATGCAGTGGTGACGTCTGTAAGAAGAAGCCAAAAGTTGCCCCCATCCTTGAGGGAGCCAATACGAGCTGACTCCAAGACAGCATTGCCACAGGGCAAGGCCGAACACCTCAGTAATGATGGTACCTCATATGGGATGACATGATCTAAGAGGAAAAGTGCTCTATAAAAGCTGCTGGAGGAGTGAGAACATTTGAGAGGAACAGCTCTGCAGACACTGAAGTTAGTGGAGGAGTTGGAGGCGGAAGATGCTCCAGGAGTTGAGGCAGAGATGCCCCTGCAGTCCCTAGTGCTGACCATGGTGAAGCAGCCATACCTCTGCAGCCCATGATGATCCATGGGGAAGCAGACATCCACCTGAAGATGATGAATGACCCCACATTGGAAGTGGTGGATGTCCAAAGGATGTGTGAGACTCCATGGAAAGCCTGCATTGGAGCAGTTCCTGAAGGACTACACCCCATGAAATAGACCTATGCTGAGGCAGTTGTGAGGATCTGCAACCAGTGGGAAGGATTCATATTGGACAAGTTCACAGAGGACTATATCCTGTGGAGGGAATCCACATGGGGCCAGTGGGAGAGTGTGAAGAGTTCTTCCCCTAAGGAGGAAGAAGCCACATGAACTGACCACAGTGCCCATTCTCCATACCCTACACTGCTGCAGGGTTAGGTAGAAAAATGAGTGAAGTTTAAGCCAAGAAGAAGGGAGGGGTGGAGGGAAGTAATTTTTATGGTTTGGCTTTATTTTTCATTACCTTACTTTGATTTGCTTGACAGTAAATTGAATTGGTTTCAAAAAATTTAGTCTGTTTGCCCATGACAGTAACGGGTGAGTGATTTCTCCCTGTCCCTATCTCTACCCATGACACAAGCCTTTCATTATATTTTCTTTACCCTGTCTCACTGAGAAAAGGAATGAATAAACAGTTTTTTTGGGTGCCAGGTATCCAGACAGGATGAATCCACCATAACACTTTGAAACCAAAATAGATCAGGTGATTGGGGAATGAAGAATTCTCAAAAACTTACTTAAATTTAAGAAGTGCCTCTGAAAATGCATATATTCAAGTCTATTATAATTAAACTCTAAAAGCAAATTCTCATTTGCTTGCAAGATCTATGTATTTGTCTTTCATGTTTTACATGTTCAAGATGAAGGAAAAATAAGTGAGAAAGCTTCTGTAAGATGGTGATATGTGTGCCCATTGCCTGAATGCAAGGTTTGCAAAAAAAGCCATGTGTTACCCTACAGGCACTAACATGTGCTGACAATGCAGGACACAACTAAGACCAAACACTGCAGCTGAAAATCTTGTAAACTAATTGTTCTAAACAATATGTACTCTGAAATTCATGTCACTGTTAAAAGAGTTTGTATGAAGAAAATTAAAAGTTTTGTGACACTGATATTGCATCACTAGTTTAAAAGATTAAAACATTTTAGCTGTTCTTTTTTTATATGTTTTCTCACTATGATTTTCATGTTCCATGCTGCATTAACCACATTAGTGTCTTTCTAAAAGTAATTCACATACACTTCAGGTAGCAGGACATCTGGAAAATATGTTTTTTGCTTGGAATAACAAAGTAAATAAAAAGATGTTTTGACCTGAAAAATTACTCAAAGCATTTTCTTTTTTACTTCAAAACATTATTTTATTTTTTTTTTACCACAGGCCTGTAGTTCAAGGATATTGAAGCAAATGAAGCAGAGCTCTACCAGTGTCTCCTGTAAAATAGAAAATTAATTAAGAGGAAATATGGTGTATCTGAAATTCCCTTATGTGTTAGAATTTCAGATGTTTGATTTCTGCATTAGTGATTTACACTATTATATTTTGATTTCAATTAATTTGGTCTATTCTATATAAAATAAAATCCATATTGAAACTATTTTTAATGCATTAAAAACATACATTTTTTAAAGTGATAGATGAAAGTCTACTTTTAATATAATTTAAATTACTTCTAAATATTTTAATTTCTATTAAAATTCAAATTTCACAAGAAAGAGTATTAATTTGGAAGTCCATGATTGCATGGTACTTCACAGAATTTCCAAGTACTTTTCACAGTCCTAACTCCAAGATATTATGACAGAATTTGGACCTTAAAATTCTCCAGTTTCATTTTGCTTTAAAAAATTATAAGGGGCAAATGGGACTTAGCACCTTCTGAAACACTTATTTAGCTTTATTCTTTTTAGTGCAGTGCAGTAATGAAACCATGACGGTCTTGAAAAAATCACTGAGAAAAAAAGAATTTTGAAAGGGACAACCTTGTTTTAAAAATTTCTTCATAGACTGGGTTCCATAAAAGTGGAAATTTTATTTATTATGTTTACATTTGAAATAACATATTTTTAATATGTCATCCATAGTAGGTCCTTAGTAATAGCAGACTATATAGAGCCTTCTAAATTTGAAATATTAGCCAAAAACCAATGAATTAAGTTTTAATAGTATTTAAAAATTTAAGGTAAAAAATAAATGAAAAATAAAATAAAACAAAACAAAATCAGTTTGAAGAATGGCTTAAGAAAGTGTGAGAGACTGAACTGTTATGGGTAATGGAGAAGATCTCATGGGGCATTACAGCTCATCTGAAATGATGTTAAAAGCAGCTGTCATGTCTTAGAAGGTGTCATGAAAAATCAAAACCCCCATAGTGCCCCTAGACCCATTGCTGAGGCCTTGAACCACAGGACTCCGTGTGATCCAAAAACATTGCAACAGATCCAGAGTGTCTTGCAAGGGACAGAGTAAAACATCCTCTAAGACAGGGGAGGTGCCTGAGTCTTCCTGCTGACCCTCAGTGTATTTTAACCCATTGATCTTTGTGTTTTGCCTGTTTCTTCTCCCACCCCCAATGGATCGAGAACATCACTTTGACCAACAAACAGCTAAATTGCCAGAATCAAGTCTCACTGTGAGGTCTATGGGTGAGGATACATTTTTTCTCTTCTCTCTCTTCCATTTCCCTTATGCAATTTCTTATGTAATATTTTTACTTTATATATATACATTTACAAACACCAATTGTTCAGGGTCATTTCACTCTGATCTACACTGAGGTGTAGATTACAAGCATTTGGGAAGTGCGGAAGGAAGGAAGTGCGGAAGGAAGTGTGGAAGTGCAGAAGGAAGGTCTGTCTTTTCAGGGAAAAAGCAAGCATACTCTTTTCCAGTGGTAAAGCTCAATAACATGAGCTCATAATTGTACAATTTGTAAAATGCCTTCCATCTACTGTGCTTGTGTGATATTGTGCTTTGTATCAAAATGACACATTATGATCACCTGTCACCTAAGAAAAGGGAGACCCGAGCAATACCTGACTATTGTATTCCTTTTCATTTTTTTTTTTTAATTTCCATATCTTTTTTGTTGTGGGTGTTATTTTGCTTTCAATGTAATGTAGATCTGTTTGAAATAGGTTACATATTTCCAAGCTTAATTGGAAATATACATCAAAGCAGGAATTGTTTGAACTTTCTGAGAAACTATATAATAATTGTATGCATGTGTTTTTCATTCTGGAAATCTTTTTTAAAGCTGTGGCTGCAGAACTACTGGAAGGAAGAATTATTACTCAATTAAATATAGCAGCATGAGAAAAAAAAAGAATCAGTTTATCTAGTATAATTTTTTTAAAGATTTCTTTCCAATTTTGCTCAATTTTGATGAAAAATAGCTTCTTGTTTCTGGTAGATCATGCACTAGATATATGGATATGGAGAGCTAAAATCCAGAGTTGCACAGAGAAAATCACTCTCTGCTACTTTGCCAATACCCAGCCAATAGTAATTAGTTCTTTATCCTGTAAGATCAGAGGGATAATATAGTTCCTCTAAAAATGCTATTAAGGATTTGGAGACTAAAATATGTATTCTTCTGTAATATGTCCTTTAAGACTTATTTTAATGAAAGGATAGAATAAAAGTAGGTTTAGTAGGAAATACCCCATTTCAGTATGTTTACCAAGAAAGTGGACTATATTAGAGGCTTGGTTTAGAAATAACTTAGTTCTAATGTCAGTAGCTACTCAGTTCACTACTAGCATGTGATAGGCAAATAAGGTTAGTTTGATTTTCTTTTTTTCCTGGAAAACTCTCTTTATCTCTGAGATGAGTAATGCATATCACCCAGGCTCATGATTCTGCATTCTGGTCGTCTGGAAATTTCTCCCAAAGACCTCTATGTGAAAAACTATGAAGTAAGAGGAATAAAGGACTAAGATTCAGAATTTAGCTTAAAGACTTTGTAGATAAGTCTGTGAAACACCAATTAAAACCATAAAGAAGTAGGCTGTCTTTTCATTTGAGAATTTATAAATATCCTATAAATATGGTGGGCAATTAAGCCTCAGTTTCTCCTTTAAAAAGTGGCATGGAATTTAAAATTATTAAAATATTCTCACCACATTTTCAGAAGCAATCCCAAAACAAGTATTTTGCTGTTTCCTGATGATTGCTACTTTGACATTCTGTTAAACCCAACAGATGTCATGTGTTGGTTTTCTCTTCAGAAAGCATTTCAGCACTGGTCATAAAAATTATGACTCCTCTAATATAATAGGAAGAATCTAATATAACAGCTTTGTGATATAAAAATATTGCTTTGTGTGCCACTCTGTTTTTCAAGGTCTGATCACATAAACAGAAGCAATTTTGCCAGACAGTAGAGAGAACACCTTACAGAAACATTACTTTGCATTGTCTCCTTCAGGGGAGACTATTCTTCCAATTCCTTTTTGCTTCATTCCTGCAGATACAGATACATCTGTCATATCTGATTGCTCTTTCTGACATGAAAATACATGAACAGTTCAAAAGGGCATAAATGTCATGATGGACCAGAAAATGAGTCAAGATTTTGCAATTAATTGAGTCCAGAATTTACTTCTGTATAGGTCCATATGTAACATATTCTTCAATTTTTCTGTTTTAAAAAGGTACTTTGAAAAACTTAGTGTTGTAGAATAATAGACTGGTCCAAACTGGAAGGGAATCATAAAGGCCATGTAGTTGCAGCCTCCCTGCTGTGGGCACAGTCACCTTCCACTAATCCAAGTTGCTCAGAGCCCCATCCAATCTGGCCTTGAACACTTCCAGGGATAGGGCATTCACAGCTTCTTTAAAAAATCTCATCCAGTGTCTTAGGATAAAAACATTTTTCGTAATATCTGATATAAATCTACCCTTTGTCAGTTTATACAACCATACCGATCTGCATGCCCTTTTAAAAAAGCCCCTCTCCTACTTTTCTGTGGGCCCTGTTTAGGTATTGGAAGGTGATAAAGTCTCCCTGGAGCCTTCACTTCTCCAGGCTGAATCAGTTTGTCTGCAAAGATATGCTCCAGCTCCCAGAAAAGGAACCACAAAATGGAGGTTAGTATTTGTTCCTTCTTTCTTTTTTTAACTTAGTGTATTCATCTACAACTTTTTTGGCTCTTCTATCAACAATAATCTCCCTTTGCTACTAGGACTCTCTTCAATAGAAGAGAAATGCACAGAGACAACTTCTTTCACCACAATTAGCTGGCAGCCATCCAAGCCACTGAACACTTGGCTATTTTCTATAAAATAGAACAAATTTTCTGTGAAGTAGAACAAAAAGAAAGTAGGATCTCAGTCCTTTCCTTATTTCCCAGGGAAAGACACAAGAGGACATGGATGAGAAATGGTGTAAATTAAAGGACTCGATTATCCTTTAGCGTGTGCATGTTTGAAGCTAGTATAATTTCTTATTTGAAAGAAGATACTGAATTTATAATAATACAGCTCTAGACTTGAAGCATCTGCAGTAAGTCACTGTCTATACATTTACTGTGATGGAATTACAATGATTTATTATCACTTGAACATCCATCTCTGAAAACTCCGCTACCATGAGCATTTGACTGGTATAAAAGAAAATTTTTAAAGCTGAAGTTTGTGCATATATACAGTGCTAATGTTATGGACATTGTTGATTAGGACGCCTAAGAGAGGAAATGTAGAAGTTTAATATTAAAACCTTAAATTAAATGGCTGAAGTATTGAAGCTGTGGTTTGAAATGGAGGATTTTTAACATATGAATCAATCCATGGAGTTAAACCGCTAGAGGCAAAGCTCGAAGAATTTTAGATAGATATAATTGATTATTTAGAAACCATCGGAGAGGTACTTTTTAGATTAATTTTTCTGTATCTGTTGACATCTTTATTTTAAAGAATCACAGAATATGCTGAGTTGGAAGGGACCCATCAGGATCATGGAGCCCATCTCTTGGCATGGAACAGCACCATCCCCAAGAGTCACACCATGTGCCTGAGAGTATTCTTCAAAAGCTTCTCAAGCTCTGTCAGGCTTGGTGCTGTCACAACTTTCCTGGGAAGCCAATTACAGTGTCTAACCACCTTTTGAAGGAAGAACCTTCTCCTGAAATCCAACTCAAACCTACTCCAGTGACAAAACTCCAGGGCATTCCCTTGGGTCCCGTTATAGGTCAGCAGAAAGAAGAGATCAGTGCCTGGCCCTCCTCTCCCTCTCACAAGGAAGCTGTAACTGCAGTGAGGTCCTCCTTCAGTCTTCTCCAAGCTGAAAAGACCAACTGATCTCAGCTGCTTCTCATACAGCTTCAGCTCAAGGCCGGTCAAGGCCCTATTTGTGTAGGCAGAGGAGAGATAATATTGATACCTGTGAACATGTTGATTCCTCTTTTATACACAGAGCAGTAAGAACTGCATAATTTGGGTATTATAAACTTTAAACACTGAGTGCCTTCATGTGAAATATGATACTGAATAACATTTTGTGATGGGACAAAGCAGGGTCCAGAATGGAGCATGAAATGAAAACTAAATATTTGTCAGGAGTCTGTGTTCCTGAACAGTTAGTAAGCAAATTTATGTACAAAAAATTTTAAGAGAATATTGTCCGGTGTTTCAGGTCACCTAAGTGATTTTGCAATTAATCCATTACTTTCAGTATTGGGGAGTGACTGTTTTTTAACATGGTTTTGTACAATTTGAAGATTCTTTTCCCTAACCAGTAAAATACATGCTTCCAGTGGAGAAGTTGACCACTTTGGCTAACCAGACATTTGAAGAAGTTCAGTTATTGCCAGCTTGTGCATAGCTTCTCCCTAACAAGTATTGGTGTACTTGTTAACTCTGTTAATGAGAGAACCCTGGGACCTTGAATCCATTTTGTCTCACTCTGTCAGGAGAAAGACTGTGTAAACTGAACACTTGCACTTCAGCTTTGGCCGTATATATTAATTTACTTCCATAGCATTTATATGTACTCTGACATTGTACACTATAAAAAAAATCACAAAAAGGTGTGTGTATGCAAATTTAAAGGCTATTTGTGGCTTTTAGAGATTTGATTGAAAATATTGGAAGTAACATTTAATTTATGAAAGACAAAAGACTCTGCTGTTCTGCAGAAGATGAAGCAATATCAGAACCATAATAAAATAATTAATTGGTATTTTATTTATCTATGTTATAATGTTAGAGATTTTCCAGTTCAGGAAAATTATATTAAAGTTAATGAACTGAAATATTAGAAAGTAAAATAATATGCAGCTCATAAGAAAAGTCCACTCAATACATCCTCTGAGGTTTGTTTCAGATTGAATTTTTGAAAAAAATTTCCATTTTTTTTTTACCATTCTGTTAGTTACTTAGTTGAGTTGATTAATTGTACACTGGAATTGGAACAACTCTAAGGAGAAACATATTTCTTACTTTGCAAACTGTTTTCAAAAGAGTGAGGACACAGATAGAAGTAAGAAGATAATCATCTAATCTTGTAGTTTCTTGTCATGTATTTGTTTTAGGGTGAAAAGAGAAACAGAAAATGTGATGGTAAGATGGAAAAAATATTTCAAAAATTTTCCTTGTTATTCTAATTCTGTTGGCATTGATGTTAGCTGTGCCATAGATTTCAGTGAAAAAAAGATTAAAATAACATTCAAAGATTTTGTAGTCCTATTAATAAATTTCTTATTTCTGAAAGACATTTTTCATTCACCAGTGGTGAGGTTACATGTGAGTAATGCTAACTGAAGAGTACAAAAATGTTATTTTTTATGATTTTCTCTATCTTAAGGATTTGTATGCCTCGATTTGACAGTTGTGATGTGTTTTAAAATCTCAACACAACCAAGTGATTTTTTGAAAGATTTTAAGTATACTAACATAATTCTAATTCAAATTTTTGCCTCTTCTTGTAAAGTTCAGTGCCTCTACAGACGATATTAAGAAAATTAAAGTCCATCCACCGTTTCAGATGAGGAAGAGGATCAAGTTAGGGAACACCCGAGCAAACTGTAGATACACAAGCCCATGAGAATAGACAGCTTGCACACCCAAGTGCTGATGGTTTATGTCATCATAAGTTTCTCACGACTGAAAGATGGTAAATGTCGCCTTATGTTCAAAAAGGCCAAGAAACACCTGAGGAATTATAAATCCATCATCCTGCATTGGTTTAATGCCACCTGGCTGCTAGAGTACCACACAGCCACTCACTCACTCACAAGTCTCCATCCATGGGATGGGGAAGAGAATAGGTTAAAGCTAAAACTTTCAACTTGAGATAAAAAACAGTTTATTATATAAATTAATTAGTAGAAGCTGTTGTTACTATTAATATTATTATTACTACTTTGAAAAGCTAAAAGAGGGAAAGGAATAAAACTTGAGAGACAATACAATTTCTCACCATCCGTTGACCAATGTCCTGGACAACTCCTTCCAATCTATATACTGGACATGACTTTCTGCATTGTGGAATAACCCTGTGGCCAGTTTGAGTTGGTCATGCTCCTGGCCATGCTCCCTTCTGGCTTTATGTGCACCTACTCACTGACAGAGCATGGGAAACTGGAGTCATTGTCTCAGAATAACCACTCCTGATCAACAACCAAAACATCAGTGTGTTACAAACATTGCTCTCATACTGAACCCAAAACACAGCACTGTACCTGCTGCAGAGAAGAAAATTAACTCTATCCCAGCCAAAACCAGGACACAGCCTCACTTCAGCTGTGGTGTGAGTAATGGAGAAAATAATTTTGGAAGCCATTTGCAAGTGCATTAAGGATATGAAGGTGATTGGAAGTAGTCAACACAGATTTATGGAGATGAGAACCTGTGTGATAGCTGTGTATGATGAGATACTGGTTTTACAGATGAGCAGAGAATAGTGAATATTATTTACCTTGTCTTTTCAAACATCTTGAGGCTGTATCCCGAACATCCCCAAGGACATGTAGCTTGAGTATGTGACTTCTAAGCGGAGAGTGATGTGGCCTGGAAACTGACAGACATGTTTCCAAATGCCAGTGGGCTGAAATGATTGTGACGAGTGGCATGCAGTTCATGTAGGCCATTCACCAGTATTGGTACCCTGGGGTGGATACTGTCTCCACTATAATTTTAATGTTTATTAATGATCTGAATGATGAGACAGAGTGCACCCTCAGCAAGTTTCCATATGACACAAAATTGGAATGTTTGGTTGACATAGTAGATGTTTTTTCCTGCCATTCAGAGAAACCTCACAGACTGAAGCAGAAACTGTCAGGAAGTTCATTATACGTGGAAATACCAGCTCCTGCCATAAGAGTTGAAAGGTTCTAGGGACATGCTGGGGGCTAATCAATGGGAAAGTAACTCAGCAAAGAAAGATCCTAGCTTTTCTTGCTGGGCAAAGTAGTCTTACTGTAAAGAACAATGCCTCTTTGGTCTATAGAAGGATTCTTACCACCAAATCAAGTCATTCCCTCTCAGTTCTGGTGAGACTGAGCATCTGGGATTCTGGGCCCAATTCTCCTGGCAACAAAGACATGAACTTACAGAAGGTAGTTCAGTGAATATCCATAAAGTTCGTGAAGTGACTTCTCTTGAGGAAAGTCTGAGAGCTGACAATGCTCATCTTCAGAAGAGAAAGTTACAGGGGATTTTACCATTTATATAGATACTTTATTTATATAAAGGGTGAGAAGAACTTAGAGACAAGTTCTTCTGAGTCATGCTCAGTGACAGGACAAGAAGTAATGAAATAGAGAAAATACTACTCGTGTTGCTGTGAGATGTTTGGCCACTGGAAGAGGTTTCCCAGGGAGTTTGTGAAGTCTACCTTGTTCAAGGAATTAAAAAACTGACTAGACACAGACCTGAGAAATCTAGTCTAGGAGGGTGAGGGTTGTAAGACTCGAGGACCTACAGAGGTCCTACAAATGTCCCTTCCACCCTCATCAATTTTGTGATGTTAAGAATGATTCATAGACATTTACTTTCATCATTAGGATTATTTTCAAACAAAGGAATTGCCTGAAGCTGCTGAATTTTAGCTCTAAAAAGATATTCTTAATGTGACAATGACAAAACATAGTCAAATCTTGCTGTGCATCCTTCCTCCAGCACTCCTACATACCTTACACATAGGCAATATTATTTGTCCTAAGACAAGTCTGCCAGGTGGGAATTGTCTTGAGGTCAGAACACAAGCTGGGAACTGCCAAAGGAACTGTCTGAATGCTTGCACAACTGATGCATTCCAGAGATGGGGGTGTTGTTTTGCAATTGGCTTTGGTAGACATTGGCTTACAAAATGATATTAAATGCTGCTAGAGACTAGGACAGCTGAACAAACTGGTCTCCCAAGCTTGCAGGCAACTTCCAAGTGACTTTCCACCCCCACTCCAGCAGGGACACCTTGGGAGGTAGATAAGGAATCCCAAGACCAGAACTCTCACTTTTGAATACGTGAGTAAAAACACTAAGATCTGGTCACATATGGAGATAAAACCCTAAAGTAGCTCCATAGGTGGTTTGCTGCTTTATAATTGTGCATTCTGCAAGGCCAAAGACTGCAAACTGGTATGTTTCTAGCCAGACTTACTTATACCACAACCTTTTAGACCTGTTTATGTTCTACACCTGATTGATTTATTGATTGATTGATTGATATATACTTCTTTAATATTTGATTATATATTGGTAATAAGTCTAATAGAGTTATCTAGTAATCAGTGTCATATTTATCTCACCTGGCCAAACGGCTTCTAAAATTCTTTAGCACACAATTTGGTTGCTTTACCTGATCTCCTTCAGCTGGAAATACATGGTAGATTAATTTAACACATATCTTGTCAAAACAAGGTCTTGTAAAAGCATACGGTATCGGTGATGGGGACGTCCAAGTCAAGATAAGAAGATAATTTTATTTAGTATACAAGGCATTTTTAGAGGGTTTTACTTTCATGGCACTTATATAGGGTTCTATTTTTGGTAACAATCTCCCGTTGTTACACATTGTTCATAGCATCAGTTACCTGGTAATCATTACAGTTTCACAACATATCTCTTGGCCACTTCTACCCTAGGGAGTAGTTATCTGTGTCTGTCTTTCCCATGGTTTCGGTTTGATTAAGCCTAAGACACTAGGCTCCTTTATCTGTTGTATTGTGATCTCTGTTTTATTCCCCATACTTCCCCCTTCCTGTTTAACCAAAAATACTCTCTTAAGTGACTTGTCTATTAATTTTTGCACACACTGTAAAATACAAGGAATAAC
Organism: Poecile atricapillus; assembly: GCF_030490865.1. Lineage (NCBI taxonomy): Eukaryota > Metazoa > Chordata > Aves > Passeriformes > Paridae > Poecile > Poecile atricapillus. Next base: position 96,641,875 of record NC_081289.1, on the reverse strand, counting down.
TAGAATGTACATAATTTAATGCTTAATACATATAAGCTATTTTAACTAAATTTCTTACCTATTTATTAAGTGTCTAATTTCTCAGAAGCTGACTTAGTTAAGTCCATCATTTACTTGCAGTTTGTTTATACCTTTAGGGCTTGAATGTTTGCATGGATTGACTGGGAGTGGTAAAAAAAAAAAAAAGTAATTTAATGATGAGCAAAGGGTCTGGTGCCTTAGAGTCCCATTGAGAGAGAACATCCCTCCCCCATAGTACCATAGGCACTGGTAACACAAATGGTTTGACTGAGGAGAGGTGTCCCTCTGGACCTTTGATCTTTATCAAGTGGTGGCTTTGACACCTACCCCCCAAAGCTTGAAAGCACCTGGGGTACTTCAACAAGGGACCATTGTGGGGGCCATTTAGCTTGAGAGATAACTATAACAACAGCCCCTGTGTCTATAAGGCTACAAGTGTTATCTTTTGTCCTTTTAATGTCAGGGCACATTGGTATGGGGGGCGTTGTTCTAATATGGGTTGTTCCCAGCATACTTGGGGTGTTTTAGTGGATCCAAATCTTCCTGTTCACCTTTCGTCTGAGAAAGGTGCACTCGTATAGATGCTAAATATGAACAAAAGCAGGGAGCACAGTGCCTGTGGAATAGCAGGCTGCATAACTTTCTCAGTCTAGCCTGAGAAATGGCCTGGGAAATCATAAGGAGGAATTAAAGCAATCCTCATAGATAGAAGACAGCCCTGCAGGTGCTGTTTGTCAGTTTCTTGTTTTCTTGCAAGAGAAGGTTGAGGGCTGGTGTACCCCACTGACCAGTGATGGTAACGTGATAAGATTAAAAACAATAAGAGTTTTACCTTTCTGTACTTTTGTGTATATGTCTATAAAAGAAGATCTGAGGTAATAAACATCTCTCTCCTCTTCACCTCACAATAGAGTCCATGTCGTGCTTCTCGCCATTCCAAATAGTGCAACACTCATGGTTTGGGGAAGTAAAATCAGTTGAGCTATTTGAGTTCCCTGGGGCACAGTGCAAGGTGGTTAAGGTGTCCAAGGCATGATCATTATCTCATTGTCAGAGTCAGAGTCTATAACCCCAGGGAGAACAGTCTCATGAAAGTGGTGGATGACCAACCTAAAAGCAATGCATGCACCTGCTGCCCTGGAGGTTTGAAAACTCCTGTGGGAAGCAAACGAATGAAGTAATGTTTCTGTGATGGGGGTAGTCAAGTCCAGTCTTGCGCTCCCTGCTGTGGCAGGTTTTAGGTCTGCAATGGATCTGTGAAGGCTGCTTATGACAGTCAGGTTGAGACTTTCTGTGGTCCACTCTGAGGCATCGCCTGTGGCATTTGTATCTGTGCATGGTGCTGCCCCGTGCTCCATCTTCAGTTTCCCAATATCAGATGCCCTTCAAAATAATACTTGACACTGGATAGCATAATGCCTCCTTTTGCAGCACCGAGGCCAAATACTTGGAGCTTTGGATCTTGCCTTCCGATTTTTCTACTGAGCAGCAAAAATGGCATAGTGAGTTGGGGTTAATCATAAGTTTGCCAGTCCTTTTTAATCATGAGGGGCCATAGGATGAGTTGACAATGTGGACCATAAATAATTAGCAAAATAGGGAGACCCCAGCCTGTGTTCTGTAGCCATGTGTTGTAGTTCCTTAATTTCTGAATAAGCGAGGAGCTCCCACTGTGAGTTGTTTTCCCTGGCGCCGTGAAACATGACTGGCATGACTATTTTCACTGCGATATTGAAACCACCCTCCTTAGGAACCTTTTTCTTTAGTCACACCCAGTTATCATGAGGGTAAGGAGGGAATAAGTCAAACTCAGCATCTGGATTTATTGGCCCCGGATTGAAGGGGTCTCCCTCCTCCTCACTGCTAGAGCCGTGGACAGTGACAGAGGCTGCTAATGACCATGATATAGAGTGCATTCCCCTCCTTTGACTGGGTGGGGGTTTGATGGCTGCGGCTGCTCTTCAGTATCAGAGACACCAGTTTCAGGTGGGCAGGAAGAGTCAGATTGGGGTAGGGGGCTGGCGACTGCTCTTGCTTTTTTAATGTCTCAAAAATCACCCTCCAAGACTGGAGCATGCACATTTCTGGCTCATGTCCCATAGTAGCTAAATCACAGAGCATAACCCCCACATCATCCCAAACAAGCACTTATAAAAATAGAGGAGATAGTGATGTTGGGACGCTTAACAGCCATCCATCTAAGAATATGCTTCAAGTCCAGCTTTGGCAAGGATTTGCCATGTTTTGCAAGCAAAGCAAGAATTAGTTTGAAAATGCCTCTCTCTTCTTTAGACATATTTTTTCTCATGTTCTCCCTGGTTCATCTCTTTTTTTCCGGAGGGGTTATTCAGGCCCCCTCTTGGTTCTTTCACCAGCACTTCCAGGTCCAGGGAGCTTGCCGATTATCATGCAGATAGGCCAGTTCTTACTCCTTGCACAAGGCACCAATTATCAGCAATTGAAAGATGGGGACATCCGAGTCAAGATCAGAAGCCAATTTTATTGAGTATACAATGCAATTTTAGAGGGTTTTACCTGTATGGCACTTATATAGATTTCTATTTTTGCTAACAATCTGCCATTGGTTACACATTTGTCATGGCATCAGTTACCTGGTAATCATTACAAAGTTTCACAACTTATCTCTTGGTCACTTCTACCCTGGGGAGTAGTTACCTGCATCTGTCTCTCATGATTTCTATTTAACTAGGCCTAAGACACTAGGCTCCTTTATCCGTTGTATTGTGATCTCTGTTTTATTCCCCACAACACAGCAAGCTGCTGATATCATATTCATGCAACACATACCTCTTTTATGACTTTCATAAGGAATTCTGACCTATAGTACAGGAAAAGGTCTCAAAAGTCAGAATCCCAAAGCTGGGTATACTGTAAGGCATCTTTTCCTTGAAGGAAACTCATAAAATAGTAAATTTAAGTGAAAAAGGTGTATTTAAATTACTTCAGCTATATTTACATTTAAACCAACAGTTTATGTCTTTAATTTTTATGTTTATGCCTTGTCTGTAAGACACAACTATTTTTGTCTTACAAATAATTGTACATGTATTAAGTGCTGAAGTGATAAGGTAAAAAATACTTGGAGAAACGGCACACGTGATCACATGAATGGTGTTGATTAGAGCCAATGACTCAGCTCAGATCTCCCTGCTTTCTACTCTATATTGGCATACTGCCTTTGGGGATGTTCATTTTTGCATTGTTTTCAAAGGACTAGAATATGTAATTTCTTTGTTAGGTGTTCTTGAGTCTTTCCAAGTCTCTAATTTTATTGCATAAAAGAGTCCCATAGGACACTTAATTTTGGCTGAGCATAGTTTCATTTGCATAGCAATCATTTGCCTTGAATGTGAGAATATGCTTCACATATGCTATAGGTTATCCCTGACCGTACATTGATTTTAAAATTCATCTTCCAGTAGGGGGTTGACTCAGAGTCTAGATATCTCTTGCATACATGTAAATTGCTGTTTTCCCATTTCTACATAAGCCTCACTACTTAAGAAACCACAAACACCATGCAGAAAGTTCTCTATTCACAAATCTTACCTCATGTTTTCATGCCTGGCTCATATTCTATCCTATGTTTTTTTAAACTCAAAAGTAGAGACTGAACCATGTCATGTTCCAATAGATATGTGTTTCTACCTACTGAAAATTATGATACAAACCAAAAATTTCACACAACATTTCTTTTGGTATTGAAACATGGCTTGTATGTGTACACGGACAGAACTTTAGAAATGTGCCAATTAAGTGCTGTATTTATGCCATGCATTGACCAAAATCTACCCCAAGAATGCAATGATTGACCTGTAAAGGCAAAAAAATTAAAACATTTAGATTTAATTAAGAATATTGAAGAGATTTAGAAAAATGGGCATGATAATTTTTGGATTTCTCCAGTCTTATGAAAATATTTCATATATTCAACCATCAATACTTCATGTTCAGTAGTACCTCACATTCAATACTATTTCAACTAGACCATTTCATCCATTTTTGTCCTGGGGTGACTTTATGATACTGGTATCCCCAATCGTCTGGTTTATGTTATATATTAAGTTCTGTACCTTTAAGACTGGCTCTGAGAGCAAAAGAGGGGGAAAAAGAAGCCGCAGTTTGTGTTAAAGAAAATATAACTCCCACACATCTCGCTCCTGGACTGTGTTGTCTGCAGCACAGACAGACAGCGGGACAGAGCTTCTCCCTGGCTTTTAGTTAGTTTTAGCTAGCTGAGGCAGAGGAATTCCCCGGACCTTTGGTTTTTTTTCCTTTTTCTTGGATCTGTGCAAGCCTGCTCTGGACTGAACACCCAGCTAAACCCCGGGAGCCCACGCCTGTGGCCCACCAGGGCCTGGGCCTCGGCACTTTTCCAGCGCTGGAGGGACTGATAAGAAACTGAGCAAGCCGAGCTACACACCACATGAAAAGGACTTTTCTTCCTAGATTTGCCATCCCATCGAACAGCAAGAGGTTTTATTATTTAATATTATTCAATTTTCTGTTAAATAAACAGCTTTTTCCACTTCTCTCCAAAGAAATTTTTTCCCTTTCCCGGACCGGTCGGTGGGGAGGGGCATTTCCCTGGGGAAATCCCCATCCAGAGTTTTCCTCCCTAATTTGCCCTAAACTAAGACAATTTTCTAGAGCTGACCCAAGCCACAAGTTCTTTCTTATTTTTTTTTTCTTTCACTCATATAAATTCTGTGAATATTTTTATTACAATACCAACCTTTACCTAACTCTTCTGAAGGAAAATATTTACGAATATTGATTATAGCAATTACAGATTACAGTTAAAAAATATGAAAACTGTACCAGACCTGTAGTTTATTCCACCTCAGGGACAAATCCAGCCAGGTGGTAAACAATTCAGCCTCTCATGAATCCTATCCTAATCACTGCATCATTTGGATTAGTCAACTAGCTCAATCCAGTGATCACCCTTTAATATCCTAGGACCATGGATAAATTTATTTACAGTCAGCTTCCTTAAGGGACTGCTGAATGACAAAAAAATACCGTTGTCATAGATCTGGTTAAAACACTTTTTTTCTTTGGTGTTCGTTGTGTAAGCTCTATGCTGAACTTCTGATGCTGATTCTTTTCAACAGGGTGCTACAGAGAGTTTTCTTCTTACACCTGCCCACATCTCCTCATGCTTTTTTTTTTTACCAATATCATTATCTTAGATCCACAGTGAATTATCAGTTTGACTTCAGAATTCTGACAGATTCAAGATAAATTGTAGGCTTCCTCAACATGTCACTTTTTCTGTTCATTCCTGTCTTGACTTCAGTTTTTGTCCAGAAGTAACTGAAGTTATAAGTAAAAGCAGATCCCTCTTTGCTGGAAGTTAATTTCTTTATCTTTTAACAATTCTCTATATATATTTAAAATATATAATATATCAGATCTTTTTCAAACAAGCTTTTTCTGTCAACATTTTTATACTTATTTTTTTACTTTGCGTTCTTTTTTTAAAATTATTATTGCAAAATGAATTGAGATCTAAGAACTGAACTCAATAGTAGACCATTAACAACTCTGTCTTCCAGAACATCCCTCTGTTGTACAATTTCAAATACAGAATAGGAGCTCTGGAGGACTGGTACCTGAGTTCTTCCTTTTTAAGTGTGACACATGCTTTCTTTTTATACACATCAAGTAACTAATCTGGAAACCATCCATCCATCGCTGGATTTGTGTCACACATACTGATCTATGTCTTATGAGAGAGTTTCATATTAGTTTTCTGCTCAGCTGTCTCAGGAAGTGTTTATGTGGATACCATGTATTAAAGAAAACTTTTATTTCCTGACTTCTTGTTTTGTTTGTTTCTTTTAGATCTTCAGACTGTTTCTCAACTTTGAGCCCCAGAATTTTAAAACTCTGTAAGTTCTATTACTTCTGAGTAACAATACTACTTTAAAAACAAACAAAAAACAAAAACAAAAGGAAAAAAAAGTCAAAAAACCCAAAAAACTAAAACTAAACTAAACAAAAAACCCCCAAATATTTCTAATAGTCTTTAAAAATATATAATATTCATTTAGAATATTGACAGTAAAATAATATATAATAATATAGTTTTAATTTCAGTTAAGAGTGTTATGATGTAGCTACATTTCTCATCTTTTTTTTTTTGTTTTCTTACAACTATTTCTTACATTTTATATATTGCCCTGAAGGCTAGCTGCTATAGATTTCATTCACAGCTCTGAAGCTGTATCTGCAGTGACTTTTAAGAAAGCCATTGTCTTTAGAAATCTTGTTCATTTAATCATTTGAATTTAAAACAGTGTCTTAGCCTAAATATGGAAACTGAAAGACATCCAGGTATATGACACAGGATCTGAAGAACTATCCAGATGACAAAGAGTTCAAGAACGAGTATATGTGTTTAGACATATGAAATTTGGTGTGGATTGAAAGTTCTAATCAAGATGTGCCAGGAATGATACAAAACTGAATTAAGTACAAGAGTAATAGAGTGTGTAAACATGATTCCAGGCAGTCTTCAATATGTACTTCACTCTTACAAGAGGAAACAAAAACAATCAGAAAAAGAAACCTGCTGTGAATGATGATTGTTTGGTCTTTAAGAAAATTAACAGCCAGGGCTAAATTTTCTATTGCTTGTTTCATATACTAGGCCATTATGGTGCAACATTTGTATAATTTTGTATATAATTACCTCATATATGCATAAAAGATGCTTCAGCAGTTTTCGTTTTTTGCTTTGCTATTTGTCAAAATGTAGAAATTTACAATGACTTGAAATTAAAATCCTTTTTTTTTTCAAAAATTCTAAAAACCAACATAATATTTTTCTACAGCACTTTTTTATTACCTGTGTCTAGGTTCTATGTCTGCAAGAATTGTTAAGCTGCTAGTTGAAAGTAAGCTCCTGTTCTGGAAATAAATGCTTTTATCTTATATCAGACTGGAGGTTTTCAAAGAACAACTGAATTTATTTTTCTTTAAAGATTTAGATTTATTTAAGTAGTCCACAATATTTATGCACTTTTTGTACTGATACCTATTTGTCATTTCAAAATGTTAGAAATAATAATTGATTAGACCTAGTCATAACTGCTTGTTTTGATATGACCTTGTTTCTTAAGATAATCTGTTCAGAGGCGAAGAGGAATTTAATTAAATTGTTTTGAACTGTTTCCTCTCTTTTTAGATGAAAGTTCTACAAAGAAAAAAATTGCTAGTCCATACTACCTAAAAAGAATCCCAAAACCCCAAAAAACTCACCCTAAACTTTACAATTTTCAAAATATTTGTGACCTAGTTTTAGTATATTTTTCTCCTTTTGAATATCTAACCTCCAATTTTAACCCAATCAAATGATTTTAAAAATTTTGCTTCGAATTTAGTACCTGCTAGAATAAAACAAAAATACTTTGTTTTTCAAAAGTTTCTATTGCATCTTTGCTTGGGAATATTTGCCTTAACAATGCTTAAAAAATAATATCATCTGTTTGGTAGATTTAAATACAAAAAAACCCCAAAACAAACCCCTAACTTTTACAGGAAGAAACAAACAAGATATCCTGTGAACATTACTAGCAAAATGAACTTGCTGTCCATATCAGTGAAGTGATAAGTAATCACCACTTATGAATGAAGAGAATGTTTTCAACACTGTAGGTTGTAGTAATTTTAACTGTTCATTTAACCCCTTCAAGAGAAGGCAAGTGTAAGCCTGAAAGTAACTTGTGGCCACCCTCCAATGCAGATTTTTGGTGATTTTGGTGTTCTCTTGAACAGCTGTTCTCAGCTAATGTTTCAGAACTACAACATACTCCTTGTTCTTGATAGGAAAGTATCTCCTAGAATTTTCTTCCTCTTCTCAGCTATAACTGAAAGTGTGAGATTCACATAGACCTTCAGAGTAAAGAGAACGAAAACTGGGAGCTGTGTCCATGGTTTGCCTCTGTAAAAATTGCCTTTTGAAAACCTTTCAGCCTTGCTTGTTCTGTCTAGCAGAACTAGCACATTGTAGTTAAGTTTTTAGTTCAATAGGATTAGGCAAATGGACCAGCTCTAACATTTCACCGCTCTTTTATTCTCTTCTTATAACAGTACAAGTTACTTGAAATAGGAACATAACTGTATTTTTTAAACTGACTTGTCATAGAAGGGATATTCACCCATTGTGAAAAGCATTTTGAATTTCCTTGATTGAGATATATATACTTGAAATGCAGTGTTTTTAATGGTTAATTTTTTTCTGATTACAACATACAACTGAACACTAAATCTAAGTTTTTAAGAGGACTTTACAGGCTAGCTTTATGACCTTGTGGCTCATTTAAACACTTCGGTAAAAGAATCTTGCATCCATGTTAAGATATTCAGAATTTCATTTGTATAACTGTGCAACCCATCTCTGCTAGTCAATTTTGTACTAAGTTTCTAATCTTTAAAGTATTAATAAACATGGTTTTATTAGCCTATGTGTGCTAAAATTTCCTTACATTAATGCTGCACTACAGAGCATGAAGTCTTTCATTTTATCATAGCAATGAGTGTGACAAGTCAAGTAATAGTAATAGTAAATTGGATTAATCTAGAAAAAAATTGCGTTAATTAGGTTAATATGGTAATAATGCGCTTACAGGTGTTAATAATACTTACGATTAAAGCTAAATATCTTGTAGTATAATAAAAATACTATAAATATGAAAATACACATTTCAAAATTTTGTATCTATATGTTGTATCTGCTGATTGAGAAAATATATATTTTTCAGTAATTTCTATTTCTGGAGGAGAGAAATGGTGACATAGACAACAGAAAGCATAATCGTATTCTTTCTATTTTTTTGTTTCTTTGATAGAAAAAAATAATTAAAAATTCATGACATCGTTCATGTTTAGAGTGAATAACATGTATTTAAAGGTAAGTATAAATTTAATTTTACCTTGAAATCAGGTATCAGACCAAGTTTTTTCTCATTCACTGCTAAAACAGTAGCATGTTTATACCAGAAATATGGGGAATTGTATAGTTGTCAAATATTTCTGATAATTTTTTCCATCTTTAATCTTTGAGTACCAAGTTTTGGGCTGATATGGAAGCCTTTTACATGCAGCTTTGTGGCACTGATTTGTTAAACTACTTTTGTTAATAGTTTTTTTAATGCTGACTGCTCCAGTTTGGTCAGTCTCAAGTACTATCAAAAAATTTAGCAAAAATATAGCAATTAACTTTCATACACTGAATAATTCTTTTGGTTTTGCTATACCAGTTTCAAGCCAGCCATGTATATCACTGCTTACAAGTTCCTTAGCAGTAACTGTCTATCTACTTTTCCATCAAAATTTGTTTTTCCTCTTTTCTCCTCATCCATTTCATGATAGTATTTCTTCCACACATCTTATTCTCTCTGGAGTTGTTATCTGCTTGGAGCTGCAGTGACAAATCTCTGTTTATGGTAAATAGTGTCTATTTCAGCTACTTCATTGCATTGACAATGTACACATATTTCCTGAGGAAAACAGTCTCAGTCATACCAGTTTTGGTCTGTATTACAGCCCTCACTTGCATTTGACATGCTCCTACCACTGTTAAAGAAATCATTAAGTTACCTTCTTTGGGTGTGCCTCAAATGCTGAATGAAAAACTTTGAGTAATACATGTTCTTGCGACGTGTCAGAGATTCATATCATTAATACTTTGCTGAAAAATCATCATATCTGCAATTATGCTGATCCTTTTTTGAACTCATCACTCCAAATGCCAAACACTTATGGTTTATCTTCTGTTGAAAAATGCTGCTATGTTCTTTCTAGTTCCAAACAGCACTTGAGCACCTTCTGAGATGGTGTAACAAGATGTACAGCCTCATCAGAAGAAAATAATGGAAGTACACCAATATAGAACTTTTTTCAGTATAAATCCTCCAAATTATTAAATTTTTATGATTCTTAAATTCTTTTATTTAAAATCATGCTTTTCTTCTGTAGTGAAAATCATCTCCCATTGTATTGCATTGCAAACATTATGACTCATCCATGCTCACCAAATTATCCCTTAAGATTTTTTACAAAGACACAGGAAGACTCCCATTTACAGCTTCTAAAAACCTAAAAGATGAGTCTAATATGCCTTTGTCCTGGCTATTTAAAAGTAAACTACAACTTTAATTGTGTAAACTGTCAAAGCCCTCTGTCAGGGGGCTTTTTTCCTTTCTACCATCTTTCAGTAAGACAGCCTGTCATGGGGTTACTTTACCTCTAAGGAAGTTAAAGTTGCTGGGGACTGAAAGGAGTCTCTTCTCCTGACCAATTATTGGTCATTACTGGGGATTGACAGCAATTTTAGCCATTTGAAAGGGAGATCAAGTTGTGAACCCTACCTTAAGATGTAAAATCAGGGTACTTAAGTTCTCTTTGTTTCCTGGCTTTGAAAGGTAGCAGAGCTCCGGCCTCTCACTCTCTGCCTGGTCATGCGGCCGGGCGGGGGCCAGGCTGGGCCTGCCGCGTCTCCCGGCTGGGATATGGGGCCTGCGGGGATTGCCCCGGGCTCTGGCCGGGCCAGGCCGGTCCCTGGCTCAGCTGCAGGTTTTGCTGTGACTGAATTCACCAGAGACTGCCGAGTGAAGAAGGAGAGGGGCTCTGGGCCTGCAGCAAGCAGAGACAGTGACCACACTCTCCAGAGCAGCTATGAAGAACTTTCCATCACAGACGGCTCCACCTCCTGCACCGGCAGAGGCTACAGAACCATCTACAAAAGCCTGGGCAAGATTTTAACTCTTTCATTACCCAGACGAGACTTGCGGATTAATCTGTTTATCCAGAGAGAGAAAGAGAGTGATCAACATGAAAAGAGACTTTATAAACTACCAGTGACAAGAAAGAGAAGAAGCTTCAGGAAAGGTAGAGAATTAAGAAGATGCTTTAATTAAGATGAAATATCTTTCTGTTAAAACTATGGAGATGGACAATGAAGTCCTGAAAAGAACTCCTTTAATTCGTGACGGAGTATGGGGAGGAATAGAGTGTTCAAAGTGTAAAATTTGAGTAAAAAGTAGAGTGATTGTGATATAGTGAAATGCTGGAAACAGTAAAGCGAAAATTAGAAGCCTTGGGGGGGCAATGAGAAAAACTGTTTTCTGGTGAAGCTCACAGAAACAGATGAAGAAGACTTTTGCTTTTGAATAACTCATCCTTAAAAATGCCATCCCCAGACTCATGGCCCATACATACCTCAGAGTGATGTGGAATGGGAGGAGTGGGCTCTGATAACAGCAGCTCTGGGCAGCTGATATCAGGGAAAAGGAAAACTATAACAAAAATAGTTTTCTTGTGAGAAACTCCATAAATTAACAGAAAGAAACTTCTCTTTCTCTACAAAGACTGGTGAAAAGACTGTAGAAGGAATTAGGACTGTTTAAACCATCAAAGTTCTAAAGTTTTTGTCTCTCTTGTCATGTGAACAAAGGAATGGTGGGTAGTAAAAGATGAAAAGGTTTTTCTGGAAGTTTATTCTGGTACTCTTATTATTGTAGTTTGTTAATAAACTTTTTTTATTCCTTTTAAGTTTTGTGCCTGTTTTGCTCTTGTTCTAATCCATATCTCACAGCAAGAAATAAGCAATTTTTTTGTTAGTTACTGGTTTAAAACCACGACACAGCCTCACTCTGGAAACTTAGAGTCTAACCTTTTCATTACTTGAATTTTCCTTAATAATAGTTGGGAAGTTTAAATGTAGCCATCACTCTATGAAGAAAACTCAATTATAATATCACCAAGCAAAGGCACTGCAGGTAAAGGACATGTAATTTTTTTTGCCACTGAGAAAAGTCCCTCTAAAGCTACTGCTGCTTTTCAGAGTGACACCATCTCCATCCATGTTCAGAGAACTTTCTGTGCCCAGTAAAACAATTTCACACAAAGCTGTCCTTTTTCTGCCTGTACTTTATATGCCTTTTGCTAAACCTTCTAATCGTCTAATTTGTCTCTGCGTGACAATGAGATAACTTTTGTAGACTGTAACTACTGCTTTTTTATGTTGTCTCTGATACATTCTTGTCTGGATTTCTCAGCTGTGAAAACCATCGGAATTAAACAGGAAGGTTAAATGGCTTCTTCTATGTTTTTTCTCATTTTGAGATAGCATGTCTTAGACACCATAAATGAGCAGATCTGTGAACTCTAGGGAGTTCTGTGCAAGCAGAAAACATATGAAATCATCTACTTTTCGTGTTTAACAAGTACATCCATTTTTCCAATCAGTCTCAACTCCAGAACATTTATTGAGTTCTAAAATACTCTGACGTTTCCATCTGGTTCACTGAAAAATTCATGTATTTCCTAATGATTTATTATTTAATATTATGCAACGCTATTAAAGTTAACATGAAAAATCAGATATATATCATAACTATAGGATAGTCCTTTCTACTTTCTCATTCTCATTTAGAATTATTTAAAGGAAGAAACAATTAACAGAGTTTTAAAAAGGTTTTTTTGGTCTTTTGCGTATTCTAAGTATGTTGAAATACTGGTTAATATATTCATATGGATCAAAGCAGGTCAAGCAGTTTTGTAGATACAGAAACTATGTAAAAACCCCCAAATCTCTAAATATTCAAGGTTTTGAAATTCTGACCACAACAGAATTGAGATGGGAAAGGAAAAGGAAAAAAAAAAAGCTAGAAGGGGAAGGGGAAAAGTGGGGAATGGGCAGCAGAGAGGGGAGAGAAGGGGTTATTAATAGGTGAGGCATAACTTCTTTTTAAGGATTATTAAGACTATTTTTGACTATTAAGCTAGAGGGGTAGGTTAATGCCAGTTAATAAAATCATGTGTAGAACATCATAGTTTTTACAATAGGTATATTTGTGCTTAATATTCCTAGGTTTCTACAATAATTAAGAGAGGTGCCAAAGCTTAAAGGAATCTAAAAATACGCAAATTTTTTGCAACTTCTGCAAATAACTCTGACATAGGTGGGTTAGTGTCCTGAGCAGAGGAGTTCCCCGGACTGTTTTCTAACTTTTTTGTTGGATCTGTTCAAACCTGCTCTGGACTGAAAGCCCACACAAACCCCGAGAGCTCACGCCTGTGGCCCACCGGGGCCTGGGCCTCGGCACTTTCCAGCGCCGAAAGGACTGATAAGAACCTGAGCAGGCCAAACTACACTCCATGAAAAGGACTTTTCTTCCTGGATTTGCCATCTCATTGAATAGAGAGAGGTTTTATTGTTTAATGTAATTAAATTTCTGTTAAATAAACAATTTTTTCCACTTTTCTCCAAGGAAATCTTTCTCCTCAAACCGGCTGGGGAAGGGGCCGCTTGAATTTTCTTTCTGGGGAGACCCCATTTAGAGGTTCTCTCCCAAATTTGCCCTAAGCTAAGGCAGTCAGGAAGGAGTGAGGAGTGGAGGATAAAGGAAGTGAAAGGAGATTTTTTTCCTTTTAAATGTCAGTAGAGTGCAGTTAAAGACTAAATGTGGCATTGGAATTCTTAAGTAATATTAGCTGTTTAGGCTACCAGCTTCCATAATTTTTCAGCTATAATTCCACATTCCACTCATTTAACCATAAAAATGAAGTCTTCCTAAAAGAGTTTGTGTATGGATATTGACTGAATTTGTTGATTTTTTTGTCTCTAGAATTGCTTGAGCAATTCTGGCAGTTCCAGCCTAAATTCCAAAGTTGCTTTGGAATGTTTTTGTTGTTGTTGTTGTTGGTTTTGTTTGTTTATTTATTTGTATTTTGTTTTTTTTTTAGTTTTGTTTTTCTTTTGGGTTTTGGGTTTGTTTTTTTTTTTTTTTTATTTGTTTTTTTTTAGAATATTTTATTTATTGTTGCACATAAGAAGTGGGACCAGAGCTGTCCTCTTGTCTGTGTGTAATTAAATGTCTGGTTGCTCATTTCAGGAACAGGCTGTAGAGGATACTTATTACAAAAGCCTCTTGTAAAGAGAACAGCTCAATATTGCAACTTGTCCACACAGGTATTATTGTACTGTACTCCAGGTCAAAACTGCTTTGAGGGTGATGTGGATTGCTCATTATTTCCATATTAGACAAGTCGGAAAGTGAAGAAAGTGTTTACAGAAACCAACGCCATGGGATTGGATATATTGATAATAGATCAGTAACTTTTTCTGATATAAATTTTGCAGAAAAATTGGACGTATTTGCTATAGTTCCTTTTTTTTAAAAAAGGCACTCAGATATATACAACTTGAATTTTGTTAAAAAGACCCAATTAGGTTGAAGTTTGGCATTGCTTTATTTTATGAGTGCTGGACTGAAAGATAAAAGATGTCACAAATAGTATAGTTGGGTGTTTTCTGACATCTGCCAAATGAAGAACAGATGAAAAAGGGAGTCAGTATTGAAGACAAAAGACAAAAATTACAATTACCATTACTTTATTATTATAATTATTATTGTTGTTTTGTTGTTGTTGTTGTTATTCTTTGATGATGATGATGACGATGATGACAATGGTGATGTTGTCAGTTATGTTGGCATGTCTTCTGTTATTTGAAGCCAAAAAACTCCAGTGAGCTTCACTAACCATAGACAGAAGTGAAATTTGAAACATCCTGTCCTGTCTGAGATCTTCATAGCAAACAGCCTGAAGTTGAATATCTAAAAGAGTGTTCTTATGATGTCACTACTTTTGTGCAGATGTTTTGAGAAGGGAAGTCTGGAAGTAAATTCTGATTTGGGAAAAATATTTATTATTTATTATATAAATATGATATATTTATAAAAGATGTTGCTTTAGAACTCCAAGATCTATAAAAGGACATAATTGTGCAACCAAATGAGTAATTTTATTTTTCAGCTGTCTTATTACCCCATCTTCACAAAACATCAAAAACTCTAATAAACTGCAAGGAAACTATTACTTATTATTTATTATTATTTATTATTTCTTTTAATGACTGTATTATTCACAGCTCCAATAACAGCATTTGCCTGGGAAACAGTTGTGTTTGCCTCAGAGTGAATAAGTATTCCTCACATATTTGGTGAGGACAGGTATATTTAATTTACTCTATTTTAGGGAACCAGCTCACCAAGATTCAAAAAAACACTGGATTATTCCACTAATATAAGTGTGTTTACAGCAGCGGAGTTTTTCCTACTTTTCTGGTTAAACATGTTATTAGACATGTCCTGCATTTATTATTCCCAAAAAGACAGCTAATTCCAATAATGTATTATAAACTAATCTAAAAAAATCTGTTAAATCATATTTTTCTTGCATTAAATATACTGCCTCCTTCTTTTTAGTACTATTTAGTTAATTTCTTCTTTCTTCCATAAAATTCATTTATTTTCCTGCTCTAGACAGTACAGTGATGAGTAAATTAGAAAATGCCAATGGTTTGTTACACTAAGAGGGTTATTGTAACTAATTTAAGTAATGTATAAAAAGTACAAAATGTCTTCTGTGCTACAGAGAAGTTTATGAAAATTCACTTAGTTTAATCTAAAGCTGGCAAAAATTCTCCTAGTTAAGAACAAAAACTTAACATTTCATGGTGTACCAAATACTTACAACTTGATTGCATTTACTGAAACTTTTTGTCTTTTTAACAGTGTTTACTCAGTTTAGCAGTATGTCACTGTAAAGGTTCTGTTCCTTGTGAAATTCTAGTCTATTTTTAATTTAATTTTAACTTTCATACTCTACTGCATGGCTCCTTTAACAGTAGCAAATCTGATTATAAATACTTCTATGAGCAAAAGAATTTATCTACTTTCTTTCATATAAAAAGCCAACATGCAGAGACCACCCTAAGCTTGCAAGTATGAGGTGTATGAAGAGGTTGAAAAAGAGAAGCAGTTAAAGTCAGAAGCAAACTGAGCGACTTTGTGTTCAACGTATTATTAGGAGCTCATTATGTTCTACTTTAATAACTTTTTTTGCTTCCTGACTCTGATTGCTAAAACTGAGGAGCATCTGGAAGTACACAGGTGTTTGTGAAGCCTCATTGCCCAAACTAGGTTTTGCCAAGGCTCAGCTAGTGGACAGGAGAAAAGCATGTGTAAGGGATATCTTCAACCTTCCACCATACTCTGGCACAGGCTGTTGTTACCTGGGGTTCTCTGCTAATTGGAGTTTTCCTCCAAATCACGTGTACTAGCTGTGATGTACTGGAGGCATGGTCTCATTCCTTCTTACCTCTGCCTGCTGGAACGGAGACAGGGGTGAGAACTTTCCATGTTCAGGGAGTTATCTACCGATCTCCCCAAATATCAGGGTCTTGTTAGAGATACTCATAGCAGGAAACTTAAAAGAAGATTGGTTTTTGTTATATTTTAATTTGTATCAGCAAGAAACTGATGAGTAAGGGGATTAAGAGGTTTAGGATTCAGCGGCTAGAGAATAACTTCAGATTCTATGGGAACTTTAAAAGTATGTTTGTTGTTAGTTATCTCATCATGAAAGAAAACGTCTATATTAGAAACAGTCAAGGAAGTGCTGGCTTTTACAGAAGCACAGAATGGATCAAGGTGCAAGGGACCACAGAGGGTCATCTGGTCCAACTTCGCTGCACAGAGTCATCCCAGAGCACTAGGCACAGGATTTCATACAGAGAGTTCCTAAATACCTCCAGTGAGGGAGACGTGACAATCTGTCTGGGCAACCTGTTCCAGTACATGGTCACCTGTGCATTAAAAAGTTCTTCCTCATGATCAGGTGAAATTTCCTATTCATGTGTCTGCCCATTGCCTCTTGTCCTGTTGTT